>NW_024870880.1:1552500-2752500 GCF_019054845.1 Dipodomys spectabilis
ACAAAGCTTCAACAAAGAATTTGAAGCTATAAAACTGATGAATTAGGAGGAAAGAGATCAAAAACAAAGTAGAAAGTCTTGACAGCAGTTTAGACCATGCAGAACAACGAATCTCAGGGATTGAAGACAGCCTAGATATTATAGAGAAAGAACATACAACCATCCAAGACAAGTCCAAGAAATATGATAGATCTATCCAACACTTGGAAGACACCATCAGTAGGCCTAATCTAAGGATAATGGGTGTAGAGGAACACCTAGAAACAGAAGTTAATGGTCTAGGAAATTTATTTAACAGGTTCCTAGCAGAGAACTTTCCAAACATACAAAAAGATAGGCCTATTCAGATACAAGAAGCTTTTAGAACTCCAAATAGACCAGACCAGAATAGGAGATCCCACTGTCACAATATAATCCACACAGGATCAACTCAGACCAAGGAAAAGATCCTTAAAGCTGTCAAGGAGAAAAGGTTAATCACCTATAAAGGTAAACCAATTAGAATCACCTCAGACTTCTCAGCAGAAACAATCAAAGCAAGAAGAGACTGGAATGATGTATGCCATGTCCTAAAAATAAACAACTATCATCCAAGAATACTGTACCAAATAAAAACCTTCCATAGCAAACAAAAATTGAAACAATACATCTCCACCAAACCAGCCCTACAAATGATTCTTAAAGATGTCCTACACATTGAAAACCTACAAGACCACAATAAAGGCCAAGAAACTGCACCGAAACTGAGAATCCAAGAACCATAGGAAGAACCCAGTTTGGCAGCCCCCAAGAAGGTGGATAACATGGCAGGAACTCCCAAATACCTCTCAGTCCTTTCTCTTAACGTTAACGGACTGAACTCTCCAATTAAGCGACATAGATTGTCTAGTAGGATTAAAAAACAAGATCCTTCTTTCTGCTGCCTTCAGGAGTCACATCCTGCCCTTAAAAACAAACACATTTTCAATTTTAAAGGCTGGAACAAAATCTACCAAGGAAATGGCCCCATAAACAGGTGGGAGTTACAATCCTAATATCAGATAAAATAGACTTCAAATTAAAATTCATGAGAAGAGATAAAGAAGGTGGCTACATACTAATTAAGGGATCTCTCCTTCAGGAGGTTATTAAAATTATAAATATTAATTCGCCAAACAATGGAGCACCCAAATTTATCCAAGAAACACTACTTCTCCTCAAATCCCATATAGATCAAAAGACATTAATTATTGGGGATTTTAACACACTACTGTCCCCACTAGATAGATCAATTCGGCAAAAACAGCAGAGAAACCACAGATCTAAACAGCTGCATCTATCAACTAGATTTAACTGACATCTACGGAACATTTCACCCAGTATCATCATAATACACGTTTTTCTCATGAGCACATGGAACATTTTCTAAAATCGACCACATTTTAGGCCACAAAGCAAACTTGTCTAAATTCAGAAACATTGAAGTTATACCTGGCATTCTCTCTGACCACAAGGGAGTAAAATTAGAACTCAACACCAAAAGCCACCAAAGTAAGTCCGGTAAAACATGGAGGCTGAACAACAAACTGCTGAATCACGAGTGGGTCATGGAAGAGATTAGAAAGGAAATTCAAATGTTCAGGCTATTCAACAAAAATGAACACACAAATTACCAGCTCCTCTGGTACACAGCAAAGGTAGTACTCAGAGGCAAGTTTATACCTCTGAGTTCCTACATCAACAAATTGGAGAGATCTGAAACCAGCAATTTAATGACAAATCTAAACCTCCGTGTAAAAGAGCAGCAAGATAAACCCCAATCCAGTAGATAGAAAGAAATAATTAAAATTAAATCAGAATTAAATGAATTAGAATCCAAAAAAACTATAGAAAGAATCAACAAAACAATGAGTTGGTTCTTCGAAAAAATTAACAAAATTGAAAGACCCTTAGCAAATCTTATCAGAAAAATAAGAGAACCCACCCAAATAAATAAACTTAGAGATGCAAATGGAAATATCACCACGGAAACAACCAAGATTCAGGACATTATAAGGGAATACTTCTCAAAATTTTATGCTAATAAGTTTGAGAACTTGAGAGAAATGGACCTTTTCCTAGCAAATATTGACATGCCAAAAGTAAACCAAGATGAGTTAAACCATCTTCACAGGTCCATATCAAGCACTGAAATAGAAACAGCAATAAGAGACCTCACAGCTAAGAAAAGTCCAGGACTAGATGGTTTTACAGCGGAATTTTACAAGGCCTTCAATGCAGAGCTCACACTAATACTCCTCCAACTCTTCAATGAAATTGAAAGAGAAAGTTCACTTCCGAACACATTCTATGAAGACATCATCACCATCATCACAAAACCACACAGAGACTCATCAAAGAAAGAGAACTATAGACCCAGTTCTTTGATGAACATTGATGCAAAACTTTTCAATAAAATTTTGGCCAATCGACTTCAACAATTCATCCAAAAAATCATACACCACGATCAAACAGGATTCATTTCAGGGATACAAAGCTGGTTCAATATACGCTAATCAATTAATATAATTCATCACACCAACAGGAGCAAGAACCACATGGTTATCTCAATAGATGCAGAAAAAACATTTGACAAGATACAACACCCCTTTATGATGAAGGTTTTGGAAAAATTAAGAATCCATGGAGCATTCCTCAATACAATAAAGCCTGTATATGACAAACCTACCGCCAGCATTATACTTAATGGTGAAAAACTAAAGTCATTTCCTCTTAACTCAGGAACAAGACAAGGATGTCCAATCTCTCCACTTCTCTTCAATCTAGTATTAGAATGCCTAGCTACAGCAATAAGAAAAGATGTAGACATAAAGTGGAACCAAATAGGGAAAGGAAAAATAAAACTCTCCCTCTTTGCAGACGATATGATCTTGTATTTAAAGAATCCCATAGACTCCACTCCCAAATTACTCAAGCTGACTCAAAACTTTGGCAAATAGCAGGGTATAAAATTAACCCGCCAATATATGCCCACAATTAGAAAAGTGTGGCTGAAATAAGGAAATCAAATCCATTTGTAATTGCCCCACAAAATATAAAATACTTAGGAATTAACCAAAGAAGTGAAGGACCTTTGTGATGAAAACTTTAAAATCTTGAAAAAGCAAATCAAAACAGAACTTAGAAAATGGCAAAACCTCCCATGTTCCTGGATTGGAAAGAATAACATCGTGAAAATGGCAATACTTCCCAAAGCTATCTACAAATTCAACTCCATAACTATCAAAATTCCAACCTCATTCTTCAAGGAAATAGAAGAGGCAATCCAAAAATTCATATGGAACAATAAAAGACCCCGAATAACAAAAACGCTCCTCAACAGAAAGAACACTGCTGGAGGAATATCAATACCAAATTTCAAACTCTACTATAAAGCCATAGTAATCATATCAGCTTGGTATTGGCATAAGAACAGACCTCAGGACCAATGGAATAGAATTGAAAACCCAGAAATGAACCTACAGACCTTTAACCATCTAATCTTCGATAAGGGAGCAAAAAAAAAAATAGAAGAAAGACAGCATCCTCAGTAAATTGTGCTGGCAAAATTGGTTAACTACTTGTAGAAAACTAAAGCTTGATCCTTATATATCACCATGTACCAAAATCAACTCCAAATGGATCAAAGACCTTGAAGTCAAAGCAGATACTCTGAAAACATTACAGGATGCAATAGGAGAAACCCTAGGTCTCCTTGGCTCAGGCCGAAATTTTCTGAATAGAGACCCAGAAACACAACAAATCGAAGACAGGTTGGACAAATGGGATTGCATGAAGTTGCAGAGCTTCTGCATGGCAAACGACCTAGCTAGCAAGATCAATAGAAAGTCCACGGATTGGGAAGATCTTCACTAGCCATACAATGGACAAGGGTCTCATATCTAAAATGTACTTGGAACTCAAAAAATTAAATCCCAACAACCAATCCTCATAGAAGCAACTGCCCAATATATAAGTGGCCTAAAGACTTAAAAAGAAACTTCTCTGAAGAAGAAAGAAGGATGGCCGATAGACACATGAAGAAATGTTCATCATCACTAGCCATAAAAGAAATGCAAATCAAAACAACATTGAGATATCACCTCACTCCAGTTAGAACGGCAAAAATCAAGAACTCTAACAACAACAGATGCTGGATGGGATGTGGACAGAAAGGAACCTTACTTCATTGTTGGTGGGAATGTAAACTTGTTCAACCACTTTGGAAAGCAGTATGGAGGTTCCTCAAAAGACTTCACATAGAACTCCCCTATGACCCAGCAATCCCACTTTTGGGCATTTACCCAAATGTTTACAAACAAGACCACACTAAAGCTACCAGCACAACTATGTTTATTGCAGCATTATTTACCATAGCAAAGATATGGAACCAACACAGATGCCTCTCAGTAGATGAATGGATCAAGAAAATGTGGTATATATACACAATGGAATTCTATGCCTCCATCAGAAAGAATGACATTTCCCCATTTGTTAGGAAATGGAAAGGCTTGGAAAAAATTATATTAAGTGAAGTAAGCCAGGCCCAAAGAAACATACGTCCCATGGTTTCCCTTAATTGCAATATCTAGTATATGTATGAATCAAGCAGAAAAGGTCAGATAATGTGATGTTAGGAAAACGAACCCTTAAATATGTATTTTAATGTTTTTTTTCTTTCATGCATGTGTTTCTAACGCATTTATAAGATTATTCCTTTGTTGCTTTGTATGTCCCTCCCCCACAGTGTAACCCCCGCTTTCACTATATTTGATGTCAGTATAACTTGTGGAGGAGATGGGGACAAACAAGTCGTTTAAGGATTCAGGTGGACCTGTTGTAACAACGAGAAGTACAAAATATCATGTCAAAAACGAGCCTTACAATGTTGGTGTGTGGGAGGAGGGGGGGAAGGATTGGTTGGGGGGAGGGGGGAGGCTGGGAAGGGAGGTGAAGGGTAAACAAAGGAGGAGGCTGCAATGCTTGGTAGGAAATGTATGCATTATCCTGCCCATGTAATTGTAACCCCTCTGTACAGTATGTTCTCAAATAAAATAAAATTAAATTAAAAAAATCTGAATAATTGTTAAGAGGACAAAGTATATGTGTTCTTCAACATCCTATGACTACTAACTACTCATTTTCAAATTCTGAACTTGCCATACTAGAGACATTCAAAACAGTACCTGTTTGCATTTTATTTAATTCTGCAATAGGTGAAGTTTTCAATGGGGCATGATATACTTAAATTCAACATAAAAAATAGCCACAGTCTGGAAGAAGGTAAAATTATGAAGTATCTATAATAATTCCTCAAGAGTAAACATTTGTTCATCAAACTAAGCTATTATTTCTATGACCATCAATCCCAAATTTTTATGCCATCAGTCATCCTAGCCCAACAATTTCCAACTTGCAAGGTGCACCTTAAAATTCCTTAAATTCCCATCATAACAAGCATATAACTTTGTAAAAAAAATACTACACTTCTGCTAATGTGGTGCCCTTCATATTGTGGAAAGAACACTACACTAAACTTTGCTGCATCATTTTCCACCCAGTGTTATTCTTGAGATCAAAACACTTGCAAATAATATTTATAGTTATATATTTTATCTATCATAGATATTCAGGAGAACTGAATGTCTGAATTTTAAGATCTGAAGACTCTGGTTCAAATCCCACCCAAGAAGGAAGGTTCCTTTGATTTTTACCTCCAATAAACTGCTCACGAAAAGCCTTACACAAGTGGCACTGAGGTTCAAGTGGTAGAGTAATAGCCTTGAGCAAAAACAGCCTCAGGGACAGTAGCCAGGCCTAGAAATTAAGCCCTAGGACAAACCAAACAACAAAAACAAAATAAAAACAAACCCTAAACCTAGCATTTTTCTCATTTTTATACAGAGGTACATAATTAAGGAAATTTCTTCCTCTGTTATGTATAGGTAGAAGAAAAATGAATTCACATTTACTATCTTCATACAACGTTATACCAGAATCTCAAAAAATTGCTCTTTATCTAAATTTGTAAATTAATAGCATCAATTTGTTGGCAACTTTGTTTAGATTATTCACATTATCATGTTACTTATGAACTGTTGGAATTAACTATTAACTAATTTCTAAATATACCTCACTTGAAAGAATATTTTAGGCAAATAGAATGCCAGATTCATTTGTGAATTTGTAAATTAAATTTTCTACTTAAAATAATTTGGTAGTAACCTATAGAATATTAAAATACAAACAAAAAACATTTGTTTTAAATCTAAATTCCAATTTAGCCAGGTCTACAAAGTCCTACATTAAATGAACTTTCCTATTTCTCTAGGCTTAAGCTTTTGTAATCCTTCATCATTTCTTTGGACTCTAACAGAATGATGCATACTTTTTCAAATTTTTGTTTGGGAATCATGTGCTCTTTTGCATCTAGTAATGTTCTGTTTTGAAGAGACCATTTAAAACCCAACTGAGTTTTATATATCAGTTGCATTTCAATAAGAAACTTGACTTGTCAAAACATAATGACAAAATTAGCCCAAACTTCCAACTGAGTATTCCTTTCTTGTTTATTTTTTTCCTTTCTTGGTTTGTTTTATTGGGACAAAATTATACTACCTAGTCCAGTGAATGTATCACTGTGTAATTCCACCGTCTAATCACCTGTCTTAGTCTGAGTTCTAGAATTCCTGGCTTGTATCACATTTTCCTACCATAGTTTGTTGGTTTATTTAATCTAGATACAGACTAGCAATTCTGAACTTCTCCAATAATATTGTCCACTAGACTGATGGCTCAGACTGTTCATGTACTATTTTCTAAGGTGTTCTAACATTTGACACAGTATATGAACATTTTCAGATACACTGAAGGGGTCTCTGATTCATTCCTCCCTGGATCCGATCCCTTTATTAATGATGACTTGACATTCTTACTATCTCTGTTCCCACCTATGTAATATTATCAAGCTTTTTGGGGAAATTTCACTTGAGGACTTTCTAATATTAAAAATTATCACTCGATTCTAGTCCTATAGGAAATATTTCCTATTATTTTCTAAATTTTCTACAGAATCTGAGAATTGTTTCATATGTGTGTTTGGTGTTAACTTTTCATGTGTAGAATCATAGAAACTCAGGAGGCTAAGACCTGAATATTTTAGTTCAATATCAGTCCAAACAGACAAAAATGTGAAAACTTATCTCCAATTATCTAGCAGGAAGCAGAAGGTGAGGTTGTGGCTCAAGGAATAGCGTGCCATTAACCATGAGCAAAAAATACAACAGGGAGCATTAAACATTGAGTTCTAGCCCTAAAAATTTCATATACACATAAGACAACAAAAAAAAGTAGTATGAACATCAATAATAAAGTAGAAAAGATCATGAGAAACGTTGTGTGAACATCTGGAAGTCAGACTCATTTGACAGAATTTTGATTCATGAGAAGTTAAAGTCACAGTATAATTTGAACAATCTCATTGAAGTCATTTGTGTTGAAACCTGGCTATTGGGTAATATGTGAAAGAGCAGACTGGATTACCTGACATAGCAGACTTTGCCTGTAACTATACACCATCCCACTCTGCAAAAATCTAAAATCGTGCTTTTTAATTTAAGAGAGACTTTTTGGTACACACAGGCTGGGGTCCTTATTTTGAGGCTTCAGACCAGTGCTTTTTTAAATAACCACTCCTCTTTTACTCCCCTTCCCTGGTACAGCTATACCTTACTAAGCTGGCACCAAGCCACTCCCTAGAATTGGGTAAGAGCATTTGGTGATGATCTTCCAACTTCTCTCTGTGGCTCTGGATAGCCAGACACTTGTAGCTAAGATGGATTACTTTGATGTCCAGGTTGTCTCGTGTCCATTACATGGAGATAAACATGTAATGGATATGTCAACCTGAGTTACTTTCAAATTATGATCTTCAGATCTGAGCCACTATGCTCAGCCCAGTATTTCCAGTAAGTTACTTAATCTTTCTGACACTCAGTTTCTTCCTGTGTAGAAAGTGAAAAGAATTACTTTGTGGAACTTAGAATCCAGTAGGAGTTATGACTGGGTGAAGGAAATATAAGTGTTCAGGATGTGCGGACAGATTCTGACACTCTCATAAAACTACTGGTATTTATATTGAAATTAATTCCAGGAATTGGAAACAAGAGGGATTTTTCTGTTCTTGTTTATTCTTTTATGGACATTGATGGAGCCACAGAAATTCAAGGAGAACAGGGAAACAAATGCAGCAGTTGTACTCTGTAGATATTATATTCACAATGAGCTATACTTGTGGACAGGGACAGGAGGGAAAATCAGAGAGAGAACAAAGTGATGAGATTGTCAAACAAGAAGTGAACTCATAAGCGACTTATAAAATGGTGATCTGTATGTACACTACCTTAACAAAAACCATTTGAAAAATCCAGGTTGATGATTCTCTCTGCCAATTTTTGTAGAGGCCCTTAAGAGTCAGGCCCACCTGGAGTTTTTGAAGGTCACATTATATGATAATTAATGTAGAGACAGAATCTCTTAAGAAATGTTATGAAAAATATTTCATTCTTAGTACCTCTTTCTCTTTGAGTGGCGATTCTATATGTTGTTGTCAAAGCTAAATTTTTACTTTTTGTTTGTAGTACTTGTCAGGTATTGAATCCTTCTTAAAGCTTTGTGACAAAGGTCTGCTATATCTTGGCATCCTGCCCCTAAATAAAATGGTATTTAATCTTTGAAATTAATGAACTTGAGTATGAGTTTTATTTATTGATTTAATTTGTCAGTGGTGGTGAACTCTGGGCCTGATTGGCATCCCTCAGCTCTTCAGCTCAAGACTAGTGCTCTACCACTTGAGCCACAGTACCACTTCTACCTTTTTCTGCTTAAGTGGAGCTGAGGAATCAAACCCAGGGTCTCGTGCATTCAAGGTAAACTGTCTACAACTGAGCCACCTTCTCAGCCCCTATGAGTGGTATGTTTGTGCATGGGTCTATCAAGCAAATCTATTGAGAAAATGTATTCATTTGCCACTAGACATATTCAAAATTATGAATATGAATTTGGGACTATATTTCTACCAGCTATTCTGCAAAGGCTTAATAAGGAGTTATGAGATCCAAAATTAAGTACCAAATTAATACATTAATACATGTGTAAGTGAAGTGAAAGACAGTGATCAGAGACCTATGCTGCCTCGAATTCTCAGCAGGCTGCACACTGTGGCAACTTTGATTGTGCTGTGCCAGGCCCATAGTTCTTTTCCCTAGAGCACTGGCCCTGGTGGGGTTGGGGATGGGGGCTGTGTGGAGAGGGAGGAGGCCACAGGGGAGGCCGATCTTTGGTTGGGGCTGAGGGCGGTGGGGAGAGGATGGTGGGGAAGCCCTGATGGAGGCTGTGAACGGAGGAAGAGGCAGTTGGCCAACAGCTCACGAAGCAGCAGCCCTAATGGCAGCTGGGTTCTGTGGAGTGTCTGTGAGGTGTGGAATTTGGGGTGGATTTGCTAGGGCCTGTTTCCTTGGTGAGGAGAGGAAGAAGTCTCCAGTCGCACCCAAACATATAATTAAAAATGAGACAACTAATGGCTGAAGAATTTCAAGAACAAAGGCAGGGACTTATAGGTAACCTCTAGGGGCAGTGAGGGCATCAAGGCTGGGCCTGTGGTTGTCATGCATCTCTCGATGCCCTTGGAAGTGAGGGCCAGCTCTGCTGTGGGGTAGGCCTCGCTCTTGCCTTGAAGCAGGCACCAGGAATTGTCTGCACAGCCTCAGCCTGCTCCAAGGTGCTAGCCTGTTTTGGGTACTGTAGCCTGGGCAGCTGCTAGGAGGCTATACACAGCAGGGCAGAGGAAGCATGGCTGGTAGGCTCTGCTCCAGCCCAGCCAAGCTCAGGGCCACATAGGAAGTTCCAGCTCTGGATCAGGACCAGGCACTGCTCCCCAGACAAGTAGGGCCTCTGGGGACCTGTGCAGTTGCTGCCACGTGTGGGTTGTGAACCTCCTTAGAATGGCCAAGTAGTCTCAATGGAGAGGTGCATTTGCTTCTGTGCCTCTCCCATTATCTGGATTCCTGGCTGTCCTCCTTCCTCCTGCCATGTCCAACCACAGGAGTCAACTTCTGCAAGCCACTGAGAGGCCATCCCGGAGATGCTCACAGGGCTTTCCAGGCTGCTTCACCATGCATGCAGGGCCATCACAGGGTGCCATCCTCCAGGCAAAGCATACCCCCATTTCAGTTTGTCTACCCCTGCCTAGGAGACCACGAACTACATTCTTACACAGAAAACTAGCGGCACACAAGGCCATTCTACAGTTGAAGGCATCCTTTCCTTCCTCCAGTTCAGGTGTGGAGCAGCTGTAGAACTAACTGCAACATCATGTTTGATTATCTAAAAAGAAGAGGAAAAAAGCTTCATTGTCCCAGAAACAGCTGCCTCTGGGGTTCTCTGTGTACATTAGTCTTGTGCTTAGATAAGGATCCCCAAAGACCACCACGGAGCCAGTTCTCATGCGACCACATTAGAGTTATTTATTGCAAGCTCGAGCCTGGACTCACAACTGTCACCATTGCAGTGGGTAAGCGTTGACAGCCCCGACCCTTCAGTTAACTGGGTAATCTTATAACAATCTTATTGGCTAGCGAGTGAAGGCTGAGCAATAATGTGTGGAGGAGATGGGAAAAAAACAAATCGTTTAAATAGGGATACAGGTAGACCCATTGCAACAATGAGATGTACAAGTTCTTATGGAGAAAAACAAACATTACAACTTTGATGGGGGGGGGAGGAGGGAGGAGGATTCGATGGAGGGGCGGGGGGGAGGATGGGAAGGGATGGGAGGGGGAAACAAAGGAGGAGGCTACAATGCTTGATAAGAAATGTACTCATTATCTTGCCCATGTAATTGTAACCCCTCTGTACAGTATTTTCAAAATAAAAAAGGAAAAAAATTAAAAATTAAAAAATCTGTAGCTTTAGGTACTTCCTGTCATCCGCTGATGGCTATTGCTAGGGGAGTTATGGGCAGAACGTTATTGTGACATTTCACGGTTTTCCAGGAACCTGAATTCTAACTTTCAGTAAAAGTCTACTTACAATGGGTACTTTCAGTAATTCACAATGGATACTTTCGGAGTATTCAGAGTCTAAGTCCAGAATGCCTGTACTTTGGCAAAGGCCTCTCACTAGGGGTGTGTGTGTGTGTGTGTGTGTGTGTGTGTGTGTGTGTGTGTGTGTGTTGTGTGAGAGAGTCAGACACAGCTGAGGTTGGGGGTAAAATACTCCTTGCAATCAGCATTGAGTTTTAGTATCTATTGTTTGTCCCACCTCCCCAATTTTGAGTTCCAAAGTTGTCCTTCTAAATACTTTTATCCTTTGATCTTCTTGATATTCAGATTCCTAAGGTCAGCTTGTGAACTTCAACATTTGCTTCATGAAGGTGATGCCTTTCTTCTAAATTTTATGAAGCCCTTTGCTCTCTTTAAATGCAGTTTGTGCTGTGTTAGTGGTTTTAGTTAGCCCAGACTGTGGTGTCTCAGGCTATGACTGTTAATTCTGAGATTAGTTTAGGCCAATATGAGATACTATACTTTCAGTATATCAGTGAAAGAAGTTCAGCATCTTTATTGAAACAATTTCTGGTTGTAAATACAAACAAAAATATCCAGTGATATAAATGTACAATCTGTTGTTTTTAGTTAAGTGTGCACCACTGTAGAAAAAAAATCTTTTTACTAACTGAGTATTTGTAATGGGAAAAAATCAAACGTTATAAATCTTAAAAATTGATCAAATGCCAAAAGAAAAAGAAAGACACTAATCAGGAAGGAAGTACAAATGTAAGTGTTTAATAAATAAATGAAATATTTGAGATTCATATCCAAATACGAAAGAAAATAAAGAGGAAAGTCACTAAGATCCTATCTTACACACTAGAATAGCTATCACCACTCAAATAAATAAACTGCTGGAGAGGTTGAAATAAATGAACTAGATTTGGTTTTGTGGCATTGTAAACTAGTGCAACCCATAGGGATATCTTAAAGGAAGTTTACACAATACCAAAAAGACAGATATGTTGATGACCTTTACCGCAATTGGATACATATTGAAGGAATATAAATCAACATGAACATCCATGTTCATGGCAGCAATATTCATAGCAACCAAGCTGTGTAATCAACCTAGATGCACCAGAAAGAGGAAATGAAGAATATGTGCTATTCATAGCTATAAACATGTTCTGGTATATGAGAAGTGAATGTTTCTACTGTATCATTGCTAAATATTTTGAATATATAACTAATAGTATTTTCACTAGGTTTTGTGGCATTGTGTTTTTGCTTTAATGAGGAACGTCCATATTGATTTTCAGACCAGTTACAATAGGTTGGAGATATCCTATAATATGTGGATATTACATCAAAATTTAAATATATCAATGAACACATAGAGGACCATCATATATAGTTTATAATTTGAAGCAATTTTAAGAAGGCAACAGTTGGGGAATAAGACGATGTTAGAAGCTTAACAAATACACAGACATGGAAAAATACAAAAAAATGTGCAATTAATTACTGCTAATAGTAAAACATTTTCCTCAAGTTTTAACAAAAATATTAAAATAATAATTAATAACATCAAATAAATATGCCATGATAGAAAATTGACCATGGACATATACTTCCACATAATTTATTTTATTTGATAACAAATGGATTAGAAGAAAGTGTAATTACATGTCTGAAGATGCTAACACCTTCAAGTGTCATTGATTGAATCCAGCAAAGGAAAGTAACAGAGAAGTAGAGAGTAAGAACAACCTGGGCTATGGATAAAGATACCCAGTAGAACTTTGTGAGGAAAGAATTTGCTCCATTTTCCTGATCAAAATAGAGCTAGGACAGCTAACTTTTGACAAAACACTTGTAATGTAGAGTAGTGGAGTTACTAATTTAGGTAGTAATTTATTAATTTTATTCCCTAATCTTATGATATGATTCCCAAATCATGTGAGTGATCCTAGATTTTCTTTCTTTCTTTTTTTTTTTTTTGGTCCCATCGTGGGGCCTGAACTCTGTGCCTGGGCGCTGTCCCTCAGCTCTTCAGCTCAAGGATAGCTTTCTACCACTTGAGCCACAGCGCCATTTCCAGCTTTTTTCTTTTTGCTTATGTGGTGCTGAGGAATCGAACTCAGGGCCTCAGGCATGCAAGACAAGCGCTCTACCACTGAGCCACCTTCCCAGCCCCCTGATCCTAGATTTTCTGAGCCCTTTTTTTCACCCAAAGTTTCTAATTCCTCACCCTGCCAATGGTTTTTCTGCTACTCTGATTTTTCTTTGTTTCTGAACTAAAATCCTGTAACCTTTTGGTTCATGAGAAAGAGCAGGAGAAATATGAGCATGGCTTGGAGTCTGAGCTAACATCCACTCCAGCTTGGAGGATCTGGTAAAGGACTTCAACCTGGATCTCAGAATCAGATATTAATTGGCCTCTTTGGAAATGAAAAAACTCACTCCCTCAGGCAGAACCTGTCATTCCTTGACTTTCTCTGAAGAGATTTGATACTAGGGCACAATTCAGAGAATGAGCTTTCCCATTGTCAGAAGGAACAGGTTGAAAACTAAAAGTGGCCTCAGGTCCCAAAGGGCCAGTCAGAAGCCAAGAGATCACACTTTCCTCCTCATCAGGGACCTTCTGGTAGGAATAGAGTCTGAGAAAAATCTAAGATGGAGATAAACTGAGTCTGGGCCTAACGAGGTCCCAAAAGAATGACCTTCTCTTTGACTACAAGGGAGTTGTGTAGTGAACCATGACAACTTCCTTCATATAAGAAAATTCACGCTGGGCGCTGGTGGCTCACGCCTGTAATCCTAGCTATTCAGGAGGCTGAGATCTGAGGATCGCGGTTCAAAGCCAGCTCGGGCAGGAGAGACCGTGAGACTCCTATCTCCAATAAACCACCAGAAAACCGGAAGTGGTGCTGTAGCTCAAGTGGTAGAGTGCTCGCCTTGAGCTGAAGAGCTGAGGGACAGTGCCCAGGCCTAGAGTTCAAGCCCCACGACCGACAAAAAAAAAAAAAAAAGAAAATTCACTAGGTAAGTTATCTCACTGCCACTTTGCAGGAGGTCAGTTTCCCCAAAGGAGAAGTTGTTAAATGTTGTGATTGCCAGTTTGCTGTCTAGGCTGTTGTCTCTCTCACCCCTTCTCATGTCAGGAATGCATTGCTTTTTTCAGGCACTCAACTACTTGTCCAGACTCCTAGGCAGGAATACTGTAGGCTATTCTTTGGCTAACCTCTTGCATTTGAGGTAGAATAGGCCCAGGCTATGCTCATGCCAAGAGGTAGATGCAAGAGGTGAACATAATCTCAGATTTGTACAGAACAACAATCATATTGAAAAAATTAAATTAAATTAATAGTTGAGTAATTTAGGGCTTATAGCCACAAAATTTAGGTAATTATTAGTAATACATCTAGAATGATGGATTAGGAAGAGAACAGTGAAGTAGGTTCAGGATACAATGGAAAAGACACACCAGAGCCATAACAGGAGATGAGAGTATGAAGGAACTATTGGCATAGGTCCATTTACTATCTTAGGAGTGACCTTGGATAGGAGGCTTTTAGAATAATATCTAAAAGAGAGGGACTTGCTGGGCACTGGTGTCTCACACCTGTAATCCTAGCTACCCGAGAGGCTGGGATCTGAGTATTATGATTCAAAGCAAGCCCAGGCAGAAAAAGCCAGAAGTGGTGCTTTGGTTCAAGTGGTAGAGCAAGAGCCTTGAGCTCAGGGTCAATGCATAGGCCCTGAGTGCAAGCCTTAGGATCAGCAAAACAACAAGAAACAATAATGATTAAACAAATAAAAGAAGGACTTAAAGATATGCGATGGAATGATGATCATGTGTAAATGTTTAGGGAACATAAAAGGAGACAAAATTTGGAGCAAAATGATATCTATTTTTTACTAATCAAGGATGCAAAACAAATGCCACATTCCTCTTCTCAAAAACTTCCAAACTTGGGCTGGGAATATGATTCAGTGGTAGAGTGCTTGCCTTGCATGCATGAGGCCGTGGTTCGATTCTTCAGTGCCACATGAGCAGAAAAAGCCAGAAGTGCTGCTATGGCTCGAGTGGTAGAGAACTACCCTTGAATTGAAAAGGTGAGGGACAGTGCTCAGGCCCAAAGTTCAGGCCTCTTTTCCAGCCTAAATAAAAACAAAAAAATAAAACAAAAGAAAAACCTTCCAAACTTATCTTTTCTCATAATTGAAGAGAGGGTCCTTTTACAGAAATTCTCCTTATCTAGCTCAAGGTCATCAGAACTTCAGTATACTTTTCCTGTTGAGATGTAGTGCACCTAACTCTACTGAACCTAATCATGGCTAGGAAACGACATCAATATGTTTGTTGTATTTTTCCTTATAAATATATAATACTGTCAGTTATAATATAATATAATTATAATATAATTTATTATATATAATATATTATATAATAAATATTATAATATAGAATATATTATACATTATATAATATATTAAATATATTATAACATGTATTATGTATTAACAGACTTCCTAATTTTAGATGTAGGAACAGGCAACATATTGAAAGAAAAATGTTTGAATCTCTGAGTTATTTCTCTACCACAGGACAATACCAGGTTTCATTCTTATTACCCAAAGAGCAGCATAGGAAAGCAATGCCCATAGATGTGGTTCTCTGGATTTTGGAAATTGGGATCATATATATATATATATATATATATATATATATATACATATATATATATATATATATATATGTATATATATATACATATATGTATGTATATATATACATATATATATATATGAAATATCGTTTAATAATAGTGAATATGTAAAATTATAACAACAGATAAATAAGTGACCCAGTCACTTTCATGTATAAGAATTTCTTTTCTATGCTCCTATTCACATACACAGAGAGTACATGAGTTGCCCTTGAATTGTCCTGGAATTTCTTTATCAGAATACTGTAGCTTCATATCCTTTGTTCCCTAAGTAGCCAGATGTTATGTATTCAGTAACAAAACTGTTACAGGCAAAAGTATCCACCCTGACACACAGAGGAACTTGGATTTCAGAAATGCCACAAATAAGTGGGAGGTACAGCAGTACTTTTCAAAATTGAATAGATTACATATTTATTAGAAAGCTTGTAAGAAAAACCTTCAGTGTAGGATGATACACTTGAAGAAAACTACAGTTTAAATTACATATAGCTGTGTGCTGCAATAGACAATAAATAAGAATAAAAAAAATAAATTACATATGACATCAAATTACAAAGTTCCAGGGCATTTCCCTACTCTTGAGAACTAGAGTAATCCATACTAAAATTAAATAAATGAAAAGACGAATGTTTTATACCAAATTTCAAAACATACTATATGTTATACAAAGGAAATGCAATAAGCATGCCTTTTACAGTCTAGTAACATCATATGGTATGAAGAATCTGATTAACTGATTCCTACAAATCAATTCAATGCAGTTAAATTATCCGATATCCCAACTGTCAACTTAGCAGGATACTTTCAACCTATGGTGTCTATTTTGCATATTATCCAGCCCTATACATCCCACAATGGCAGAAGGCTCTTCCTGAGAAAGTTCAGAGACCCGTCTACTGTGAGTGCTCAATGTAAACCTTTTCCCATTCTCTTTCATTTGGGCATGTGATATACTGACTATCTGTTAACTTGCCAAAGGCACAATTTGGACAGGCTTCCAGTAATGATATTTTAGCTCTCAGAAAAAAAAGGGAAATTGAGGACAGAGGGAAAATTTACTAGATCCCTGAAAGGTTTCTATCATTGTGCTAAACCTGTAGCTTTCTACTGACACTTGAACAAACTACAGTAATTGAAACTCCAACCACAAGTCTAAAAAGTGGCTTTCTAAATATTGGCCTATTTTCACTTTGGTAAATCAAGACAAACTATTGTGGCCCCGTTTTACTTAAACTATCAGCTATGGTTGGCCCGAAGGATAGGTGAACTTACCAATTTCTTAAATATTAGGTCATCACACAATCGCTTCATAGCCCTTAAACATTAAAAATACCTACCTATATAAGTCTGCATTACAAACTTATTACTGTTTTTCTTCATTTGTCATGTTTTACATATTTGTGTGTCCCAGGGCCTAGCTCTGTAATTTTCCTTCTCATGGTTGTTACCCCTGAGTACAGTAATTATTTCTGTATTTTTTCCATCTCTGTTTTCTTTAATTCAAGTCCTTAATAGCATCCTGTCTACTGACAACTCCTAACTACTGATTTTAGCAAACTCAAAAGATCCCAAAGTGAGCTTTGATCTCTATCTACAAACCAATCCCTCATTACTATTTGATTAAGTGATGACTCTTCCAGCTGTCTTCTCAAAATACCTTGCAGTCATTTCAGTCTTATATACTTTTTCACACCTCATATTTAATCTATGACCAGGTTTCGACAAATTAACTCACTGTATATTTTAAGAACCATATATATATTGTATATGAGTGTTAGTACTATGACTAAAATTTGGGGCCTAGGTTCTTTTATTTTTATTTTTTTTGGGGGGGGGGGGTCCGGTCGTGGGGCCTGAACTCTGGGCATGGGTTCTGTCCCTCAGCTCTTCAGCTCAAGGATAGTGCTCTACCACTTGAGCCACAGCACCACTTTCAACTTTTTTCTTTTTGATTATGTGGTGCTGAGGAATTGAACCTAGGACCTCATGCATTCAAGGCAAGCGCTCTACCACTGAGCCACCTTCCCAGCCCCTTACTTTTCTTTTTGTGTCAGTCTTTTTTTTTTTTCGATCTCTTTTTTTTTAAATTTAATTTAATTTAATTTGTGAACATACTGTACAGAGGGGTTACAATTACATGGGCAGGATAATGCGTACAATTCTTACCAAGCATTGCAGCCTCCTCCTTTGGTTTACCCTTCACATCCCTTCCCAGCCTCCCCCCTCCCCCCCAATCCCAATCCTTCTCCTTCCCCCTTTCCCCCTCCCCCCCCCCCCCCCGCACCGACTTTGTAAAGCTCGTTTTGGACATGATAACTTGTACTTCTCATTGTTGTAACAGGTCCACCTGTATCCTTAAACAAGTGGTTTTTCCCCCATCTCCTCCACAAGTTATACTGACATCAAATATAGTGAAAGCAGGGGTTATACTGTGGAGGAGGGACATACAAAGCAACAAAGAGATAATCTTATAAATGCGTTAGAAACACATGCATGAAAAAAAAACATTAAAATACATATCTAAGGGTTCATTTTCCTGACATCACATTATCTGACCTTTTCCGCTTGACTCATACATATACTAGATATTGCAAATAAGGGAAACCATGGGACCTATGTTTCTTTGGGCCTGGCTTACTTCACTTAATATAATTTTTTCCAAGTTTTTCCATTTCCTAACAAATGGGGCAATGTCATTCTTTCTGATGGAGGCATAGAATTCCATTGTGTATATATACCACATTTTCTTGATCCATTCATCTACTGAGGGGCATCTGGGTTGGTTCCATATCTTAGCTATGGTAAATAATACTGCAATAAACATTGTTGTGCTGGTAGCTTTAGTGTGGTCTTGTGTGTAAACATTTGGGTAAATGCCCAAAAGTGGGATTGCTGGGTCATAGGGGAGTTCTATGTGAAGTCTTTTATTTGGTATAAAGATCACCTACCATGTCATTACCCACACCCTTTTCATTTAAAAATATGTATATTCTGTAGCAATGTTATTGCCATTATAACCATAATTAGGAAGATAATGTGGGTTCATCTGCTCCATACATCTTGAAAGGTAATGAAAGTGAAACTTACAGAATATCCTCAGATATGCCTGGTGGAATCCTGGATTTGAATTATGGGTCTACAGCTGATTGGTATTAGGTACTTGGGAAATTTGTTTGGCCTTGTTGCCTACTTCTGTTTTTAATGAAATACTTACTTCATTTCCTAACTGGAAGAACTGTCATGAGCACTAAAATTACCCTAATGCAGGTGCAGTGCTTGGATTGGTGTCTGCACATTGTGTAGTAGGTCCCAAAGAAGTCAGCTTCCATCAACATTGTCACAGCATCCATTCTGAAGGTCTTAAGAAATATATACCCAACTGATGTTAGTATCTGTGAAAACTTATCTTTACAAAAAAAGGTCTTTTCTTCATATGAAACAATTAAAGTAATGTTGGGGCTGTCCTGTGGCTTTTAGTCTGAAGGAGTTTTGCCTAAATTTTATTCTTACTCTATTAGTGGTAGCAGTAGCATTCTTTAGTGCTACCCTTCATTTTTCTAGTTCTGTGTTCCATTTGGAATACTATTGTAACTTAGTTTATAATCTTTGTTATTAGAATAAATAAACTACAACTGCTGAAGTTTTAAATAAAGAGACAATTTTAGGTGTGCATTACATTTTATGTGCTTAATACTTTCCTGAAATTATTCCTTTTAGGTCATATATCCCTAACAAACTATTTTTTAAGATTTCATATATGATTTATAGATTTATTATATGATTCTTATATGATTTCTTAGAGATCCGTAAATAAAACATCTCAGAACAGGAAAAAAGTAGGTAAGAAGTCATAAAAATACTATTATGGTGTCTTAATGGCTAAGTGTAAAGAACAGGAAACAAAACAGTTGGAAGATTCATTTGCTCTTTTTTCAATTCTCTCACCCTTCATTGTAGAAACTTTCTCACTATGAAGTCCCAAGTCGTCTGGACTTTTCAAGCTTCGTCTCAGTGACAGAAGTGATGGGATTAGGACATGTGCTCCTATGACTGGCTTTTAGGAAGTTCACAATAAAGCAATACCAGTACATATAAAGAAACTTTTGTGAGTGATGTGTATTGACTTCCTCAATTGCCAAAATTAAATTCATATGTCAAAACATCAAATTACTTACATTATAATATATGCAGTTCAACTGGCATTACTAACACTTCCATAAATCAAATGCAAATTAAAAGCTCTATATCATAAACCAACATCTAAGGCAGTGTTGGAAACACGAGAAGAAACACAATAAATCTAATGGAGTGAGAACTTTAACACTGGCAATGAGCAATGATAGCTGAATTTTTAACCAAGCTTGGAAAGTTCAGGTGTCCACTAATGATGTGATTAGAGTTGCAGAGTTGACCTTGGTATTAAGATTAGAGGTAAAATTCAAAGACAGCTAAGGTTGCTGCAGTATTGTAGCTCTATACAGTGTGACCCTCCCTGGTAATGGTAAAGCACAGAGTAGAAGCTAAGTCAGTAAAATGTATAGGAAGGATTTTTCACTGAGAATAATTGCAGGGGGTGATCATCACTCTTGCATTGAAAATGTACAGCCCATCATTCTATTTTAAATCTAGAGTATTTCTGATCTGAAGACAATTATAACACACCAATGTGCTATAAGTGCTGAGCAGTTTAGGAGATGTGTATTACTGTAATATATGTAAAATCTTTAGAGGTATGGAGTGGCCAGACCCTCAAACCTCATTCTGTGTTGTTAAGTTTCATGGAGAAATGTTCATAATTATGCAATTCACACTCATCTAAGTCTGAATCAGGCAACTGAGATAAGACAATTTGGTCATCACTCCAGTGACAAGGTTTGTGACCTATGAAATAAATAATATTATTTCACAATGTATATGTGTTTCTGAAAATTTATGCAATACCAAATACCAAATGTACAAAAGGGACAATTGTCCATCTCTTATATTATCAGAAGTAAAGATAAACCTTAATTATACTTTCTTTTTAGAGGGTCACAGAATGACTGCTTATGTTTGGTTTCTTTCCAGGTGCTCCTATACATTTGTGAATCTTCTCTGAGGAAGTGTTTTCCATAGTTTGTTTTGAAGTGTTTAGAATATCAGTACTGTCACTAACCACAACCATGGAACAGCAAAGATGATGGGATACCTGGCCAAAGAACTGAGAAATCACAGGAAGTGATAGGAAAGAAGACACCAGAGGACCCAAAGTCTCATTGCCAGCTTCTGGATCCCCAAATCCTGTTTAAAATGCTTTACATTCATTCTACTACAGGAGTGGGGTAATGAGTGGCTACAGGTATGTCCACAAACTGGGGCCTCAATCTAGTTTGTGGTTACAACTATTAACTGAGTTATTGATTGTATACATAGTGATAATTGAATCCCTTATTTTTAAGGAGCAGAAGGGAGCAATAGTCATTACAACCATAGCACAGACATCCATCTTGTCTCCAAAGTCTTAAACTTTTAGTGTCCAACAGCTCTAACTTAAATACTTTTGAGGTAATAACCCATACCCCTCTCTTCCCTTAACTGTTTGACCTTTCCAGAGCACAGCTCTCAGCCTTTTGATTGTCGTTTGAGATGGCTTCCCAATATATCCCTTTCCAGGTATAACAGTTTTACTCTAGAATCCCTCACAAGTACTATTACAGATGGGTTATTTTGAAAGGGATATTTTTTTCTAGGGTAGGTTCACTTTTTTAAATTTTATTTTATTTAAATGTACTGTACAGAGTGGTTACAGTTACATGAGTAAGGTACATGCCTTGATGAATATTGTTACCCACTCCATTGTTGTTCTCCTATCCTTTCCCACCCCACCCCAACCCTACCCTCCCCCACCCCAAAGTTGTAAATTTCATTGCCGGTATATTGTCTTGTGAAAATCATTGTTGCAATGGGTCACATCTTTCATCATTATGTTATTTCCCTTTCCTTCTCCAAATCAAATAAGTTATATAAAAGATGGAAGGTACCAGAATCAAGACAGATATCCAGGAATAAATCAAAGACAAATGAAATAAAATAAGATCTAGTTACACTTCTTTACCAACATCAAGGTTGATATCTGAAAAAAAAAAAAGTAATTGTTGTTTCCGTGTCTTGGAGTTCATTTCAATTAGCATCATTTTTTATTGTCAAATGTACATAGCTCTGGAGCCATGCATGGGCATTTCTCGAAATTATCTCTAGATAGCTAATGGATGAAAAATGGAATTGAAAATAGCAAAGGAAAACAAATCAACATTCAGGTATTATGATTTTATAATTCTAATATGAAAGAAATGAAGCTTTTGTTTAATGAAGAAGAAAGTTTAGCCTGTAATTTCCATGCAAGGCATCAGTTGTAATGAGTCTAAAGTCTTTTCCTCAAAGATATCCAAGAGTAATATACTCATCCTCTGAAGAGTAAATAAGTAATTATTTTAATTAGCTTTGCTTAATATCAATTTACATGTAGAAAATAAGTTAAAATATCTTCTCTCAGGCTGGGAAGGTGGCTCAGTGGTTGTGTTTGCATGCAAGAGGCCCTGGGTTCGATTCTTCAGTACCACATAAGCAAAAAGAAAAAAGCCGGAAGTGGTGCTGTGGCTCAAGTGGCAGAGCGCTAAACTTGAGCTGAAGAGCTGAAGGATAGCACCCATGCCCATAGTTCAAGCCCCATGACCGGACTCCAAAAAATAAAACACTGAAACTACCAGCACAAGTATGTTTTTTGCATCATTATACCATATCTAAGATATGAAACCAGTCCAGATGCCCCTCAAAAGATGAATGGATCAGGAAAATATGTTATATATATACACAATAGAATTTCATGCTTCTTTGAGAAAGAATGACATAGCCCCTTTCTTAAGAAAATGGAAAGACTTGGAAAAAAATCATTATGTGAAGGATGCCAGACTCAAAGAAACATGGGCTCTATGGTTTCCCTCATTTTTATTAATTAATATATGCTTAGGATAGTCCTGGCAGATAGGTTCATTTTTTACACTCTTAATATTCGCTGTGTGTGTGTGTGTGTGTGTGTGTGTGTGTGTGTGTGTGTGTGTGTGTGTGTGTGTGTGTGTTTGTGTGTGTGCAGTAATGAAACTGACACGGAGCCTCAAAATCTTGCTTGTTTTTTTTTCACTCATGACTGACTGAATTGTACTATTTCAACCAAGGTTTCACTCTGTGTTTGATTGAACAATTGCACATAAATGTCTCGTGGATTGCTACCCCAGCCATCTGTGAACCATGGTCTTCCAATCTCAGCCTCATGAGATGAGATACTGGCATCTAGTTCTATTGGCAAGTGTCATTTCTTCGTTTTATTTTGTTTCGTTTTCGTTGTTTTTGTGCATCCAAAATCTGTATGGAAAACAAATCATTTATAATCAGGACTATTCACATAAAATGTGTGTTGTTTAAAGATTACCTTAATAATGTAATCCCTTTGCATCTACATTATGTGATTTGATTTTTTTGGACTCTATTGTTGCAGTCAGGTCACTTATATATAATTTGAATCTTCTTGTCATGGTTTTATAGGGTGTTAGGTGTTTAAAAACAGAATTTATCAAGGTTTAACTCTACACTACTGAAGCAGGACATTTATTAATACTCAATGTCCTGTAAATCATAAGTTTATCACTACTTGAGGCACCATATGGGCAGAAATAGTTTCCTATAATACCTACACATATTTTAGACCTCAATGCCATGCAGTGCACACTTCTGCCAAATATGCAAGGGCATCCTTTGTGATTCTCCATGGACTTTCACTGTTCTTCTCTCTACTCTCCAGTGCTAAGTCCTGTGATGGTCATGTTGATTTTCTCCCCTGTTACATTCATCATTGCATCTTGGGAACTACTGGTATGCATTACTGTACTTCTGTCCATTCTCCTTGTGCTTCGGCTTGTACCTATCTCACCTCGAAGGGCTAAGAACTGGGGATATTTGCTTTACTCTTTATCTCAGACATCTATCTTTACTTTCTAGAAATACATTCATTGAATTCCTTCTGTAAAGTCTAATGCCTTGAAAATTATTACTGTATTTTCATGGCTTTGTTATTTGGCATAAGGGAAGAACATAGATCAGTACTGTAACTTAGGTAAAAGATTATTGCAATCATGCTTCAATAGATATTGTTCATTGGATAATGTTTACTTCAAGGTCTGCCTGCCTGCTTATTTTTCACTGTTTTGGTTATTTTTTAATGTAGTCTTTTCTTCTGGAAAATATTTATGGGCCTAGTGAAGATCAATTCCTACTGTAACTATTCATTAATTTTATTCCAACCTCATTTCACAGATCCCTCTGAGTTTCTTCAGGATCTGTATAGTGCTTCACATTTTTAGATATGTTTTAACATCGATGAATCCAATGATGAAGACACATTCCTTAAGTCACCATTTTTATGACTGAAAGGAAACCATGCTGCAATCTCACTATATGGCAAATTTCTGGTTTTAAATTCTTTTAGATTAAAATTAATGCTGGACAACAAATATTCCGTGTACAATTTTATATTTTCCTAATTATTTTAGTATACTTCACAATATTATATAAAGTTAAAACATTATCACTTACTTAGTTTTAGGATTTCTAAAACGGTCAGAGTAAAAGTTCCATTCATTTACAATTTTAAGATAATAAAGTGTCCATTATGACCAAGTGAGATATTTTAAAATTTGTATTTGTAGTCCTTAAAGGTTGTGCTGGGGAATCCAGTCCAGTGCTTCATATTTCTTAGTCTACTGTGGGCCTCAGAGCCTGATGTGACCTGTGGTTTTATTTTCACTCAACAGGAATAAAGAAAAATTTCACTAGGAAAGCATTATTACTTGCTTACTTTCTCCAATATCTCTCACATACATAAAAGTAATATAATTCTACACTGACTGAAAATGACGTTCCTATTAGAATAATTATTTTTTGTAGCCCCACTCTTCACTAAGTCATGTCCCTTTCCTATCTCCCCTTCCCATAAAGCTTGACTGGATCCACTGGAAACCCACTTCCAGTCAGCCTCGTCCTTAAAAAGCCCAACCTTAACTAACCTACCCCCTGGTAGTACGGCTATAAACTTTCAAAGGCCTGACTGCAACCAGAATCCTTCCTGAAAGTCCTCCTCTGCTACAGGGAAAGCCTTTTTCCACTCCACCCCTTCCTGGAATCCCTTCTCTGCACCAGCAGAAACCAGGCCACATCCATATCTCCTCCTATGATCCGCCTTGCTTCACCAAGAACCCCGCCTACATTGGGCTCCTCCTTCTAATCTTAACTTCATCCACCAGATACCCTGTCCCTAACTACTCTATTCCCTCATAGTCCCATTTCTCCCATATTCTATTACCTCCAAATTCCTCCCGTCCCTTTCATACCCCACTCCCAAACAAACTTCTCCCTCGACCCCTCCTGGTTTCATCAGAATCTCCATCCATAACTAGTCTAAGAGGCCTAACGTTTCAAATCCAGCCCTGAACCTACCTCTTCCCACAATTTCCTTCATGCTACACCAAAAACCCTCCACCTCTCTATAACTACCCTTTTAGCCCCACCTTAGTTGACCAGAAGCTTCTCACACAGCCCATCTCCTGCTTGGAAAGCCAACCCTGCTCCACCGTAGGCCTCTCTACCTCCCATATCTACTCTCTCAATGGCTGCATTGTTCCCGTGATGAATCCTCCCCTTATTGGCTCCTCCCACAGATCCACACCCTACTCATCCCTGACCATAATTACTCTACAACTTTGTAGACCTTCCACTCATTCTCAAAGTCCCTCTTCCAATTAACCCCATAGCTCCAAGCCTTGACCTGCTCTAGAAAACCCCCAATAGACAACTCTCAACACAATATCCCATCTCTCGACACCCACATTGCTCCACTGCAAACCACTGCATCTGTTTGCCTCCCTCTGGAAGCTTCACCAGGCTCAACTGTAAATCCCTGTCCCTTCATAGTCTCTTTTTGAAGGTTGCCTTGCCCCACTGGAAACCCTGTCCAAAGTTTAATGTCCTGCCTTGAAACACTGAAATCCCCACCCAGCCTTACTCCTATTTTCAAAATGGTAACTGGCTACACCAGAAACTCTGTCCTAACTGGTCTAGTCTACTGGAAACTATCCCTGCTCTCACAAAGCTCTCGTCTGGAAAAATTCCTCCATACATTGTTACTACATACTGCTCTGCCAGAAACCCCATCTCCACCCTAACACACTTCCCAAAGGCCTGCCATTCTCCACCAGAAACCCCGCCCCTTACTAGCCCACATCTTCCTAGCACCACTCTGCCCTCTCTCAGACCTTGAAAAGCCTCTCCCTCATAGCTCCGCATTCCTGCACCAGAATCTCCAACTTTTGTCAGCCTCTTGCCTTCATTATCTTCCCTGCCTTATGGGAAACCTCACCCTACATATCCCACCAGGGCTCACAGTGCTACACCACAACCCCTCCTCTAACTAACCTCCCCTCTGTAGCCTTGTTCTTCCTTTTCAAAGCTCTGCCCCAAACAGCCTCTTCCCCAGTGACCCTGCTTTCTTCCACTGAAAACTCATCTACCTGCCAGTCTCCATCCTAAAGTCCCACCTACTCCACAAGGGACCCTGCTCCTATCAAATATAGTCTTTCTTGTCCCCTCCCTGCAGTCTCAAAACCCTACACAGACTGGCTTTCACGCTCAAAGCCCCGACCTGCTTTACCACAGAGGCTGTACCAATACCAACTCCTCCCTTGAACTAGACAGCGCTCCACCAGAAACCCCACACCACCTATTTCTTGAAGTTCCCATCTAGGAACTTTTATTACAAATGTGATTTTATAATGGTCACAGAATTCATACTAGTCAATATGATAAGAAAGCAGTACTGACAAAAGACAACAAAAATTAGATAGCTATTAGATGCTTTAGTCTAGTTTGGGGTTCTGTTAACAGGCAGATTCACATTGTGTGAAAATGTGTGAAGATGATTCCTCTAACTGGAAAGCATTCTTTGAAGTATCAGTAAGGTTTCATGAGTGATCATTTTATTTCTAGAATTTTCGTCCACATTTGTGTCCATTAACTTAAAACTATATGTTATTTTAAATCTTCTGGTTTGGTTGAGGAAAGAGTATTAAGATGTAAAAAGATGACTTTCAAATTATCTCTCTAATGAATAATTTTGGACTTGCTTACTTTACTATGTACCAGAGTTTTTAGTAACAGAAATTCTCTACCAGAATTCCCTTTGAATTTCCTCCTTCCACTAAAGTGCCTTTTGGAAAAGAATGAAGTGAGATTATACAGGTAGAATGCCAGAAATAAAAACGTATTTGAGATCATAACAAAATCATGATGAAGACCCTACACAATGTGGTTTAAATTTTCTAATGAAAGGAACTTAAGCATATTTAACTGCAGACTTTCTGAAGACTAGGAGACAAAAATATAAGAAATGCCCTCCTATACCACGGTTCTGAAATCAAAACAAAACCAAGGAAGGACAACATAATGAGACAGAAGGGAATGAGGAACTTGAACATGTGATATAGAATGTAAAAATACACTGAATCAGGTAAAAATAATTTTGGACACAATGCCTGGTTGTTCAATATATTTCATTGTATATATTGTTCTTTGTTAACCTGTGACTTAATATAGGTCTCCGCAGGGATCTGCCAAGGTAATTGTGTAGTTAGTCAATTTCATCATTGCAAGATCATCAGGATGATAAACTCCCACACACGTTAACATACCTGCAACAGCACTAGACATACATTCCTATTGGTCCAACAGTGTAAGGCAGACGTGTATTTAACCCAATCTTTGTATGTGGTATGCTATGGTTTTTTTCAGGCTTGATACAAAATGTCTCTGCCCAGAATTAAATGAAGGCATTTATAGCTAAAATGATTTAGGGTCATTGTTAACATCTAACGCATGATGAGGTTTTTGTTTATACCTCTCCTTTTCCCTTTCTTTCTTTCTCCCTTTCTTTCTTCCTCTCTATCTTTCTTTTCTTCCTTCCTTCCTTCCTTCCTTCCCTCCTTCCTTCTCTTTCTTTCTTTCTTTCTTTCTTTCTTTCTTTCTTTCTTTCTTTCTTTCTTTCTTTCTTTCTTTCTTTCTTTCTTTCTTTCTTTCTTTCTTTCTTTCTTTCTTTCTTTCTTTCTTTCTTCCTTTCTTCCTTTCTTCCCTTTTCTTTCCTCTTTTAGGAAATGAGTATGAATTTAGATATTTTGTTTGCTGATCAAGTATTCTACCATTAGAATAATCCTTTTTCGATTTATTTACTTTGCTCATAGGTTATCCATTTTGCTTAGGGCCGAACACAAGCTAAGTTCCTCACCTCTGTCTGCCAAGTAGCGGGGATCACAAATGCATTCCAACATGCAAACCTTTAGGATGATATGAGACTCTTATTACTTTCCTTGCACACTGGTTCTGATCTGTGATCCTCTCAAATTCTACCTCTTCAATTAGTGATGTGAGTTCCAGTAGCCTGCCCTCAGTATAGATCGTCTAAATGAATTATTGAAGGCAATTTCACTTTAATCACTTTTTTTGCCAGTCCAGGGGCTGTTATAGTTATATTTCTAGACAAATTTTGTGTATATATGCACATTAGCTTTAAAATATTACTTTTCCCCCCTTTTTTCCTTTTTAATTTTCTTGGTCAAGGGGCTTGAATTCTAGGTCTGGGCACTGTCCCTGGCTCTTCAGATGAAAGCTAGCATGTTACCACTTGAGCCACAGTGCTACTTCTGGTTTTCTGGTGGTTAATTTGAAGTAAGAGTGTCATGGATTTCCTGCCAGGGCTAGCTTTGAACTACTATCCTCAGATCTCAGCTCCTGAGTAGCTAGGATTACAGGCATGAGCCACTGGCACCCAGCTAAAAATGTTACTTATTTTAAGTTCTGTGATTTAGTTTAGGGAGTAACGTAAGTGTGTAGAAAGAACTTTCAAGTTACCTCTCTAAGTAATTTCAGAGTTTCATTTTCATATTTATTGCAGTTATTAATAACAGAAACTCCCAAAGTAACAGAATAATCCTTCATTTTCTCCTTCCTACAGGTACTATTGGAAGAGAATGAGTGAGATCTTAGACAATATGTACTTGAAATTATAAAAAAAATTATATTGATGATACATAAAGAGCCAGATAACACAACGTGCATTGCATTTTCTAAAGAAAGGAATGTCATGAAAGTATATTTGTTGGCAGGCTTTTCACGTGTAAAACAAAGAAAAATTAATATCATAAAAAAGCTGAACGAGATCAGCAACCATGTAAGTGTGATACAGCATTGGAGACTTTAAGAGATGAACTGGTTCAGGTAAAGTAATACTTTGGAAAAGTTATCTGTTCACTAAATTTATTCATTATTAATTTTTTTTATTTTTATTTACCTCTCACTGAATATATAAATGCATACATGTGTGTGCAATATATATATATATATATATATATATATATATATAAACACACACACACACACACACACACACACACACACACACACACACACATATATATATATATACATATATATATATATATCAGCAGTATCTGTCCAGTGATCTGTATGGTTATGTATGTTTAGGTAATTTCATCATGTCAAGTCCATCAAAAAGGTGGACTTCCATAAACCTTAACAACCCTGCAACACCACTGCACATGCAAACTTAAGTGTTCACCATTGTAAGCTAGACCTGTGTTTTACCAAAGCTTTATATATGTGGTGTTATGTTTTCATTTAGTCTTGACACAAAATATGTGTGCTCCTAGAAATAAATGATGGCATTTATAACTACAGTAATTTATTGTAAATCTTTACATTGAACACATGCTCAGTATGAATTGTTCTTTCTTTCCTTGTCTTATTTTATCTTTCGGAAGTTGATTTGAGTTTTGATGTTGTGTTTGCCAGATAAGTATTCCACCACTGGAGTCACTCCACCAATCCTTTCTAGTTTAAGTTACTTTACTCATAGGGTAGCAATTTTTGCACCCAGCCCAAAAAGCAGGGATCATGATTGCATTCCAATATCCCTACCTAGTAGGTTGATATGGGTGATACTTTCCTTCCTAGACTGATTCAGAACTGATACTCTCAAATTCTACCACTTTAGTTAATTGTGTGAGCTCAAGTTCTCCCTACTTCTAGAAGATAGGACAGACATAAATGATTATAGGTAATTTGAGTGAATCATTGGCTAATATAAGTGATTTGATATTAAAGTGTAGGGTAAGTTTGAAAGTATAATCGCAGTAGTCAGATATTTTGCTAAGTAATTTTGTTTCACATTAATAACACATCTTGACCAGAATAAAGGACTTATTTTTGCTGTCTGTCAACTTGTATGTCATTTGGTAAAATAAACTTCATGTCTTCCATGTGGGATAAAGAACTTTGAATGGTCTGATGTGCTGGTTCACATCTATAATCATGGTTAGCAATCAGAAATCAATAGATCACAATTTGAACATAGACTAACCAAAAATTTAAGAAGTCCCAATCTCAACAAAGTAGTGGATCATGTTGAATCATGCCATTAATCTCAGCACCACAAGAAGCTAAGTCTCTGCCTTGTAACTGTGTCACTTGAGTAACTGGGACTCTTGGAGGCAGTCACCTCTACTGATGCAGAATCTGGGCTGAGATTTAGCAAGAGGAGGGAGGAGTCTGCCCCACTTTCCCAGGGTGGACCTCACAGAATGCAGTGAGCATGCTTGCTTTCCTCCTCCAATCGGCTTGAGATGCCATGCTTCTGAGTGTTCATTATTTGATTCCAGTGACCTGTGGTAGAAGTATAAGGAAACATTAATATGCCAAGTGAGCTGCTCTCCCAGCCTGTGAGTTCAACTCAGTAAGTGTTCATTATTTGAGAGTTGAGAATACTGAGGTAGAGACGGAGGTTGAGTGAAAGAGAGGAGAGATAGAGATAGAGAGAGAGCTGGGCGCCGGTGGATCACACCTGTACTCCTAGCTACTCAGTAGGCTGAGATCTGAGGATTGCAGTTCAAAGCCAGCCTGGGCAGGAAAGTCCGTGAAACCCTTATCTGCAATAAACCACTCAAAAACCAGAAGTGGCCCTGTGGCTCAAGTGGTAGAGCGCTCGACTTGAGCTCAAGAGCTGAGGGACAGTGCCCAAGCCCAGAGTTCAAACCCTACGACCAACCAAAAAAAAACGAGACAGAGAAGAGAGGGAGAAAAGAAAGGAAGGAAGGAAGGAGGAAGGTAGGAAGGTAGGAAGAAAGAAAGAAAGAAAGAAAGAAAGAAAGAAAGAAAGAAAGAAAGAAAGAAAGAAAGAAAGAAAGAAAGAAAGAAAGAAAGAAAGAAAGAAAGAAAGAAAGAAAGAAAGAAAGAAAGAAAATGACTGAGAATGAATTGTGTGCTGTCAGGAGTTATATGTCAGAAGTACTACCTGTATTTGGTGTTAGGTCTGCCCCAGGTCATGCAGACCCTATGCAGACACCTTCCCTCTTCTTGGCTAAGTTTCAACCCTTATTTGTTGCCTAGTATCTGGCACACCTGGAGGCAGCCACCTCCCCATCCTGTTAAGTCACAACCTGGTCAGCCTCTGGTCCCACTTTCAATCTGACCAGAGGTGAGTCCCAGAACTTGAAGTCACATCCAGAACCAGTGTGGCCAGAGTTTCCCCCAAACGGCCACACCTCTTCCGGTCCTTCACATAGATACATCCTTGCCCGAGGTTGGGTCGCCTCATTTTTTTTTACATGCATTTCCACCATGTATGTCATGGGCAGCAGTTCAGTAAATAAACTTCTTTACCCGATTAAATACCCTGTGGTGTTCTCTTCATTGGCTACCTAATGAAACTCACCTAATTAATATACTTTACACTTCAGAGTTTCTAGTTATGAATCCATGGATATTTTTGTGACACATGTGAGATTAGTATCTACACAACATATTTACTAACATCATTTGACAGTATAATTGTGCCTGGAATCTTTACATATTTATTTTTTTGGGGTCCGGTCATGGGGCCTGAACTCTGGGCCTGGGTGCTATCCCTCAGCTCTTCAGCTCAAGGCTAGTGCTCTACCACTTGAGTCACAGCGCCACTTCCAGCTTTTTTTTCTTTTTGCTTATGTAGTGCTGAGGAATCGAACCCAGGGCCTCAGGCATGCAAGTCAAGCACTCTACCACTGAGCCACCTTCCCAGCCCATCTGGAATCTTTAATAGCAGCTTAATTAACGATAATGACTATTTTGTTTGCTTTGCTTTGCTTTGTTTTTGCTTAAAGTAATAGAAGAGTTGGTGAGACAATCTGTGTGAAGCCTCGGGTCTGTGTTGGAGGGGCAGAATGATGCAGGCTCCCGCCTCAGGATTATCTGAAGACTGTGTTTGTGTATGTGGAAAGCTCTTGGCATGCCGGGCTAGAGAGGGAACAAGTTCTCTCTCCCTATCTCAAAGCTCATTTCATGTCTCAAAGCTGAGGAAGTAGCTCTTCTGCTTACTTAAGCATAGACGAACAGCTAGTCAAGCATTTTCCTGAGTATGGGGAAGTGGTTTGAGCTTGCTCTAAAATAGTTTAGATAAAAATATACAGACTTATCTCATAGTTTAAGCAAAATTGTATCTGTTGAAATTCTTTGTGTGAATGTCTCCTGACTAAATCTTGGCAAAGATAATACTTGGTTGTCTTTAAATACCCACTAGCAATAAAACACAGCATGCAGTGGCAATTGCTGTTTGCACTCTGCAACCCCTGTGTCCTGGTGATTTTGCAACCCTTACCCAGGGACCCCAATGCCTGAGACGTTGACAACTGGCGCACAAACAGGGACCCTGCAGTGTTGAATACAGGAAGGGATATTCAGGTAAGTACTTTTAATTACAGGGTGATGGGACAAGTTAAGTCTACTCCGTACTTACATATGCTAAAATATTTACTTGCTGCTTATGGTGTAACTATTTCTTCTTTTGACATAGAAATGTGTATTAATGTATTTAGCGAATGGAAACCTTGGTTTCCGACAAACGGACATTAGATATTGATAATTAGAAATGAGTAAAGTATTGTAGAAAGAGATGTTCAAGAAGGGGAAAGGATTCCTGTTAGCTTTTGTTCCATTTGGGCTATTTTACATACCCTTTTTAAAGCTTTAAATGAGAAAAGATTAATAGCGGACTTAAAGAAAGAGGCCACGACTTCTATTGTAGATTTACTAGTGGACTCTGAGGTTCAGGACGCAATAGATAAGGCTGCATCACAATTAACAGAGAAAAAACAAGAGGTAAAGAAAGCTGAAAAGGAACCAACTGAAAGCGTAAATAGAATGTCTGAGCAAATGGAATTGATTTTATCAAGATTACAACATATGGAGTTAGAAATTAGCAGAGTGAAAGGAGAATCTGAGAAAGTGAAAGTAAAACAGCCTTCTGCTCCTCCCCTTACCGAAGCAATTATTGTCACTCCCTCCCAAAACACAAGGCTCAGACAGTGAGTTTGATGATGAAATGCCTATCTTTTCTTATCCTGTAATTTGACCACCTCCTATGAATGGTATAGCTCAACCAACTAGATATGAGGGTGTTGCTGTCGATGATATTGGTAAACTTAACAAGGCAGTGACTTATGGTCCTCAGTCTCATTATGTTAAGGAATTGCTTAATGGGCTTGCCCCGTAATTTTGCTCCCGAGGATTGGAAGATGCTTTGTAGAGCATTGCTTAAGGAACCTGAATATCTACAATGGCAAATGTGGTTTACTGAGTTATATACAGAAAGGACTAGAGAAAATGCACAGAGCAATAATCCACACCTGCAGGTCATAACCTGTCCCAGGTTGAGTGGAACAGAACCATATGCAGATGCTCATATGCAAGTGAACTCTCCTGAAGAGATCCATGAGCAGTTACGAGACATAGGTGTGGAGGCATGGGGGAGGATTCGGCTGGTAGGAGAGTATTATGGCTCCTGGACTAAAGTAATTCAAAAACCTAATAAAATCTATGTTGAATTTTTATCACGATTGACACTGACCTTGGAACATACTGTTGCGGGAGAAGCTGCACTGCAACAACTACTGGGCATATTGGCTTATGAAAATGCTAATGAGGACTGTAGACGAGCCCTATTGCCTATTAAAGAATCTGGGGATGTAAATACATATTTAAGGGAGTGTAAAGACATTACATCCGATTCCCAGCGTTTGCAGTTGTTTGCTGAAACTATGCCCACTACCTGGCATGCTTTACAAACCATCTAATCTAAAATGTTTTGGATGTGGTCAAACGGGACCTATAAAGAATTGTGAAAAGGCTACTGATGTTAACAAGAGAGGACAAGGAATTTGCCCTAAATATAAAAAGGAAAGCACTGGGCAAGAGTGTGTAAATAAAAAATAGACAATAAAAGAATTCCTATAAAAATGCTTACCCTATGCAGGGAAACTCTCCATCTGGCCAGCCCCGGGGCCCAGGATTAATAACCGAGGGAAGCCAACCATTTATCTTCCTCGTCCCTGCCACAGCCCACAGCGCCGCAATGGACATGCCGATTCATTCATCTACTGAGAGGCATATTGGTTTAAAACATGCTTGCATGTAAGCATCAATTATGGTCATTCAAAAATGACAAATGTCACTTCCCCAGACATACTAAAATCATGATTTCTAAGTAGAATAGGATTTTATGGTGGTACAAGTGTTGAGAAACATGGATGAGTCTAATGTGTATCTTGCACTGAATTAGGCAGGAAGATATCCAATATCATATGGGATTAAAAAAAAATGGTAGTAAAAAGATATTCCCTTGAGAAAGATATAGGAGGCTGACAGAAGTATGGAGAAATTCAGATAATTTTGAAGGATTTAGAAATGCAAGCTCAAGTATGTCTCTTTAAGTGAAAGGGCAAAAGAAGGGCAAGAGAAGAAAATAACTGAAAGCAGATCATTTTCCCAACTTAGAGTATAAAAAGACATAACCTATAACTTTCAAGTTAAAGAGAGACAAATATAATACGTCCCACTTAATTTAGATACATGCAAAATATTTACTTGGCTTTTTCCCACTTTAATGCTCCAAAATAAATGAAGACTTACAATAAACGTTATGTGATTGTCGTTACTTCAACCTGAACACTAATTGTGATGAGCCCTCTTTTTCTCAGTATGCTCTTGGAAAATACTCCCTAAATTGATGATGTTGTGACTGATTAGAGAGTCAGCGTAACAGGTTTCTACTTGTATGATAATACCAGAATAGTTTAATGCAGTTTTTTTCTCAAGGTATCCAATTATATTGTCTGACGCTGTACTTTGAACAGACCCTCACACCTGAGCACATTATTTGAAATTGTACATCTGCATTTCCTTGGCACATTCTATTTTGTGCCTTTGTTTTTTTGCATGTTCCTTTTGATTGATCTATTTCCATTTCATCTGTACAAACTGCTAAGAACATTGTTCAGCTACCACTTCTTGTTTGCAAACACCCAGTCTATTTATGAAGGTATTTGTCCATGTTAACCAATAGGGTAGTACTCACTTTCTGAGGAGAAAAGTTCCACATATAACTCTATGCCAACATTAGAAGATGTAGAATTTAAGGCATTTTGAGACAGTGATATTTGAATTGAAAGGCTTCTTGAAGACATTTTCTTGGAGCTCATTAGTTCTTCTAAGGTCAGGATAAAAACATTTGTTCCCAACATTTAAAATAAAAAGGATCTATTTAATTCATGGATCTAGAATTTTATGGATTCACATTCATATCTCAAAATTTCATCAATATGACTTACATCTCCACCAGTTCACCAAAACACTTTTCTTATTGAACTTGTCTATGTCCTTTTAGTTTTCAAATCCAAATAGCATATTTCCTTCAATGTCTGTAACAGTTTTTACCTTTTCTTCCTGCAAATTCTTTCTTTTCTTTTCTTCTGTAAATCTGTTTTTATTACTTTCTTGTTTCCTTATCTCTTTCTTCCAATCTTGTCCACACTGGTGCTCACTTTGCTACACTTATGACATAACTTTTCTTTTCTTCTTCCCTTTAATAATGTCCCCAATTTTATCATTCTTTTTCATATTCATGGTCATGGATATTTTGATGATATCTAAACAGATCAATCTTTGCATCTGTTTAATATAAACTTTAGAACTATCAGAGAGTTTTTTCCTCTAAATCCATCATTTTCACCTGTAATGCTTATCACCAAGAATATCACTAACACATTTGCCTGGCCATAGATGTAGAACCCTTTAGATTACTTCTTACCCTTCTACTCCCACCCATTATATAAGATGAACAATCAAGGTTTTCTCAGTTTTTGTTACTAATTTGATTTCTTTTTTTTGTTGTTGGTCGTGGGGCTGGAACTCTGGGCCCGTGTGCTGTCCATGTGCTCTTCAGCTCAAGGCATCCACTCTACCTCTTGAGCTACAGTACCACTTTCGGGTTTTCTAGTGGTTTTCTTTTTACTTTCCTAGCGAGTCCATTAAACTTCCCCCTTGAATTTGGTTGTCATGAATACCCAACTTCTATGTTAATGAGGACAAACTCTAATGTAAAACTTTGTCTCCAAAAAACCAGCCCAAGAAGCTGTGATCACAAATATTTGGCTATACTTTTTTTCTTTTTCTGTTTTTTTTTACCTTGAAAGTACTCCACCACTTTTTGGTTCAATCGTTTCTAACCTCAAAGATATATTTTGGTAACAAGATGCTTAGAGGTAACCAAAGTATACTCCACTTTTGATCTTTTCTCTTAAGTCTCTCCTTAGATACAATATCAGGATAAGTGAAGTTATTCTTTGCAAAATTATTTCACTTGAGTATTTTTCTCTTGGTCTTACATTTGTTCAACAAGATGTATCGAGGAGAATAGAGTTAAATCATCCATACCTTGGATGATAGTGTCTGTTACAAAGGACAATGCTTCTATGTCCTACTTCTATGTCCTCCTCTTAGCTCTTTCCTGATTTCCAATTAATCACAGCTTCTTGCTTTCAGGTTTAGTGAAGCTAAAGGACTATAAGGCCCCCCTCATTGCTCCATCTTCATGGTTTCTCATTTAAAACTCTTTTAAGTTGCCTCATTCGGATGTGGAATTTATTTTTATGTCTTCATTCAATCTGTTGTGCATCGTAGTGAGCCAAATAGGCTCTGTAAAATCACTTTAGGTAGCTAAAATATTAAGAGAAACTATATCAAAAAGTTTTGACCTCTCTCCACTGTTGAAGCCAATATGCTTAGCTCAGGCTTCTAAAAAGAGTTTTCTTACATTTTTCATTTCCTCAATTCTTTTCTGATCCCAAAATTTTTTGGCTTATTTAATAAGAGAAGAGTTCACTATCTCATCTTAATAAGGATATTATTTTTTGTGAGCCACTTAGAAATGTGAAATCATTGGTTTGAATTATCCTATCAGATTTTTTTTCTGTGTTTCAGTGCTTCATGTGCAAAGACATTGTGGAAAGAATTACAAACAGAAAAATGTAAACCCAATACGTTCTTTCATTGTGCAGGGCACTTTCTCTCTAAATATTTTGACTCAAAATATCTTTTTCAGAGAATCACAGTGGGGTAATTAAAGTCAATTCACAAATTTTGATGTCTTTTTTTTTTTTTTTTTAAAGAACTTTGAATTTAAATTCCACTACAACCTTGTTTCACAAACTGAAAGTATATTTCCTGTGTAAGGACATTCTCAAGGGAACCTACAGGATTTCTAGCAAGTTTTCTGAGGTTTATTGGTTTGTTTGTTTAATGAGCCATCTTCACCCACATTGCTCTCTCTCCACTAAGTTTCCATGGATTTCTTTGCCTGAAAGCCTCTTTTCCCAGGCAATTTTAAATTTTCTTAATAGGCTAAGTTGTTAAAAAAGTTGAAGAATTAAAATTTACCTGTCGTAATTGTAAAACTCTTTTGAAATTCCTTTATCAGAATCGCGAATTCACCAATGCTAATTCCATCTTTACCATCAGAAACAGTTAACGTTGTTTTCATGATATAGTGTCCATGCAACGATTCTTTTCCAGTGGCTTTGTTATGCATATATATTACCATATAAGCTGATGCAGAGCAAAATGAACTCCAAGATATGGAAACAGAGGCTTTTATTTTGCGGTTGCTGTTTTTAATGTAGTATGTGATTTCTATTTTGTTTTGGGTTTTCTCCCTATGGTTTATCCCCCTGATTTTGGTACCCTATATTTTGTGTATACATTTACCTTAATTAGGGAATGGAAGAGGAAAAACAAAATGGTGAGAAAAAAGACAAAGGGCAAACCAATGGAATAGCAATGCTCACAAGACAATATACGGGAAATGTACATAACAACTTGTGAGAGGTGTTGAGGAGAAGGAAAAGTGTGAGAAAAATGAGGCAGGAGGTAACAAGTATGAAAAGTTATATATTACGTACTTTACAATTACTGACTGTATCATTGCAAGATAATGTTAAAGCATGCATAGATGCCTCACCAGCAGTCATTCAAGGAATAGCATATGCTGCAGCAATGAAAGGAGAACCATTCAGTGCTTATGTACAAAAATTACATAAGACACGACCTCAGGCCCAAAATGGGGTGTGTTTCTCATGTGGCCAGTCAGGACACATGAGTAATGATTGTCAACAAAAACAAAATATACCTAGTAACAATAAAAAGTGTAAAGCGCCTGGACTTTTTCCACGATGAAAGAAAGGCAATAATTAGAAAAATGAGTGTAGATCAAAATATCATAAGGATAGAATTCTCCTAACAGCAGAAGAAAAGGAGACAAAAAACAAGAAGAGAGGTGCTCCCTCAGCCCCGTACATGAAAGAGGGGAAACACCTCTGTTACACAAAAATCCCCTAAGGGATCAGTTCCATTAAATCCCTTGTCTCCTCCATTTACAGTATGGGATTTGCCAAAGCTACTCCAGGAAGTGCAGGGTTAGATCTGGCAGCAAAAAGAGATTACATTATCTCTATCATGTATGGTGTTCAGCTAATAGACATTCAAGTTTATGGTCCTGTAATTGAATGAACTGTGGGCTTGATAATTGCTAGAAGCTCAAATTATAACAAAACTTTGAGGTATTTCCGGGAGTAGTTGATGCAGATTATCAAAAGGAAATTAAAGTAACGGTAAGGTCTTTAAAAGAAATATGCAAATACATATGGATCAAAGATTAGCTCAAATCTTAATTTTAAATTATGTCCATCTTCCAAATCAAATCCTAAAACAAGATCGAGGTACAGGAGGTTTCAGTTCCACAGAAACTGTGACCTGGGTACAATCTATTTCTAAGGATCGACCCATGAAAACTATAAAAGTGGATAGAAAGCCTATTAAAGGTCTCTTGGACACAGGGGCAGACCCAACATGTATTGCAGGAAAAGACTGGCCCTCATCCTGTCAAATTATGAAGACAGAATCTACATTAATGGGATTGGGTATGGCTAGCAATGTTGCTCAAAGTTCAAAAATTTTAAAGTAGGAGTGTGAAAATCTACCTTATATTATATCTTCTTTGCCCTTACATTATGGGGCAGAGACATTTTGCAAAACATGGAACTAAAATTAGTTACTGCAGATTCCTTTAGTGTACAAAATTTTTCATCGGGGCCACTGATGAGAAGTTTGCTGATGCAATATCATGGAAAAATGATCAGCCTGTGTGGGTTGATCAGTGGTCCCTAACTCAAGAGAAGATACATGCTGTAGAACAATTGGTAAATGAGCAATTACAGAAAGGACATTTAGAGGAATCCAATAGCCCTTGGAATGCTCCAATTTTTGTAATTAAAAAGAAATCTGGATAATGGAGGTTGTTACAAGACCTCAGAGCCATTAATAACACCATGTATTTCATGGGGGATCTTAAGCCAAGACTTTCATCTCCTGTGGCTGTTCCTAAAGGACATTATATAATAATCATTTATTTTCAGGATTTTTTTTTACAATAAAATTGAATCCTAATGATTTTCAAAGATTTGCATTTCGTGTGCCCTCATGTAATTTGAAAAGGCCCTGGCAGAGATATCAATGGAAAGCCTTGCCACAAGGCATGAAAAATTCTCCTGCATTGTGTCAAGAATTTGTGGATAAAGCTTTACAAAAAACTAGGGAAGAGTTTTCTAATGCTTATATTATTCATTATATGGACGATATTTTAATAGCTGCTGAAAGTAAACATTTAACAGAACAAATTTGAACAATTAACCATTGAGCAATTAACCAACTTTGGTTTGCTTATTGTTCCACATAAAATTCAACATAATAAACCTTTAAATTATTTAGGAAAAATAATACATCATGTCACAAAAATGAGTATTAGGCTAGTTAAATTAAAAACATTAAATGGTTTTCAAAAATTTCTAGGAAACATAAATTGGGTTAGACCCTACTTGAAAATTACCACAGGAGAATAACACCCATTGTTTGAAGCCCTAAAAGAGGATTCTAATCCTAAATCTAAGAGGCAAGTCACTCCAATAATGTTAGAAAAAATTTCATTGGTGGCAGAAAAGTTACAAGCAAAAGTGGTCCAATTGGACTATAATAAAGACTGGGATTTCATAATATTAAAGACATCTTATACAAGATGTTTATGGCAAGATGGAGTCCTGGAATGGCTTCACTTGCCTCACAGTCATACAAGTATGATAGCTTCTTATGTATATTTGTGCAGCCAACTCATTGTCAAGGCAAGGAGTAGGTCCCGAGAGTTACTTGAGAAAGAAATGAATAATATAATTATACCTTATAATAAAAAACAATTAAAAATATTATTACAGAATGATGAGAATTGGGGATTAGCATTATTAAATTATACAGGACAAATAAAATTTCATGTTCCTCAACATCCTTTATTAAATCTTGTGGAAGAGGTAAAAACCATTTTTCCATTAGTGGTAACAACACCTTTAGAAGGAGCTCTAACAGTTTTTACTGATGGGTTCTCAAATGGAACTTCGGTGGTATACATTCCAGACCACTTCCCTATTATTAAAGAGCATCTGACATTTCAGAGCAACAGACGGAAATTATTGCTGTAATTTTAGCTTTAACCATATTTCCCCAGCAGCATAACATTTACACAGACTCTAAGCATGTGGTTAACTTATTTCCCGCCATAGAGACAGCTCTTTTATCAGGACAATCAAAAATTATAGACTTGTTACAACAGTTACAAAAATTAATTCAACTTAGAAAAGAAAAAGTATTTATTGAACACATAAGAGACATACAAATTTACCAGGTCCTCTTTCATTTGAAAATATGATGCCTGAATTATTAATAGAGAAACCATCATGCTTTATTTGTAATTAATCACCTTAATACTAATGAACAAAATCTTACACTTATGCAAAAACATTGGAGCGATATTGGATTTAAAGTTCAGCCAAAAGTTAAAAGGAAAAATTTGCTCACAGGCACCTGGAAAGGGCCTGATGTATTAATCACCTCGGGAAGAGGGTATACATGTGTGTTTCCACAGGATGCAGTGTCACCCATCTGGAATCTCAACCGACTCATGTGCCCTTACAAAATAAGAGAAACCCAGGAGGAATAAAAACCAGAAGAAGCAAATGAAGAAAGCAATGCAAAAGCTCAAAAGTCTTCACCTTTCTCCTCAACAGGCCAAGACAACAAAAGAAGCCCAACCACCAACCTGGGAACAAATTAAGAAGCTCAGCCATTCTGCAGAGGAGATTGTTGTTACTACAGGAAAGACTATCACTGTTGAAAATACGTTTCTTGCTATGCTTGCCATTATTGCTGTGCAGGCAGTGTCTGTTTCAGGAGAACAATACTGGGCATAAGTTCCTAATCCTCCTCTTCTACATCCCGTGGGATGGGGGGGTGATGAGGATATTATACAAGTAATGACAAATAATAGCGACCTGCTAGGGGGTTTGGAGGACTATTCTAATTCTCATATGTCTTATATTTCCAGTCATTTCCCGGATGGTCTTTAGATTTATCTCTTCTGTGCACCGAGACATTCATGAGCTTCAATTAAAAAATAAAAAAGGAAGAAATACCATGACACCTCCTGCTGAATCTGCGTGAGAGATCACGCCAGACAAAGCATAAGCTTCATGGAAGCATGCTTGCAGGAAGGGGGTGTTGGTTCAAAGCTTCCTATACACTTGGCTGCACCTTTATTGCCTCTACCTTTATTCTAACTATATTCTTCTTGGCTGTACATTTGTTGCCTTTATTCTCGTTTTGGCTATTTTTTCTATTGATCCACGAACCGGCATGTGAAGCCACTTCCCCTCCTGCCTGGCCTTGCTCCTCTCTGCTCTTTTTCTCTACCTCCACTCCTTTCGCAGGCCGCCTCACATCCTCTGCGCATGTGCACCTGCCCCGGGGAGACCCTGGCCAATGTTGCCTCCACAGTGAGGCCCCCGGACCCTGCCTCCTCCTCCCCTCTGCCCAGTCCCCACTTCCCCTTGGCTCGGCCCCCTACCTTTGCCCAAAAGATCAGCTATGACTGGGCCCTAAGGCTTCCAGGCCATGGGAATTACAACCTCACCTCAGCTCAGCACTCCCCGCTAACCCTAGCACTTGCTCAGGGGATCGAATCGCCCCTCAGCCCCACCACTAGAGGAGACTCTCCTTCAAGCCTCTCCACTCCACATATCAAGAACGTGCACAGTGACCCAGTGAGAGAGAGACAGAGAGAGAGACTGAGAGACTGAGAGACTGAGAGACTGAGAGAGATTGTTGGGGAAACTACCTCTCAAGGACTCAGAACATAGCACCCTTTAGGATGACTCAGCACACGGCATACTTCAAAGAACAGCACAAAGCACACTGAGTAAAAGACTCAGCACAATGTGCCCTTTGAAGGACTTAGCATATAGTAGCCTTTGGGATGACTCAGCACACAGCACCCTTTGAAGGAGGGAGTCCATAGTATGCCGTGTATAGGACTCAGTGCATGGCATGCTTTGAAAAACTCAGCACGTAGCACTCTTTCCCAGGACTCAGCACATAGCACCCTGTGTTAAGACTCCATATACACCACCCTTTGAAGGGCTGAGTATGTAGCACCCTGTGTAAAACACTGAGTGCACAGCACCCTCTGAAAAATTCAGCACATAGCACAGTTTTGAAGGACTCAGCACATACCACCTTGTGGAAGAACTCAGTACACAGCACTATTTGAAAGACAGTACAGAGCACACTGTCTACAGGACTCAGCAGACAGCACTCACCTCATCCCTCTCTTCTCAAGGATGCAGCACATTGCACCCATTGGGATAACTCAGCACACAGCCCTCTTTGAAGCGCTCAGCAAAAGTACCCTGTGTAAAGGACTGGGCCCACAGCACACAATGAAAAACTACCTGTCCCTCCCTTCTCAAGGCGTCAGCACATAGCACCACTTGGGATGAATTAGCACACTGCACTTTCATAGGACACAGCATAAAGTACATTGTATAATGGACTCAGCACCCAGCACCCTTTGAAAAACCCAGCACATCCCACTCTTCTCAAGGACTCAGAACATAGCACCCTTTGGGATGACTCAGCAAAAAGCATGGTTTTTGAAGACTCAGAAAAAACACGCTATGTGGGAAGGACCCAGAAAACAGTACCCTGTGAAGGACTCAGCACATACCTGTATGTCACAAGTTCAACTGTCATTAGAACTAGGGTGCTTTCTTCAGTATCACTATTTTTCAGAAACACTTCACAAATCCTACTAGTGCACATTTAGCTAATGTGTGTTTTATGGGGAAGGTCAGCTGGGGGTCTTGAACTCAAAGCTTGGGGCCCATGTCCCTGAGCGCTTTGTTTCAATGCTAGAGCTCTACCAATTTGATTCACAGCTCCAATTTTGGTTTGTTTTTTTAGGTTGTTCTTTGACAGGTATTATGGTGATCAGGAAGGCCAAGTTGGAGTGTCCATGGGCAAAGGCTCTTAGCTGGGCCTGGAGCTGACTTCTCACTTCTTGTGTCCCTGGGAGCAGGGCCTCCTGGAGCTCTCTTGGCCTAGGGTGGAACAGATCTGCTCTGGAGGGTGAGTGAAAGTCAGGTTGGCCCCGGTCATTTCCCCAAATTGAACTCTAGGGGAGGATAGTCCCCCACGATGGCACAGGGACACATGTTCCACGCCTGGCCACGAGGAGGCAGGAGTTGTCCACTAAAGGGATTGTATTTACTCTTGTTTCCCTGGGGCCCCCATCATGCTTTGAAGCCACCTTGGACAGGAAAGTCCTTGAGACTTACCTAAAATTAACCATCGAAAAGCAACTGGGGCTGTGGCTCAAGTGGCAGAGCTCTAGCCTTGAGCAAGAAAACTCAGGGATAGAGTCTAGGCCCTGAGTACACACACACACACACACACACACACACACACACACACACACACACACACACGACATGCGTGGAAAATCAAAGATTTCTGCACTGCAATCTTTGGGTATTCTCTACCTTTTCCCCACTGAGTCTGGTGGCTGTTGGCTTAGGTCTTTGATGCATCTAACACCACCTGGCATCTTTAATTTTGGGGAACAGAATGGCTAGAAGGTCAGCCTTCCCCCATCCCAGCTCCTTGATTGGGTCAAGGTCTATCCAGCCCCTTTGGGTCTTCTATTACAGACTCTCCAATACGCCTTCAAAAGGTATCAAATGCTGGGCACTGGTGGCTCATGCCTGTCATCCGAGCTACTCTGGAAGCTGAGCTCTGGAAGATCATGGTTCAAAGCTAGCCTGGGCAGGAAAGTGTGTGAGAGTCTTATCATCGATGAACCATCTGAAAACAAGAAGTGGCCCTGTGGCTCAAGTGGTAGAGTGCTAGCCATGAGAGAAAGAGCTCAGGGACAGTGACCAGGACCTGAGTTCAAGCCCCAGGACTGGAACAACAAATCTTTATGGAGGCTTGTTTTCCCTTTGAAAACAATTTATTCTTTGTGATAAGCATAACATGGCCCTCTTCCCTGGCCACCAATAGGCCATTAGATGTCCCTTGAATATGGGCCACCTCCTGGCAGCCTTTGCCCTACCCGACCCGCAGTTGACTCTTCCCATGACCCAGCAGATGGAGGCCTGAGAGAAGGCCCCCTGGCCACCTACTTACGGTGGCTGCTGAGGCTTTGGAGAGTCATTATGTCACATAGTCATCATCTGCATCAGTCTACAGAAGAAAGGGAGGGAGCGCTCCTCACCTGAGCCCTTGAGCTGTGGGTGGCTCTGGATGTGGGACAGCTGCAGCAGGATGTGCTTTGTGGGGGAATCCTCTATGGGGTTGGGAACCTCGATCTCTCCTCTGGCAGTTTCCACACTGTGTTGAAGTGGCAATTCTTCAAAACCTTTCTGCTCCTCCCTCATTTCTCCCACCCTGGAGCCTAAAGGCATTCAAAGCGGCGGCAGTGACAGGAGGCTCAGCTTGTGCTGGCATCTGGAGCCCATTGTCCATGTCTTCCCCTGTGAGGAGTGACAGTGGCTCCCGCGGCTCTCTCCTCTTCTCCATATTCTCTTAGGACAGCAGGTACACATGCTCAGGTTTCTTCTGACACAGCTCAGCCAGAATGAACATCTGCTCTTTACATGCCACGAGGGACTCCTCAACAGTGAGATGTGTGCCGACAGCTGGCTGCATCTATGTTGAAGATCACCCGCTGGACTATGGAAGTCCATCTCATCAGGCAGGTCATGGACAAAGTAGATTTTTTTTTCGGATGCCCACGTGTCCTGCTTCCCATCTCCACACAGGCTGTGCTGCCAGCTCATGGGATGGAGGGCCTGTGGCTCGATCTTTCTCTGGCACTGAGCTGCCAGGTCAACCGGGTGCCCACAGTGGGCCTGCCACTCTTACTGCAGGCGTTTCCCCCTGTGGATTTCAGCCACTAAGAGTGCTCACACATCCACGTCCATCTCGGTTTGGGGAAAGTCTCCATCCTCTGCAATGGTCATGTGTAGGGGGGGAGTCGACTTCTCACCTTTTGCTTCTCCAGGTTTTTCGACATCCCCTTCCCCAGGGAAAGCCAGGAAGCTCAGCTGGGCCTACAGCCGCTCTTCCTGTGGTCTGATTGCTTTCACGCACTTGAGAGTGTCCTGCCACTTTGGGGGCACCACCTAGTCTCCCCAGTTGGTTGGGCCATGCACTTGCTTCAGCTGCTCCAGGAGTTGGGTCTGCCTCTCTAGGTGCTGATGCAGGGCCTCCTTCTTGGAGCTCAGCTGCTAATTGTAGGGGATGTGCCACTCACAGGTGGCTCTGAGCTCCTGTAGCTAGGCCAGGGACTGCTCCTGCTGGTCCTGAGATGCTTGGCTTTCTTTCTATCTCAGCCACTTCTTTCTATTCCTCTACCTTCTCCTCTGTGTGGACCAGCTGTTCCCACAGGTGTTTCTTCACCTGCTGCTCTGGGTCCAGGATGCTGGCGAGCTCCTCCTTCTCACCGCTCACCCTGTGGAGAGCATCCCACAGCAGTGCCAGCTGCTCCTCCAGCTGTCCATCACACACATATGCGCATCATGGGGTCTCAGGGATCTCCTGCCAATCTTTGGCCTTCTCCTCCAGTCTCCACCATTGCTCCTGCTGCTCCGGGTTCTGGAGATAGAGCCTCTGGTTTTCCTGGACCTGGATGTGAAGTTATTCCTCCCGGTTTTGCAACTCCATCTGCGTGCAGTAGGCGTGGGCCTGCAACTGCCACTAGGCCTGAGAAGGGCCATGGTTCCTCCATCCTGTTCTCTAGGCTGAACACCTGCCTTGCCCCTTGCTCCTTCTCCTCTGTCAGTTGGTTCACCTGCTGGGTCAGCTGCCGGGTCTCCGCTTTCCACGTGGACCTCTCAATGCTCAGGTCTTCTGTGAAGGTGTCTCTCTCTAGATTCACTGTGCTCACTAGTCAGCTCACATTGTCCAGTAGTCTCTTCAGTAACTCATGCCCCACCAGTGCTTGTTGGAACTTGCAGATTCCTTTCTTCCTGTTGTCCAGAGCACTTACAGCTTCTCCTATAACTTTGAGTTCACTTGCTCCAGGTCATCGAAGCCTCTGGCCTTTTCCTTGAGCAGAAGGGTCACATCATGCAGCTGTTCAAAGAACATTTCAGTCTCATTCTGTGATCAGTGACCACAGAAGCCGACATCTCCAGCTCTGCCATTCACTGATCTGCGGCCTGCAGGCAGCTGGTCAGATCTTCGTGCTCCCTTTCTGTGTCATCGGCCGCCTGCTGCAGGCGGGATTGTAAATTGCTTTCTGCCGAAACCAACCTCTGTATGGGTGCCTTGTTTATCTCTAGCTCTATTTTAGGTGCTGCATGCACCTGAGCTATCTTCTCCCTCTCTTTCTCCCGTTGATCCTGAAGGTCTGTCTTTTCCTGCTTCAGTGATTGGATCTTGGCATAGAGTGCCTGGTTTCTTCTTTTCTGGGGTCCAGGGTGGGCACCAAGTGTCGGTAGCACCTCTGTAGATCCTTGGTGGTATCAGGACCATTGACACTCTGAAACCTCGTGGCTGTTACTGTGTCCAAAAGCACAGGAAGCCCGTGGTGGGCATCACCTTTGGCCAGACCCTCCATTGAATCACGCTCCCCTGTGGTGTGTGTCTTGAGGATCCTTCCCTTTTTCATGTTCTTTGTTTTCTTGAATGTTACAGGTCTGTCAGGAGGATTCTTCTACTGGTGTTCTGGCTGCAGTTTCATGCCTGTAGCTTTCTCATGGAGTCTTATTGTTTCAGACATCTGAGCACTGAGATGGGAAAGATGGGCTGGCCACGTTCCCAGGCTCTGGGAATTCCTCTCTTCTTCCACTCACTGATTAGGACATCAATTTCGTACTCTACTCCAAAGTCACTTGGAGTCTCTTGCTCACCACTTAGCCAACTCTACCTTCCTAAACTACTGATAGTGGTGTCAACCAACAGAGGGAATCCCGGTGCTTCTGGGCAGCATGGAATATGGGTGTGGCTGCCATTCTTATATCCCATTGGTCAGAAAGATCCATGAAAGGAGGTGTGACCAGAATACTGTGATGCAGGCAGAATGGGCGAAGTCAAGATGAGAGCAGCCACTTTCCCAGGAAACTGTCCAATCCAGTTGGGGACAAGAAGGTGACCTGCTTTAGCTGGATGGCTGCACAGATTGTTCTGTATGTCTGTTTTGCCAGTCCTGGACCTTTAACTCATGATCTGGGCACAGTCCGTGAGTTGCTTTTGCTCAAGGCTAGCCCTCAACCTCTGGAGCCACATGGCTCTACTTCTGGCTTTGTTGGCACTGAAGTTGGACAGGGGTCTCAAGGACGTTCTTGCCAAAGGTAACTTTGACCATGATCCTCCTATCACAGACTTGTAAGTATTAAGGAGGACTGCTGAGAGCCACGGGTGCCTGCCTAATCATTGGTCTTGCTGATGTTCTTGGACAGAACTGTGAGTTCCCTATCCTGGAGATTAAATGGTGGAAGGTAGAGCCCACAGTTTGAATCCTGTTCCTGCCACCTCCAAATGGCAGGAGATCCTAAGAAACTCATTCTTATCCACATGAATACCCATGGAATGTGATATATGTCAAGATTGAATGGGCACTTCTTGAACGACTCTAGGATAAAATTATACACAATTATATCCTAGGACTCTGATCGATTTTAACTAACACTTTATGAAACTACTGCTTGAGTCACAGTGCTACTTCCGGGTTTCTACTGAGGTTTATTGGAGATAAGATTCTCACAGACTTTCCTGCCTCGGCTGGTTTTCAATTGCGATCTTCAGATCTCAGCCTCCTGTGTAGCTTGTATTAGAGTTGTGAGCCACCGGCGCCCGGCTTTGCCACTTTTTTATGTGCATATTTTTCCCACTTGCAAGGCTTGGAGATCTAGGATCCCAGGATCAGCTGTGGCTCCAGTGGCTGCACACCAGCCTAGGATGATGGAAGCTGAGGCAGAGTTGCCATGACCTGAGTTCAAGAACTTGCTTCGCAAAAAAAAAAGAAAAAAAGCTCCCTGGCTTGCAATTCATGCTGTTTTTCTCTACCAGGCTTTGGATTTGAACTCAGGGTCTGGGTAACTCTGTAGCACTGTGGACGAATGGGAAGCTCACCATGCTTGAAGACAAGAAAGTCCCGCCTGGTCCCTAGGCCTGAATTCAAGCCCCAGCCCTGGAAAACATACTATTTATATTCATTGTAAAGATAGAATTTGTATTTACCTATAGATGTTCAGTCCATATCCTGTTTGTTGTGGTTATTGACTGTATTTTTGTTTATTCAATTATTTACCGTTTATTGACTCTGATGATATGCATTCCATTTATTATTCTGATGACATCCCATCACATAGTATTCAAATTTTTAGACATGTTGTCCATCATGTCTGACACCCAGGACTCTTAGAGAAAAGGAAAACAGGTGTCACACTTGGCTTCTTATTCTACAATCCAAGATCTGAACTCAGGGCCTAGCAGACCCAATTCATGAATGAATGTGTCAACATGGCAACCTCTAGCCAAAGAAGCTGCCAGGCATTTCCCAGACCCTGAGATTGAGCCACAGGGGTGGACAAACTAACAATACATGGATTGGCAGGTGGCAGTATACAAATAAATATATATTTGTATAGAGTGCTAGAGACATCTACTTAGGATTCAATGACATCAACTACATGCCTAACAATCTTAGTTATTTATTATGCTGCTATTGAAGGAATAGTATTGTTTTCATGCTTAATAAACCATTCATTAAGATCAATCAGCATCCTGGGATCATTGCATCCCATTTTAGATTAGACCGATGCCCGCAGAAACTTATTCAATCATGAGTTTCCAAACATTCCATCGTTATTCCCGTGCATAGGAACAAGTCTCTTGGGAAGTCTCCCCACTGATAGGTGTCAGGACCAGGATTCAATATCAGGGCCTTCGATGACATATGGGCCTGTGGTTTCCGCGATAGCCTGCTAGCCTTGGCCAATGCAAAGTGAAGTAAACTTGTAGCCTTGTCATTCAGACCCAGGTTGGTCACCATGCAAAGGAATAAAATGTAAAAAATCCATCCCGCGGCTATTTTTCAGTGAGGGTTTTTTTTTTCTCCTGCAAGGCTTCAGGGCCTAGGATCACAGGATTGGCTATGTGCCCATGGCAGCTCACCAGCCTAAAGTGATCGAAGCTGAGGTAGAGTTGTCATGAACTGAGTTCAAATCGCTTGGTTGGAAAAAACATACAATAAAATAAAAAATAATAAACCACCCTAGTTCAGAATTCACACCATTTTTTTCTGCCACAGCTGGGATTCCAACTCAGATCTGGGTAACACTATAGCACTGTGGATGAAGGGGAAGATCACTGTCCTTGAAGACTACAAGGTCAGGTCTGCTCCCAGGGCCTGAATTGAAGCCCTCGCACTGGCAAAAATCATATGCCCACCTATTTCAAACATAGGATTTCTATTTAAATACATGTGTGGAATGCATCATGTGTTCAATGTAGTTATTCTTTTTATTGTGTCTTAGTCAAGGATGCATTTTGTATTTTATTGATTATGATGACAGATATAACTGTGCTGGCAGGGATGAGAACTAATTCCCATGTCTATAGCATTGCTTACGCCTTCTCCATCCTAGATGAGACCCAGAATTTTCACAAGGCAGGAAAACAAGTGGACATATTGGATTCTCACATCTGCATTCCTCTTTTGGCAGTTGTTGGGGTTGGAACTTAGATCTTAGCAAACCCAACAGGAGAAAGGGTCAAGGTGAGGATACCAGGCTGAGAGCTATAAAGGAACTAAGCTGTTCCCAGGACCTGAGAATGAGCCCCGGGAGTCGGAGGGGGAGAGCACAATACTCATCCATTCATAAGCTGAAGGTAGTCAGCATATTTGTATACAGTAGGAGAGATGGCGACCTATGATGGAATCCAATATACCCCATGACTCCCGATTCGTGGATCTTTCTGATGCCTCCATTTCATGACTGTGATGATTATGGTCAAGCTTCATCAACTCTTCATTGAAAATAATCGATACACAATGAGTCTTGCCTATCATTTCCTACGTGCATCCTGCAGAAAATACTCATTCAAAGATGAGATTGATCGAATTCCACGACCCTTCCAAGTGCTGGAAAAGAGTATCTCAGGATCTCCCGCCATTCCCTCAATGGAGGGGGGATGACCTGGATACGACCTTGAGGTCTTTGATACCCCGTTGCCCTTGGGCTTCTGCGAGAGCCAGCAGACCTTCAGTCACTACAGGTCACCTTCACTCTGCAGGCCGCAGAGTTCGGACCCAGCACGGTCACCATGCCAAGGAAAATGAACATAAAAGCGCCAGGTGGAACTTCCTGCCACTTTTTTTTCCCCTTCGCGGCATTTTTTCCCCCTGCAGTCCTTGGGGTTCTAGGATCTGATGATGGGTTTTAGGTCCAGAGGCTGAAGACTAAGATGATCAGAACTGAAGCAGAGTTGCCACGACTTGAGTTCAACCTCTGAATCTGTTAAAAAAAAAAATTATGAAGGAAGCACCCTAGCTCCGAATACGTGCCATTTTACTTCTAGAGCTGAGATTTGAACTCAGGTCTGGGTAACTCTATTGCACTGTGGGAGAAGGGGAAGATCACCGTCCTTGAAGACTACATGTTCAGGCCTGCTCCCAGTGCCTGAATTGAAGCCCAACACTGGAAAAATCATATGCGCCCCTATTTTACACATAGGATCTCTATTTACATACATATGTGGAATTCATCATGCTTTCAGTTTTGTTATTTATTTTATTGCGTCTTATTCAGACATGCATTTTGTATTTTATTGAGTATGATGATAGATATAAATGTGCTGACATGCATGACAACCTATTCCTATGTCTATAGAGTTGCCTATGCCTTGTCCATCCTAGATGAGACCCAGGACTTTCACAGGACTGGAAAGCAGGTGAGATGATGTACTGCTCACATCAGGATTCATGTTTTGACAGTGTTGTGATTTGAACTCAGAACCTAGCAGCCCAATTGGTGAAAGGGTCAAGGTGAGGACACTGGCCTGTGAGCCACTGAGGAGAAGACCATTTCCAGGACCTGACATTGAGCACCAGTGAGGGCCAGGATGGGCATAAATTCATAATTTAAACATAGGATCTCTATTGATATACATGTGTGGACAGCATCTTGCATTCGGTGCACTTCTCCTTAATTTGTGTCTAATTCATGGAGGTATTGTGTATTTTACTGAGTATAATGCCAGGTATAGCTGTGCTGACATGGATGTCAACCTGTTCCCATGGCTATAGAGTTGCCTATATAGCATGTTCCATTCTTTGCTGAAAAGCAGGACTTTCACAGCACAGGAAAAGAGGAGGATCACTTGGCTTCTCACATCACTATTCATCTTCTGACAATGCTGGGATTTGAACTGAAGTCTTTGCAAACCCAAGTGATGAATGGGTCATGGTGAGTACACCAGCCTGTGAGCCAATAAAGGGTTAGGTCCATTCCGGGACCTGAGATCGAGCGCTGCCCGGGCTTGCTTTGAATCCTGATCCTCAGATCTCAGCCTCCCGAGTAGATAGGATTACAGGCATGAGCCACTGGCGCCCAGCACTAATATGATTTCTATGAACTCCTTTTTATGCGCCTGACACAAGTCTATTTCATGTACTCATCACTGGTCACCTAGTCTTAAACAACTTTTTACAAAGTATGTTTTTCCCCATAGTGTTTTCATATTGGTCCTCTCCATCAACAAATTACTGTTCCTTGTAAGTGTGCAGAGGGAAGAGCTCAGACACAAATTCTAGTATCATTATTTACTCACTACATTGACTGTTGGCCTTACATTTGTCATCTGTAAATGGATGTAATCTATCAGAAATATTGAAGAATACATTTGTTTACTCCTAGAGCAAGAAAAAAGAAAAGTGAAGAGTCCTTACATTTTCCACCTTAGCTTACAAATAAGGAAAGAGTCAAATTCACTTTGTTGGTATAAAGTCACAAATTGCTTCATGCAGAAATAAAAATAAAGTTTACCTCCTGGCTCTAAGAGTTGTGTCCTTTTAAGGCAACTAGAGATATGTAAGTGGTATTATGTAAATTGGGTCATGTGTCTACATTTGTATTGAAGAACATACTCAACCTATCATTGGAAAACATTGGTTATTGAATAGTATCTATATGAGAATGTAACTTGAACTAATGACACTAAGTTGAAAACTAATCTTAGTCCATCAAAATTTTCTTATTGCTTTATGTGCTGCCAAGTGTTCTTCATAAATTTATACATAGATTTTCTTCAGTGAACTGGATAGAAACTAAAACTGACTAAGGATTTCTGCCTAATGAGTGAAGCATGCTTGAGGCATGTGTTAGCTTCTAGGGATATATAATTAAGCTACTGGCTATGTGGGTGGTGAAAGGCTTTCTCCTAAGTTCCCAAGGCTTGAACAAACAATATCATTTGATAACAAAGCACTCAGCTTATTATATTTTATCTATGTGGGATAATAAACATGTGACAATAAACGATTTTATTTATAAGAAAACAATACCACCAAGAAAAGTGAGTATACATTAGCAGACTGCAAGAATAACATTAGGGATTTACTGTCTCACCTGATTATGTGATTGTTATTTCTTGATATTGAAACTCTCCTCTTGTTATTCTTATTGTATGCAATCCAACACTGTTTATTATTATGTATTCAATGTGGGAAATCTAAATTCAAAGGTGTCTAAAAATTTTTCTTTTTCAATCATAAAATTGACATTATCAAGATCACTCTGGTCATCATCATCTTCAACAAAATTATTATTAGCATCATAATTGCTAATTATTGAAAGTCTGGTATGTGTCTATGATTTTGTATTATTTGTATTTTGATTAATAATTTTGATATTACCACTGTGCATGCATCCGTGTTAAATTTTTGAATAAATAGACAAAAAAACTAAACCATAACAGGTAGCTTTACTATGTGATTATAACAAATTATTGAACAGATTTTTTAATCATTGCACATTTCTAACCAGTATGAATTACTTTCCTCTCTCCCTGTCATTACACACAAATATTTAAGGGTTTGAACAGAATTTTTTCAAGTAATATACTATAAATATTACTACTACATAATGTGTACATCTAAAATTACCTTGAAAATAATATATTCTAATTTCTATTGAAATATTAGTCATTTTACTCTAGGAAACTTTTGGAAATATAGACTGTATCTTTGAAATGAAAAGGGTAAAAAAATAGTAGCATAAAAGTTTTAGAGTGAGTGTATATATTCAGAAATATATATGAGTGTGTGTATAAATTTTATGTGCAGAAAGTCATACATTTTTAGAGGAAATTTGTCGACATACATATATATATATATATATATATATATATAAATTTATGTATAGAATTATGTGCATTATAGTGAAACAAACATCTTAAAACATAATTTAAAAAAATCATCAAACCAAGTGCCGGTAACTCATGCCTATAATTCTAGCTCCTCTGGTGGCTGAGATCTAACAATTATTTTCACATCTAGCCCAAACAGAAAAGTACATGTTAGATTCTTATTCTCCAATTAATTATTCAAAAACAGAAATTAGCCCTGTGCTTCTAGTTGCGCAGTGCTGGCCTTGAGCACAAAAAAAGCTTAGGGACAATGCGCAGGACTTGTAAACAACAACAACAACATGTCTCACATTAATTTCACAAAAGCATTTTTTAACTGCTGTGAACATTTCTTAGAAACATGAATATATGCCCTTGGAAATTCTTATGTAAAAAGTATAGAATATTTATGTCTATGTTAAAGACATGACGATTTAGATTGTTTAAAATATTTAGCTAATGATTAGGAATTAAGTATAATGATAGGTAATAATTGGGACTGGTCTTTTATTCTGTTTTATGATAGTGATAAAATGATAACTGTAATGATTATATAAAATTACTCTTGCTTGGTATTTGAATTATAATGAGTGATAAACATTTTTTGGAGTTTTTTTAATTGTGAAAATACTGTACCAAGGGGTTACGATTACATGGGCAAGGTAATGAGTACATTTCTTTTCAAGCATTGTTGCCTCCTCCTTTGTTTTCCTCTTCCCATCCTTTTCACCTCCCCCCCATACTGATCCCCATTCCCTCCCTCCCCATTCCCACGCCAAAGTTGTAAAGTTCGTTTTTCAACATAACAAAAAATAACTCCAGTTTTCACTGCCTTTGATGTTGGTATAATTTGTAAAGAGTTAGGGAAAAAACAAATCGTTTCAATAGGAATACAGGTGGAGCCATTGCAACAATGAAATGTATAAGTCCTTATGTTGAAAAATGAACTTTACAACTTTGGTGGGGGGGAGAGGTTTGGATAAGGGGAGTCTGAGAAATGATGGGATGTGGAAACAAAGGTGGAGGCAACAATGCTTGATAAGAAATGTGCTCATTATCTTGTCCATGTAATTGTAAACCAAATGTACTGCATTTTCACAATAAAAAAAAATACCTCTCAATCCTATCTCTCAACATCACCGGATTTAACTCTCCAATTAAGAGACATAGATTGTCTAGTTGGATTAAAAAGCAAAATCATTCTTTCTGCTGCCTTCAGGAGTCACATCTTGCCCATAAAAACAAACACATTTTGAAAGTGAAAGACTGGAACAAAATCTACCAAGTAAATGACCCCCATAAACAGGTGGGAGTTGCAATCCTAATATCAGATAAAATAGACTTCAAATTAAAATTTGTAAGAAGAGAAAAAGAAGGTCGCTACATACTAATTAGGGGATCGCTCCTTCAGGAAAATATTACAATTCTAAATATATATTTACCAAACAACGGAGCACGCAAATTTATCCAAGAAACACTAATTTCCCTCCAAGCTTACGTGGATCCAAGCACATTAATTGTTGGGGACTCTAACACACCATTATCCCCACTAGATAGATCAACTCGGCAAAAACTCAATAAACTGCAGATCTAAACAACTGCAAGGATCAACAAGATTTAATGGACATCTAACGAATATTTCACCCAGCAGTATCAGAATACACCTTTGTCTCAGCAGCATATAGAACATTTTCAAAAACTGACCACATTTTAGGTCACAAAACAAAAGTCCAAATTCAGAAACATTGAAGTTATACCTTGCATTCTCTCAGACCACAGGAAATAAAATTAGAATTAAATGCCAAAAGCCACCAACGAAAGTCCTGTAACACATGGATGCTGAACAACACACTGTTGAATCACGAGTAAGTCATTTAAGATATTAGAAAGGAAATAAAAATATTCATGATATTCAACAAAAACGAGCACACAAATTACCAGTTCCTCTGGGACACAGAAAAGTCAGTACTCAGAGGCAAGTAGGAGATATATGAAACCAACAATTTAATGAGACATCTGCCTTGAAAAAGAGCAGCACGATAAACACCAACCCAGTAGATGGAAAGAAATAATTAAAATTAAATAAGAATTAAATGAATTAGATTCCAAACAAACATAGAAAGAATCAACAAAACCAAGAGTTGGTTCTTCAAAAACATTAACAAAATTGACAGACCCTTAACAAATCTTATCAGAAAAAGAAAACTCACCCAAATAAATAAACTCAGAGATGAGAATGGAAACATCACCAGAGAAACAACCAACATTATGAACATTATAAGGGAATATTTCTCAAAACTATGCTAATAAGTTTGAGAACTTGGCAAAAATGGACCTTTTCATAGCAAATATCGACATGCAGCTAATACTAAACCAAGATGAGTTAAACCATTTTAACAGGAACATATCAAGCATTAAGATAGAAACAGCAATAAGAGAAGTCCTATCTAAAAAAAGCCCAAGACCAGACAGATTTATATCAGAATTCTACATGGCCTTCAACGCAGAGCTCACACCAATACTACTCCAACTCTTCAATGAAATTGAAAGTTCACTACAGAACTTATTCAATGAGGCCATCAAAACCCTCATCCCCAAACCAGGCAGGGACTCATCAAAAAAGAGAAGTTTAAACACATTTCTTTGATGAACCTTGATGCAAAACTTCTCAAAAATATGTTGGTCAATTGACTTCAACAATTCATCCAAAAAATAATACACCACGATCAAACAAGATTCATTTCAAGGATGCAAAGTTGGGTCAATATACGCAAATCAATTAATAAAATACATAGCAACAACAAGAGCAAGGATAAGAACCACATGGTTATCTCAATTGTTTGAGAAAAAGCATATGACAACATCCAACAATCCCTTTATGATGATGAAGGCTCTGGAAAAATTAGGAATCCAGGGAACATTCCTCAATAGAATAAAGGCTGTATATGACAAACATACAGCCAGCATTATACTTAATGGTGAAAAACTAAAGCCATTTCCTCTTAAATCAAGAAGGGGACAATGGATTGCTGGGTCATAGGGAAGCTCTATGTGGAGTCTTTTGAGGAACCTCCATACTACTTTCCAAAGTGGTTGAACAAATTTACACTCCCACCAACAATGCAGTAAGGTTCCCTTCTGTCCACATCCCCTCCAGCATCTGTTGTTATTAGAGTTCTTGATTTTAGCCATTCTAACTGGAGTGAGGTGGTATCTCAATGTTATTTTGATTTGCATTTTGTTATGGGTAGGGAGGTTGAGCATTTCTTAATGTATCTATTGGGCATCCTTCTTTCCTCTTCAGAGAAGTTTCTCTTTAAGTCTTTAGCCACTTATTTATTGGGCAGTTGTTTCTTTGAAGATTTTTTGATTTCCAGGTATATTTTAGACATGAGACCCTTGTCCATTGTATGGTTAGTGAAGATCTCCCAATCCTTGGGCTTTCTATTGATCTTGCTAGGTTCATCCTTTGCCATGCAGAAACTCTGCAATTTCATGCAATCCCATTTGTCCAACCTTTCTTTGATTTGTTGTGTTTCTGGGTCTCTATTCAGAAAATTTCGGCCTGTGCTGAGGAGACTTATAGTTCCTCCAATTCCATCCTGTAATATTTTCAAAGTGTCTGCATTGACTCCAGGTCTTTGATCCATTTGGAGTTGACTCTTTTGTAGAGTGATATATAAGGATGTAGCTTCAGTTTTCTACAAGTGATTAACCAATTTTGCCAGCACCATTTACTGAAGAGGCTGTCTTTCTTCCATTCTAATTTTTAGCTCCATTATCGTAGATTAGATGGCTATTGGTCTTTAGGTGCATTTTTGGATTTTCAATTATATTCCATTGGTCCTGAAGTTTGTTCTTGTGTCTGTATCAAGCTGTTTTGATTAGAAATATGTTGTAGTAGAGTTTGAAATTTTGTATGGATATTCCTCCAGCACTTTTCTTTCTGTTTTTTATCATTTTTTCTATTAGGGGTCTTTTATTGTTCTGTATGAATTTTTAGATTGCCTCTTCTACTTCCTTGAAGAATGAGGTTGGGATATCGATAGGTAGCGCATTGAATTTGTAGATAGCCTTGGCAAGTATTGCCATTTTCACGATGTGGATCCTTCCAATCCAGGAGCATGGGAGGTTTTTCCACTTTTTAAGTAGTGTTTTGATTTTCTTTTTCAGGTTTTTAAAGTTTTCATCAACCTGGCACTGGTGGCTCATGCCTGTAATCCTAGCTACTCAGGAGGCTGAGATCTGAGGATCATGGTTCAAAGCTAGGGAAATTAAGTCCATGAGACTCTAATCTCCAATAAAACACTAGAAAACCGGAAGTGGTGCTGTGCCTCAAGTGATAGAGAGCTCGCCTTGAGTTGAAGAGCTGAGGGACAGCACCCAGGCCCAGAGTTCAAAACCCATGACTGACAAAAAACAATAAAGTTTCCATCATAAAGGTCCTTCATTTTTTATTAATTCCTAGGTGTTTTATTTTGGGGTGGCTATTATAGATGGAATTGTTTTCCTGGTTTCAGCCACATTTTTCTCATTGTTGGATTAGAGAAAAGCCATTGTCTTTGAGGGTTAATTTTATAACCAGCAAATTTGCCAAAGTTTTGAATCACTATGAGTAATTTGGGAGTGGATTCATGGGATTCTTTAAAAACAAGATCATGTCATCTACAAAGAGGACGAGTTTTACTTAATCTTTCCCTATTTGGATCCATTTTATGTTTGCACCTTGTCTTATCGTTGTAGCTTGGCATTCTAATACTAAATTGAAAGAAACTGGAGAGAGTGGACATCCTGGTCCCCTTCCTTTTTATTATTGTGAAAATACTTTACAGAGGAGTTTCGATTACCTGGGCAAGATAATGAATACATTTCTTATCAAGCATTGTAATCTCCTCCTTTGTTTCCCCTTCCCATCCCTTTCCATCTTCCTCCCACCCCTACCCAATCCCCCCCCCACACCAAAGTTGTAAAGTTCGTTTTCGACATAACGACTTGTAAGTTTCGTTGTTGCAATGGGTCCACCTGTATCCCTATTTAAACGATTTGTTTTTCCCCTTCCCCTCTACAAATTATACCAACATCAAACACAGTGAAAGCAGGGGTTATACTCTGTGGGAGGGACATACAAAGCAACAAAGAAATAACTTTACAATTTCGTTAGAAACAATCACATGAAGGAAAAAAAAACATTTGAATACATATCTTAGGGTTCATTTCCCTAACATCAAATTATCTGACCTTTTCAGCTTGACTCAGACATATACTAGATACTGCTAATAAGGGAAACCATGAGACGTATGTTTCTTTGGACCTGGCTTACTTCACTTAATATAATTTTTTCCAAGCCTTTCCATTTCCTAACAAATGGGGCAATGCCATTCTTTCTGATGGAGGCATAGAATTCAATTGTGTATATATAACACATTTTCTTGATCCATTCATCTACTGAGGGCCATCTGGGTTGGTTCATTATCTTAGCTATAGTAAATAATGTTACAATAAACATAGTTGTGCTGGTAGCTTTAGTGTGGTCTTGTTTGTGAACATTTGTGTAAGTGCCGCACAGGCCAAAATTTTCTTAATAGCGACCCAGAAACATGACAAATCAAAGAAAGGTTGGACAAATGGGATTGCATGAAATTGCAGATCTTCTGCATAGCAAAGGTCATAGTTAGCAAGATCAATAGAAAGCCCACGGATTGGGAGAAGATCTTCACTAGCCATAAAATGGACAAGGGTCTCATATCTAATATATAACTGGAACTCAAAAAAATAAATCCCTTAACAACAAATCTTCACACAAACCACTGCCCAATAAATAAGTGGCTAAAGACTTAAAGAGAAACTTCTCTGAAGAGGAAAGAAGGATGGCCAGTAGACACATGAAGGAATGGTTAACCTCCCTAGCTATAAAATAAATGCAAATCAAAACAACATTCAGATTCCACCTCACCCCTGTTAGTATGGCTAATATCAAGAACTCTAACAACAGATTCTGGATGGTATGTGGACAGAAGGGAACCCTACTTCATTGTTGGTGGGCGTGTAAATTTGTTCAACTACTTTGGAATGTATTATGGAGATTCCTCAAAAGACTCCACATAGAGGAGAAGTTCCGGGAAGATGGCAGAGGAGAAGCTGGAATCTGAACAAGCCCTCTCATAGAAAGCAGTTTTAGAGTTCCAGTGAACAGTCCTAAGCCAGAGAATCACACCAAATGTGCCATCACAGGACAGAGAGTTAGGCCAGAGAGGGGAAACCCAGGCAAGGAGACACATCTGAGAGCTTGCCAGCAGCCACCGCGGCAGCGGTAGTGGTGGTGGAGGCAGCGGTGGTGGCGGCGACGGCAGGGCACCATACCTGAGCCACAGAGAGTCTGGGACGAAGGAGCCAGACGCAGAGGGCAAGCAGATTCTACTCAACACCAGCAAGAACCGACAAGGAGTGGACATCTTCATTCTGCAGTTCACAGACCAGAGACAACCCAGGAACCAAGACTCAGCATGAGTAGAAGGCCGAAGTCCTCACTTCTTCTCAGGGAGCAGAGGAAGGAAGTCCAACCCTCCCCCGCCAGTACCGGAGATCTCCATCTTGGATACCGACAAAGCTCGGAGGAGCTGCTAGCTCCAACTCAGGCCTTAGAATAAAACGAGTCATTTAGCAGGTCACAAGAACCTAACTGACCTGCCAGACTCAGCTCCACACAGGGAAAAGCACCCAACTTGGGCACCAGCCCCAGGAGTGGCTTTCTTCACTGGGTAATCAGAGCCAGAGGCTGCCCCTCCCTCTAGCAGCCACCACAATCAATTGAAATTCAGTAAACAGAAGCCCTGAGAATGACTCCAGGCCGGGCTCTGTGAGATTTTCATAAAAAAGCCCCAGGGAAAAGCTACTGTTTGTTGAAAGGCCTCAACTCTACCCAGAACCTAGCCTCATCACTGCATCCACCTCTTTTGTGATTCTCAAAGCAGATCAGCCTCGCATTAAACTAACCTGGGAGGAGCATCTCAAAATCCGGGGTAAAGCAGAGCATTTTTCTGCCTGTTCAAACAAACTGACTTAAGAAACCAATCAAGCCACAGGACCACAAGCAGACCAGAGATTCCAACAAGAGCGTGGTTACAGACAAAAGGGAGATACAGGATTTTTCCCACCCCTCCCCCCCAAAAATCAAAGAATTTCTTCTTCTTCTTCTTCTTCTTCTTCTTTTCTTCTTCTTCTCATCCTCCTCCTCCTCCTCCTCCTCCTGCTCCTCCTTCTCCTCCTCCTCCTCCTCCTCTTCTTCTTCTTCTTCTTCTTCTTCTTCTTCTTCTTCTTCTTCTTCTTCTTCTTCTTCTTCATTTTTTTTGGTACCTTATATAAAATTTTTTTTTCTTTTCTAAAACTTTTTTTAATCTTTAATTTTTGCCTTTTTTGAAAAAAAATTGTCAGTAACTTTTTTTTTCCTCTTATAATTTTTATTTTAGGGATACGTGAATGTACATTTTTCTTTCTTTTTTTGTCTTCTTTCTCTTTTTTAATTATCCTTTTGTTTTTTGTTTAGCTCTACTGAACTTCTGATCTTTTCTTCTTCCTTTCTTATCCTTTTCACCTTTTCCTCTCTTTTGTTCTTCTTTATGTGACTTAACTCTTCTCCTGCACATCCTCAGATAAACCCGTAGTTAACTAGTAGACCCTATCCCCCATTGTGTACACACTTAATCCACAAATTTATTACTCAATTCAAAACCTCTGAGACTTAAATTCCTTAATAGCAGTACTACCTCTTTATACCTATATAATATTTTAAGCATTTTATTTTTAAGTTTTTCACATCTCCTCTATGTCCCTCCCCTTCTCTCAATATATTCACGTTCTTCTCTAAATAGATTGTTTTCGAAACTACATAATATTATTAATTTTTACTTTTCTATTTTTTCTGGTCTCTTTTCTTTTCCCTTTCCCTTCCTTCTTTTTTTCTCTCTCTCTACTTTCATCCTACCCAACCTATTTCCTGCAGTGAGATTAGCAATTAGTTAACTCTCCCTGTGCCTCCACACACCAATCTATTCCTATTTTATACCCACATCTCTCCCTAACCCTAATAATTTCTGGTTTCCCAAATTCTCCTCTGCGGTTCGAAGCTCATTAACATATAGTTGTTTGATGTTGAATAGATGTATCTGTTTTACTAGATTGTATCTGTAGACTATTGACTGTACAAATTCAGACTTTGGTTGGTGGTTGCCTTAAGATAATGTTTGAGCACAAAACTGGTGCTATTTTCATCTCAGATGTGCAGAGTAAGCCGGAGAAACACATGAAATATGGCAAATCCGGGTATCTCAATTCCAAATCATGATAATCATGGTACAGAACAGATAATGAATAATCCAGAGGAGAGTTCCCAAATAACTCTACAAACACTGCTGGCAAAAATGATAAATGAAAAGAGAGAAAATATACAAAGAACTCTGTATGAGCGTGAAAGGGAGAGAGAGGAGGCAATTCAAAAGTTTATACAGGAATATCATAAGTGTGCGGAAGCTACACAAAAACTGATACAGGATTTGCATGAGCAACTTGAGAATACCCAAAGAGAAAGACATGAATGGCGTGAACAGGCTGAGAACACACAAAGAGAACTGCAGGAATCCCACGAACGGGAGGAAGCTAATCAAAGAGTAATACAGGAATTGAGAGAGCAGGAAGAGAATACACAAAGATCACTAAAGGCATTCATGGAATCCATTAACAAAAAGCTGAAGGAAGACAGGGAGACCACAAAGGGAATGCTGAATGGAAACCAACAGGAGGAATGGGAGTCCAAAGAAACCATAACCAATCAACTAAGTGATTTGAGAATAAACACTGAACATAAAATTAAGGAATTAAAGAAATTCATACAAGATCTAAAACAGAGCTTCAACAAAGAATTTGAAACCATCAAAGCTGACCAATAAGAACGAAAAGAGATAAAAAACAAAGTAGAAAATATTGACAGCAGAAAATATTGACCATGCAGAAGATCGAATCTCAGGGATTGAAGACAGCCTAGATATTATAGAGAAAGAACATACAACCATCCAAGACAAGTCCAAGAAATATGATAGATCTATCCAACACTTGGAAGACACCATCAGAAGGCCTAATCTAAGGATAATTGGTGTAGAGGAGCACCTAGAAACAGAAGTTAATGGTCTAGGAAATTTGTTTAAAAGGATCCTAGCAGAGAACTTCCCAAACATACAAGAATATATGACTATTCACACACAAGAAACTTTTAGAACCTCAAATAGACCAGACTGGAATAGGACATCCCACTGTCACATTATAATCCACACAGGAGCAACTCAGAACAAGGAAAAGATCCTTAAAGCTGTCAAGGAGAAAAGATTAATCACCTATAAAGGGAAACCAATTAGAATCACCTCAGATTCCTCAGCAGAGACAATCAAGGCAAGAAGAGCCAGGAATGATGTATGCCATGCCCTAAAAACAAACAACTATCAACCAAGAATACTGTACCCAGTTAAACTCTCCTTCATAACTGAAGGCCAAATAAAAACCTTTCATAGCAAAGAGAAATTGAAACAATACATCTCCACCAAACCAGCCCTACAAAAGATTCTTAAAGATGTCCTAAACATAGAAAACCAACAAGACCAAAATAAAGGCCAAGAAACTGCACCCAAACTGAGAATCCAAGAACCATAGGAAGAACCCAGTTTTCACATCCCCCAAGAAGGTGGATAACATAGCAGGAACTCCCAAATACCTCTCAGTCGTATCTCTTAACGTTAACGGACTGAAATCTCCAATTAAGCGACATAGACTGTCTAGTTGGATTAAAAAACAGGAGTCACATCTGGCCAGTAAAAACAAACACATTTTCAATGTTAAAGCCTGGAACAAAATCTACCAAGCAAACGGCCCTCATAAACAGGCGGTAGTTGCAATCCTAATATCAGATAAAATAGACTTCAAATTAAAATTCGTGAGAAGAGATAAAAAAGGTCACTACATACTAATTAAGAGATCTCTCCTTCAGGAGGATATTACAATTCTAAATATCTGTTCGCCAAACAATGGAGCACCCAAATTTATCCAAGAAACAATACTTTCCCTTAAGTGCCACATAGATCAAAAGATATTAATTGTTGGGGATTTGAACACACCACTCTCCCCACTAGATAGATCAACTAGGCAAAAAAAAAAAAAAAAAAAAAAAAAAAAACAGAGAAAACTCAGATCTAAACAGCTGCATAGATCAATTAGACTTAACAGACATCTACCGAACATTTCACCCAGCAGCATCAGAATACACGTTTTTCTCAGCAGCACATGGAACATTTTCTAAAATTGACACCACATTTTAGGCCACAAAGCAAATGATGAAGGTTTTGGAAAATTAGGAATCCATGGAATATTCCTCAATACAATAAAGGCTGTATATGACAAACCTACAGCCAGCATTATGCTTAATTGTGAAAAACTAAAGCCATTTCCTCTTATCTCAGGAACAAGACAAGGATGTGCAAACTCTCCACTTCTCTTCGATCTATTATTAGAATGCCTTGCTACAGCAATAAGACAAGATGCAGACATAAAGGGAATCAAAATAGGAAAAGAAGAAATAAAACTCTCCCTCTTTACAGATGACATGATCTTGTATTTAAAGAATCCCATAGACTCCACTCCAAAATTACTCAAACTGATTCAAAACTTTGGCAAAGTAGCAGGGTATAAAATTACCCCCCCCCCAAATCAATTGCTTTTCTGTATGCCAACAATGATAAAAGTGTGCTGAAATTAAGACAGCAACTCCATTGTAATAGCCACACAAAAAATAAAATACCCAGGAATTAACTTAACCAAAGAAGTGAAGGACCTCTATGATTAAAACTTTAAAACCTTGAGAAAGGAAATCAACACAGAACTTAAAAAATGGCAAAACCTCCCAAGCTCCTGGATTGGAAAGATTAACAACGAGAAATGACAATACTTCCCAAGGCTATTTACAAATTCAACGCGATACCTATCAAAATTCCAACCTCAATCTTCAAGGAAATAGAAGAGGCAATCCAAAAATTCATACGGAACAACAAAAGACCACGAATAGCAAAAACGTTCCTCAAGGGAAAGAACACTGCTGGAGGAATATCAATACCAAATTTCAAACTCGCCTTTAAAGCCATAGTAATCAAAACAGCTTGGTTTTGGCATAAGAACAGACCTCAGGACCAATGGAATAGAATTGAAAACCCAGAAATGAACCTACAGACCTAGAGCCATCTAATCTTCAATAAGGGAGCTAAAAAAATAGAATTGAAGAAAGACATCCTCTTCAGTAAATGGTGCTGGCAAAATCGGTTAACTACTTGTAGAAAACTAAAGCTAGATCCTTATATATCACTCTGCACCAGAATCAACTCCAAAAGGATCAAAGACCTCGAAGTCAGAGCAGACACTGAAAAACTTACAGGATGGAATAGGAGAAACCCTAGGTCTCCTTGGCTCAGGCCGAAATATTCTGAATAGAGACCCGGAAACACAACAAATCAAAGAAAGGTTGGACAAATGGGATTGTATATAGTTGCAGAGATTCTGCATGGCAAAGGACATAGCTAGCAAGATCAATAGCCCACGGATTGGGAGAAGATCTTCACTAGCTATACAACAGACAAGGGTCTCATATCTAAAATATACTTGGAACTCAAAAAATTACATCCCCCAACGGCAAATCCTCAAAGAAACAACTGCCAAATAAATAAGTGGGATAAAGACATAAAGAGAAACTTCTCTGAAGAAGAAGGAAGGATGGCCAATAGACACATGAAGAAATGCTTAACATCCCTAGCCGTAAAAGAAATGGAAATCAAAACAACATTGAGATACCACCTCACTCCTGTTAGAATAGCAAAAATCTAGAACTCTAACAGCAACAGTTGCTGGAGTGGATATGGATAGAAGGGAACCTTACTTCATTTTTGGTGGGAATGTAAACTTGTTCAACCACTTTGGAAAGCAGTATGGAGGTTCCTCAAAAGACTTCACATAGCGCTCCCCTATGACCCAGCAATCCCACTTTTGGGCATTTGCCCAAATGTTTACAAACAAGACCACACTAATGCTACCAGCACAACTTTGTTTATTGCAGCATTATTCACGATAGCTAAGATATGGAACCAACCCTGATGCCCCTCAGTAGATGAATAGATCAAGAAAATGTGGTATATATACAGAATGGAATTCTATGCCTCCATCAGAAAGAATGACATTGCCCCATTTGTTAGGAAATGGAAAAACTTGGAAAAAATTATATTAAGTGAAGTAAGTCAGGCCCAAAGAAACATAGGTCTCATAGTTTCCCTTATTTGCAATATCTAGTATATGTATGAGTCAAGTGGAAAAGATCAGATAATGTGATGTCAGGAAAATGAACCCTTAGATGTGTATTTTAATGTTTTTTTTCTTTCATGCATGTGTTTCTAATGCATTTATAAGATTATTTCTTTGTTGCTTTGTATGTCCCTTCCCCACAGTATAACCCCCGCTTTCACTATATTTGATGTCAGTATAACTTGTGGAGGAGATGGGGAAAAACAAGTCATTTAAGGATACAGATGGACTTGTTGCAACAATGTAAAGCTCGAAAAAGAGCTTTACAACGTTGGTGCAGGGGGAGGGGAGGCAATGGGGGGGAAGGATTGGGTGAGGGAGAGGGGGGAGGCTGGGAAGGGATGTGAAGGGTAAACAAAGGAGGAGGCTGCAATGCCTGGTAAGAAATGTATGCATTATCCTGCCCATGTAATTGTAACCCCTCTGTACAGTATGTTCACAAATAAAATAAAATTATAAAAAAAGACTCCACATAGAGCTGCCCTATTTCCCAGAAATCCCACTTTTGAGCATTTAGCCAAATGATACAAACATGATTATTTTAAAGCTACCAGCACGACTGTGTTTATTGCAGCATTATTTACTATAGGTAAGATATGGAACCAACCCAGATGTCCCTCAGTACATGAATGGATTAAGAAACTGTGGTATATACGCACAATGGAATTCTATGCCTCTATCAGAAAGAATGACATTTCCCCATTTCTTAAGAAATGGAAAGACTTGGCAAAAATTAATTAAGTGAAGTAAGCCAGGCCCAATGAAATATAGGTCCCATGGTTTCCCTTATTTGCAATAATGTATATTTGTGAGACAAGCAGAAATGATCAGATAAGTTGATGTGAGGTGAAATGAACCCCAATATAAGTATTCAAATGTTTTTTTTTTTCTTTCTTGTGATTTTTTCTAACATTTATAAGGTGATTTCTTTGTTGCTTTGTATGTCCCTCCCCCACAGTATAACCCCTGTTTTCACTGTATTTGATGTTGGTATAATTTGTGGAGGGGAAGGGAAAAAACAAATAGTTTAAATAGGGATACAGATGGTGGACCCATGGTAACAATGAGCTATACAAGTCGCTATATTGAAAAATGAACTTTACAACGTTGGCCTGGGTGGGGGGAGGTAAGGGGACACATGGGGAGGGATAAGAATGGATGTGAAAGGGAAACAGAGGAGGAGGCAACAATGCTTAATAAGAAATGTACTCATTACTTAGCTCATGTAATTGTAACCCCTCTGTACAGTATTTTCACGATTAAAAAAAGAAATATACTATTCAGAAAAAAATATATAGAATTTGGGGCTGGGAAGGTGGCTCAGTTGTAGAGCACTTGCCTTGCATGCTTGAGGCCCTGGGTTCAATTCCTGGGCACCACATAAGCAAAAAGAACAAATCAGCAAGTGGCGCTGTGGCTCAAGTTGTAGAGCACTAGCCTTGAGCTGAAGATCTGAAGGACAGCGCCCAGGCCCAGAGTTTAAGCCCCATGACCAGAACCCAAGAATATATATGTAGAGAGAGAATTATAAGATATAAAAATACTTAAGACTCAGTATCATTGTAGCATTAACATTGTAGCATTAACAAATATATGCCCTGTTGGATATATTTTCACTTCTGTTATAGTGTCCTTTGAATGATGAAAGGTTATCATTTGATGTTATCCGATTTATTCTTGCTTTTCTTTAGCCACTAATGAGCGTCCTGAGCATGTAGGATTACACGCATGACATATTGGTGCATGTTGTCTTTCAATATTTTAAGGGTTTTCCTCTTTCCTTTGAATTCAAACATTGTCCTGTCAGTAATTCTGCAATTTCTGACTGCTGTTCTCAAACATGATAAGCATCTGTTTGATGGGTAATTGTCCTGTGCATTGTGTTTGACATAGTTTTCATTGTTTCTATTGGTTTGCCCTTCCTAATTATTTCATATGATGATTAGAATATTTAATATATAGACTTCGGTTTTACCTCTATGGAGATTGTCAAAAGAATGTTTTAAAAGATTCTTATAGAGACAGCATTGTGAACTTTATATATCAAAACGAAAAAAAAACTTTTAGTTGGTCTTTGTTGCTATGAAGAAATTTTAAAAATATTATTTAAATTATATGGTAATATATTTTTAAATGCCATATGAACAAAAAATATGATAATCAGCAATATTTTCCCTAGGTGACTGTCCCATTTATTCCCCCACCCCACTTTTCCCTCTTCTGGAGCCTAGAAAGGAAAAGGAAAATTTGTGTTGATTATTAAACATTGTGAAATTCTCAAACTAGCTTTTTAGAAGCTGTACAGTGTTGGGATGTGGAAGTGTGTTAGAGACACAAGGCCCTGCGCTGGATCTTCAGCACTGAGAAAAGAGGAGGAGGAGGAGGAGGAGGAGGAGGAGGAGGAGGAGGAGGAGGAGGAGGAGGAGGAGGAGGAGGAGGAGGAGGAGGAGGAGGAGGAGGAGGAGAAGGAGGAGGAGGAGGAGGAGAAGGAGGAGGAGAAGGAGGAGGAGGAGGAGGAGGAGGAGGAGGAGGAGGAGGAGGAGGAAGGGAGGAGGAGGAGGAGGAGGAGGAGGAGAAGAAGAAGAAGAAGAAGAAGAAGAAGAAGAAGAAGAAGAAGAAGAAGAAGAAGAAGAAGAAGAAGAAGAAGAAGAAGAAGAAGAAGAAGAAGAAGAAGAAGAAGAAGAAGAAGAAGAAGAAGAAGAAGAAGAAGAAGAAGAAGAAGAAGAAGAAAGAAGAAGAAGAAGAAGGAGCAGGAGGAGTAGCAGGAGGAGGAGATGGAGGAGGTGGTGGTGGAGGAGGAGGAGAAGGAAGCGGATGAGGATGAGGAAGAATAGGAGGAAGAAGAAGAGGAGGAGGAGGAGTAAAGGAGGAGGAGGAATAAAGGAGGAGGAGGAGGAAGAAGAGGAGGAGGAGGAGCAGGAAGAGGAGGAGGAGGAGGAGGAGAAGAAGAAGAAGAAGAACAAGAAGAAGAAGAAGAAGAAGAAGAAGAAGAAGAAGAAGAAGAAGAAGAAGAAGAAGAAGAAGAAGAAGAAGAAGAAGAAGAAGAAGAAGAAGAAGAAGAAGAAGAAGAAGAAGAAGAATTAGAAGAAGAAGAAGAAGAAAAGAAGAGGAGGAAGAGGAGGAGGAGGAGGTACAGAATCAAATTTATCCACATTTTGTTTAATGAATAATTATGGCAAAATAAGAGGTTCAAGTTTTATTTTGATCTTTACAGTAGTTCCTGTTTAGCCTCTGGATATACATTTCAAGTGGATACCTGAAATCCATGAAGTACTTTATAGAGTTAACCCTCAGTATCAAGAATTTCCACATCTAGATGTTCAATCAACCAGAAATTTAAAATATTCAGGAAAAAATGTTCCCCAAACATTCAATATAGCAACTATTTACATACTGTTACATAACCTTGATGTGATTTAAAGTGTAACTTACTTTTTATGACTTACTATGCTATTTTCTATATGGGACTGGAGCCTATGCTGATTTTAGTATACTCAATCAGTTCTGGAACAACACTGTAAATACTGAGCTGACCATTTTATGCTTTTACCCAAACAAATATAGTTACAATAATGCTTCAGTTATAAATTAGGTACAGTAAGACAATTATAAGAGTAACTAATAAAAATAGAAAAATTGTAACAATATACTGTAAAAAAAAAAAAGTAATGTGAAATGGATGTGAAAGTGCATACCTGTAATTCCAGGAAACAGAAGTCTAGGCAGGAAAATAATCAAAGATATATCCAGTGAAACTTTAGCTCCAAAAGAACCCAAAAAAAACAAATAAAGGTATTATGTGAATGTGGTCTTTTTCAAATTATGAGATGTTTTTCCATTAATCTTTTCAGAGCACAGTTGAGCACAGGTAACTTTTTGGGTCTTTGTCCATCCCAGGAAACAAGAAAGACTGAGGGGTCTGAGGAAAGGTAAGTGCGGTACTCGCCCATTCTCCAGCCTCCCTCAGCCTGGGAGACAATCAGACACAGCGGGGAACCAAGTCAAGTAGGAAAAAATCTCATTTATTAACAGAGAGCAGCCCTTCTTAAAGCCAAAAAGGGCGGCTGGCATGGCAGGGGAGGAAGAGGAACCAATCGCTGTCAAGGTCACACCCTATCATGCACCTAAGCTTTCACGGGCTGGTTAAACACTGAACATAAGGTAAACTGGGCTCTGCCAACTCAACTCTCTCTCAGTGCCATCTTTGCTGCCCATGTGCTCTGCAGTAACTAACTACAGAAGGGGAAATTACAGTGAAGGGGACTACTGTATAATTGTTTTGTGAAGAGAAAAACGTATCTTATTTAAAGGTTATTTTCTGAGAAGAAAAACCATGCACAATTCTTTTGCCTTTTTCTGAAACTCTAAGATATTTCTCCCCTCACAACTAACCATCTTCCCACCTGGGTGCTGGAAAGGACAAGCACTCCCAAACTAGCTTAGCTGTGCCATCAAGTCTTTGCATGGCAACAATGCTTGATACGAAATGTACTCATAGCCTTTCTCAGGTGATTGTAACCTCTCTGTATGGTATTTTCACAATTAAAAAGAAAAAGCAGAAGTACAAACATGATTTATTTCTGAACAATCAAGGTTCCTGTAGCCTGTTTCACTCTTCTTATTTTGCTCCCAGATGCCCAGGAGAACCTGGTTTGAAGACATATTCTGTATTGTCAGGTGTGTGAGATAAATGACTTCCTTAGAAGAAAATGTGAATTTGAAGATTGAAATTGAGAAGGGAAATCAAACTCTTCCATCATTTTTACTAAGGACTAGAAAACAATGATAATGTGCTTACATGCTGAGAGTAAGCAACTTTTGCCACCTGTGGTAATGAATTTAATTTTGATGCTGTTGTGAAATGTATCTCACATGTGTCCTGAACCCTAATTCCTTATTTTCTGAAAGCACCACCTATTCAGAAATTCTGATTTGTGCTGTGAATATTTACTTCCTGTAAAATGTAGTTGCTTGGATATTTTGATTTTGTGAAAGCTTGGTTAGTTTGATATAGTTCTCTCATTTGAATTATAAGCAAGTAAAAATGAATTGAACCTGATTAAATGAAGTTCTTTCTGCCCATTTACTCTGGTACAGATTTCTCTTATTTAGGAAATCTAGATTTTAAGTCATTCTGGATGCCTAACTAAGTCTGTGTATGTGGATGAGTCAATAAGAATTGCAGAATTTGCCACATTGATTTTGGAGCATATACTTACAGCTGGTAACTGGGCAATGATTCAAAAGACAGCTGAGGCTGAAGCCATGAGCCCTCCTGCCTGTGTTCAGCTCCCAATCTGTTCTAAAACGCCCCTCACTTCCCATGCAGTGGTTTCTTTTTCTATCCAAAAAGGTTTCTGGAGCTTCATCTTATGCTGGCCTCATAGTATGCCAACATGCAGGGAGTCAAAGCAAGCAAGACCGATGTGGCAGAAGCATTATTTTTGGTCAGTTGTGGGGCTTGAACTCTGGGACTAGGCATTGACACTCAGCTCTTCAGCTCAAGTCTAAAACCGCTGATCTAAACAGCTGCACATATCAACTAGATTTAACAGATATCTATTGAATATTTCACCCAGCAGCATAAGAATACACGTTTTTCTCTGCAGCACATAGAACATTTTCCAAAATAGACCACATTTTACGTCACAAAGCAATCTTGTCCAAATTCAGAAACATTGAAGTTATACCTTGCATTTGCTCACACCACAAGGGAATAAAATTAGAACTCAACACCAAAAACCACCAAAGATAGTCCTGTAACACATGGAGGCTGAACAACACACTGTTGAATCACCAGTGGGTCAGGGAAAAGATTAGAAAGGAAATTCAAATGTTCATAATATTCAACAAAAATTAGCACACAAATTACCAGGTCTTCTGGGACAGAGCAAAGGCAGTACTCAGAAGCGAGTTTATAGCTTTGAGTTCCTACATCAACTAATTGGAGAGATCTAAAACCAACAATTTAATGAGACATCTGAACCTCCTTGAAAAAGAGCAGCAAGATAAACCCTAATCCAGGAGATGGAAATAAATAATTAAAATTAAATCAGAATTAAACTAATTAGGATCGAAGAAAACCATAGAAAGAACCAACAAAACAAAGAGTTTGTTCTTCCAAAAACTTAACAAAATGTACAGACCTTTAGCAAATCTTATCAGGAAAAGAAGAAAACTCAGAGATGAGAATGGAAACATCACCAGAGAAACAACCAAGATTCAGAACATTAAAAGGGAATACTTATCAAAACTATGCTAATAAGTTTGAGAACTTGTCAGAAATGGGCCTTTTCATATCAAATATTGATATGCCAAAACTAAACCAAGATGAGTTAAAACATTTTAACAGGACCATATCAAACATTGAGATAGAAACAGCAATAAGAGAAGTCCCACCTAAGAAAAGCCCAGGACCAGAAAGATTTGCAGCAGAATTCTACAAGGGCTTTAAAGCAGAGCTCAAACCAATAGCCCTTCAATGAAATTGAAAGAGAAATTTCACTACTGAACTCATTCTATGAAGACATCATAACCCTTATCCCAAAACCAGTCAGGGACTCATCATAAAAAGAGAATGATAGACCCATTTGTTTGATGAACATTGATGCTAAATTTTGGCCAATCAATTTCAACAATTCATGCAAAAAATCAAACACCACGATCAAACAGGATTCATTTCAGGGATGCAAAGCTGGGTCAATATACGCAAATCAATTAATAAAATTCATCACATCAACAAGACCAAGGATAAGAACCACATGGTTATCTCAATAGATGCAGAAAAGGCATTTGGCAAGATTCAACACCCATTGGTAATGAAGACTCTGGAAAAACTAGGAATCCAGGGAATATTCCTCAATACAATAAAGGCTGTATATGACAAACCTACAGCCAGCATTATACTTAATGGTGAAAAACTAAAGCCATTTCCTCTTAAATCAGGAGCGAGACAAGGATGTCCATTCTCACCACTCCTCTACAATCTAGTATTAGAATGCCTAGCTACAGCAATAAGAAAAGATGCAAACATAAAATGGATCCAAAAAGGGAAAGATAATGTAAAACTCTCCCTCTTTGCAGATGGAATGATCTTTTATTTAAAGAATCCCACTGACTCCACTCCCAAATTATACAAGCTTATTCAAAACTTGGGCAAAGGAACAGGGTATAAAGTTAACCCTCAAAAATCAATGGCTTTTCTGTATGTCAAGAATGAGAAAAGTGTGGTTGAAATCAGGAAAGCAACTCCATTCATAATAGTTCCACAAAAAATAAAATACCTAGGAATTAACTTAACCAAAGTAGTGAAGTTCCTCTATGATGAAAACTTTAAAAACCTGAAAAAGGAAATCAAAACAGAACACAGAAAGTGGCAAAAACTCCCATGCTCCTGGATTGGAAGGATCAACATCATGAAAATGGCAAAGCTATCTACAAATTAAACGCGATACCTATCAATATCCCAAATTCATTCTTCAAGGAATAGAAGAGACAATCCAAAAATTCATATGGGACAATAAAAGACCCTGGATAGCATAAAAGATCATTAACAGAAAGAAAAGTGCTGGAGGAATATCAATACCAAATTTCAAACTCTACTACAACACCATAGTAATCAAAACAACTTGGTAATGGCACAAGAACAGACCTCAGGACCAATGGAATCAAATTGAACCTACAGATATATAGCCATCTAATCTTCTATAAGGAAGCTAAATAATTAGAATGGAAGAAAGACAGCCTCTTCCGTAAATGACGCTGGCAAAATTGGTTAATCACTTGTAGAAAACTAAAGCTAGATTCTTATAAATCACCCGCCACAAGAATCAACTCCAAATGGATCAAAGACCTCGAGTCAAAGCAGACACTCTGAAAACATTACAGGTTTCCTTGGCACAGGCCAAAATTTTTTTAACAGAGACCCAGAAACACATCAAATCAAAGAAAATTTGGAGAAATGTGATTGCATGAAATTGCAGAGCTTCTGCAAAGCAAAGAACATAGCTAGCAAGATCGATAGAAAGCCCACGGATTGGGAGATGACCTTTAGTAGCCATACAATGGACAAGGGTCTCATATCTAAAATATACCTGGAACTCAAAAAATTAAATCCCCCAACAACAAATCCTCAGAGAATCAACTGCCCAATAAATAAGTGAGCTAAAGACTTAAAGGGAAACTTCTCTGAAGAGGAAAGAAGGCTGGTCGATAGACATATGAAGAAATGCTCTCCCTCTCTAGCTAAAAAATAAATGCAAATCAACCCAACATTGAGATACCCCCTCAGCCCAGTTAGAATAGCTATAATCAAGAACTCTAATAACAACAGATACTGGAGGAGATTGGGATAGAAGGGAATTTTACTGCATTGTTGGTGGGAGTGTAAACTTGTTCAACCACTTTGGAAAGTAGTATGGAGGCTCCTCAAAAGACTCCAGATAGAGCTCCCCTATTTCCTAGCAATCCCACTTTTGGGCATTTACCCAAATGATCACAAACAAGGCCATACTAAAGCTACCAGCACAACTATTTTTATTGCAACATTATTTACCATGGATAAGTTATGGAACCAACCCAGATGCCCCTCATTAGATGAATGGATCTAGAAAATGTGGTAGATATACACAATGCAATTCTATGCCTCTATCAGAAAGAATGACATTGCCTAATTTGTTAGGAAATGGAAAGACTTGGTAAAAATTACGTGAAGTAAGCCAGGCCCAAAAATATAGGTCCCATGGTTTCCCTTATTTGCAATAACTAGTGCATTTTTGAGACAAGCAGAAAAGTTAAGATAAGTTCATGTTAGGTGAAATGAACCCCAAGATAAGTATTGAAATGTTTTTTTTTCTTTCTTGCAATTGTTTCTAACATATTTATAAGATTATTTCTTTGTTGCTTTGTATGTCCCTCCCCCATGGTATAACCCCTGCTTCCATTTTATTTGTTATTGGTATAATTTGTGGAGGGAATGGGCAAAAACCAACCTTTAAATAGGGATACGTTGTACCCATTGCAACAATGAGCTATACAAGTCATTATGTCCCATAACGAACTTTACAACTTTTTCCAGGCGTGGGATGTTGGGGGATTGGAGAGGGGAAAAAAGCCAGACTTGGCAAGAGTTTGTGAGTCGCATTTCAATTAATCACACACACACCCAACACACGCACACACACACAAAGCCAGAAGTGAAGTTGTGGCTCAAATGTTAGAGCATTGTCCTTGCTAGGAAAAAAATCAAGGGATAGGTCTGGAGTTCAAATCACAAGAACAACTCACACACGATATTATGTATAAATTCTTATTTTAGTTTGAAGAAATAAACAGTATCATGGAAAGTAATATTTGTTACATATCCTGAAATTTTGTGAAGTTGTTTTTGTTACAATTTGTCTTAAGATATAACATAGGTTATTAAAATTAATATTAATATAGTATATTTATAATTACTCATAACACCTTGGAGTATAACAGTTGGTATTTTTTTCTATAGCCATAAGAAATAGTCTGAGTAAAAGAAAGAAAGGAAGAAAAATAATGAAAAAAAGAAGGGAAGGAAAGGAAGGAAGAGAGAAAGAGAGAGAGGGGTAAGGATGGAGGGAAGGAGGGAGGAAGGGAAGAAGAAAAGAAGGAAGGAAGGAAAAAAAGGAAGGAATTAAGGAATGAAGGATCAAAGAAACGAAGGAAGGGAGGGAGGAAGGAAGGGATAAAAACAATTTAATTTATGAAATGTGCTATTTAGCCCAACATAAACTTGTAATTAACCCTTTAGTAAATGCAAGTTTACAATTTTCATTTCTCTGAATGTTCCCCATGCATGAATGAAACCAACAAATGAAGGTTCAGAAATAACCAGGTGAATCTGTTTGCATCTGTAGTAAATATGTATGCAAATCTTTTTTCTCATTTTCCAAACATCATCAAATAATTATTTGCAAACAACTTACATTTAGTTATAAATATTCTAAAAATTGAGGTAACCAAGAGATGTCACAATATATTATATAATGTGAATACTAGTAATTATAATGCTATTCATATTAGTCTTTATATTATATTAATTGTAACAATTTTATTATGTATTTTATGAGAGAAATTAGCATACTTTGATTTTGGTGTTTGTGGGAGTCCTAATAGCAGACAGTAATTAAATGAATGGAGATCTGTATTTGTTGGCACAAATGAATATTTCTGAAAGCAATTAACTCAATGGAGATTGTTCAAATACATCAGAAAGGCCTTAGAAAGGCTGTACCATATTAACGTGGTTACCTATGATGTGATTCACGAGCCACTAAACAATCATACTTCACTTTGCCATCACTATAATTATTCCCATTGTAATAAGAATCATTCACATAATTTACATGATATAATCTTGTCCTTGAGTTATTATGTTCTGTGAAATAATATCCAAATGTACACCACACTGAGTTAAAACAAAAGTAGCAAAGTGTTTGGACAATGTAACTCCTTCCAGATACACATGTTAAAATTGTATTCTTCTGTATGGTGACATCAGAATCAACCTTTCAGAGGTGACCTTGCAATAATGATCCTGACGAAAGAATCCCAATATAATTACTCTGCCATGTGAACGTCCAGCAAACAGATTATAATGAATCAGAAAGTAGACCCCCATAAGACAAAGAATTACTTTGAATAACCATTTTTAAAATCAATGTTTAAGCTTCTAGAATATGGATAATATACTCCTGATATTTTTAAGCCACTTACTTTGAAATATTTTAACAGCCCAATGGCTGACAAAAAGCAAAGTTTTGATTTAAGTTTCACGAATTCTGATAATAAAGATTCATAGGGTTTTATTATTTGAATTTTATTCTCCAAGTCTCCGGGTTAAAAATATTTTTAAATGGGAATTGAATTGAGGTTCAACTCTCTATTCAACTAGCACAATTAATTTTTGAATATTTTCATTATCTTTAGTTGTACAAAGGAGTTACCCTTCACTGAAACAGTGTATGGATACAGTACATCTTGATCAATGTCACCCCTTTCAACAGTCTTATCCACCCCTACCAATCAACTCCAATCCTGATGTATCTCAATATTATGTTATGGAATTTCTTGCCATTTAACAAAGCAGTTTATGTGTACAATGCACCTGGAATTGTGTTACCACTTCAACATCTTCACCACCATTTCACACTACCACTTGCTTTGTATATTTCAATTCTGGGAAGTGTACAATGGATTCTTGCCTGTATTCTATCCTTTTCCCCTTCAATTTCCTACCCCTCTCACATTGCCCCCCACTATCCTCTCCTGCACTACACATTTACTGGTATTTATTTTGTTGGGCTTTGACTTAGCCTTTTAAGAGAATTATAGTATTTTCACTCTCCATGGACTATGACATTTCAGATAATTCATTTGTACCACCTTGCATACCATCCAGTGTGTTTACTTTTACATTTATAGACACTCCTACCTACCACAAGCGAGGAAAGTCACGCAAACTAAGTTTCTCTGGGTCTGCTTTATTTCACTTAATATTATTTCTAAGTGTTTCATTTTTCCTTTAGAATGGTGCAATATTATTATTTCTGATGGATGAACAGAATTCCATTATGTATGTATTTATATGTTTGTATATATATATATATATGTATATATGTTTGTATACATACATTTATGTACATACATATATACTTGTAAATTGGGACAAATAAAATTAGATATATATATAATTTATATATACATATATAGTTCTTGATCTCTTTTTACAATGAGAGGCATCTGGGCTGATTCCATATGTTGGCTACAGAAAATAATGCAATAATGAACATGATTGTTCTGTTAGCTTCAGTGTGGCCTTGTTTCTGCTCTATTGGATAAACGACCATAAGTGGATTTGCTGGATCATAGGTAGGTAGCTCTCTATATAGTTCTGTGAGCAATTTCATAGTATTTTCCAGAGTGATTGAACAAGATTACATTCCCACCAACAGTGTAATAGAGTTTCCTTTGGGCCACATCTTTATCAATATCTGTGATTGTTCGTTTTTTCATAATGACATTGTAAGAGGGGTGAGATGAATATCAGTGTTGTTTGGATTGACATTTCTTTTATGGAGAGAGATGTGTCTATTTTTCATTCTTACTTCTTCTAAGAAGTTATCTTTAAGTGTTTATCCCATATATTAATTGGGTTCTTGTTTATTTGAGGGTTTATTTTTGTTGGGTTTAACTTTTTGATCTCTAAATATAGGTTAGTTATGAAAACACTTGTCTAATGCTTAACTAGAAAAAAATATTCTTTCATTCTGTTCTCTTTCTATATATCCTGCTATCTTTTCCCGTTGCCATGTAGAAACTCTTCAGTATGATGCAATTCTATTGATTCAGAAAGAATATTACACCATTCATAAGGAAATGGAAAGACTTGGACAAAACTTATATTAAGTGAAGAAAGACAGACTCAAAGAAATATAGGTTGCCTAATTTCCCTCATTTGTTGTAGAAGAATGTGCCTCTAATTCTACAAGTAATCACAGTTGGATGGTAAAAGAGAAAACATTACACTTGGACATGATAAATTTTATGGGATTCTAAACATTTATACAGTGAGATCAAAGGAGGATGCCCTTTGGAGAGGATCACAAAGGAACAATAGCTGTACGAATATTATTATATAAAATAATATTCATTAAAATGATCTCCAAGAAATGATTATGAGAGTTTGTTTATTATTTTGCTTTTTCCTTCAGTGTTCTGATGCCGATTTTTAAAATTTCTGCAACTTTGGTCTTATATGTACGTTTGGATAGGGCAAGGGGGAATACAGAAATGGTGGGACAAAGGCTTAAATGCAGCAGTACTACTCAATAGACACTACATTGTAAATGAACTATACAACTTATGCGACAGGGAGGTTGAAAGGGAAAAACTGGGAGAACATGTGTGAAGAGGTGATACTGTTCAAAAAGAAATGTACTCATCATCTGACTTATGTAATTGTAACCCTTCTGTACATCATCTTTACAAATTAAAAATGGACCTCATAAACAGGCTAGAGTAGCTATACTAATATTAGATAAAATTGGCTTTAAAATAAAAGTGGTATGAAAGTAAAAAGAGACAAAGAAAGACATTAAATATTGACAAAGAAAACTCTCCATCAGAGGGATATAACAATTCTAAATTTCAATGTCCTGAATCCTAGAGCTCACAAATTCATCAGAGAAATACTAATTACCCTAAAAACATGCATACATCCAAATTAATTGTTGGTTGCTTGAACAAATCATTCTTACCTCTGGACAGGCCATTCAGGTAAAAACTTAGGAAAAATCTTTAGAGCTAAGTATCTGTATTGACACGCTATACCTAACAGATATCTACAGAGTATTTCACCTACCAGTGTCACAAGATATATTCCACTCAGCAGCTTTCAAAATTCAAAAATAAAAATGAAATTACTCTTTGTATCCTGTCAGACCATGATGGGACCAAATTAGATCTCTAGATCCAAAGGCATTACATAACATTCTGAAACTCACAGAGACTGAAGAACACATTGCTAAATCATCAGTGAGTCACTGAAGAGATATGGATGAAGTTCCAACGTTTGTGGAATTCAGTGGAAGTGAACACACAAAATATTACCTCCTCTGGAACACAGCAGCAGCACAGACAATACTCAGGGGAATATTTATAACTTTGATTATGTACATCAACAAATTAGAACAATCTTAAATCAGCACTAATGATGCACCACTAAGTCTTTGACAAAACAGGAAAAACAAAACCAAAAACCAATAGACAGAAATAATACAAATTAGATTAAAGAAATAAATGAATCAGTCTCAAAAAACATACAATCATAATTGACTTCTATCTACTAGTAGCTCAAAAATTTGCCCAATGAATGTCAATGTAGCTATTTTCACAGATAGACTCAAACAGCTCAAACCAGTGAACAAAACAAACTTCTAGGATTCTAAGAAACAACATTTTTTTGTCTTTTTTAACAGAAATTTACTCTGTTGTTCTTATTAAGGTGATTTATAGATGGATTACAATTACAAGGGTCAGGTAAGGAGAACATTTTCTTTTATGAAATGTCTTCAGTTCCCACACTTGTTCCCAGTCCCACCCTCCTGTCCCCACCCATGTGTTAAATAGTTCACTTTCATCAATGTTCAATGAACTCCACTGCTGCAATTTTCCACTCTTTTCCCTAAAGCTCTGTGCCCACCCCTCACCTTCCTGAACACATACAATGAATATACCAGGCATAAGGCAAAAAAGACAGAATTATCACAAACTATAAACAACAACAAACACAAAACCAAAAGAAGTTTTCTGTTTCCATATCTCATAGTTCATTTGAGTATGTATATCTTGATATATAAATCTAATTGCTTTTTATCATGAAGTCAATTCAGGGATTAAGGTGTGATAACATAATTTTGCTTTCTATTGAATGATACTTTTTATTTTAATATTAAATTTGTAAGTAACACAATTCAAGTACTAGTGAAATTTGAAAGTTCAGATTTAAATGTTCCAAATATCTAATAATTCCATTTTGGCAACCAAAATGAAAAACAGGTATGTTTTATCCTCAAGAATGGCATTATTTCATGTGTAAAAAAATAAATTAAATGTAATGTTAATTCAGTGGACATAAGGAATCAAATACTTATGCAATGCATCAGTACCATAGATTATGACATCTATTAGTAAAATTAATAAAACTTGTTTTAAGTAGATTACTTAAGACATGAAACAAGTGACAATTTTCTTTTCTAAGTGAAGTTACATAGAAATCACAGTCCAAAGATTCCAGAATTCTGTGTGCTTTATACATATGTCAATTTACACATATGCTAGGCTCATCTCAATGTTATTTGAAGATAACTGAGAGAAGGATTAGAATAAAAAAAAATCACGCAAATGGTTAGCTGTATTTTGTGACTAAATAGGTCTCCTTTATATCTCTTTATTTTATTTGAAAAATCTGGAAAATTTATTTAAGTCACATAAAAAATAATGAGAAACACCCTTAGCTCATAAAAAGACAATCAAAAAAAGGAAACAACAAAGAAAATATTGAACCTCATTTTGCAAGTGGTCTTTGTATATTGTGGTGCTTTGTTATTGTGGATTCTGTGACTATCACATGAATCTGGGCTCAAATCACAAGGGCTACAGGAAGAAAATTTCAAAATCTAGAGCAGCTAATACAGCTCTGCAGTTGTTTGTAGGTTTCGCTAATATTGCAGCTGGACATGAACAGTACAAAGGAAATAATTCTACTGCTTTGCAGGCAAGAATGTGATGAAAAGCGTACTGTTATCTTCTTAGATGAAATAAGACCACCACTCTTTAAAAGCTGACTAAATGATCAGCCCTTTGAATAACAGTGCCATTTTTAATGCACTCTAGATAATTCAAATCCTTCATCCCTCCACAACCATTAATGACATTCACAATTCATTGCCGAGGGGAATTTCCAGTTCTATTTGATATTTCAAATGGATTAGGAGTAACATAAACAATGATTCGATTCAAGTTGTTGAGAATATTTAATTTAGAATAAGCAAACAAATCTAATTCAACTCCATAGCATAACCTTTAGGAAAAATGAATTAAGGTATATGGCATGTCCTTTGTAATTTAATTATAGACATTAAGGCAAAATGCCAGAAACACTCTGCAAGAAGGAAACAGAAGTCTTTGATAAGATATATTAAAGATTACAAGTAATTTTACCTACAATTTCTATTATATGATAGCATATTATTTCTGCCAATCAGAGACAAAATTATTTTCAATTATGATATGGAAAATGCATCATCATGAATGAATGAAATCAGGGAGTAGATGGCTCAAGTGCTGGTTGGTTCTGTTAAATATTCTCATTATTTTGAATGATCTGGTGTTTTTGTCTGTGCGGAATTATGAATGTATTTTATGTCTGGGCAGGAAAATTTGATTATTAGATCACTGCTGACACCCAATGTCAGGAATCTAACCTGAGTCAGAGTGGTAAATATATGTGTGTGTGTGTATGTGTGTGATTGAGTGTGTGCCTGCAAGTCTGTATTTAGAAGGAAGTGTCTTATTTCCCTCAGGGTATATATATAATTCTATTAGTTATACTTCATCAATGACAGCAGATTAAAGTAATTAACTTTTTTTAATTTAATTTTATTTTATTTGTGAACATACTGTACAGAGGGGTTACAATTACATGGGCAGGATAATGAGTCCATTTCTTACCAAGAATTGCAGCCTCCTCCTTTGGTTTACTCTTCACATCCCTTCCCAGCCTCCCCCCTCCCCCCAATCCCAATCCTTCTCCTTCCCCCCTTCCCCCTCCCCCGCACCGACGTTGTTAAGCTCGTTTTGTACATGACAACTTGTACTTCTCATTTTTGCAACAAGTCCATCTGTATCCTTAAACAACTGGTTTTTCCCCATCTCCTCCACAAGTTATACTGACATCAAATATAGTGAAAGCAGGGGTTATACTGTGGGGGAGGGACATACAACGCAACAAAGAGATAATCTTATAAATGGGTTAGAAACACATGCATGAAAGAAAAAAAAACTTTAAAATACATATCTAAGGGTTCATTTTCCTGACATCACATTATCTGACCTTTTCCGCTTGACTCATACACATACTAGATATTGCAAATAAGGGAAACCATGGGGCCTATGTTTCTTTGGGCCTGGCTTACTTCACTTAATATAATTTTTTCCAAGTTTTTCCATTTCCTAACAAATGGGGCAATGTCATTCTTTCTGATGGAGGCATAGAATTCCATTGTGTATATATACCATATTTTCTTGATCCATTCATCTACTGAGGGGCATCTGGGTTGGTGCCATATCTTAGCTATGGTAAATAATGCTGCAATAAACATTGTTGTGCTGGTAGCTTTAGTGTGGTCTTGTTTGTAAACATTTGGGTAAATGCCCAAAAGTGGGATTGCCGGGTCATAGGGGAGTTCTATGTCAAATCTTTTGAGGAACCTCCATACTGCTTTCCAAAGTGGTTGAACAAGTTTACATTCCCACCAACAATGAAGTAAGGTTCCTTTCTGTCCACATCCCGTCCAGCATCTGTTGTTGTTAGAGTTTTTGATTTTTGCCGTTCTAACTGGGGTGAGGTGATATCTCAATGTTGTTTTGATTTGCATTTCTTTTATGGCTAGGGATGTTGAACATTTCTTCATGTGTCTATTGGCCATCCTTCTTTCTTCTTCAGAGAAGTTTCTCTTTACGTCTTTCGCCCACTTATTTATTGGGCAGTTGTTTCTTTGAGGATTTGTTGTTGGGGGGGGTTAATTTTTTGAGTTCCAAGTATATTTTAGATATGAGACCCTTGTCCGTTCTATGGCTAGTAAAGATCTTCTCCCAATCCGTGGACTTTCTATTGATCTTGCTAGCTATGTCATTTGCCCTGCAGAAGCTCTGCAACTTTATGCAATCCCATTTGTCCAACCTTTCTTTGATTTGTTGTGTTTCCGGGTCTCTATTCAAAAAATTTCGGCCTGAGCCAAGGAGACCTAGGGTGTCTCCTATTCCATCCTGTAATGTTTTCAGAGTGTCTGCTTTGACTTCAAGGTCTTTGATCCATTTGGAGTTGATTCTGGTGCAGGGTGATATATAAGGATCTAGCTTTAGTTTTCTACATATAGTTAAACAATTTTGCCGGCACCATTTACTGAAGAGGCTGTCTTTCTTCAGAGACATGTTTATATTCCTATGTTTGCATGAACAAACTAAAAAGTTATATTTTGGATATGAGTTTTTTGGAAGGTCAGCTGAAATTATATCTTGAGAAAGATGTCAATGACAATCATTTCAGTGTAGAACAATTTTAGACAACACTTGGAAGGATATGTAATCATATATGAAAATGCAACATTTATTGATTTTCAAAAGCTACACTATTCGAGAAATATTTAGGAAAACAAGGTAAATTATGGAACCATAAAAGTAATGTGATTATTGCATACAGTTTTATATTTAGTTTCGTCAAGTAAAAATGCCATTTATTTCTACTGTATAGGAAGGAAAACCCTAAATATTACAGTTTGTGCCATATTTCACATTGAGAAGCTTTGTCTATATCAATAAGTTTATTTCTTTTGGTTCTGCTTTCCTATTCATAATTCTGCTTCTTATAGTATTCTTCTAAGGACTTTTTCTTTCTGCCAGTTTGGGGCTTGAACATACATCATGCTCTCATTTTTTTTTTTTTGCTAGCTGTAGTCAGTCTACTATTTGAACCCTGCCCCAGCCCAGAAATTTTTGTCGTTAATTTGAGATACAACCTCATGTACTATCCTACCAGCCTGAAAAACCATTATCCCCCAAGTCTCATACTTCTTAATCACTAGGATTATAGAGATGAGTCTTGGATCAGAAGAGTCAATGACTTTTCGTGTTTTATAGATTCCACATGTTTGCTAGTAATTGCAATAATAAACTACCATAGATTGGGTAGCATTAACATTGTAAATACATTTCCTCTGAGTTGGTGGAATTTGAACTCCAAGATTAGAGTTGGCTTCTGATTCCTCTTTCCTTGGCATATTCACGGCATTCTGCTTCTCTTGGAGTAGACTTCAACTTAAATGCTCCCTTTTAGAATCTGTTTCCATATGCAGTCACTTTGTAAGACAATGGGTTTTTTATCTTTAGTCTGATTTCAGTGAGACGTAACATATTGCTTAATAGATAGAAGGAAATCTCTAATATGAAATTATTTGTTTGGGGCATGGAACTTACTGTTATACTTTTAAAAAATAGCAAAAGAGGTAAAGGTTTTATTAGAGCTTGTAAGACAATTATGAAGTCTTGAGCTTAGACATGCCACATTTAAATCCCCAGTGCTACTGGAGGATTAAACTCAAAACCTATACTTGTGAAACAGCATCTCTACTACTACCATACCTGCAGATTAAATTTGATTGCTTATTTTGAAGTAGTATCAATATTCCTGGGCCTGCTTGGACTGAGGTCCTCCTAACACAAGCATAAAACATTTTGCCTGGAACTGGAATTGTCTAAGCTCTGTTTTCGAAGTCGATAATATTATAGATTTGAGCCACTTTATCCAGTAAAAGTATACAATTTCAAAACATCTTGCTATTGCCTATATTTGTGCTTAACATATATAGCTAACCTTAATTTTCTCCCTCTTTTGTTTAGTACTCTGAGTTGAAAATATTGGCTTTCTTGATATACATGGTTTTGTTGTGGATGGAATCCCATCACAATCAAAAAAGTCTCACAAAATTTTATGTCAAAAATCATGGAAAAGAAGGCTTCAGGTTGGAAAAAGCACTGATCTTTAAGTTATAATTGCAGTATTATTTATGGTGTTAGTAAATGCTAGCTTAAGTATCAGGAGGAAGGCAAAAATGTGAAAGATGTCAGGTCTCTGTAGAAATTTTGTAGTTGTCACTTCATGTTATCTTCCTTCCTTAAAGCTTGTTTTATTAAAGCTCTCTGGGTGTATATTCGTTGGACTAATTGGTAATCATCTCTGGAAATAAAGCTGATTTTAAAAGGCTGATGGTGTGGTAAATAAAGGAATGGTCAGAATGAGCACAGATATTGTCACAGATCGACCAGGTTAACTGCTGAACAGCAAAAAAAAAAAAAAAAAAAAAAAGCAAAGTTTCAAGTTTGATGATCCACATTGGAACATATACAGGTAGACATATACATATACATACATACATGAAAAATTAAATCTCCAGTAGATTATAGAGAAACGGCATGACAGGTATTAAAGTATATCAAACTCGTTGCAGGAAAGATACAGTAAAATATAGATAGTTTAGCATAGATTTTGCATAGATTGTGTAAAGGATGAAAATTCTTCCTTCATTATATACTTTACAAATATCCTTATTATGTTTTAAGTTTTTTTGTGAAAATAACATACAGAGGGGTTACAATTACAGGGACAATGTAATGAGTACATTTCTTATCAAGCATTGTTACCTCCTCCTTTCTATCCCTTTATCATCCCTTTCCATCTCCCTTTCCTGACCGTCTCTCCCATCTTGAGCCAAAGTTTTAAATTTCATTTTTCTACATAATATCTTGTACATCTCATTGTTGCACTGGGTCCACCTGTTTTCCTATTTAAATAATTTACTTTTTCCCTTCCCCTCCACAAATTATACCAACATCAAATACAGTGAAAACTAGTTTAAGTTTTTTTATATTGTAGTAGGAGCATCGATACAATGCTGAAAATTTGAATTACACAAAATATGCAACATGGGTAGGCACTGCTGCTTCAAGGATGTAATCTTAGTTAGTTAAGAGGCTAAGATCTGAAGATCACAGTTCAATCCAGCGTGCATACCAAAGTTCATTAGATTCTTATCTCCAATTAACCACCAGGGCAAATGGAGTTCCAGTTCAGATTGTATGTTGAGCACTGGCTTAGAAAACAAAAACCCCATCCAGGCTTCCAGGGGAAGATGTAAGTAGATATTTCTGTAAATTCTAATCAGAACTCGGCAGACTAAATATTTTATGGAATTGCTATTAAAAATATTTTCTTGCAGACGGAGTGGGTCTTTATACTACAAATGTGTGTATCTGTGTGTTTGTATGTGTGTATGTGTGCGTTTCAATAAACTAATATAACAATGTAACAGAGAAAAGTATTAGTGGGGCTGAGAAGGTGGCTTAGTTGTGGAGCCCTTGCCTTGAATGCATGAGGCCCTTGGTTCGATTCCTCAGCACCACATAAACAAAAAGAAGAAAGCCAGAAGTGGCGCTGTGGCTCAAGTGATAGAGCGCTAACCTTGAGCTGAATAGCTGAGTGACAATGCCCAGGCCCAGAGTTCAGGCCCCACAACCGGACCCAAAATAAAATTTAGTATGGCCTTTCATTTTTCTTCTTATACTATGAAAGTCTGCCACAATTCCCAATGAAATCGTATCCAAGATTCAAATATTCATGCTCTCCCAAAAGTTTTCTGTGCATGAAGGGCTGGGAAGGTAGCTCAGTGGTAGAGCACATACCTTACTTACCAAAAGTTTTGCATGCCCACCCAAGTTCATCTACCTCATTTAAGATGGCCATGGTATATAAAATTTTAAGTCCTCCAATTACGTTGTCACTAAGGAAACAACATATAATACTTCTTTAAAAATACCTAGATTGTAGAACACTTTACCCAGAAAATTGAAGGAATATACTTTATGGGATTTAATTTAAATATGTAGTCACTGAAATGGATGTTCTATATCCACAACTCAGAGCCTTATTAAACTACATAATTGTAAAACTCATTTATTACCATCTTCCATGAATACAGTCCTTCCTGAAAACAAACCAGATGTGGTAAACAAATTAACATGTACGACATTGTCAAATGCAGCTGTTGTAAAGCATGGAACTGACAGAGCAATTAATGCCTGTAAACAGCTGGTTCTAAGGAGTGTGAAAATTGATTGTTCCACTATAAGTGGAAAAGTCCAAAGATTTTTCAAATTGTGTTTCATTGTTGGCATTTGTGAGATATATTTTGGAAAGTACAATTAATGAAAGCATGCTGTTTTGTAAAACTTTGCTGGTTGACACACCAGGGAAGGAAAACTTTTGAAATGTTTCAAATGAAAAGACAGACAATAGGGTGGGTAAGTTGTGGTATGCAGTTTAAATACAGACTGAAGCAAACCAAAGAATGGGAAAAATCATTTTCCTTAAGAAATGCTTTCTGGGTATATTGTGCTATACAATATAATGATGAAATGATAATTTCTTTGGAAAAGTAAAGAAAAAACACTCACCTGTTGAACTTCTTTTTAAAGTGAATCTTAAATGACAAGGATGAAGAAATTTAAATGGGTTCATATTATCCAGTATTACTTTAATTTTTGATTAAAAGTTAAAACAAACTGACAGGCTATTAGTCCATGAAGATTTACAGAGTAAGTTTCTAGCATATATTTTATTTTGTTCCTCTTTTTGGGGGGATGATATAAATATTTTATTTCAAAAAGGCTACTTTGTTTTAACCATTACCCACAAAATTTATGCAGTCATAGAATAAGAAATTTTTTGATTAATTTAAGACAATAGTAGGCTCATTTTATGCCAACACAAAATATAAAAACCAATGACATTTTCACTGAACAACCACTCATAAAAAATCATGAAATAATATAGTAAAACTCCATGTCAATTTTTTTTTGTTGGTTGTGGGCCTTGATATCTGGGCCTGGGCACTCTCCCTCAACTCATCAGCTCAAGGCTACCACTGTACCACTTGAGCCACAGTGACATTTCTGGTTTTAAGGTGGTTTATTGGAGATAAGAGTCTCACAGACTTTTCTGCCCAGGCTGGCTTTCAACCACTATCCTCAGATCTCAGACTCCTGAGTAGCGAGGATTACAGCCATGGGCCACCAAAGTCCAGATCCAAGTCAATTTTTAAAAAGAAAGCTTATTGAAACTTCTAGTTTTTTCCAGTAAACAATCTTATTTTTTCAGTATTAGCTTATAACTGAGTTATTTTTAGATGTAACCATGAAGTTTTTTATAGAATCAAATATAATTCTATTACTCAGTATTTCACAAAAAAACACTGTAATTGACTTTCCCCAAAATCAATTATTACATACTATCTCACACACTATAATCATTACATTCTAAATAGTCTGGACCATTTCATATAAATTCCAGGTGCTATTTTACATTATAAATTCACATCTGTGGTTTTAAACTAAGGAGAAAAGATTTTACAGGTAAAATCAAATATGAATGTGTTGTGTGGCCCAATTATACCAAAAATTGTGAATTCATACAGACAAAATTATTTTCTTTCCACTAAATACGTTGAAGTAATACCACTGGAAATAGTGAGACAGGAAGTGGCAGAATTCTAATCTCTTCAAACAATGTCTCTGTTATTCTGCTAACCCCTCCACTAAGAAGACGTCCCTTTTCCCAGTTGTCACAAAACTTCAAGTGTCTCTCTTAGAATTCTATTTGGAAAAGTTCTAAATCTCTGATTCTTTTTGTATTTTCTGTTATATGAAACAAAATATAGGCACAAAACAATTGAACTAAAAGGCACACATATGTTGAAGTCATCACAGCTGGAAAAACAACCAACAAATTGGAACTTCCCCCGAAACAAAAACATGTTGTGCCCAGTTTATTTTTTTAAACTACAAAACCTTCAAACACATGTTAATTTAAGTAGAGCTATAAGTATAAATGTCTCTCAGAAATAAGGTTGTGTTAATTTGTAATTAAATTCATCTGGATCAACCTAATATAGAAAATCCCTTGAATGGATCAAATTGTTTAAAACAAATGTAACACGGGGCTGGGAAGGTGGCTCAGTGGTAGAGCGCTTGCCTTGCATGCTCGAGGCCCTGGGTTCGATTCCTCAGCACCACATAAGCAAAAAGAAAAAAGCCAGAAGTGGCGCTGTGGCTCAAGTGGTAGAGCGCTAGACTTGAGCTGAAGAGCTGAGGGACAGTGCCCAGGCCCAGAGTTCAGGCCCCACGACCGGACCCCCCCCCCAAAAAAAATAAATAAATAAATAAAACAAATGTAACTATGTAAAGTAAGATCTGCACATACTTAAAAGAAAAAATGCTATAGAATTAGATCACAAAAATCATAACATTCTTAAAAATTCCGAAATGCAATTAGTAATTCCAAAATATCCATAATGAGCACTAAATACTACTGAATTAACAAGAACAAAATGCACAAATAATAGAATCTGAGCAGTGTACATAATTGAAAAATACTCCAAATTATACGGTTCTTAGAAGACTGAATGTGGATTATCAAAAGGAAAACATCAGCACATCATATAAATGAAATTAAAAATCTCATGAAAAGAGAATAGTAGTAGTTTCTGGAATATAATATTTTAATAAATGGTGGTCAAAATCTAGTACTCACTAAATTGTAAACCTAATTAGTTAGATCCAAAGAAGACCCAAGTTACTCGAGCTGATTCGAAACTTTGGCAAAGTAGTACAATACAACTGTAATATTATGGATGTTGACTCTGGCATGGAATTCATTTCCTCTTTGATCTGACAAATGAATATATGAAAGAACATAACTTCTCCAACTAAATATCAAGACCTAACTAAACATGTAACTAGAAAAGTCATCATACAATCCGTATTGCAACTGGGATAAAAAGAAAAATCAGTCATACTGATTCTGTATTTATTTTAAATGTTGGCTTTTTTCATAAATTATTTCCTTTGTCTTGCCTTTTTAAAGCATTGTTTTAAATGATTTATATCTTGGTAACTAATTTTGGATGCCTCCTTAAATTTTGTTCTGGGTATAATATCTCACTTCAGTTCCTAACCAATGAAATGATGTTGTTTACAAAACAAATGCTAATAATCACTGCTTATAATACACAAAATCTCATATGCATGATTTCACGAAGCAAAGGTTAACATTTTGATATCATGGTCTCATGACTGATGAGTCCTATCTGCATTAGTAAAGTTGTACCTAGATTCCTCAGCCTAAATTTAGCCACTGTTAAAAAATGTTTATACCTTTTTCTGTCACCCATCAAAGATTAAACCTGAGTATAAAGTCTAAGGAAAATCATAAGGTAAGAATTTAGCTCTTCTGGATATAAAGTAAACCAAAATGCAGCAAAGAGTAGCTCATTCGTCTAAAGTCAACCAATTTCTCTAAAACATGTTAAGTATTCCTTACAACGTGTATTATTCTCAAGAAGGGAATGAAGAGCCGGGCGCTGGTGGCTCACGCCTGTAATCCTAGCCACTCAGGAGGCTGAGATCTGAGGATTGCGGTTCAAAGCCAGCCCGAGCAGGAGAGACCGTGAAACTCCTATCTCCAATAAACCACCAGAAAACCGGAAGTGGCGCTGTAGCTCAAGTGGTAGAGCGCTGAAGAGATGAAGAGCTGAGGGACAGCGCCCAGGCCCAGAGTTCAAGCCCCATGACCGACAAAAAAAAAAAAAAGAAGGGAATGAAGAATGTGAGAAGAGGACTAAGCAAGTATTGTCTTCAAATATACATAATTTGTATTTACCTCTTTATTTCGCTATAGGCATTTTTGATAAAAACTGTTTGAATAATTGATTTCCTGGTCAGGTGTAATATATCCTAGTTACATATACCAAACTGCATTCAGAAAATGGTATATAGTAATTGAGTAGAAAAATATTCAATAAATAGCAAAAAGTATATACCTATAGGGTAATATTTTGAGGAGTCAATTAGAAATATTCTAATATAATAATTTGAACAATTTCACATTGACAGTAATTATCTAGAATACTTTAATGCTAATTGGACAAGATTGTCCTTCTAAATGAGCAAAACCTATTTCTCCTTTTACTTTATCAGGGAAATATCTGAGCTAAAAATGGAAATTAACATATGAATCTATAACAACTGGAATGAATTTTATTTTTTATTAGCAAATATTAATTTCACAAAAGTATTTTCTTGTGTTATACACATATGTCCACATAATGTAGCTTGTTACATTTTATTCATTTTAGTAATTTCATTATCCTATTTTTATACTTATATTTTATTATACCATCATACTAACTTATGAAATATTTGAACATATTTACTCCACAATATTTCTCTTCATCTCCTCTCTTATTTTTTCAAAACTTAATCAATTCCATTTATTACACCTGGGTCATTCATTTTATTTTCTGGGTCTAGAGTCTGTATATGAGAAATCTAATATTTGTTTTTCACAGTACCGCTAATTGCTTTAATATGAAGGTTTCCCATTCTATTTTCTTGAAGACGATATTATTTCATAATTATGTGTGGCTAAATAGTATATCATTGTGTGTGTGTGTGTATATATATATATATATATATATATACATATATATATATATATATTACAGTTTCTCTCTTCAATGAGTGATTAAGGAACATGTAGTTAATTCTGTACTTATTTATGCGTTTTTATGTGGGAGAAGGAAGGATAGAAATAATGATGTTTGGAATAAGAAACATGCTCTTTAGGCAGGCACTCTACTATTTGAAACATATCTCAGCTGCTCTTTCATCAGTATTTCAATAATGCATTGTATTTAAAAATAAAATTTAATTATATTGACAAAGGTGCTTTTTTTCAGTACATATATATTCATTTTTATTACAATGTTACATTTAGTATGTCATGTGAGTATGTGGATGTATGTGAGCATGAAAATCTAGGCATGTTTGTACATGTAGCTGACTCGAAGGAAACTGAATGTATGTGAGATACAGGATTCAAATAAAAGTTTGGGACCTGTAAATTGCTAAATTGATGTATATGTCCAGTTTGTGGAGTGTGATTTCAAAATCACATTTGGGTAGGTTTTATACCAAGTAAGTAGATGTTTCTAATCCAAAATCGTAAGCAATAAAACAACAACTCTGTTTCATAATCATTCAGTCTTAGTACTCCAGACATTGTAATAAGTATAAAAAATGATTGAAAGTATGGTGGGTCAGTAGTAACCCTTTTGACACTCTACACTTTCCCGAAAATCTTCAGATGTACTCTTTGGATATAAATTACAAGTATATTTATAAGCATACAGATATAATATGATCTTATATATGTAAATATATGTATATATTACAAATACATCATATATTTACTTATATTTTAAATGTGTATAACAAATATTGATTTATATTTAAATGTAATTCATCTCATCATAGATAGATAGATAGATAGATAGAGAGAGAGAGAGATAGATAGAGAGATAGATAGAGAGATAGATAGAGAGATAGTGAGATTTTTTTTTTGGTCAGTCATGGGGCTTGAACTCTGGGCTTAGGTGCTGTCCAAGTGCTCTTCAGCTCAAGGCAAGAGCTCTACCTCTTGAGACATAGCGCCACTTCCAGTTTTCTGGTAGTTTATTGGAGATAAGAATCTCATGGAATTTCCTGCCTGAGCTGGCAATGAACTGTGATCCTCAGATCTCAGCCTCCTGAGTAGCTAGGATTATAGGCATGAACCACGGGCACCCAACTATACTTATATCTGAGATTTGTTAGTGTAACAAAGGGTACAGAAACTATTATTCTTGTTATGAAAGGACTTCACACTGACAGGTATAATTACAAGAAGAAAAACAATAAATATTCACAATGGCACAAAAATCCCTTAGGTATCTAGCAAGACAGCATGTGTTTCCAGACAGAGCAGTTTGCAACCTAAGCGACTGTGGAAGATATTGGACCCTATACAAACCTGACAATTGCATAAACACAGCCCTCTATGACAGATTTAGCAAGGCCTATCTTAGAGATTTTTGTTAGGGACATTATGAAAAAATTTATAGTTTAGTTGTGATTACAGAACTCTTGTATACATAGCACTCAGCCATTAACTATATTTAATATAGTTCCTATTGCCTAACTTATATTTTCTTGGCACAATAAACTGTTTTTTGTTTGTGAAAACTTAGCTGTTCAAAACATAGACATGGGTTCTTAACATTTTTGAAATTACTGTCTGCATATTGTTGTATGAGATGAGCTTCTCTTTACCATATCATAGGAATAAACTTAATCTGATTCAAACTTGGAAACAGATAGCTTGTTCTCTCTCCTAGAAAATCATCTATTTAGACTTCTTTACATGTAAACAGACCCTCATTTACTAGCAAAAGTCTGTCAGTGAGTGAAGCCTAACTAACCCAAGTGAGGTGAATTCTTCTCCCATGCATCCTTTACATTAAAAATGGTAAGAACTGTTCAGTAATGTGCATACTTGTTAATATGAAGTGTGACTCCTATTTTCCATAATATGAATCAAGCAGAGACATCAGTTTAAGATGTAAAAGAGCCTTAAAAAGAGTCTTGGACCTTGAAAATTGTCCTGGGTGTGAATTTTTGGAGAAATATCCCTTTTCAAAGAAAAAGGACTCATTTTTTTAATATTGTGCTGGTACTGGGATATGAACTCCTGGCCTTGAGCTCTATCTGGGCTTCAATTCTCAATGTTTGCTCTATACCACCTGAGCCACACCTTCACTTCTTCCTTTTACCACAAGTGGAGAAAAGAATCTCTTAGGTTTATCTACTTGGAATAGCTTCGAATTGCAATTGTCAAATTTGAACCTATCAACTATCTAGGTTTAAGCCACTGGTGCTGTGCTAGAACTCACTTCTTAAGAATAAAAAATCACAAAAAGAAGAGAAAAAAATATTTGTTCAATTATTTATGTGTTTTCTCATAAACCAAAGCACTTGCTACTGGAAGAGAAAAAGAGAGAAGATAGAGATGAATATGCAGGAGAGAGACACAATGAAAGAAGAAAGGAAGGGAGGTTAAATGAGGGGAGGGGAGTGGAAGGGAGGATACGAGAGGAGGGGGTAGCTGAGTAGAATTGTCTACTCCTCACAAAGGTTTTGTTGGACAATCACTCCCTTTTCATTTATGTAGCCAAAGCTTTTTATTTTTGGTAGTAGTAAGCTGAGATATAAAATATCAATTTACGGGTAATAACCTGTTAGTGTGCTTCCTCTGCACCAAGTAAGCCACAGTTAGGTTACTGTCAGAGAGAAGGCAAGAGTAAGCAATTTCAGTGATTCTGAGAAACAATAATTGACATGCCAGGAATGCTCCCTTGTATGGTGAAGTCAAGCATCACTCTTGTACCCTGCTCCAGTCTTCCTCTCAACAAAAATAGCAGAAACAGAAGAGGAGGGAGATATCTGAGTAATGATCATCTCTCTGTTTACCCTCATCCCTTGGTCTCTCAAAAAATAAAGCGAAAGGAGACTTAACCTGAACTAGTTGGGAACATGGGAGGAAAAAGTTCAGTATAACTTATTGTGAAACTTTTAAAATAATTGGGGCAGTATTTCAAATACTGAAATAAAACTTTTTAAATTATTAACAAAAAGTAACTCGAAATTTATCGAAAATTTAGAAGAATGCAGGGCTCACTACATAGTGGAATCTGAAAATTAAAACTGATTCCTGCTTCTATCATCAGAAATTGAAGATCGTCCCTAAACTTCCAATACTAGGTAAATTACCCTTGATATTCACTTATACTGTGTGAATATAATGCAGAAAATATGACTTTATATTTAGACTGCTGAAGTGATAAGCGATGGGAATTCATGATGGATAACATAATGCTGACAGCATGGAAATTATTTCCCCCCATCTTCAGTGTGTAGAGAATGAAAATGCTCTATCGGATGGCCCTGAAAGTCCAATACTAAATTTAGGACAGAAGGTGAATAGTAAAGGAGATCTATCATAGCCAATCAGAGATTAGAAATGTGGAGAAATATACTCATTTATGTGGAAGAGAGGATGTGGGAAGACCATAGACAAATGCCAAAATAGAGATATTTAACTAAATACCATGAAGTTGAAACAAGTCTTAAAAGGGGATCTGGGCTAAAGGGAGTAGGGTAGAAGAATGGAGAGGTAAATGGTGGACTAATACAGTCATAACATTCAATGTACACATGTCAGAATATAAGTAGGAAACATGAAGGGATAGGGTGGGGTTGGGGTAAGGGAAGGAAGAAAAATGTGAAGCTTGAAAATGATCCAGATGCACTGTATATTGAAATGCACATACACTTTATTCAACATTGACATGATGAAACAAAACCCCTTTGTACAACTAGCTAAACATACATTTTTTGAAGTTATAATAATAAGAGACCAGAAGCACAAACTTTTAGAGATAAATAAGAAGAGAAAATTGACATATTGTTGCGGATTGTTTCCCTTTCAATATACAAAATTTAATGTGTCAAGTCTGCTGCAAATGTAAATTTTATTTTGCCTATTCTATTAAGCAAATTGCTTAAAATGTAGCGCCAAACCCACAGAAACGTAGGTCCCATGGTTTCCCTTATTTGCAATATCTAATATATGTATAAGTCAAGCAGAAAAGGTCAGATAATGTGATGTTAGGAAAATGAACCCTTAGATATGCATTTAAATGTTTTTTTCTTTTATGCATTTGTTTCTAACGCATTAATAAGATTATTTCTTTGTTGCTTTGTATGTCCCTCCCCCACTGTATAATCCTTGCTTTCACTATATTTGATGTCGGTATAATTTGTGGAGGAGACGGGGGAAAACAAGTCGTTTAAGGATACAGGTGGACCCATTGCAACAATGACAAGTACAAGTTGCTATGCCGAAAACGAACTTTACAACTTTGGTATGTGTGGGGGGAGAATTGAGTGGGGGGGCTGGGGGAGGCTGGGAAGGGATGTGAAGGTAAACAAAGGAGGAGGCTGCAATGCTTGATATGAAATGCACTCTTTATCTTGCCCATGTAATTGTAACCCCTCTGTACAGTATGTTCACAAAAAATTTAAAAAAAAAATATAGAGAACCAAATTCCAATATCCTTTCATTTCCAAAAAAAAAAAAATCTTATGCACCTTTAAGTTATTCCTAAATACCTTAATGCAATGCATTATTGGAACAAATTTCATCCCATATTTAAATTTATTTTTTTGTTGTTGTGAAAATACTGTACAAAGGGGTTTCAATTACATGGGTAAGATAATGAGTACATTTCTTATCAAGCATTGTAGCCTCCTCTTTTGTTTCCCCTTCCCATAACATCCCGTCCTCTCCACGCTCCCCACTCAACCCTCCCCCCCAACCAAAATTATAAAGTTTGTTTTCGACATAATGACATGTACATCTCATTGTTGTAATGGGTCCAGCTGTATCCCTATTATTTAAACGATTTGTTTTTTCCCTTCCCCTCCACAAATTATACCGACATCAAGTACAGTGAAAGCAGGGTTTGTACAGTGGGGGAGGGACATACAAAGCAAAAAAGAAATAATCTTTTAAATGTGTTAGAAACAATCACATGAAGGAAATAACATTAGAATATATATCTTAGGGTTCATTTCCCTCACATCAACTTGTCTGACAGTTTCTGTTTGTCTCAGACATATACTAGTTATTGCAAATAAGGGAAACCATGGGACTTATGTTTCTTTGGGCCTGGTTTATGTCACTTAACATAATTTTTTCCAAGTCTTTCCATTTCCTAACAAATGGGGCAATGTCATTCTTTCTGATGGAGGCATAGAATTCCAGTGTGTATATATACCACATTTTCTTTATCTACTCATCTACTAAGGGCCATCTGGGTTGGTTCCATATATTAGCCATGGTAAATAATGCTGCAATAAACATAGTTGTGCTGGAAACTCTAGTGTGGTCTTGTTTGTGAACATTTGGGTAAATACCCAAACTGGGATTGCTGGGTCATATGGGAGCTCCATGTGGAATCTTTTGAGGAACCTCCATATTGATTTCTATACTGGTTGAACAAGTTTACGCTCCCATCAACAATACATCCCCTCCAGCATGTGTTGTTATTAGAGTTCTTGATTATAGCCATTCTAACTGGGGTGAGGTGGTATCTCAATGTTGTTTTGATTTACATTTCTTTTATGACTAGGGAAGTTGAGCATTTCTTCATGTGTCTATTGGCCATCTTTCTTTCCTTTTCAGAGAAGTTTCTCTTTAAGTCTTTAGCCCACTTATTTACTGGGCAGATGTTTCTTTGAAGATTTGTTGGGGGATTTAATTTTTTGGGTTGCAAGTATATTTTAGATATGAGACCCTTGTCTGTTGTATGGCTAGTGAAGATCTTCTCCCAATCCGTGTGGCCTTCTATTGATCTTCCTAGCTATGTCCTTTGCCGTGCAGAAGCTCTGCAAGTTTATGCAATCCCATTTGTCCAACCTTTCTATGATTTGTTGTGTTTCTGGGTCTCTATTAAAAAATTTCGGCCTGTGCCAACAAGGCCTAGGGTTTCTTCTATTCCATCCTGTAATGTTTTCAGAGTGTCTGCTTTGATTCCATGTTCTTTGATCCATTTAGAGTAGATTCTGTTACAGGGTTATATATAAGGATCTAGCTTTAGTGTTCTACAAGTTTTTAACCAATTTTGCCAGCACCATTTACTAAAGAGGTTGTCTTTCTTCCGTTCTATTTTTTAGCTCCCTTATCGAAGATTAGATGGTTATAGGTCTGTAGGTATATTTCTGGGTTTTCAATTCTATTCCATTGGTCCTGAGTACTTGGTACTGTGCCAGTACCAAGCTGTTTCGATTATTGTGGCTTTGTAGTAGAATTTGAATTTGGTATTGATATTTTTCCAGCACTGTTTTTTCTGTTAAGGATCATTTTTGTTATTCAGGGTCTTTGAGTGTTCCATATGAATTTTTGGATTGCCTCTTCTATTTCCTTGACGAATGAGGTTGGAATATTGATACGTATCACATTGAATTTGTAGATAGCCTTGGGAAGTATTGCCATTTTCACGATTTTGATCTTTCCAATCCAGGAGCATGGGAGTTTTTGCCACTTTCTAAGTTCAGTTTTGATTTCCTTTTTCAGTTTTTTAAAGTTTTCATCATAGAGGTCCTTCACTTCTTTGGTTAAGTTAATTACTAGGCATTTTATTTTTTGTGGGGTTATTACAAATGGATTTGTTTTCCTAATTTCAGCCACACTTTACTTATAGTTGGCATACAGAAAAACCATTGATTTTTGAGCGTTAATTTTATACTCTGCTACTTTGCCAAAGTTTTGAATCGGCTTGAGTAATTTTGGAGTGGACTCTGTGCGATTTTATAAATACAAGATCATGTCATCTGCAAAGAGGGGGAGTTTTACTTCTTCTTTCCATATTTGGATCCCTCTTATATTTGCATTTTGTCTTATTGCTCTAGTTAGGCATTCCAATACTAGATTGAAGAGAAGTGGAGAGAGTGGGCATCCTTGTCTCATTCCTGAGTAAAGAGGATATAGCTTTATTTTTTCACCATTAAGTATAATGCTGGCTGTAGGTTTGTCATATACAGCCTTAATTGTATTGAGGAATGTTCCATGGATTCCTATTTTTTCCAAAACCTTCATCATAAAGGGTATGTTGGATCTTTTCAAATGCTTTTTCTGCATCTATTGAGATAACCATGTGGTTCTTATCCTTGCTCCTGTTGAAGTGATGAATTATATTAATTGATTTGAGTATATTAAACTAGCTTTGCATCCCTGAAATGAATCCTGCTTTATCATGGTATATGATTTTTTGGATGAATTGTTGAAATCGCTTGGCCAAAATTTTGTTGAGAAGTTTTGCATCAATGTTCAACAAAGAAATGGGTCTATAGTTCTCTTTCTTTGATGGGTGCCTGCCTGGTTTGGGGATGAGGGTAATGATGGCTTCATAGAATTTGTTCGGTAGCGAACTCTCTCTTTCAATTTCATTGAAGAGTTGGAGGAGTATTGGTGTGTACTCTGCTTTGAAGGCCTTGTAGAATTCTGCTATAAAACCCTCTGGTCCTGGACTTTTCTTAGATGGGTGGTCTCTTATTGCTGTTTCTATTTCAATGCTTAATATGGGCCTGTTAAGATGGTTCAACTCATCTTGGTTTAGTTTTGGCATGTCAGTATTTGTTAGGAAAAGGTCCATTTCTGCCAAGTTCTCAAACTTATTAGCATAAAGGTTTGAGAATTATTCGCTTATAATGTTCTGAATCTTAGTTGTTTCTGTGATGATGTTTCCATTCTCATCTCTGAGTTTATTTCCGTGTGTTCTCTTCTTTTTCTGATAAGATTTGCTAAGGGTCTCTCAATTTTGTTAATTTTTCTCGAAGAATCAACTCTTCGGTTTCTTGATTCTTTCTATTTTTGTTACATTCCAATTGGTTTCATTCTGATTTAATTTTAATTATTTATTTCCATCTACTGGATTGTGTTTATCTTGCTGCTCTTTTTCAAGGAGGCTCAGATGTCTCATTAAATTGGTTTCAGCTCTCTCCAATTTATTTGTGTAGGAACTCAGAGTTATAAACTTGCCTCTGAATACTGCATTTGCTGTGTCCCAGAGGAGCTAGTAATTGGTGTGTTCATTTTTGTTGAATATCATGAACATTTGAATTTTCTTTCTAATCTCTTCCATAAACCACTAGTGATTCAGCAGTGTGTTTTTCAGGATCCATGTGTTACATGACTTTCTTTGGTGGCTTTTGGTGTTGAGTTCTAATTTTATCCCCTTGTGGTCTGATAGAATGCAAGGTAAAACTTCAATGTTTCTGAATTTGGACATGTTTTCTTTGTGGCCTAAAATGTGGTCTATTTTGGAAAATGTTCTATGTGCTGCTGAGAAAAACGTATTGTCTAAAGCTGCTGGGTGAGATATTCTGTAGATGTCTGTTAAATATAGTTGGTCTATACAGTTGTTTATATCTGAGTTTTCTCTGTTGAGTTTTTGCGAAGTTCATCTATCTACTGGAGAAAGTTAAATGTTAAAGTCCCCAACAATTAATGTCTTTGGATCTATGTGGGATTTGAGGGAAAGTAGTGATCTTGGACAAATTTGGGTGCTCCGTTGTTTGGCAAATAGATATTTGGAATTGTAATATCCTCCTGAAGGAGTGATCCCTTAGTTAGTATGTAGCGAATTTTTCACTAGTATTAATTAAAATCTATTTTATCAGATATTAGGCTTGCAACTCCTTCCTGTTTATGGGGGCCTTTGCTTGGTAGATTTTGTTCCAGCCTTTAAAATTGAAAATGTGTTTGTCTTTGTGTGCAAGATGTGACTCCTGAAGGCAGCAGATAGAGGGATCTTGCTTTTTAATCCAAGTACACAGACTTTGTTGCTTAATTGGAGAGTTAAGCCCGTTAATGTTGAGAGAGAACTGAGAGGTATTTGGGAGTTCCTGCCATTTTATGCAAATTCTTCGGGACTGCGGCAACTGTGTTCTTCCTATGGTTCTTGGATTCTCAGTTTGGGTGCTGTTTCTTTGCCTTTATTGTTGTCTTGTTGGTTTTCTCTGTGTAGGACATCTTTAAGATTCTTTTGTAGGGCTGGTTTGGTGGAGATATATTGTTTCAATTTTTCTTTGCTATGGAAGGGTTTCATTTGACCTCCAAATATTAAGGAGAGTATGGCTGGATAAAGTATTCTTGGTTGATAGATGTTTGTCTTCAGGGCATGGCTTACATCATTCTAGGCTCTTCTTGCTTTGATTGTCTCTGCTGAGAAATCTGAGGTGATTCTAATTGGTTTCCCTTTATAGATGATTGAACTTTTCTCCATGACAACTTTAAGGATCTTTTCCTTGGTGTGAATTGATCCTGTGAGTATTATTATGTGACAATGGGATGTCCTGTTCTGGCCTGGTCTATTGGGAGTTCTAAAAGCGTCTTGTATCTGAATAGGCCTATCTTTTTGCATGTGTGGGAAGTTGTCTGCTAGGATCCTGTTAAAAATTTCCTTTACCATTGACTTCTGGCTCTAGGTGCTCTTCTACACCCATTATCCTCAGATAAGGGCTTCTAATGGTGTCTTCCAAGGGTTGAATGTTGAATAGATCTATCATATTTCTTGGATTTGTCTTGGATGATTTTATGTCCTTTCTCTATAATATCTAGGCTGTCTTCTATCCTCAGGATTCTTCTGCATGGTCCATCCTACTATCCAGACTTTCTACTTTTTTTTTTCTTTTCCTTCTAGTTGGTCAGTGTTTGTGGCTTCAAATTCTTTGTTGGATCTTTGTTTTAGATCTTGTATGAAATTATTTACTTCCTTAATTTGGTGTTCAGTGTTTATTCTCAAATCACTTAGTTGATTGGTTATGGTTTCCTTGGCCTCCCATTCCATCTGTTGAGATCCATTCAGCATTCCCTTTGTGGACTCCCTGGCGTCTTTCAGCTCTCTCTTTATGGATTCCATGAATGCCTCTTGTGATCTTTGTCTATTCTCATCCTGCTCTCTCAATTCCTGTGTTACTCTTTGATTAGCTTCTTCACGTTCATTCAATTCCTGTAGTTCTCTTTGACTGATCTCAGCCTGCTCACACAATTCCTTTATTTGTCTTTGAGTGTTCTCAAGCTGCTCATGCAATTCCTTTATCTATCTTTGAGTAGCTTCCTCACGCCCATCAGCTTTCTGTTTGATCTTTGGTTTGCCTCCTCTCTCTTCCTATCATGCTCACACAGAGTCTTTTGCAGGTTTTCAATCTTTTTATTTACCATGTTTACCATTAGTGTTTGTAGAGTTTTTTGGGAGCTCTCCTCTGAATTATTCATTATCTGTTCTGTCCACTGATTATCATGAGTGGGAGTTGTGATACCCAGACTTGCCATTTTTCTTCTGTTTTTTTCCTGCTTATTCTGCCCTTTTGACATGAGGGTAACACCACTTTTGTGCTAGAAAACTATCTTAAGGCAAGCGTCAACAAAATATGTAATTGCACAGTCAAAAGCCTGCAGAGATAATCTAGTTCAACAGATATATTTTTTCAACATCAAACAACTATGTATTAATAGGCTACAAACTGCAAAGAAGAATTTGGCAAATCAGAAGTTATTAGGTTTAGTGAGAAATGTGGGTATAAATAGGAATAGAGGGTTCTGGAAAGGTAGAGGGAGAGCTAACTTAGTCCTAATCTCAAAGCAGGAAATAGGTCGGATAGAATGATAGTAGAGACCGGGGAAAAAAGAAAGAGGAAAAAAAAGACAAGGAAAAATAGTAAAACAAAAATTAAAAATTAAAAAGTGGAACACTTAAAAATTATGCAAATTAAAAACGTAATATTCAGATTAGGACGGGAATAGGAAAAGAGAAATGGAGGGATAGAAAGGAGACATGAAAAATTAAAAAATAAAAATGCTTAAAAATTTATATAGGTATATAGATGTAGTACGGCTATTAAGGAATTTAAGTCTAAGAGGTTTTGAATTCAGTAATAAATTTCTGGATTAAGTGTGTATACAATGGGTTATAAGGTTTAATAATCTAATACAGGTATATCTGAGAATGAGCAGAATGATTAAATCAAGCAAAAAAGAATGAAAGAGAAGAAAAAGTGAAAAGAATGAGAAAGAAAGGAAAAAAGTATCAAATGGTCAATAGAGCTAAACAAAAATGAAAAAAAGCACACACACACACACATATACCCCTAAAATAAAAATTATAAGAGGAAGAAAAAAAAGTTAATAGAAAACAATTTTTTAATTAAAAATTAAAAATGTTAAAAAATTTTAATAAAAGGTACCAAAAAAGAGTTCTTTGCTTTTTTGGGGTGAGATGGGAAGATCCCGTATCTCCCTTTTGTCCATAACCAGTCTCTTGTTGGAGTCTCTGGTCTGCTTATGGTGTTTGATTTTCCTGTAGCTTAGTTGTTTTCTTAAGTCAGTTTGTTTGAGCAGGCAGAAAAATGCTTTGCTTTACCCAGGATTTTGTCATCCTCCTCCCAGGCTAGTTCAATGGGAGGGAGATTTGCTTTGAGTATCACAAAAAAGGGTGATGGCTGTTTCTTCTAGTTTGGAGATGCTGTGATGGGGCTAGGTTCTGGGCAGAGATGAGGCCTTTCAGCAAACAGTAGCTTTTCCCTGAGGGGCTAGCTTCTGAGGCAGTCACAGAGCCCAACCAGGAGCCATTCTCAGGGTTTATTGGTATTGAATTTCAATTGATTATCTAGGCTGCTGTAGGGACGGACAGCCTCTGGCTCTGTTTACCCAGTGAAGAAAGCCACTCCTGGGGCTGGCGCAGGCCTGGGCTGCGTGAATTTTCCCTGGGTGGAGCTGAACCTTGCAGGTAAGGTTAGGTCCCTGTTACCTGCTAAATGACTTTTTGTTTTCATCCAAGGACTGAGTTGGAGCTAGCGGATCAGCCAGGCCTTTGCCAGTATCAAAGATGGAGATCTCCGTTAGTGGGCAGTGGCCTTCCCTTCTCTGCTCCCTGAGAAGGTGTGAGGAAGTGAGGCTTCTACTCACACAAGAGTCTGGTTCCTGGGTCATCTCTGGTCTGCGATCTGAAGGATGAAGATGTATGTTCCTTGTCGGTTCTTGCTGGTGTTTAGTAGAATCCTCTCGCCTGCTGCATCTGGAGCCTTTGTCCTAGACTCTCTGCTGGCAAGTGCTCAGATTTGTCTCCTTGCCTGGATTTTCCCTCTCTGGCCTTACTCTCTGTACTGTGATGGCACACTTGGTGTGATTCTCTGGCTTAGGACTCTTCACTGGAGTACTAAAACTGCTTTCTATGTGAGAGCTTGTTTACCTTCCAGCTTCTCCTCTGCTATCTTCCCGGTACCCTAAATTTAAATTTTAAATGATAAATTCTTTTAAAATCATTTCACTCAGGCACAGGTATGGATAGATAAGTAATGCGGGCAAAATCAGAATTATTCAGAAAGTTGTAAATGGATGCTTACTTAGTTTTCTCTCAGCTGGATCATAGAATACAGACTGTCCTAATTGGAAAAAGTTAGCCTTCTGAGATTTTCTGCATATAAACACTCCATCAACATTTTATTAGAGGATTATTCAAGATTAGCTATATGTTGATTGATAATGACTGATCATGACAGAAAGTTGAGGGAAAACCATCTACACTTCAGTGAGGTTCTGATTTGTGCTTCAAAAACTGTTATGAAAGCTCTACATGAGAAATCTAGTAGCTGCATTTCCAAAAATTCCTTGGGTTGTTAAACTTTCTGATATTTTCTCAATTCAAGTACTTCTCCTTGAAGTTCCATACTATTCAATGATGCTGTATTAGCTCCTTGTTACAATTTGCAGATTGGATTTTTTCATAAAATTTGTGCTTTTCAAAATTGCTCTCCAAATTCCATCCACAAACTGCATACAAAATTTATCTGAAAAAATTTGTATCTGTTGATAGTGCACATACTTTTAGTTTTCATTACAAATATAGAATGTAGTAAAAATTCTCATAGCAATTGTACTGCACTAGTTTGTGGGTAGATTCTAATGTAAATAATATACTGTGTTCATGTAAAGATTTTGAGTATCCAAAGTAATAAGCCTGTGGTCCTAAAACTTATACCTTACTTATATTGAGTGACAAATACAACTTCATATAAGTATAGAAGTTTTTGTTGTATCTTTTTAATATATATTTTTTATTATAAATACTGTACAGAGGGGTTACAGTTACATAAGTAAGGTAACGAGTACATTTCTTATTGAGCATTGTTACCCCCTTCTTTGTTTTTCCACTACCATCCCTTCCCTTCACACCTCCGCACCTCCCCTCTTCACCCACCCTCTGAGAGAGTGTCTTGTATATCTCACTGTAACAATGGGTCAATCAGTATCCTTTCCTTATATCTTAAACGAAGAAATGCTGGATTGATTTATGCTGATTCTATTTGTGTAGACACATCTAAAATCACTGGCCAATTACAGGAGCAAATAAATGAAATGCCCTCATTTTTTTGTCAGTTGGTATAATTGTGTTCTACACATTTATTGACAGGCTACAAATTATTCTCAAACTTTAAAACATTAAAAATACTTCTTTTTTCTTATTTTCTTGGCCAGGAAATCAGCAAGACCTCAGTCAGCATTTCTCACATAAGAATTTTCACATGGGTTAGTTAAATGTATATGTAGAGTCCAGTTTTCTGAGGACTCACTCATCTGCCTAGGAATTCATGCTGGCTGTTGGAAAACGAGTTCAATAAGGACGCCATTTAAACTTTACTCTTTTTAACTTTAACTTTTAACTTTACTCTTTACCAGGGTATTCTCCTGCTACTTTGGTTGTTGAGAGTGTCTACAAGAGTAAGCATTCCTTGAGGAGCAGGGAGACACCATATGACTTATACTTACTGAGATTTCCAAGTGACTTGCTATCACTTGTACTGCATTTTGTAAGTCAAATCTCTCTAAAACTACCAGTTTTAAGAGATAAGAGGAGTGGTAAAAGAACTCTTAGAGGCAAATACATCTTCAACATATATTGTTCCAAGTATTCTGTTTAAGGCATATTCAAAAACAGGTGAAACTTTTGTTGGTTGTAATTATGTGTCTTTCTCCATGTGTGCATGTATACATGTGTATGTGTATGTGTGTAAATAGTAACATGCATGTGTACATTATGGCTTTTATCATCATTTATTCCTTGCTAAAAAATAAAGTAAGGAATCCCTAAAGTTTTAACAGAAACTGTGTAGTTAAACTCTTAATTCTTCACTCTGCTTCTTTACACAAAGACTTTGCAACTTCTCATTAATAAAGTTTCCTTAAACTCTGAAATGTATATACTTAGTACTTAATGTCTGCTACCATAAATCTTAAATAATTTACAGAAAAGTTTTATACCTGCCAAACAGTCCTATTTTTGGCATATATAAGCAAAATCCCAAAATTAAGCATATTTAAAACATTAAAACTTTTAACAAACCTTAACACTTGCTGCAATGTTCATTTTGACAGGTGCCTTGCATAGAATAATTGAATTCCTCCTCCTACACATCTCTTGAACTACAAATATCTGGAATTATTTTGTTTTTGGCATGTCTATCTTGAATTTATTCTTAAATGTGTGCTTATGTATGAAATACATGATTCTAAAATTTCACAACAATTCTTTTGAACTTACTTTTTGTTGAATTGTCTAGTTTAATAAAATCAATAAAAATTATACTTTATATATAAAAAATATTCTGTGCTCAATTTAGCATCACATACACGAACATTGGAATGCTACAGAGAAGATTAGCATGCCCCATGTACAAAGATGTCATGCAAATTCATAGAGCGTTCCATATTTTTACAAAAACAGATGTTGAAAGGTATGTGGCCATAGGGAATCGTACTGCATTCTTGATGGGAGTGTAAACTTGTTCAACTACGTTGGAAAGCAGTATGGAGGTTCCTCAAAAGACTCCACATAAAACTCCCTTATGACACAGTAATCCCACTTTTAGGGATTTACCCAAATGATCATAAACAAGACCATACTAAAATTACCAGCACTATTATGGTTATTGTAGCATTATTTATGATAGGTAAGATATGGAACCAACCCAGATGACCCCATTAGATTAATGGATTAAGAAAATGTGGTATATATACACAATGGAATTCTATGCCTCCATCAGAAAGAATGACATTGTCCAATTTTTTAGGAAATAGAAAGACTTGGAAAAAAATTTATTGAGTGAAGTAAGCCAAGTCCAAAGAATCATAGGTCCCATGATTTCCCTTATATTCAATAACGAATATATGTCTAGGATAAGCAGAAAAGTTCAAAATATATGTGCATATAAACAGATAAGATGATGTTAAAGAAATTGAACCCCAAGATAGGGACCCAAGTTGTTTTTTGTTTCTTGCTATTGTTTCTAACATACTTATAATGTGGTTTGTCATTTTTTTTGTTTCTTTGTATGTTTCTCCCCACGCTATAATCCCTGTTTTCTCTGTATTTGAAGTTGGTGCACTTACATCTTGTATGTATGCATCTTTAATTTGGGGAGTGGAAGGGAAAAAATGCTCAAATAGGGATACAGGTTGACCCATTGTAACAATGTGATGCACAAGACACTATGTTGCAAAATGAACTTTACAATTTAGACGGAGGAAGGAAGGGGGAGGGGAGTGTACTTGTGGAGGTGGGAGGGAAGGGATGGTAGGGGAAATATAAAGGAGGAGGTAACAATGCTTGTTAGGAAATGTACTAGTCTCCTTTTTCATGTAAATGTGACCCTTCTGCACAGTATTATTAGAATAAAAACATATAAAAATGTTCTGAGATGGAAGAGTTTATTTCCTCTATTTTACCCATATAATATCAATAACAAAGAAATTAATGCAGAACACTGAGATGGAGGTAATTTGAATAAATGAGTGTGTGTGAGTGCAGCACCACACAAGCAAACACGCGCATGCATGCGAACACACGCCATGTATATATATTGGCGTGCTCAGAGTTTAAAATCAGGGATTCAAGGTCTTGCTAGGCCTTTGCTATCTAGATTGGTGAGCTACTATATAAGCTACATCTAAATTCCTGGCCCTTTGCTAATTCATTAAACATTTTGAAAAATAATTCAATGAAGTTTTTTTTTTTTTTTTTTGGCCCTGATTGGCTCCCAAGTGTTATCCACAGATCTCAGTGTCCTGAGCAAATATTCAGAGTAGATAGGAATATAAGTGTGACCAGCCAGCACAAGGCATTTAGAATAATTTTAAAAATAAAAGAAAATTTATTTCATGGGGGCCTATTTTATCATCACCTAATTTGAAAGCCTTTTGGAGTGATTACATGCCAATTTAATTCGTTTGGAGATTAAAAGATAGTAAGTGATGATATTTAAAAGTTTTAGTACTTTTTAAAAAAGAAACTGGAACTGTGGGACAGAAGAAATTTGGCTGTCTTCAGACTTCAATTTGTAAGCTCAGCTCTGTGCATGATAACCCAATGTCACCAACACAGTCTGTATTGAAGACAAAATGTGACAGAAAAACAATCACTATGGGCAATATTTGCTATGTTATTATTTCTTGGACAATATGAATATTGAATTGAGAGTGTAAGAGAATGGAGAGATTTTACCCACCTTTTTGGTATTACTGAAAGACTTTTGGAAACTTTGACTCATTTCCTTCCTCACTGTGTGTGTCTTTGGGCCATGCACTGACTATCTTTAACTACAAATTTTCCCAACACTAAACTGGTAATAACATTAGCATTATAGCAAATGTTATCTTAAGAATTAAGAAAATAAAACTTGTGAAACCCTTAACATAAACCTATCAATGAGCTTTGATTTTAGCCAGCATTCTTTTTTAAATACTAAATAGAATGTGATAAGTAGTACAGAAACCATTACATGTAGTGTGAGCAACCAGAAGTAATATCTATTGACCACGCTCTGCTTCCAAGAAAGCAAGGTGGATAACTTCTCATGCTGTAAATCAAACTGGTTATCTTATGTTGTGATAGTGTAAAAATATCAGGGACAGAACGATGAAGGAATGTTGTAGACTGAGGTGAAATCCATATGAATATGTGCAAAACTGATAAAACATAAAAGTATCTGAACAGTATATTGTGTTTTACATCATTTAAGTTACATCGCAAAGATAAGGAAGACCTAGAAGAATAAATTGTTTTTTTGATATTCTATCATAGGTCCTTAGAAGGATGAACACTTTCCTCATTCTTGTTGAGGCATCATCAGATGAGGGGAAATATATTTTTTCTTTGCTTCCTTCCATTTATTCTTCAGTTTGAAATCTGAACTACATGAGACTGAAAGAAACCAAGTGAAATCAGTCATGCAGGTTTTGGAAAGAACAATCAAAGTAAAATAAATAAAATATATATAGCCTTGTAAAAGGTCTAACTAAATTGAGTTATATAGTCTCAACCATTAAGAGAAAATGATTAAAGCAATATCACGTTTTTAAAAATTTAAAAATGTTAGGAGCTGCTTAATTTTTTTCCTTTCTACTACCTTGAATTAATTATTGATTTTCTATAGAGAGATTAACGATGACATTAACAAGAAACTTGATTAAAAATGGACAAAAGTTCTGAATAGACATATTTTCCAAAAAAGCCCTGAAAATCGCCTGTGGATTTACAAATTTGTATTTGATACAACTTCTATGCTGGCTTAATGCTTTGTAAGCAGAAGTCATGAGAGAAATGCAATTCAAAATTACTATGATACTACTTCTTAACTATTATAACTCTTGTCAAAAATATCCAAGGAACCAGGTGTGGTGGTAAAGGCTGGTAATTCCAAGGGATTGGAGGTTGGAGTAAAAGGATTTTAGTGTAAGGCCAGTCTTGGATACTGCACACAGTAAAAAACCTGCCCTTTATAAAACTCAAAAGGTAATAATGTTGGTTTGCGACACTGTGGAGAAAAGGAAATTTTCTGAACTCTTGGTCAAAATACAGGTTAGTGTTCTCGTCGTAGAAAGTAGTATGCAGTTTTCTAAAGAAAACCAACGTTGAAATATCATCTGACACACCAATCGTGTGATTATTTCTCTCTGGGTAACTCATAAATGTATCTGTAGTTCATTGTTATTCACATTATTCACAACAACAGCCAAGATATAAATCGAAGTCCAGTGTTCAACTACAAAATAATAAAGCAACTGTGGTTACATACACAAATATCTTTTTCTGTTCATCCCAAAATAATTTTTTTATTATTTTCCTGTTTCCATGTGATTAATCTCCAAATTAGAAATCCTGATATATTATTTAATTTAATCAAAACTATTTATTGAGTATAAGGACCTTCTACTCTCTACATTCTTCACACTAAGATCACCAAATATGATGGGTCTGAAATAATTAGTCTCTTTTTGACCTATGTTAATATTCTTTACAATGTGAGTGAAATGTTTAAAAAGTAGTATTTGTTTTAGCTTAATTGCTCTGAAGAGACAATAAATGATATTATCAAAGCTTAAAAATGATTTGATTTAAAATTTAGAATTCAGAAAATGGTTTGACCACTCTGGTTACTGGAGCCTTCACTACAACCTCATGAGAAAATTTATATTGATGAAGCAAAAATCTGAGTTTAGATATTTATGAATAAAAAAATCATGTCATTCTGATTATGTAGAGCTGCATATAAAACATAGAAAATTTAGCTTTTAAATACCTAAATATGCTGGTACATTTAATTGCCGGGTAAGTACTTGTTCTGAATGGAGATAAAATTGCACTTATTTTGAAATGAAAACCTAAGTATTTATTCGAATAAAGGACAATGTTTAAAATATCACTCATTCAAGAAACAAGATGTACAGTTAATTGTTTTTCATGTGAATTATGCTCTCTAAACTTACTACAAATACTAGATTTGTAAACCTAATTCATTGCTTTGTGGGGAAATAGCAATTCCGTTTCCTAAAACTCATGACAATAACTTTTTCTCAAACAATTGCTAAGTAACTGTTTTATATTTTTTGTCATGGAATCTTATTCAACAAATTTATATTCATTAAGTTAAATAATTGGACAACAATATAAATTATGCATGGACAAAGTTTATCTAACACAAGTTTTGTTTTTTTTTCAGAAGACAGATCATGGCTCTCTTAAAGAACAATAGAAGGCAGTGTGTCTTTATTAATTTTTAGTGATTTTGTTAATGGATATTAATTGTCACAAGTGACAATTCCATAATATATTTCACATATTTGATTATCCTCCCTCTATTTCCTTCTCATTACTCCTTCCTCCAAAAATCTTCTGTTTTTCACATAAAATTACATCTTTATACATGTGCATATAAACTAATTTGGAAGATTTAAGCTAAACTGCAAATTAATTCAAGGTGTACAGTAAATTAATAGGATGAATAGAAACCTGAATATTTTTTGTTAAATTTGAATTGAGCTATCATTATTATTATGGTTAGGGTTAGGATCCCAGACAAAATTAGAATTAGGATTAGAGAAATAGAAAATTTAGGTTCATCACAGGATGATCCATTGCAACAATGATACTCACAAGACACTATGTTGAAAATGAAGTTTGCACCATGAGAAGGGAGGGGTAAGAGTTGTGGGGAGGGATGGAATAGTGGGAGAACAAGAAAGAAGTGGGTAACAATGCTCAACAAGAAGCATACTCCTTACCTTACACATGTAACATATCCCTCTTTAAAGCAACTTTTCAACAAAATAAAGTTTTTTAAAAATAATGAAAAATAAAACCTGACAGGAAATAGAAAAACACTTAACATTTTATGTTCAAAATGCAAGTAAAATTTAGACCTACATGCTGAGCAAGAGTTAGGATAAATGTGAAAAAAAGTAGCTTGCTATTAACATGATGATTCGGTTATATGTAGGCTTAGGATTAGGCAATGTGTGCCAGTTAGAGCTGGGTTAGGATGAAAAAAGCATGTAAGACATTGTGTAAAACTGTCACATATTTTAAGAAGAATGAATGAAAACCAGCCTGTGTTACTTTAAACATTCGGATATAATTTGGTTTAAAAATACTTTTTTGAGATACTTTTTTGTTCCGGTTAGGGTTAGGGAAGGATAAGCTTTAAGGTAAATTCTAGTTTTCCAATAAGAAGTAGAAGCCAAAAAAATGTGCAATTGAATAGAATCTAGACAATTTTCCTTACATTAACCATTTGGTGTTAAATCAGAATGTGATTTGGATTAGGTTTCTGGTTAACTGGGGTTGAGGATAGAGTAAAGAAATGGGTTAAACTAGTAGCTCCCGCCTATTATCCTAGCTACTCAGGGAGCTGTTTTCTGAGGATCACAGTTCAAAGGTAGCCCAGGCAGGAAAGTCCATGAGACTTTTATCTCAGATTAACCACCATAAAACACAAATACAGTGCTGTGGCTCAATTGGTTAAACGCACACCTTGAGCTAAAGAACTCAGGGATCATGCCCTGGCCCAGAGTGCAAGCCCCACGACTGACAAAAAGAAAAAAAAAAGAAATGTTAAATATTAAGTAAAACTGAACCTTTTTTATGTTCTAGGAATTCAGGAAAAGCTGGGATAATGGAAGTACAATGTCTTTCATAATATCAGGATTTGACATCAATGGGTATAATGATTCTTGTTATGGAACAAAATACATTCAGAGTTAAGAGTGAAAAAATCTGTAAGGTTTACAAAAAACTTGCAATTTATTTCAAGAATTACCAGTGGAATTTCAGTTAGGATTGCACAAAATGAGCATTTTTCATAAATTTTAGAATTGGGATACGATTAGTGTCAAGGTTATGGTTAGGATTCCAGCCATGGTTAGGCTTAGAGTGAAAGAGAAAAAAATGAAGGTCAAATTGAAGGTGAATTTTAATATAAGCCTGGTAAGAATTAAAATGAATGCAAACTAGAGTATTGCTATTAATATTAGAATCTACTTAAAATTAGGCTGATGGTTATTTTCAATGTTCCAGTTAAGAAAGATTAAGTTTAGGGTTAGAAAATGACTAAGATATTGGAAAAAATTGAAACCTATGTTTGGAAGGATGAGTGAAAACTACTGTACTTGTGTTAGTGTTAGTATTGTCATATAATTTGGATTAAGATTAGGATCAGTATTTTCTTCTGATTATATTTATATATAAGAAAGGTTTTAGTATAAAATTGTGTTCAGTAACAAGTAGAAGCAAATATGCGAGGCTGAATAGTAACTAGAACATTATCATTATATTTATTTCTCAGTGATCATTCTTGTAGTGGTTAATGAGAGTTTTCCAGCCAGATTTAGGTTGAGAGTTAGCGTTAAGTAATGGACTAGATGGTAAGTAAATCTGAAACTGTTTTCAGATACAGTGGTTCAGGAAAAGGTAGAATCAATGGTAACTACAGTATTTCCTGGTAAGAGAATTTGAGGACAAGTAATATAATGGCTTATGTTAGGGAACAAAATAACTTTAGAGGTAGAGTCAGAAAATTTGTGGGAATTAGAACAAACTGAAACTCATTTCCAGAGTGGAAAGTGGATTATTCATTAGAATGATTAAAAACCGGAGTATTTCTCTTAAACATTAGAATTGGATTATCATTAGGGTAAAAGTTAGGTTTTAGTTCCAGCTAGGCTTAGAGTAAGCATAAGGAAAATGGAAAATTTAGGGTCAAACTGAAAGTAAATCTTCGAATTACAAGTAGAGTTAGAATTAGGATGAATGTGAAATAGAAAACTGCTAATAATATTAAGATTAGAGTACGATTAGGGTGAGGGTTAACATCAATATTCGAATTAGGGTTAGAGTTACAATAAAGACAAGATAATGAGTGAAACTACAAGCTATTTTTAGAAAGATGAGATGAATTGAAGTTAGGATGAATAAAAACTTTTGTATTTGAGTGGCTTTTAGACTCCAAAGGCCATTAGTTCTAGGTTTAGGTTTATTTCCTAATTCAGTTTAGGCTTAGGGTTAGAGAAGAGTAAAATTTAAGGTAAAACTGAGTTTTTATTAACACTTTCAAGTAATGTAAGTGCAAAATTTAACAAAAACTACAGTTTCCCTAATTTTCCTATTCAGGGTTCAATAAGGTTAAATTTAGAGTTAGGTTTCTAGTAAGGTTTAGATATATAGTTAGGGTTTGGAAGTAGAGTAGATTTTAAGTAAACCCGCAGCTTCTTTTTGGATATACAGGAGTTCAGTAAAAGTTAAGATCCATGGAAACTATGGTATTTTTCATGATATGAGAATTTGAGGTTAATGATTCCTAATAGGGAACAAGATAGATTTCAGAGTCCAAGTTAGGGAATCTGTAGGATTTGGAGCTAATTGCAAATCATTTCAAAGACAATGGGTATCTGTAAGGATGTATCTAAACTCGAGTAATTTCCATTAATTTTAGGATTGGGTTACTATTATCATCAAGGTTACTCTTAGGGTTTTGACCAGCATTAGAGTTAAGATTAGGGAAATGGAAGTTGAGAACTTGAGTTGACTTACTTCATTTGTGTATATATATATATATATATATATATATGCACTATTCTAAGGCTTTAACTCAAGGCTTGGGTTCTATTCCTGAGCTTTATGCTGTAGGCTACAAGCCACGAATCCACTTCCAGCTTTCTTTGGCAGACAAGAATCGCACAGATTTACTATCCAAGCTGATACTGAACTGAGATCCCCAGATCTCTGCCTTCTGATTAAAGTTAGAATTAAAGGCATGAGCTACCAGTGCCAAGGAAAGTGCTTGATTTTATTGATTGTTTTTACTTATGTTTGAGATCAAGACTTGAATTCAATATCTGAGAACTTTGCTCACAAGGTAGCCAATGCCACTTGAGCCATATCTCCCAAAATGATTATTTTAAATAGCTGGAAATCATTAAATTTTCTTCAGATGACAGGCATCATTACTGTTGTTCTAAAACTCATCCTAAAGAAAAAAGATTTATAGACACTAGAGATCATCTGAGCACATTCTCATGCTTTGCTTCTAATTGCATAACATTTTAGGGACCTGATTTTTAACCATTATTTTGAGTTATCATTAAATAATGAGTTATCATGTTAGGAAAATGAACCCTTAGATATGTATTTTAATGTTATTTTTCCTTTCATGCATTTGTTTCTAACGCATTTATAAGATTATCTCTTTCTAGCTTTGTATGTCCCTCCCCCACAGTATAAACCCTGCTTTCACTATATTTGATGTCAGTATAACTTGTAGAGGAGATGGGGAAAAGCAAGTCGTTTAAGGATACAGGTGGACCTGTTGCAACAGTGAGAAGTACAAGTTGTCATGTCGAAAACGAGCTTTACAATGTTGGTTCGGGGGGAGGGAGGCGGGAGGATTGGGAGGGGAGGCTGGGAAGGGATGTGAAGGGTAAACAAAGGAGGAGGTTGCAATGCTTGATAAGAAATGTACGCATTAACCTTCCCATGTAATTGTAACCCCTCTGTACAGTGTGTTCACAAAAAATAAAAATAAAAAATAAAAAAATAATGAGTTATCATTAAACAAAGCAGTTAATGTGTACAGTATACTTTGATCAATGCCAACCCTTTCAACATTGTCATCCATCCCTCCTCTATGAATATCTTCCTTCACTCTTCTTAATTTTGTAGGAAATTTACTGGATTCCTCTCTGCACTTCCTCCAATTCCTCTTGTTCATTCTACCTTTTCTCCCTTCACCTCTCTTTTGACTACCCACTTCCATATTATCCATCAACTCTACTCCTAGGCATTTACTGTCCCTGTACTGCAGTAACTGACACATGCAAACTGATGTAAAAGATTTTCAGGGTTATCGGCTAGCCATAGATTCCTGAATATGAGTTCTTTGCTCCTTCTCTTTTTCTATTCATGCCTTTGAGTAGTGATTGTGCAGATACATTTGTACCATTAGCTACACAGAAAAGAGATGAACTAGTTGTACATATATTTGCATACATGTATATACATACATACATGGATATATGCATTCTATATTTTCAAGAATTATGGAGCTAACAAAACTCGCATGCATTTTCCTTCCTTTTCAATTCTTTCAAAGCCTAAATAACTTTGTCACTTTTGAATACTTAATTTTAAAGAGAATATCACCATCTCTGATCTGTCAATGGCCTTGAAATTAGATGTTCAAATAGGACAAACTTATTTAGGCTTTTTGGTGGGAGAGAGGGGTATTACTAGGGTTCTATCCAGGAGTTCTCTGCTTGCTATACAGAACTTTTGTTGTATAGCACCAAGCAGCTCAACCACTGTTGCCATACTTCTAGTCCATATTATTTGCTTGAGGTCTTGAACTTTTTGCACAGGTGTGAGCTTAGATTGACTGAGACTTTGTTACCTATGCCTCCCACATAATTAACTAGAATTTCAGATGTGAATCACGATTTCCAGCTCATTTGTTGAGATGGGCGATGGCTGTCTTGGCAGTTATTTCTGTGGCCTGGCCTCAGACCATGATCCTTGTCATTTCTTCTTCCCAATCAGCTGGGATTACAGAAGTGGACTACTATACTTGGTGTACATGACACCTTATTTTTTTTGAAAAAGTTTTTATTGTAAAAATACTGTATAGAGGGGTTATAGTTTCTTGATCAATGCAATGAGCGCATTTTCTATCAAGCAGTGTTACCTCTTCCTCTGTTTGTCCCTACCCCCCTTCCCTCCCACCTCCACAACTTCACTCCGCCTCTCCCCTCTTTCCCACTTCCCTGCCTAAATTGTAAACTTCTTTTCTCAACATATTCTCTTATGCATGTCATTGTTACAATGGGTCAGTCTGTATCCCTATTTAAACATTTTGTTTTTTCCCTTCTCCTCCCCAAGCTAGAGAAATGTGTATACAAGATGCGGGACACCGACATCAAATACAGTGAAAACAGGGGTTATACCATGGGTGAGGAACATACAAAGAAACAAAAAAATCACATGATTGACTATAAACACCTATCTTGGGGTTCATTTCACTTCCCATAATCTTATCTAGTCTTATATACATAGCTTTTGAACTTTTATCCTTGTCCCAGATATATACTAGTTATTGCAAATAAGGAAAACATAGGACCTATGTTTCTTTGGGTCTGGCTTACTTCGCGTAATATAATTTTTTCCAAGACTTCACTTAGAGATCCTATGACCCAGCAATCCCACTTTGGGGCATTTACCAAATGTTCACAAACAAAACCATACTAAGCTACTAGCACAATGATGTTTATTGCAGCATTATTTACCATAGCTAAGATATGGAACCAACCCACGGGACCCTCAGTAGATGAACTGATCAAGAAAATGTGGTATATATACCCAATGGAATCCTGTGCCTCATCAGAAAGAACGACATAGATCCATTTGTTATGAAATGGAAAGACTTGGAAAAATTATATTAAGTGAAATAAGCCAAGCCCAAAGAAACATACTTCCCATGGTTTCCCTTATTTTCAATAACTAATATATGTCTGAGACAAGTAGAAAAGGTCAGGTAAGTTGATGTGAGGCGAAATGAACCCCAAGATAAGGCTTCAAATATTTTTTTTTCTTTTTTTTGCTTGTTTCTAACATATTTATAAGATTTTTTTGGTGCTTTTTATAGCCCTCCCCCACCATATAACCCCTGTTTTCACTGTATTTGATGTTGGTATAATTTGTGGAGGAGAAGGGAAAACCAAATTGTTTAAATAGGGATATAGGTGAACCCATTGCAACAATGAGATGTTCAAGACATTATGTCGAAAAACGAACTTTACTACTTTGGCTTGGGGTGGGGGGACACGGAGTAGGAGAGATGGAAAGGGATGGGAAGGGGAAACAAAGGAGAAGGCAACAATTCTTGATAAGAAATGTACTCATTACATTGTCCATGTAATTGCAAACCCTCTGTACAGTATTTTCCCAATAAAAAAGAGAAAACGTGATATATATATATGTGTGTGTGTGTGTGTGTGTGTGTGTGTGTGTGTGTGTGTGTGTATAGTGGAATTTTATGCCTCTATCAAAAAATGACATCGCCCCATTTGTAAGGAAATGGAAAGTTGTGAAAAAAATTATATTAAGTGAAATACGCCAGGCCCAAATAAACATAGGTCCCATAGTTTACTTGTAGTAACTAGTACATGGTACCATATGACCATATAAGATAATGTTAATTGAAATAAACCCCAAGATAGGGACACAACTGATTTTTTATTCCATGAGATTCTTATCTCTATATAATCCCCAAAATAAAGTTGGAAGGGGAGCTGCGTTTCATGTATAGAGCAACACCCATTAGGGAAAAAGCTTAAGTGAGAAGATAAGATCCTGTGTTTAAACCACAATATCAGCACTCAAAATAGTTGATTTCTTTTCCTTGATCTTTTTATTAAATTGCTCAGAAAATAATCAACATTGAATTTATGTTTAACATTACTATTAAAATCTAGTTATATTTAGTGATGTTATTCTTTGTTTTCCTAAATTTTACATACACATTAATATCCAGTAATTGAAAGAGGTGATTATTGTTTCACAAGTTTTTATGGCAGTTGAATATGTGGATGATAGATGCATACAAGGAATTTGGACTGAAAATAGATATGTGCAAGCTCTTCACATAAAGAAATGATAGTTGAAGGAGCTGTGGGTATGTATGAAATAAACTAAAGAAACAGCAAGGAAAGATAAGATATGATTCTGGAAAACACAAATTTTGAAAGAAAAAAAACAAGTAAAATATGTATCTTTTAGCAAGAACTTTGTAACACACACACACACACATTTTATTCCTTATTTCTTCTGTAAGGCATTTCAGTAAAGTTTATTTTACAAAGTTAAACATGATTGACAATTAATATTAACTGGCTTCTGTCTCAGGTAAGCCATTATTATAGACAGCTGTTTATAATCCTAGCTACTCAGAGGGCTGAGATCGCTAGATCCTAGTTCAAAACCAACTTGAAGAGGAAAGTTGGTGAGACTTTTCTGTTCAATTAACCATGAGATAAGTGGAAACTTCACTGTGGCTCAAAGTGTAAGTACTAGCCTTGAGTAATAAATTTCAGAGACAGAACCTAGGCCCAGAGATTTAGCTCTCTGAAATTATTCTAAAAATACTTGTTCTCAGGATTTCTTTAACTTGTCTAGAAGAATGTTTTAAACTTAGGGATTTTTTTATTTCATGTTATCATCATTGATATTTAGGATGTGTAGAGAACAATTATTTATACGCAGAACTGGTTTGTATTGCTTTGTATTACACATTGCCTCTAAACACAGAGATCAGCTGGAAATCAGATGGCCAAATCCTGGCTGTTGGCAATTAAGATGCATATGTGTTTCTTTGAGCAAAGAAACAAACTTAGGAAATGGTAGACTTTATATATAACACCTTAATAGTAACAATAAAATTAATGTTATTAATATTATTATTTTTTGTCAGTTGTGGGGTTTGAGCTCTGGGTCTGGGCATTGTCCCTCAGCTCTTCAGCTCAAGGCTAGCATTGTACCACTTGAGCAACAGTGCCACTTCACATTTTCTGAACCTTTAGTTGGAGATAAGGGTCTCACAGACTTTCCTCCCTGGACTGGCTTTGAACAGAGACCATCAGTTCTCAGACTCTTCAGTAGCTAGGATTACAGGTGTGAGCCACTGGCCCCTGGCAGTAAAATTACTTTGAAAAAGAATAAAACTCACGATTGTATCCTTAAAAAATTACAATCTAGCGAGATCAAGGGGAAGATGGCGGAGGAGAAGATGGAGGCTAAACAAGCTCTCCCAGCGAAAGCAGTTTTAGAGTTCCAGTGAATAGTCCTAAGCCAGAGAATCACACCAAGTGTGCCATCACAGGACAGAGAGTTAGGCCAGAGAGGGAAAATCGAGGCATGGAGACAGATCTGAGCTCTGTGACCAAGGAGCCAGACGGAGCAGGCAAGTGGATTCTTCCCAACACCAGCCAGAACCGACAAGGAGCAGACATCTTCATCCTGCAGTTCTCAGAGGAGAGACGACCCAGCATGAGTAGAAGCCTGACGTCCTCACTCCTTCTCAGGAAGCAGAGGAAGGAAGGACACCCCTCCCTCCCCCCAGTACTGGAGATCTCCATCTTGGATACCGACAAAGCTCAGCGGAGCTGCTAGCTCCAACTCAGGCCTTGGAAGAAAACTAAAGTCATTTAACAGGTCACAACAACCTAACTGACCTGCCAGACTCAGCTCCACACAGGGAAAAGGCACCCAGCTCAGGCACCAGCCCTAGGAGTGGCTTTCTTCACTGGGTAATCAGAGCCAGAGACTGCCCCTCCCTTTAGCAGCCTTGACAATCAAGTGAAATTCAGTAAACAGAAACCCTGAGAGTGGCTCCAGGCTGGGCTCTGTGAGTTTCTCACAAACTAGTCCCTGGGAAAAGCTACTGTTTGCTGGAATGCCTCAGCTCTACCCAGAACCTAGCCTCATCACAGTATCTCCAAACTTGAGGAAAAAGCCATCTCCCTCTATTGTGATATTCAAAGCAGAGCTCTCTCCCATTGAACTAACCTGGGAGGAGGATCTTAAAATCCTGGGTAAAGCAGAGCATTTTTCTGCCTGTTCAAGCAAACTGACTTAAGAAACCAACCAAGCCACAGGACCACACGCAGACCAGAGAATCCAACAAGAGAGATACAGGATTTTTCCCCACTCTCCCAAAAAAATCAAAGAACTGTTTTTTTCTACTTCTTTTTTCTTTTTTTTTGGTACCTTTTATAATTTTTTTTCTTTTTTAAAGCTTTTTTAATTTTTATCTTTTTTGAAAAAAATGTTTTCTAGTAATTTTTTTTCCTCTTATAATTATTATTTTAGGGATACGTGTGTGTGCGTTTTTCTTTCTTTTAAAAAATTTTCTTTTTGTTTTTTGTTTAGCTCTACTGAACTTCTGATCTTTTTTTCTTTCTTTCTTATCCTTTTCACCTTTTCTTCTCTATCGTTCTTCTTTATGTGACTTAATTGTTGTTCTGCACATCCTCAGATAAACCCGTAGTTGACTATTAGACCCTATCCTCCATTTTATACACACTTAATCCAAAAATTTATTACTCAATTCAAAACGTCTAAGACAAATTCCTTAATAGCAGTACTACCTCATTATATCTATATAATATTTTAAGTATTTTTATTTTTAAGTTTTTCACATCTCCTTTTATACCTCCCCTTTTTTCATTATATTCAAGTTCTTCTCTGGACAGTTTGTTTTCGTTCTGTATAATATCTTTAACTTTCACTTTTCTATTTTTTCTGGTCTCTTATTTTCGCTTTCTCTTTCTTCTTCTTTTTCTCTCTCTTTCAACTTATTTCGTACTTTGAGATTAGGACTTAGTTAAGTTAACTCTCCGTGTGCCTTCCCAAATCACTCTATTCTATTTTTTACCCACATCTCTCCCTAACCTTAATAATTTCTGGTTTTCCAAATTCTTCTTTGCGGTTCGTAGCACATTAATACATAGTTGTTTGATGTTGAATAGATGTATCTGTTGAACTAGATTGTATCTGCAGACCATTGACTGTGCAAATTCAGACTTTGGTTGATGCTTGCATTAAGTTAGTGTTATACCACAAAACTGTTGTTATTTTCATGCCAAATGGGCAGACTAAGCCGGAAAAACACAAGAAAAATGGCAAGTCCGGGTATCTCAACTCCCACTCATGATAATCAGGGGACAGAACAGATAATGAATAATTCAGAGGAGAGTTCCCAAATAGTTCTACAAACATTCTTGGCAAACATGATAAATGAAAAGATTGAAAACATACAAAGGACTCTGAATGAGCATGATAGGGAGAGAGAGGAGGCAAACAAAAGGTCAATGCAGGAAAGATTAATAACCTACAAAGGACTCCGTATGAGGGTGATAGGGAGAGAGAGGAGACAATCTAAAGGTTTATACAGGAATATCATGAGCGTGAGGAAGCTACTCAAAAACTGATACAGGATTTGCATGAGCAGCTTGAGAATACTCAAGGAGAAAGGCAGGAGTGGTGTGAACAGGCTGAGAACACTCAGAGAACTACTAGAATGGCATGAACGGGAGGAAGCTAAGCAAAGAGTAATACAGGAATTGAGGGAGCAAGATGAGAATACACAAAGATCACTAAAGGCATTCATGGGATCGATTAACAAAGAGCTGAAGAAAGTCAGGGAGACCACAAAGGGAATGCTGAATGGAACTCAACAGAAGGAATGGGAGTCCAAGGAAACCATAATCAATCAACTAAGTGATTTGAGAATAAACACTGAACACCAAATTAAGGAAGTAAAGAAGTTCATACAAGATCTAAAACAAAGTTTCAACAAAAAATTTGAAGCCATCAAAGCTGACAATTTAGAAGGAAAAGAAATATAAAACAAAGTAGAAAGCCTTGACAGCAGGTTAGACCATGCAGAAGATCGAATCTCGGGGATTGAAGACAGACTAGATATTATAGAGAAAGAACATACAGCCATCCAGGACAAGTCCAAGAAATATAATAGATCTATCCAAGACTTGGAAGACACCATCAGAAGGCCTAATCTAAGCATAATGGGTGTAGAGGAGCACCTAGAAACAGAAGTTAATGGTCTAGGAAATTTGTTTAACAGGATCCTAGCAGAGAACTTCCCAAACATGCAAAAAGATACAAAAAGCTTTGAGAACTCTAAACAGACTAGACCAGAATAAGACATCCCACCCTCACATTATAATCCACACAGGATCAACTCAGACCAAGGAATAGATCCTTAAAGCTGTCAAGGAGAAAAGATTAATCACTTATAAAGGGAAACCAATTAGAATCACCTCAGATTTCTCAGCAGAGACAATCAAAGCAAGAAGAGCCTGGAATGATGTATGCCATGTCTTAAAAACAAACAACTATCAACCAAGAATATTGTACCCAGCTAAACTCTCCTTCATAACTGAAGGCCAAATAAAAACCTTACATAGCAAAGAAAAGAAAAATTGAAACAATACATCTCCACCAAACCAGCCTTACAAAAAATTCTTAAAGATGTCCTACATATAGAAAACCTACAATACTACAATAAAGGCCACGAAACTGCACCCAAACTGAGAATCCAAGAACCATAGGAAGAACCCAGTTTTTGCAGCCCCCAAGAAGGTAGATAACATGACAGGAACTCCCAAATATCTCTCAGTCCTATCTATCAACATTAACTTAATTTTCCAATTAAGCGACATAGACTGTCTAGTTGGATTAAAAAAAAAAAGATCCCTCTATCTGCTGCCTTCAGGAGTCACATCTTGCCAATTAAAAACAAACACATTTTCAATGTTAAAGGCTGGAACAAAATCTACCAAGCAAACGGCCCCATAAAAAGGCCGGAGTTGCGATCCTAATATCAGATAAAAATAGAATTCAAATTAAAATTTGTGAGAAGAGATAAAGAAGATAGCTACATACAAATTCAAGGATCTCTCCTTAAGGACGGTTGTACGATTCCAAATATCTATTCGCCAAACAACGGAGCACGCAAATTTATTCAAGAAACACTACTTTCCCTCAAATTCCACATAAATCCAACGACATAAATTGTTGGGTATTTTAACACCCCACTCTCCCCACTTGATAGATCAACTCGGCAAAAACTCAACAGAGAAACCACAGATCTAAACAGCTGCATAGATCACCTAGATTTAAAAGACATCTACTGAATATTTCAACCAGCAGCATCAGGATAAACGTTTTTCTCAGCAGCACATGGAATATTTTCTTAAATAGACCGCATTTTAGGTCACAAAGCAAACGTGTCCAAATTCAGAAACATTGAAGTTAAACCTTACGAACACAAAGGGATAAAATTAGTACTCAACACCAAAAGCCACCAAAGAAAGTCCAGTAACACATGTAGGCTGAACGACACACTGCTGAATCATGAGGGGGTCATAGAAGAGATCAGAAAGGAAATTCAAATGTTCATGCTATTTAACAAAAATGATCACACAAATTAGCAGATCCTCTGGGACACAGCAAAAGCAGTATTCAGAGGCAAGTTCATAGCTCTGAGCTCCTACATCAACAAATTGGAGAAATCTGAAACCAACAATTTAATGAGACATCTGAACCTCCTTGAAAAAGAGCAGCAACGTAAATCCCAAGCCAGTAGACAGAAAGAAATAATAAATTAAATCAGAATTAAATGAATTTGCATCCAAAAAACTATAGAAAGAATCAACAAAACAAAAAGTTTATTCTTCGAAAATATTAACAAAATTTACAGACCCTTAGCAAATCTTATCAGAAAAAGAAGAGAACACACCCAGATAAATTAAACTCACAGGTGAGAATGGAAACATCACCACAGAAACAACCAAGATTCAGAAAATTACAAGGGAATAGTTCTCAAAACTTTATGCTAATAAGTTTGAGAACTTGGCAGAATGGGACCTTTTCCTAGCAAATATTGACATGCCAAAACTAAACCAAGACTTGTTAAACCATCTTAACAGGCCCCTATCAAGAATTGAATTAGAAACAGCAATAAGAGACCTCCAAGATAAGAAAAGTACAGGACCAGATGGTTTTAGTGCGGAATTCTACAAGGCCTTCAAAGCAGAGCTCACACCAATTCTCCTCCAACCCTTCAATGAAATTGAAAGAGAAAGTTCACTACTGAACAAATTCTAGGAAGCCATCATAACCCTCATCCCAAAACCAGGCAGGGACTCATCAAAGAAAGAGAACTATAGACCCATTTCTTTGATAAACATTGATGCAAAAATTCTCAACAAAATTTTGGCCAATCAACTTCAACAATTCATCCAAAATATCATACACCACGATCAAACAGGATTCATTTCAGGGATGCAAAGCTGGTTCAATATACGCAAATCAATTAATATTATTTATCACTTCAACAGGAGCAAGAATAAGAATCACATGGTTATCTCAATAGATGCAGAAAAAGCATTCGATCCGATCCAACATACCCTTTATGATGAAGGTTTTGGAAAAATAAGGAATCCATGGAACATTCCTCAATACAATAAAGGCTGTATATGACAAACCTACAGCCAGCATTATACTTAATGTTGAAAAACTAAAGCCATTTACTCTTAACTCAGGAACAAGACAAGGATGTGCAAACTCTCCACTTCTTTTCAATCTTGTATTAGAATGCCTAGCTTCAGCAATAAGAAAAGATGCAAACATAAAGGGGATACAAATAGGGAAAGAAGAAATAAAACTCTCCCTCTTTGCAGATGACATGATCTTGTACTTAAAGTATCCCATAGACACCACTCCGAAATTACTCAAGCTGATTCAAAACTTTGGCAAAGTAGCAAATTAACCCCCCAAAATCAATGGCTTTTCTGTATGCCAACAATGAGAAAAGGGTGGCTGAAATTAGGAAAGCAACTCCATTTGTAATAGCCGCACAAAAATAAAAGACTAGGAATTAACATAACCAAAGAAGTGAAGGACTTCTATGATGAAAACTTTAAAACTTGAAAAAGGAAATCAAAACAGAACTTAGAAAATGGCAAAACCTCCCATGCTCCTGGAATTGGAAAGATTAACATCGTGAAAATGGCAATACTTCCAAAGACTATTTACAAATTCAATGCGATACCTATCAAAATTCCAAACTCAAACTTCAAGAAAATAGAAGAGGCAATCCAAAAATTCATATTGAACTATAAAATACCCCAAATAGTAAAAAAGTTCGTCAATGGAAAGAACACTGCAGGAGGAATATCAATAACAAATTTCAAACTCTGCTATAAACCCATAGTATTGAAAACAGTTTGGTACTGGCACAAGAACAGACCTCAGGACCAATGGAATAGAATTAAAAACACAGAAATGAACCTACAGACCTACAGCCATCTAATCTTCAATAAGGGAGCTAAAAAAATAGAATGGAAGAAAGACAGCCTCTTCAGTAAATGGAGCTGGCAAAATTGGTTAACTACTTGTAGAAAACTAAAGCTAGATCATTATATATCACCCTGCGACAGAATCAACTCCAAATGGATCAAAGACCTCACAGTCAAAGCAGACACTCTGAAAACATTACAGGATGAAATAGGAGACACCCTAGGTCTCCTTGACGCAGGCCGAAATTTTCTTAATAGAGACCCGGAAACACAACAAATCAAAGAAAGGTTGGACAAATGGGATTGCATGAAGTTGCAGAGCTTCTGCATGGCAAAGGACATAGCTAGCAAGATCAATAGAATGCACACAGATTGGGAGAAGATCTTCACTAGCCATACAATGGAGAAGGGTCTCATATCTAAAATATACTTGGAACTCAAAAAATTAAATCCCCCAACAACAAATCCTCAGAGAAACAACTGCCCAATAAATAAGTGGGCTAAAGACTTAAAGAGAAACTTCTCTGGAGAAGAAAGTAGGATGGCCAATAGACACATGAAGAAATGCTCAACCTCCCTACCCATAAAAGAAATGCAAATCAAGACATTACAAATAAGGGAAACCATGGGACCTACGTTTCTTTGGGCTTGGCTTACTTCACTTAATATAATTTTTTCCAAGTTTTTCCATTTCGAAAAGGTCAGATAATGTGATGTCAGGAAAATGAACCCTTAGATGTGTATTTTAATGTTTTTTTCTTTCATGCATGTGTTTCTAACACATTTATAAGATTATCTCTTTGTTGCTTTGTATGTCCCTCCCCCACAGTATAACCCCTGCTTTCACTATATTTGATGTCAGTATAACTTGTGGAGGAGATGGGGAAAAACCAGTTGTTTAAGGATACAGGTGGACCTGTTGCAACAATGAGAAGTACAAGTTGTCATGTCCAAAAGGAGCTTTAAAACGTTGGTGCGGGGGGGGGGGAGGGGGGGAAGGAGAAGGATTGGGATTAGGGGGGGGGAGGGGGGAGGCTGGGAAGGGATGTGAAGGGTAAACAAAGGAGGAGGCTGCAATGCTTGGTAAGAAATGTACGCATTATCCTGCCCATGTAACTGTAACTCCTCTGTACAGTATGTTCACAAATAAAATTAAATTAAATTAAAAAAAAAAAGAAATGCAAATCAAAACTACATTGAGATACCACCTCACACCAGTTAGAATGGCAAAAATCAAGAACTTTAATAACAATAGATGCTGGAGGGGATGTGAACAGAAGGGAATCTTACTTCATTGCTGGTGGGAGTGTAAACTTGTTCAACCACTTTGGAAAGTAGTATGGAGGTTCCTCAAAAGACTTCACATAGAGTTCCCCTATGACCCAGCAATCCCACTTTTGGGCATTTATCCAAATGTTTACAAACAAGACCACGCTAAAGCTACCAGCACAACTGTGTTTATTGCACCATTATTTACCATACCTAAAATATGGAACCAACCCAGGTGCCCCTCAGTAGATGAATGGATCAAGAAAATGTGTTATATACACACAATGGAATTCTAAGCCTCTATCAGAATGACATTGCCCCATTTGTTAGGAAATGGAAAGGCTTGGAAAAAAATATATTAAGTGAAGTAAGCCAAGCCCAAAGAAACATAGGTCCTATGATTTCCCTTATTTGCAATATCTAGTATATGTATGAGTCAAGCAGAAAAGGTCAGATAATGTGATGTTAAAAAAATGAACCCTTAGAAATGTATTTAAATGTTCTTTTTCTTTCATGCATTTGTTTCTAAAGCATTTATAAGATTATTTCTTTGTTGCTTTGTATGTCCCTCACCCACAGTATAACCCCTGCTTTCACTATATTTGATGTCGGTATAATTTGTGGAGGAGAAAGGGAAAAACGGGCTATTTAAGGATACAGGTTGACCCGTTGCAGCTATGAGACGTACAAGTTGTCTTGTCAAAAATGAAGTTTACAACTTTAGTGGTGGTGGGGGAGGCTGGGAAGGGATGTGAAAAGCGTAAACAAAGGAGGAGGCTGCAATGCTTGATAAGAAATGTACTCATTATCTTGCCCATGTAATTGTAACCCCTCTATACAGTATGTTCACAATAAAAAAGAGAAAAAAATTACAATCTAGAAAGTGTATCTGTAATGTTAGTTGTGTCAGGTCACCATCGGCAGCAATCATTTTTAGATCTCACTATGTCCTGTCTAATGCCAGATAATATTTCAATAATTTATTTTACTTTTTCCTAACAAAATTCATTATGAATGGCAACATCACAATTTTCTAGTGAGCATCAACAATCCTCAACATATTTATTTCAACAAACAGCATTTCGCATTTGGTTGTTGTTGTCGTTGTTGTTTAATTTTGCCAGCGCTGGGGCTAGAAATCAAGGCCTGGGCCTTCTCCCTTAGCTTCTTTGATGCAGACTAGCACTCTACCAATTGAACCACAGTACCAATTCCAATTTTTCTGCTTATGTCATACTGAGGAATCAAATCAAGTGCTTTCATGCATGGGAGGCCAGCACTCTACCACTAACCACATTCCCAGTTATTGGGACTTTTGTTGTTGTTGTTTTAAGATAGCATTTAACTATATGTCCTTCTGTTGGCCTAAAACATAGGCTGGTCTCAAGCTAACTTCTAAATCTTCCTCTCAAGTTCAGAGATTACAAACATTGACCACCATATTCGGCTCAGGATTCTTGGTGAGAGAATACTCTTTCAGATATAGAAAGAGTTATTCTGTCTTCCTTGGACTCAATGGATTTTGCATTCAGCACTTTTAATCACATTCTTGTCCTGGTGTGTTTCCACTTTTAGATCAATAGAAATATTTCAGGTTCTTAACTTGAAGCTGATCCCTGCCATCCAATAACATCACATTCTTGTGAATAGCACTAGCTGTCCTCATGAGCATAGCAGTCAGCTGGAGCTCAGCTATCTGATGGCCTTGGCCTCCAACAATGCAATCATTTCTGTGCACAGACTGAAAACTGTCATAGGTAATTTTGTTTTACTCCCTTCTATTCTCAGCTAAATTCTATTCTCAGCTTTGTATGCTTTAAAATCTCTTGAATATTAATTACTATTTTCCTACATTCTCAAAAGTAACATACGTTACTCTAAAATTCATTCAAACATGCAAAAAATATTAATGTACTTGCTGTCCAACTATGGCTCATATTTTAAAACCTGGCTGCTTTAGAGGTAAAAATTGGAGGATCCTGGTTTAAAGCAGCCTATACAGAAAAATCTGAGATATTTCTCCAATTGGGAAACCAAAATCCAGAAGTGGAGATGTTGCTCTCGTGGTAGAGTGTCAGCTTTGAGCAAAAAGTCTAAACAGGAATATTAGGACTACTTCTGACTCCGTTGCCTCATTGGATTTTGCTTCACAAGTTACAAAATATTTTGACATATTTTTGGTTTGGTGTTTGGGGGAGGTTGGCTATTGAAGTACTAGTGGGCCAGTACTCAGTCTTGAACTGAGGGTCTGTAGGTCTTGCTTAGATTGCTTTACTCAATGCTGTCACTGTGCCACTCTAACCACATCTCCACTTCTGGCTTTTTCTACTTAATTGCAGATAAGAATTTGAGGATTTATTAGCTTGGATTGGCATCAAACTGTGATCCTCAGATCCCATCCTTGGGAACAGCTAAGATTACAACAATGATCCAGAGGCTGAATATATTGTGCTCCCTATGGAACCTAAACAAGGGCACATAATTCTGGGGCTGGGAAGGTGGCTCAGTGGTAGAGCGCTTGCCTTGCATGCTTGAAGCCCTGGGTTCGATTCCTCAGCACCACATAAGCAAAAAGAAAAAAGCCGGAAGTGGCACTGTGGCTCAAGTGGTAGAGCGCTAGCCTTCAGCTGAAGAGCTGAGGGACAGCGCCCAGGCCCAGAGTTCAGGCCCCATGACTAGACCCCCCCCCCAAAAAAAACATAATTCTGAAGCATGTGTGTAAGATTGTGCATTTCTCTGTGCAGTATTTTTGCAATAAAAAGAAAATTAGTTAGAAAATATAGCCCTTATATGTGTGTATACATTATATAAATGTGCAGAGGGAAATGAGGATGTATCTGCTGATTTTGAGGAAAGATTTCAACTATGGGTTTTCACAGACTGGGCTATACTCTACAGAATGGTTGAGACTAACGGTGAGGTATTTGATGTCATCATCCCATTCATCTACATCCTTTGTTAACATGTGCATTTTATACTGTGGTATAATCATGATTATTTTATGTATGAGAGGCAGTACTGGGTTTGAATTCAGGACCTGTGTACTGTTGCTTAGCTTTTATATGCGATGCTAACACTCTACCATTTGAAGCACATCTCAGCTTTCTGTATTTACTGTTTAAATGGAGGTAAGAGTCTTTTTTGCTCACTTGGCTTTGAACTGAGTTCTTCATATCTCAGGGTTCTGAGTAGCTATTTTTACAGGCCTGAGTTTCCAATGCCTAGCTTTTCATTATTACTTTTACAAGCTATCTGCTCACACACATTCCTTGCATTCAAAAGTCTCACTGTTCAGGCTGACAAGATTTGAGGAAAGATGTTTGAGTGGATAAGTTACCAAATGGGCCTCTAGCCCCATTAACATTATTCTGGCAGTAGGTTACATTTCAGTCAGTGGGTATATATTTCCAATTTCACTGCCTTTTTAAATGCCTTTTTGAACTGTCTTTGATACATCTTTTAAACATTATCTCCCAAACAAGAGATATTATGTGAATGTATTTGATACTATTTCAAACAGGGGTGTTGTTGTGTGTCTGGATGTCTGTTGTCAAAGGCCATCCATCTGGGCTTCAGGAACAGAGCTAATGTTTCCTGTGTGCTGGTTGCAGACAGGAAGGTTTTTCCTGGCCAGGCTTTGACTTGGGATCCATTCTTCTTAGACTTCTAAGTAGCTAGGATAACAAGCATGAACCAGCACCAACCGGCTTGTTTTAGAAGCACTGCTTTTCATTCATTGACTTTTTTTCCTGGAAGGTTGATCTAGACAGACTGCTTGTACCTCATGATAATGTGATTTGAATAATACCCTTTGCCTCTGGAATTTCTGAAATTGATTTCCACAGTTCTACGAAATTGTTCTAAAGCCAATAACATCTTCCTTCTGAGATGTTAGGTGGCTTATTTAAATCTCTTATCCTTTCATTTGGCAAAACAATCAGGATGTTTCTGTAAAACCCTATTTCTTGAGATTATTAGACATAGAAGGTATCATGTACACACTTTCAAATATTCCCTCCTTTTATAAACATATGTTACAAGATTGGATGGAAGAATGATGACTATTGAATTAATTTGATAACCACTCTAGAATTTTTAAGCTTTAATGCTTATTAACTCAAAGGAAGATAATAAACATTCAGAATAGTGGAATGTGGCTGCTACTACTCATTAGATGTATGTTGAAAGATGATCAGAATTCTTATGATTAATAAAATATATCTTCAAATTTCCAATGGTTGACTGCTATGCTAACTGGGAGGAGACATTGGTGCTGCCAGGGATTTGAAAGTTGGTAATGAAGCAAAATATCCGGGGAGAGAATTTGCTAAGGATATAATTTCCAAGACTCATACCAAATACATTGAACTGGAATGCTAAGTGATGAATGACTGAGCACCTAATTTTATTTGTTGGCTTCTTTGTTTTTGACGTCCTGGGATTTGGCCCTAAGGACTGAGTGCTGTTTCTTAGTTTTTTCCTCAAGGCTAGTGATCTTCAAGTTTAACTACAGCTTCATATCCATATTTTTGTTGTTTAATTGGACATATCTTACCAAATTTCCTCTTCGGACTTCCTTAAAACTCATCCTCAGATATCAGCCTCCTGAGTAAGTAGGATTCCAATTGTAAATCACCAGAGCCCAGCTAGAATCACATTTTATAAGTATACTTTCGGTGAATCAGATGTGTCTGACTGCTATTTTAGCACTTTGGTTCCAGTGGGTCATGTCAGTTTTATACTAAAATCAGAACTTTTCTTCTTGTAATCCATAGTATCCCATATCTATCGAATTAATTCCTATCTTCATTTCTGACTTTTTTTTTCTTCATTGTACATTTCAATTCTTACTTCACAAGCAAGCAAGTCAGTGCTGTTTTCCTTTTCTGAAGCAAGTCAGGTCCATTCCCATCAATGGAGGAATGTACTTGCTGTTCTTACTGCCTGGAGTACTTGCTCCTAGATAATTGCCTGGATGATGGCTTTCATATCAACTATCTCTTGTTCAGGGTTGTCTCCTCCCATCCTCACTGTGAAGTTGTTGCTACAAAATCACCAATGTCATGTCTCTGCTTTATAGGAATTATTATGATTTCTGGTTTTCGTTTCAGCATGAAATTGGTGAGGAGAGAGCCACACTCACTTCTGTTTCTCCAATACCTATAATAGTGCCTAATCCTTAGTGTTCAGGAGTCTTACATGGAGATCAGCCTTCTCCAGTTCAATTTATCTCAGCTTCTGGTCAGGACAGCTCTTTAAGATGAAGTCTGGTGGCTAGTAAGTCATGCCTGTTGGTGTTGTTGAGTCCACTTCAGGGCAAAACCAGTGCCTGACACCTATTTGTTGTTATGGCAAAGGTGGCTGTGACCTCATAGAAGTTATAGCCATTATTTTGTGAAGCTGTGTGAGGACATTCACCCCCACATAATTTCTTCCTTATATGTGTCTCCTTTGCCCAGGAGGGCATTCAACAATTCAACAACCAAACTGTCACCCAGTTCCTGATACACTCAGAATGTATTTTCATTTCCTTTAAAAAAAATTCGAGACATGCTTTGGTAATTTGTCATTGAATTACGGAAACAGAGTATATAAATTTATGTATTTGTAAGTCGTTGTCCATCACTCTTGAGCCCTTGCCATATTTCTATGTGTTTGCAGCTTGGAAAGGGAAGTAAGGTTTAACTCAGTATAGTCAGAGATTATAGTTCAGAAGGCTCTTTTTAGACCCTTTTGGAAGGAATGCCTACTTTCTATCTGATGTTCTACAGATGGCCATCTTGGTACAGAAACTGAGTAGAGTGTCATAAGAGGCTTGTCCTGATTTTTACTGTCTTTCCTCTGGGTTTGGGGAGTGTGATCCCACTGCATATGTGTCTCTTTACTACACTGAAGGGCCCAGGCCTCCTCTGAAAATCTAAGGCCTTGGGGGTAAGAGAGACTAAACCTCAGAACCCACCTTCCCACATCACTAGGATTACAGGCCTGAGTCTCATGGACTCAACTCATAGCTGCATTTTTATACATAGCGTAGTCAGTTTCATTATATTCACTTCATAGACAGATATATACAAATATATGTATATGTTTATTCATCTATTTATAATCAATGTTAGATCTAGAAACACATGAATATATATTCATATAATCATACAATTATAATCAAATTATAGCTGTATTTCCCCAAAAATATTTTACACTAATATTTTGTGAAATAATTACTCAAGACTAAAAATTTAAATGACTTTGTAGTTTGAAAAATCATATTCAATTTTATATATTATATAATATACTATATATAACATCAAGAATATAACATGTGGGCTGGGAAGTTGGCTCAGTCGTAGAGCGCTTGCCTTGCATGCGTGAGGCCCTGGGTTCAATTCCTCAGCACCACATAAGCAAAAAGAAAAAAGCCGGAAGTGGTGCTGTGGCTCAAGTGGTAGAGCGCTAGCCTTGAGCTGAAGAGCTGAGGGACAGCGCCAAGGCCCAGAGTTCAGGCCCCACGACCGGACCCAAAAAAAAAAAAAAAAAAAGAATATAACATGTATTTACATACAACTGATTTGTGTCATTTTCCTTCCTGATTTTGTGTTTGTTCATCTATGTAAGCCTTCTTTCTTCTATTGATGATGGTTTTTACTTTCCAGTATACATATTTCCTATATATTTTGTCAAATATCAACCATAAGTAGATTTTTGTATTATGGAGCCAAATTTTTCTTCCATATTTACCCAAAGCACAAAGAAAATGTATACAGATTTGAACTCACTGTTGGAATAGTTTCCCACATACCACTACAAGTATTTTGTCATTTGTCCCAATTGAGAGAATAGCTTTCTAGTACATTTTATCTGCTGTCCAAAACCTTTTCTATCCCCCTTATCACCACAGCCAGGCATGGCCTGGCTTCTTTGCCGCTCCCTGTGTATTTAACAGTTCCCTGTATACACAGTAGGCTCTCTTGTTCAGGCCCCTGTCACTCTGTGTTTTCCCCCCAACAGCACACGTATGCACGATGCTTCAGATTGTAGGCTTAAAAAGAAACATATTTAGGATTCATAAATCTACAATATATCAAAAACATTGACATTTTAATAAAGTTAGAAAAATAAATAGAATTAACAATCAGAAGAAAAAGAGAAATGAAGATTTTTCCAGGAAGGGGGAATGGAACCTCTAAATCTAGATTGGCCTCTAAGTTGCCTTCAGGCAGAAATTCTGCCTCTGAGTCCTCGAAGGGATTTACTTCCTCATTAAAGACAGGGTTTTCTTCCTGAGTCCAGGGAGGGAGAGATTCTAATTTCTTAATTGGAAATTGGATCCCCTGCAGGAGGATAGATTGGTCTGGGTATTCTGTGAGGAAAGATTCTCTTTCCTCAACTGAATCTAGATTTTGGACCTCTCTTATTGGTTTTCCTGAACATAGACTGGGGTCATTTTCCTTTAGCACACATTTACCCTGCACAGCAAGTTGAGTCTTTTTGACTGGTTTGGCGCCGATCTAGGTGGATTGTGAATATCAGTGGGAGACATTCTGGATCATCTTCTTCCTTGGTTTATGTGCAGGTGCACCTGCATCACATGTGGTGTTCAGAACCAGTGAGATGTCCACAAGACTCAAAACTTGCTTGGGACTTTCTACAAATTAAAAAAAAGCAATCTATGTTCACATGCTTTCTGGAGATTAGTGATGGCTTCCGATCTCTATCAGTCACCATAGATGACATCACTGATGCTTTCTTTATCTGTAGTTCTGCAGGAGTTGTTCTACGGTGATGCAAACCTGAGCATGGAAATAGTTTCAGGAGTCTTAGAACTGTAGAAGTTAAGGTGTGACTAAACTTTCATGAAGATTTAATTGGGGAAGCTGTAGAACTTGAGTTTGGACTGAACACTGATGAGAAGGTAGGGTGTTTCTAATGAGCGATTACTTCCAAGTTCTTTTAAAAGGAGAACAGATATTACCTGGCAAAGAATAACAATAAAAGGACATTTTTTCAAGCTGGGGCGTACAAAGCGTTCTTGGCCAATCAGGCACAGACCTAGAGACCCAGATTCCATCCGTACTCACCAGCTCTGAGGCATCTAAATAAGGACTTCTTCCTCTTTTTCTTAGTCTCAAGGATCATGCTTTCCTTCAGCTGCTTCAAAAGAATATGTGAGCAGAAGAGCAAGTCTGAAGAGGGCATGTTGAGCTTGACATACTGCGTAAGTTCTTTCATGGTGTCATGGTACTTGTGCTCATAGAAATCATCATGGTGGAAGTCCATCCACATAGGAAAGATAGAACAAACCATGCTGTGGGCAGACAAGGAAAATGAGAGCCCGCCCTCCACATCCTGAGCCTATAGCGTTTTTCTGGCAGGACATGCATGTTGGGAGGTGGGAAGAGACTCCTGCAAGCAGGATGCTCCTCACAATTTCCCAAATACAATACTCTAAAATTCTCCCCGTGATAGGGTAGAAATTTGTTTCCCCACTGAAACTGACTTGTTATACACAGACCTCCTTGTCATCCATGAGAGCCCAAAACAACAACCGCATCCACAATGTGTAATCTGCTATCCACTGAAGTGCTAAGCCTGAACCCCCTGGTGAAAATCACAACTGGTATGCAAAGAAGAATGTTGACTTTGAATCAAAAAGCTCAAAGATACCAATTTTTCAAGGCCAGAATTTCTCTTTGTCCCAACATACACTTTCTTCTTCATCTTGCTCATCTTCCTCTCAGTTACGGTAGAAGGATCTGTACCAATGGGAGGAGAGAATGAGAATAACTCTGTGCTTCTCCTTTTTCTGAACTAACAGGACACACATGGGACTGGTTAAATCCCACAGAGTAATGTAAACATGACAAACAAAAACTCGAGATATGTCTACACAATTTCAAGGAAATTCTGTGAGGATTCTAATATGCATCTATCCAAATAAATGCACAATGGCTCATGCCTCTAATCCTACTAAACAGGAGTGAGAGATCTGAGGATCATAGTTTGAAACAGTCTAATTTGTAAAATTCTAAAGATACTTCAATTAACTGGCCAAAGGCCAGACCTGGACGTGGGGCTCAAATGGCAGAGTGTTATGAACAGGACAGCACTCAGGCCCCAAATTCAAGCTCAAGTTGCATTCTTTCTTCTCTCTATATTCCTTCAAAGGCCTCCAAGTGTACCTTGGGTGCCACTGGCTCATTCTTTAATCCTAGTCTCTCAGCAAGCAAACTGCTAAGGCTCCACTAGCTTCTGAGGCAAATGAAATGTTCTGGCAGACCAGTCCTAAGGAGTTAGCCAGGGAGTGAACTTCTTTGTCTCAAGACAAGCTCCTGTGATCAGACCCCAGTGAAACAGTCTCAGAGAGGTACCAAATATTCCAAAAATCTGCCAGGGTGTCTCATCAGCCCTGTTTGACAGAAGAACACTCACTTTTTAAACAATATCCAGCAACTGCTCCATTGTCTCCTACTCTGTAATGGTGAAGGATGTTTCCAACATAGAAAAGATCACCTTTCTGGTAAGCAGGGACCAGGTCCCTTACCAGCATTTCCAACAACCCTGAGTCCAAGCTCCCTATATTATAAGGCACATTCAGGGTTTGGGCTGACTCACTGTCACACTGAGGTGGTAAAAACAATGGATTTTTGAACCATGGAATTAGGAGTATACTTCAAAATGAGTAATAGAGTGGATTGAAAAGTATACAGTAAATATTTTCTCAGTATACACATATAAAAGCACACAAGAAGAAGCTTGTACTGTGGGCTGTCATAGTAATACCTGGCCTAAGTTGCCTTGTGATTTCCTTGGTTTCTTCTTATAAAAAGGCCTGAGAATATGGATTCATGTTTTGGCACTGATCCAATGTCTGCAGCATTGAGTGAGGCACTCACACCTATCATGTCTAAGACCTGAGTCTCTTGAACTTTGAAAACAACACAGGAACATCTTTCTTGTTCCTGAGCTACAGGCCACTTGAGCTGGCATGAGCTGACTGTCAGTTACAGTCGCCTGGCTCTCAGAGTTCCATATTCTATTCCATTGTGAGGTAGAGAGTGTCATCTCTCAGCGCCCAATGATCTAAGCTGCTTGCTCAAATAAGACCATCCCAAAGACATACTGGAGATTGAAATCTCCCCTCCCACATCACTCTATACACATGTGAACATTGTCAAATCCCAACATCTTTAGCTAGGCCTGAGAATCAGCATGCTCTCAACCTCAAGGAACACTTACTAGGTCAGATCCATGCCTTATTTGTCACTATTTCTCTCATCCTGCAGAAATCATTTTGCCTCTCAGGGCCCTCTCAGCCTGCCATGTACTTCTTGCATCTATTTTTGACATCTACATCCTAGGACTTTGTTAGTTTTTTGTTTCCTAATCTTGTTTACCCTTGAAGCCACAATGTGCTGTCATCTGGAAAAAAGGTAATTACTTAAAGGTGGGAAAATCATACAAGTATTGAAAAATAAACCTTACACATATTGTCAGACATTTTGAGAGATGTACATTCTTGTAAGATAAAAAAGTATTTTTGATACTTTTGTCATATTTTATGACAGAGGGGAGGGAGAGGGGGGAGAGATGCTACATTGTCTTCTGATAATTCAATGATTATTATAGAAAAATACTATAGTGGAAGGAATGTAAGCTTTAAATATAAAAACTGTGCTCCTGTTTTTTTTTATAAGCTAGTTGTTTATAAAGAATTCCTCACTAAAGTCTTGTCATCTTTGTCCCATGAACTATTCTCCTCCTTCAAAATAATCAGGAAAAAAACCTTCATAAATGAGTGGGCTGTTGCCCAATCTCTGGATAAGAATTTAAGATACAACATTGCCAGCGAATCTGTGTGTGTACATGTGTGTTGGTGTGTGTGTGTATGTGTGTGATGGTATGTTGTGTGTATCTATGTTTTAGGTATTGAAGTCAGGGGCTATATGACAAGCCTGAGTATCTTTCTGGTGACTGTAGTGATTTACCAATTGTGCCACAGTTCCACTGCAAGATATCTGTAGTGAACTGGAGAGGAGAGACTCATAAAATTTCATGTTCAGGCTGTCTGAACTAAATCTCAGGTCTCAAACTCCTGATTAGTTAGAGTTATACTTATCAGCATCCATAACCTGGTGATAAAACAGTGTTTCGGGAGGCAGTGGGGTTGCAAGTTTCAATCTAGCTTCACAACATTCTATATCATAAAACAGCAACAGTAGAACCCTATATAAAATAAAATAAGATGTAATTAGAATATTATTTAATGATATTTTCTGTTAGCATTAATTTCAGGCAACCTTGATTTTAATGATTTAGCATCACAAATCCAATAAAATGAGGTAATTTCTGTAGACTCTACAAATTTTTAATTCCATCATATAATAATTTCAAATCATTATAATAAACATGAAAACATGCATACTTATAATGTAAAAAGCCGTAAAAAGATGAAGATGGCAGATTATAAAATGGGAAATTCTACAGTGAAGGAAAATTATTGTCATGGTGAATATATGATGGTATTGTCATGGTGAATATATGATAATATTCTTCAGAGGAGCAATAGATAAATATATATTTACTACACATAGTCTAACATGTCTCTATCCCTATCAACTTCCAATATTCTGCACATTGTCAGTGTATTCATGTTTATGGAATATTCCAAAATAGCTAGCAGAGTCAGGAGGCTAACAAAATACATTAGCTTGAATGTTTTAGGAGATAAACCTGCTAATTATATTGACTACTTTAGATATTTAATATGTAATGTGTTATCATTGTACTCTCTAAGTATGTACGTAAGCTATTCAAAAATGGAATATAACATGGTTTTGCCAGTAAAGCTAGGTATTTGGGACATCAGTTCCAGACCAGTGTAGAGTTACCTGCAATGCTCCCCAACCCCTGGCTATGCGTGATGGAATACTTCTATCATCCCAGGCCCATGGGGAGCTGAGAAAAGGAGGATTTCAATTCCTTGCCATTCTAGGAAAGATCGTCCACATGGCTCCATCTCAACCAAAGAAAGTTCAACACTGGCTAGCACTTATTACCCCCACCAAGTGAAAATAAAAATAAGAGCATTGTAGTATAAGAAACAAAAATATTAAAAGATGGCAATACAAACCATCATGAACAACACTTACCTAGTGTTTGTTTCTCATAACTATAATCCTAACTATAGCTAGGATTATATATGTGAGCCAGAGGCACCAAGCAGTTCATTTTTAAAATGACTATTTGAAGCCAGGTGCTAGTCTCTCATGCCTGTAATCCCAGATAGTCATGAGGCTGATTTCTAAGGATCACAGTTCAAAGCCAGCCCAGGAAGAAAAGCCCCCATAAGACTCTTATCTCCAATTAACAACTCAAAAAACAGAAGTGACTCTGTGGCTCAATTGGTAGAATTCTAACTAACTTGAGCACAGGGTCTCAGGGACAGTGCCCAGGCCTTGAGTCCAAGCCCCACAACTGTCAAAAAAAATAAATAAATATTTTAAAGTCTGAATTTCTTGTAAATTAAAATGACAGCTGTGGTATACAATTCTAAAGACTACTACAGATTTCATTGTATTTGTAGTTAGAAAAAGTAGCAGCAGTTGAATAAAGGACATTTTTTCATTAACTAGGGCTAATGATCACAGTTCAAAGACAGCAGGAGTGAGGAAAATCTGTAACTCTTTTCTCCAATTAACCACCAAATAGCCTTAAAGGGAGCTGGGACTCCAGATATAGAGTAGCCTTGATTACAAAAACTCAGGTGCAGCAACCAATCCTGAGTTGAAGCTGATGGTTAGGTACAAAAACAAAAAACAAACAGCAACAAAACAAACAGAAGCTGGGAGAAAAGTCAGGAAAGGATGGCATTGTCTACAAGGCAAATGTACGCATTACATGAATTGTGATATGGTAAACACACTCTACACACCTTAGTAACAATTACATTTAAAAAAGAATCTGAGAAATCCCAAAGCCATGGACCTTATGATGTGCATCTGCTTTCTAGTATTTCAAAGTCCCATCATCTGACCTGGTAGCACACAGGTTGTAGCCCAGGGTGAATAGAAAAAATGACGGCAGAGATCTTTTCAGATTATGCCACCAAATCTTTGATTACTTTAAGCTAAAACAAAATAAAGCAAAGCAAACAAAATATACTTTAAGGTTAATTAGGCTGTTATTAAAAATTCAGATGTTGGTAGTCTTTGTGGAGGGGAGGGGAAAAAACCAATTATGTAAATAGCGATACAGGTGGATCCATAGCAACAATGAGAGGTACGACATATTATGTCAAAAAACGAACTTTACACCTTTGAAGGAGGAAGTGGGAGATGGGAAGGGATGAAAAGGGGAAACAAAGGAGGAGGCACCAATGCTTAATAAGAGATGTACTTCTTATCTTGCAAATGCAATTGCAACTTCTCTGTACATTATTTTCAAAATTAAAAAATTGAAAAAAAATGCTCCAGCCAGAATTATACTGTTAAATGATGAGCTAGTACATATGTTTTGTAGATACTGATCTCACATATGTCAGAAGAATATCCATTAATTCATAACTAGAAACTCTGAAGTGTAAGGTATATTAATTCGGTAAGTTTTATTAGGTAACCAATGAAGAGAACACCACATGGTATTCAGTCAGGTAAAGTAGTTTATTTACTGAACTGCTGCCCATGCCATATGTGGTGGAGAGGCATGTGAAAAAAAGGGGATTGACCCATCCTCGGGCCAGGACATATCTAGGCCAAGGACCGGATGACATATGGCCTGGTGGGGGAAAATTCTGGCCACACTGGATGTGACATCAGGGTCTGGGAATCTCCTCTGGTCAAATGGAAAGTGTGACCAGAGGCTGACCAAGTTGTGACTTAGCAAGAGGGGGAGGTGTCTGCCTCCAGGCATGCCAGATACCTGGGTAACACATAAAGGATGGAAACTTAGCCAAGAAGATCGTAAGTGTCTGCATTGGGTCTGCATGCCTTGGGCAGAACTAATACCAAATACAGGTAACACCTCTGCCATGTAACTCCTGACTCCAAACCGTTCATTCTTAATCATTATCTTACTTTTCTTTTCTTTTCTTTTTTCTTTCTTTCTCTCTCTTTCTTTCTCTCTTTCTTTCTCTCTTTCTTTCTCTCTTTCTTTCTCTCTTTCTTTCTCTCTTTCTTTCTCTCTTTCTTTCTCTCTTTCTTTCTCTCTTTCTTTCTCTCTTTCTTTCTCTTCTTCTCTTTCTTTCTTTCTTTCTTTCTTTCTTTCTTTCTTCCTTCCTTCCTTCCTTTCCTTCCATCCTTCTTTCTTCTTTCCTACCTTCCTACCTTCCTTCCTTCCTTCCTTCCTTCCTTCCTTCCTTCCTTCCTTCCTTCCTTCCTTCCTTCCTTCCTTCCTTCCTTCCTCCTTCCTTCCTTCCTTCCCTCCTTCCTTCCTTTCTTTCTCTTCTCTCTCCCTCTATCTATCTCTCCTCTCTTTCACTCACCCTCTCTCTCTCTCTCTCTTACCTCAGTATTCTCAACTCTCAAAAAATGGACAATTGGTGAGTTGAACTCACAGGTTGTGAAGAACAGCTCAATTGGCAAATGTGAAATTTAATTTACTGTTACCTTATACCTCTACTACAGGTCACTGGAATCAAATAATGAGCACTAAGCAGCATGGCATCTCAAACCATTTGGAGGAGGAAAGCAAGCACATTCACGGCATTCTGGAAGGTGGGGGAGACTCCTCCCTCCTCTTGGCTAAATCTCAGCCCAGTTTCTGCATCAGGAGAGGTGACTGCCTCCAAGTGAGCCAGTTACCTAAGTGACACAGGTACTGGGCAGAGACTTAGCCTCTTGAGGTGTTGAGACTAATGGCATGATTCAACATGATCCACTAGATTGTTGAGATTGAGACTTCCTAAACTTTTGGTTAGGCTATGTTCAAATTGTAATCTATTTATTTCTGATTGCTAACCATGATTATAGATGTGAACCAGCACATCAGACCATTCAAAGATCTTTACCATGCATGGAAGACATTAAGTTTATTTTCCCAAATGACATACAAGTTGACAGACAGCAATATAAGTCCTGAATTCTGGTCGAGGTGTTTTTTAATGTGAAGCAAAATTTACTTAGCAAATTATCTGACTACTGTGATTGTACTTTCAAACTTACCCTATATTTTAATATCAAATCACCTATGAGCCAATGATTCACTTAAATTACCTGTAATCGTTAATTCCTGTCATATCTTCTAGAGGTAGGCAGAACTGGAGCACACACTATTAACTAAAGTGGTAGGAATTTGAGAAGATCACAGTTCTGAATCAGCCTAGGAAGGAAAGTATCACCCATATCAACCTACTAGGTAAGTATATTGGAATGAAATCATGGTCCCTGCTTTTGGGGCTGGGTGCAAAAATTGCTACTCTATGAGTAAAGTAACTTAAACAAGAAAGGATTGGTGGAGTGACTCCAGTGGTGGAATACCTGTCTGGCAAACACTACATCAAAACTGAAATCAATATCCTAAAGATAAAATAAGAAAAGGAAAGAAAGAACAACTCATACTGAACATGTGTTCAATGTAAAGATTTACACTAACTTATTGTAGTTATAATGCCATCATTTATTTCTAGGGCAAACACATTTTGTGTCAAGCCTAAATGAAAAAAATAACACACGATATACAAAGCTTTGGTAAAACACAGGTCTGGCTTACAATTGCGAACACTTAAGTTTGCATGTGCAGTGGTGTTGCAGGGTTGTTAAGGTTTATGGAAATCCATCCCTTTGATGAACTTGACATGATGAAATTACCTAACCATGCAGTTCCCTGGACAGATATTGCTGATATATATATATATGCATATAAATATGTATATGTATACATATACACATATACATATATGTATACATATATGTATATGTGTATATGTATACATATACATGTATATATATTTTCACACTTGTATGTATTTATATATTAAGTGACATGTAAATAAAATAAAATTTACAATGAATAAATTTAGTGAACAGATACCTTTCCTAGATAATTATTTAATGAATAATTTCATGTCTTATAGTCTCCAATGCTATATCACAGTTAAATGGCTGCTGATCCCGTTCAGCTTTTTTATGATATTTTTTCAGATGAAAAAGCCTGCCAATAAATATACTTGTATGACATTCTTTTTTTTATGAAAAGAAAAGAAGCTGTGTAATATGGCTCTTTATGTTTCATCAACATTTTTTTTATAGTTTCAAGTACATATTGCCTTATACTTAGATTTCACTCATCTTCCAATAATACCTATGGGAAGGAGAAAATGAAGGATCATTCTGTTACTTTGGGAGCTTCTGTTATTAATCACTGCAATAAATATTATGAAAATGAAACTCTGAAATTTGGAGAGATGACTTGAAAGTTTCCTTTCTACACACTCATGGTACTCCCTCAACTAAATCATAGAACTTAAAATAAGTAACATTTTAGCTGGGAACCAGTTGTTCATGCCGGTAATCCTAGCTATGCAAGAGCTGAGATCTGAAGATGTTAGTTCAAAGTTAGCCCTTGCAGGAAGTCTGTCACATTCTTTCCTCCAATTAAACACCGGAAAACTGGAAGAGGCACTGTGGCTCAATATTTGGAAAGCTAGTGTTTGGACATGTTGTTGGAGTGACAGTTGCTGCAGTTGGTTCAAGTGTCAGTAAAAGGGTACAATTTTAGCACAATGATAGAAAACTTTCCGGGATCTGGTAGATTTTCCCGCTGTCATCAATTTCCCTTTTTTCTGAGAACTAAAATGTCATTAAGTTATCAGATATTGAGTCTATAACATGTCTAAATAATAGAGAATAGGACCAGGTCTACATTGAGCACTCACAGTAGACAGGTTTCTGGACATTCTCAGGAAGAGCCTTCTGCAATTGTGGGATTGAGAGGGCTGCATAATTTACAAAACAGCCATCATAGATGGAAAGTATTCTGCTAATTTGACCCAGGAGATATTGGATGTTTTATCTGCATTGTATTGATTTTTATGAATCTGTTAATCAGATTCTTTATACTATATGATGTTACTAAATTGTGAAATGCATGTTTATTGCATTTCCTTTGTATAACATATAGTATGTTTTGAAATTTGGTATAAATCATTCATGTTTTTATTTTTTCCAATATGGATTACTCCTAGTTCTCAATAGTGGGGAAATGCTTTGTAAATTTGTAACTTGAAGTCATATGTTGCCATGTGTCATATCCTATTTTCCTTGTACAGAGTTGGTAATAAATTATATGTAATTTATTTTTTATTTTTATTTATTGTCAATTGCAGAGTTTGAACTTGGGTCCTGGGCACTGTTACTGAGGTCTTTGGCTCAAGGTTATCTCTCTACCACATTGAGCCACAGTATCAATTTTAGTCTTGATTGATTCATTGGAAATAAGTGTCTCATGGCAACTTTTCTGCCCAAGATGGCTTTGAACTGTGATTCTCAGAAATCAGCCTCCAGATTAGCCAAGATTACAGGCATGAGCTACCAGCACCTAGTTATATGTAATTTCAACTGTAGTTTTCTTCAAGTATTTCATCCTGCACTGAAATTTATTTTTCTGACAAACTTTCTAACAATTAAGCAATCTATTTAAATTTGAAAAGTACTGCTGTACCTCCTACTTATTTGTGGCATTTCTGAATTCCAAGTTCCTCTGTGTGCCAGGGTAGATACTTTTGCTTGTAACAAGTATTGTTGTTGAACACATGACATATGGCTAGTAAGAGAACAAAGGATGTGAAGCTACAGCAGCCAGATAAAGAACTCCCAGGACAATTCAAGTGCGACTCATGTACTCTCTGTGTAGGTGCATAGGGAACATAGAAAAGACATTCTTTTTTGAGGGGGTCTGGTCATGGGGCCTGAACTCTTGGCCTGGGTGCTGTCCCTCAGCTCTTCAACTCAAGGCTAGTGCTCTACCACTTGAGCCACTGCGCCACTTCTGGCTTTTTTCTTTTTGCTTATGTGGTGCTGAGGAATTGAATGCAGGGCCTCATGCATGCAAGGCAAGCTATATACCACTGAGCCATCTTCCCAGCCCGAAAAGAAATTCTTATACTTGAAAGTGATTGAGTGTGTGTGCACATAGATGTTGACTTAATTATTTTTTGCTATAGTTTTACACACTCAATATTATAAAACAATATTTCATATATATATGTGCAGATCACAGTTTCCAGAATCCAGAGAACCACCTCCTTGGGCACCACTTGCCTATGTTGCTCTTTGGGTAATAAGAATGAAACCTGGAATTGTGCAGTGGTAGAGAAATTACTCAGAGATTCAAGCATTTGTCTTTCAATATGTTACTTGTTCCTAACTCTAAAATTAGGAAGTCTGTTAATATATAATACATGTTATATTATAATATATTTACTATACTATATAATGTATAATATATTGTACAATATATATATTACATATAATATCTGACAGAATTATATATTTATAGGGAAAAATGTAATAAACATGTCAATGTCCATACTTTCCTAGTCATGATTAAGTTCATCAGAGTTAGGTGCATTATATCTCAACAGGAAAGCTCAACTGAAGTTCTGATGACCTTGAACTAGATAAGAATTCCTGTTTTAAAAAAAAAACCCTCTCCTCAATTATGAGAAAAGATAAGTTTGGAAGTTTTTTTGTTTTGTTTTTGGTTTTTTTTTTTTTGGCAGGTCATGGGGCCTGAACTCTGGGCCTGGGTCCTGTCCCACACCTCTTCACCTCAAGGCTAGTGCTCTACCACTCGAGCCATAGCAACACTTCTGCCTGAGGAATTGAACCCAGGGTGTCAAGCCTGAAAGGCAAGCACTCAACCAATGAGCCATGTTCTGAGCCCAGGTTTGGAAGTTTTAGGGAAGAGGAATTTGGCATTTGCTTTGCATCCTTGATTAGTAATAAATAGGTATCATTTTGCTCCAAATTTTGTCTCCTTTTATGTTCCCTAGACAGTTACACAGGATCATCATTCCATCGCATAACTTTAAGTTCTTCTTTTATTTCTTTATATCATTATTGTTTTTTGTTGTTGTTTTGATGATCCTGAAGCTTGAACTCAGGGCATAGGTAGTGTCACTGAGCTCCAGTCTAGTGCTCTACCACTTGATCCACAGCACTACTTCTGGCTTTTTCTGCCTGGGCTTGCTTTGAATCATAATACTCAGATCTCACCCTCCTGGGTAGCTAGGATTACAGGTGTGAGCCAAGGGTACGCAGTTTGCAAGTCCCTCTCTTTTAGATATTATTCTAAAAGCCTATCCAAGGTCACTCCTCAGATAGTAAATGGACCTATGCCAACAATTCCTTCACACTTTCATCTTCTGTTATGGCTATTATGTGTCTTTTCATGTTATCTTGAACCTACTTCACTGTTTTCTTCCTAATCCATGATTGTATATGTGTTACTAATAATTACCTAAATTTAGTGGCTATACAACCTAAATTACTCAACTATTAATTTCATTTACTTATTTTTTTTCAATATGATTGTTCTTCAGTACCAATCTGAGCTTATACTCACCTTCTCTACCTCTTGGCATGTGCGAAGCCTGGGTCTTTTCTAACTCCAATGCAAGTGGTTAGCCAAAGAATAGCCTACAATATTCCTGCTTAGGATTCAGGACAAGTAGTTTAGTGCCTGAAAGAAGCAATGCATTGTTGGCATGGGAAGAGCTGGGAGAGACAACAGCCTATAGAGTAAACTGGTAGACACAACATTTAACAACTTCTTTGAGGAAACTGACCTCCCGCACAGTGGCAGTGAGATAACTCACCTAGTGAATTTTCATATATAAAGGAAGTTGTCATGTCTCACTGCACAACTCACTTTTAGTCAAAGAGAGGATCATTCTTTTGTGTACTCCTTAGGCCCAGTCTCACTTTATCTCCATCGTAGACTTTGCCCAGATTCTGTTCCTCCCAGAAAGGTGCCTGATGAGGAGGAAAATGTGATCTCTTGGGAAAGCTCATTCTCTGAATTGTGCCCTAGTACCAAATCTCTTCAGAGAAAGTCAAGGAATGATAGATCCTGCCGGAGGGATTGAGTTTCTCTATTTCCAAAGAGGTCAATTAATATCTGATTCTGAGTTCCAGGTGCAGCTCTTTTACTAGATCCTCCAAGCTGGTGTGGATGTTCCTCAGATTCCAGACCATCCTCATATTTCTCAAGCTCTTTCCAATAAGCCAAAAGGTCACAGGAGTTGAGTTTAGAAACAAGGAGAAATGAGAATAGCAGAAGAATTATTGGCAGGGGATGGAATTAGAAATTTTGGGTTAAAAAGGGCCCAGAAAATCTAGGATCACTCACATCATTTTGGAATCATATCATAAGATTAGGGAATAAAAGTAATAAATTACTGCCTAAATTAGTAACTCCACTGTTTTGACTACACTACAAGTGTTCTGTCAAAAGGTAGCTGTCCTAACTCAATGTTGATGAACAAAATGAAACACATTTTTTCCTCACAAAGTTCTACTGAGTATCTTCATCTATGGCCCAGGTTGGTCTTACTCTCTACTTCTCTGTTACTTTCCTTTGCTGGATTCAATCAATGATACTTGAATGTGTTATCATCTTCAGACATGTAATCACATTTTCTTTTAATCCATTTGTTATAAATTAAAACAAATTATGGGGAAACATATATCTATGGTACATTTTCTTCCATAGCATACTTATTTGATGTTATTAAGTATTATTTTAATTTTTTCATTTTTAAAACTTGAGGAAAATATTTTGTTAGTATTAGCACTAATCAGTTGCACACTTTTAAAAAATGTTCCATGTCTGTGTTTTTGTTATTAAGCTAACATTGTCTTGTCCCCCAACTGTTGCCTTCTTAAAATTGGATCAAATTACAAACTGTATATGATGGTCCTTTATGTGTTCATTGATATATTTAAATTTCTTCTAATATCCACATATTATAGGATATCTTCAACCTATTGTAACTCCTCTAAAAATGAATATGGAGGTCCCTTTTAAAGAAAAACACTAAGCCACAAAACCTGTGAAATTAGGATTAGGAATATATCCAAAAATATTTAGCAGTGATATTGTAGAAATTTACTTCTCTTATATAACAGAACATGTTTATAGTTATGAATAGCATATTTCCTTTATTCCTTCTTTTTTGTGCATCTAGGTTGATTACACAGCTGTCTTTCTTGCTGCCATGCACATGGATGTTGATGTTGATTTATATTCCTTCTTTATGTAGTAAGGTTGCAGTAAAGCTCATCAACACATGTGTCTTTTTGGTATTGTCTAAACTTCCATTATGATCTTCTTATGGGTTGCACTAGTTTACAATATCACAAAACCAAATACAGTTCCTGATTTATTTCAACCTTCCAGATGTTTATTTATTCGAGATGTGATAGCTATTCTGGTGTGTAGGATGGGATTTCAGTGACTTTCCTATTTATTTTCCTTTTTATTTCCTATGTGGATAAGAATCTCAAACATTTCATTTATTTATTAAACACTTACATTTGTACTGCATTCCTGATCAGTGTCTTTGTTTTTCTTTTGGTATTCGATCAGTTTTTAAGTTCTATAATAATTGATTTTTTTCATATTCTAAATACTCACTTTAGTAAGAAGATTTTTTTCATTGCTGTGGTGCACAATTAACTAAAATCAATAAATTGTACATTTATACCACTGGAATTTTTGTTTGTTTTACAGCCAGGAAGTTGTTTCAATAAAGATGCTGAACTTTTCTCACTAGATAGACTGAAATGATAGTATCTCATATTAGCCTAAACTAATCTCAGAACTAACAGTCACAGCCTGGGCCACAACAGTCTGGGCTAAGTAAAACCACTAACACAGCACATGATCCATTTAAATAGAGCAAAGCGCTTCATAAAAGTAAGGAGAAAGGCACCCCCTTTATGAAGCAAATTCTGAAGTTCACAAGCAGATGTTAGGAATCTGAATATTAAGAAGATCTAAGGATAAAACTATATAGAAGAAGAAATTCAGAGTTCATCATTCAGGAGGAGGAAAAACCACTAGATACCAAAACTCAATGCTGAAGGGAAGAAGTGTTTTACACCAAACCTCAGCTGTGTTTGACTCTATCACACCAAACACACACACACACACACACACACACCTAGTGAGAGACCTTACCCAAAGTATAGCCATTCTGGACTTAGTCCATTTTGAAGGCCTATACTGAAAGTATCCATTGTGAAGGCATTTACTGAAAGTATCCATTGTAAAGACTTTTACTGAAAGTTAGGACTCAGGTTCCTGGAAAAACCATGAAATGTCCCAATAACATTCTTCCCGTAACTCTCCTAACAATAGCCATAAGCGGATGACAGGAAGGTACCTAAACCTACAGATGTTTCTTAAGATTCCATAGTTATCATAACTGCTTCTTACTGCTAAGCCTGCACATGTTAGTCAATAAGATTGTTACAATATTAACTCATTAAATGTCAACTAATCATGTAACTAACAAGCTATGAACCCACTTACCTCAGCCCTGTGCCTTATAAAAACCCTGTTAACTGAAGGTTCAGAGCTCTCAACTCTGACCCACTGCGATGCTGACAGTTGTGAGTCCAGGCTCGAGCTTGCAATAAATGACCCTTTTGTGCTCACATTGGATATGGCTTGGTGGTCTTTGGGGATCGTTATCTCAGCACAAGTCTAGTGTACACAGAGAACTCCAAGGGCAGCTGTATCTGAGAAAATGAAGCTTTTCCCTCTCCCAAGCTGAAATGGGGGTACGCTTTGCCTGGAGGATGGCACCCTGTGAGCCCTGCATGCATGGTGAACCAGACGTGGGAAGCCCTGTGAGCATCTCCAGGATGGCCTCTTAGAGGCTGGGGAAGTTTACTCCTATAGTTTGACATGGCACGAGGCAGGAGGACAGTGGGAATGCAGAAGATGGGAGAGGCACAGGAGCAAATATGCCTATCCGTGGAGACTCCTTGGCCATGTTAAGGAATTTCCAAACCCACACATAGCAGCCACCATGCAAGTCCCCAGAGGCCACTTATCTGGGGGGCAGTCCCTGGCCCTGATCCAGAGCCAGAACTTCCCCAATGGCCCTGTGCCTGGCTAGGGTGGAGCAGTGCCCACTAGCAGTGCCCTGCTGCACATAACCTCCCAGCAGCTGCCTGGTCCCCAACACACATGGCAAGCCAGCTCTGTGGGGCAGGCTGAGGCTGTGCCTGAGATTCCTGGTGCCTGCTTCAAGGCGAGAATGAGGCCTAGTGCACAGCAGAGCTGGTCCTCACTCACTTCAAGGGCTGCAGAGAGGTATGACCACCACTTGTTCAGCACTGCTGCCCTTCCCACCCCCAGAGTTTACCTACAAGTCCCTGCCTTTTTTCTTGAAATTCTTCATCCACTGGTTGTCTCATTTCTCATTGCCTGTTTTGGTGGAATTTGAGACTCCTTCCTCTCTTCATCCATCCACGAGGCCCCAGGGGCCTAACTCCACACCTCACAGACACTCCCCAGAACCCAGCTGCCTTTGGGACTGCTGCTTCCTGAGCCATTGGCCTACTGCCTCCTTCCTCCCTTCACCAGCCTCTGCCAGGGCCTCCCATACTCTCTCCACTACCCCCATCCCCAACCCCAGCTCGACCTCCCCCTAGGCCTCCCTTCCTCTCCACACAGCTCCCAGTGCCAAGCCCAGCAGGGCCACTGCTCTGAGGAAGACAACTGTGGGCCTGGCCCAGCAGAATCAAAGGTTCCACAATGTGTAGTCGGCTTAGAAATGAAGGTAGCAAAGGTCACTGATCCGTGTCTTTCACTTCGCTTATACAAGTATTAGTTGTATTAATTTGGTATTTAATTTTGGATTTTGTAACCTCTTATTAAGCTTTTGAAGAATAGCTGGGAGAAATACAGTTCCAAAATTCGGATTGTCTCTTGTTTAATTCTTTCGAGATTCAAAGATGTTTACGTAGTTATAACCATCATGAACTCTCATCTATAGCAGAGTCTATTGAGAAAATAATTGCTTATGCATCTGTTATCAATTACTTACAAGACTTGAAACTTTTAAAGTTTCAAATATTACAGGAAGATCTTTGATTCATGTTGAGTGGAAATGAGTAGGTTGAGCTGTTGCATACATTCTTGTGTGTTCGTGTGTGTGTGTGTGTGTGTGTGTGTGTGTGAGTGTGTGAGTGCATCTGTGTGTAGGGGGGTATACGTGTATCATTGAAATCAAGGATAAGGATGTTGAGCCTGGGTCTGTACTTGTTTCCTTTTTCTAAGATATAAACTATGGCGTTTCTTTGTTGGTGGTATGCTCTGATTGCTTGCCTTTGCCTGATGTGCACATTCCAGCTCAATTTTTCAATTAAAGATTCTTTTTTTTATAATTCAGCATAAAGGGCTCTGATAGTGTTTTGTCTTTAGTCTGCCATCTAAGATCTTCTTTTCGTCTTCAAAAATTAACGTTCAATATAAATTTTACCTCCTGACTGATTTTCCCTTTAATTTGCATTTTGAAATAAGTGTTATAAATCCTTTAATCTCTGTATTTATGAAGAAAATCATTTTGAATTCTCTGTTTAGTGTAATAACACCTGGACAGATTTGTTAGCACCAAGACCTTAAAATTACTTTTGTAGTTTTAGTTTAAAATACCTCCTCCATGTTTACAGCATGGGGAGACAAATAATTCCTAGTAACAATGATAACAGTTTTATTCATTAAAATATCAGATAATTCATAATTTTGATTATGTCTAGTGGTGAATGAATACATTTGCTCAATAGATTTGCTTGATAGACCCTTGCACAAAAATACCACATATGGGGGCTGAGAATGTGGATCCGTGGTAGACAGCTTATCTTGAATGCATGAGACCCTAGGTTTGATTCCACAGCACCACCTAAGCAGAAATAGCTAGAAGAGGTACTTTGGCTCAAGTGGTAGAGCACTAGTCTTGAGTTGAAGAGCTGAGGGACAGCGACAGTTCACCGTCATCAGCAAATTAAATAAATAAAACTCATACTCAAGTACATGAATTTCAAAGGTTGATTACCATTTTAGTTAGGGGCAGGGTGCCAAGATACAGCAGAACTCTGTTGCAAACCTTTAAGAGGAATTTCAACACCTAACAAATATGAAAACCAGAAAGTAAAACATTAGCTCTGCCAACAACTTATAGAACTGTTACTCAAAGAGAAACCAGTACTAAGAATGAACTACTTGTTATAACATTTCTTAAGAGATTATGGCTTTATATTAATTATCATATAAATTGACCTTCAAAAACTCCATTGGCGGGCCTGAGTCGTAAGGGCACCTACACAAACTGGAGTAGATAATTATCAATCTGGACTTTTAAAATTGTTATTGTATTTTTAAAATTGTTATACGGAAAACAATTTTGTAAGTCAGGTAATGAGTTCATTTCCTGTTTGACAATCCCATCTCTCCTGTCCCTGTCCACAGTCGTATAGCTCGTTGTGAACGCAATAGCTACAGTGTACAAGTGCTGCATTTGTTTCCCTGTTCTCCTTGACTATCTCTGGCTCCCTCAATGCCCTAAAAGGATAAACTAGAACAGAAAAATCCCTCTTGTTTCCAATTCCTGGAATACATTTCAATGTAAACATCAGTAATTTATGAGAGTGTCAGGCTCTGTACACACATCCCAAACACGTGTACTTCCTATACCCAGTCATAACTCCCACCTGATTCTAAGGTCCACACAGTAATTCTTTTCATTTTGCACACAGGAGGTAACTGAGATTCAGAAAGATTATGTAAGTCACTGGAAATACTGGACTGGGCATAGTGGCTCACTCTTATACCTTACCTACTCCAGAGAGTAAGATCTGAAGATCATAGTTTGAAACCAACCAGGTTGACATATCCATTACATGTTTATCTCCATTTAACCAGAAGAAAGCGAGAATTGTGTGTTTCACGTGGTAGACCTAGAACGCCACCAGACATGAGTAGGAAACCTAAAGAATATTGAAAATATCAAGATTTTTAAACTAATGTTGTCCCGTAAATAATCTCAGACACCACACACACACACACACACACACACACACAACACACACACACACACACACACACACACACACACACACACACACACACAACCACACTCCTTAAAACAGATATTAGTACTGAAATCCAAATAGTTTTTTTTATTTTATAAGTTTTATTTTTAGCTTTAGTGAGGTTTGACTTGATAGTTTCTACTGATGAGCCACAACTTACAACTTTGTTATAATTATACCCATATCTGTATTCAGAAGAACATTCTCCTAGTTAAGTCTTCCTCCTTTTTCATCAATGATAAGTTTTCTTTTCTTGGTCCAGTTTCTTTTGGGGATCTCAGTCTCTTAGAATTTTCTGTTTTGCATGGTCTGTAAGTTCATTGATCCAGTAGATCTCAGCCATCGTAATAACCTGGACAGAACCTGCCTTGGGAAAAGTATTCCAAGCTCACCATTCAGTGGATGTTGTTAGTACTCACCCATAATCATGTTCTCTTCAGAATTGTAGACTTGTTAGGTCCAGGAATTCAGGGAAAGCACTCACTGTGTGCTATTTCATGCTTTTTTTTAAAATGGCAGCTTCAACCTATTGTCTACTTTAAGCATGGTATGAAGAGAAGGATTGCCCCCTAAGAGACAGAAGCACTATACTAACTGTGGCTCTCAAAACATAGAAGGAGGGAAAGAATTTCTGAAGGAAACATAGAGCTTAGAAACTGATTTCGTAAAAACTCAAACTTCCTTTTATCTTAACTTCAAAATAGAAAGTCAGAGACTGCAGTTACTTGTATGCTCCATTTATATTCCTGAACAAGGGGCTCCCTTCCTCTTTGCCCTTCTGACAATTTACATCAGGGGCAGGTGGGAAGATGTAACAAGAACACCTAGAATTTGGGCCTGAGATTAAAAACTCCTTTTTGTGATCATAAACATTCCACCACTTCCTGAATTGGATCTGAGGGGCAGAAGGAAAAAAGGTTAGAAATTCAGAAACGTATGATTACTGCTAGGTTTGCTATCTAAACTCATGCCTTTCCACCCCTCAGAATCCTATTTCCCAACTATGTAGACACCCTTACACTCTGTTCTCCTTGAGCATTTGAGTGTGGGGCATCATCTCCTTCTTATGTGTACTGCTTTACAAATGGAGATTTTCCTCCTAGGCTCAAAATGATTTCATTGATTGGGGCATTGTGCAATATGCTAAACAGAGAGTGACCTGGAAGGAAGGTCCTAGAAGGCAAAACATCTACTAGGACAATGGAAACCCATGGTTTGGCATGCTTAATATTTTAACTTGTGCACTGAACTAACAGGAGAAAATGACACACTAAGAAATCTGCCAATTATGCCAAATAAAGAGATATGATGAAGGTCAGAGAAAGGACATTGATTTCATGGTGGTCATGACAAGACAACACCTTACCACACTTTCAAAATACTAATCCATACTCACCTACTTTTTTATTCACCCATGTCATTAGGTCTGAGTTATATGTAGGAGTCCTCAGGGCCTTCAGAACAGGAAGATCTCAGGGAGAGATTAATCCTACAAATATGTGCATTTATCCTACTACACTTGGTAAGTATCCCCTCACTATATTATCTTTGGTTTCATCACTTGCTGACATAGCAGCTGTCTGGTAGCTCCATTGTGAATTCACTTTATTCTGCTGAACCAGAAATGGAGAAGGAGAGACTGACCAGAACACATTTGCATCTTTCTCAATGAGCAGTGAATGGCAGGGAAATATTTAAGAAGCTCCCCATGTTCTCAGTTAGCTAGTACCATCTTGGATTCCGGCTCAAATCTTGATAAACAGATACAGAAATTAGCTTGTTGTACCAGATTCACAGTTAGAGAGGTAGATGAGAAAATGAAAGGGCTTGGTGTGAAAGCCACGGGTTGATATGTAGCACAATTCAAAAGATGTGGAGATGAAGCGATCTACCTGGAAGGAAATGGAGAGGCAGCTGAAACAGAAGAGCACCTAGAGAGAGAAGACAGAGCAAGTTTGATGCTACCTGGACATCAAAGTAATCCACCTGAGGTACAACAATCTGGTTGTGCAGAGCCACAGAGAGAAGTTGGAAGAACATCAGCAAGTGCTCTTGCCCATTTCTAGGGAGCTCCCCAATTGCGATGGTAAGAATTGATAGCTTCTCAGAGCACTGCTGCTGAGCACAACTCAGATCCCTTGCTACCATGATAATTGACACTGGAGAGGAGCAGCAAGAGTTGTATGAGGTGATTGCAGCTCACTGTGTGGAGCCTGTTCTGTAGCATTGTGGAGTGTGGACTGTCAGGATTCTTAGAGCAAAGATCCTATAGCTGGTGTCAAAGAATGCAATCTACTTGGAGTACACATTTATAGATGGCATGTGCCTGAACACAACAAGTGGATAATGCGCTGCAAGAGGTAGTTTTCCTAAAGATCTAACAGCCCAAACTGGACAGGCAAACCCAGAGCTTTGCACCACATCAGGCCACCATGCCAATTTCTTCTCCCATAGTACTGGCTACCCACTTTGCACACCCATGACCTTGTTACCCTGATTGTGTACCACAATCCCTCACAACTATTACTCTTTCACTTTGTCTATGCTTCCTTGTCCCTGCTAAACAGTTCTGGACACCTGTGTTAGCTACCCCAACCCCTGCAAAGCTGTTGCTGCTAACCAATTTCCTTACACTGGAACTCAGCAATTACAGTCACAGTTAACCTTTACCTGGTATCCTACTCTCTACTACTCTTTTCTGCTACCCATAATTCATAACACCGTGGTTCCAGCCACCTGAACCCTAACACTTCTGTCTCCCCTGTCTCTGTTACCCCATTCCCCCCAAAAAAGCAAGGGAAATGTGGGCACAGACAGTTGACTTGGATACTCCTCTTGCAGGCATATTGGGACAAGTTATTCCTCAGGTATTTAACGCGAGGGACTAACTGGTGGTGGAAAGAAAACAGCTTACTCAAAGTTGACTAAAATCCAAGGACATGACTTATAACTTTTTGCTAAGAAAAGAAGGCCCTGCAGTGAAAGTTACTGAGAATGAAAATTTTACAAATAGTATTGAGAACTATGCAAAAGGTTGAGCTTAGTCTCTTCTACCAGTTGTCTGAATTATTTTATGACATATGACATGTAACTACATTGCATTTTAAAAATTATATGAAGATGCACATATATGTGGCATTTATATTAATTGATGGAATAGTTGCACAGGATCACGTTAATGATATTCAATAGTTTATGCTCTATGATATGCCCATGAATCTGCCTTTGGCAATATGTATTGACCTCTCTAACAACAAATGGAATTTCATTGTCAAATACTACAAGGAGATTATTCATGCTAGTACCAAAATGAAAGCGGGAACAAGAAAACTGAATAAAGCTACAAGTTTGAAGGGAGGGGGTCAATGGTAAGGGTTATGATAAAAGAGAAGTTCTTCACCATGGAATCTTGGAAGAATAGAATGTTTTTATTGAATTACTAGCTTTTAAAACATTGTTAGAAAGCAAAACATTGTTTTTTATTCTTGCTATTTAGAACCTCTTTAATGAATAGTTTAACAAAAAATTATCAATACAACTTTGAAAATTCAATGATGTGAATTATCAGATTAACATTATACTCAAAGTTGGTTTGAGATGCAGGCAGGCTGCATTCCTTTTCCATTAAATTAATGGAATAAGCTTCCTTTTGAATGGTTGGACAGTCCATGACATTTGTTTCAAAACAAGAAAATATACTGGAGAGAAAAAAAAGGAGGAGTAGTTCCAGGAAGATGGCAGAGGAGATTCTGGAGGCTAAACAAGCTCCCACCTAAAAAGCAGTTTTAGTGTAACAGTGAACAGTCCTAGGCGGGAGAATTACACCAAGTTTGCCATCCCAGTACAGAGACTTTTGCCAGAAAGGGAAAATCCAGGCAAGGAAACAGATCTGAGCACTTGCCGGTAGCTGTGGCTGTGGTGGCGGCGGCGGTAGCACTGGCCGTTGCTGCCATACCTACAACACAGAGATTCCTGGACAAATGTGCCAGACACAGCGAGTGATCGGATTCTACTCAACACCAGCAAGAACTGACAAGGTGTAGGTATCTTCATCCTGCAGATCACAGACCAGAGACAAACCAGGAAAGAAGACATAATAACACCTTCTCAGGGAGCAGAGGAGGCAAGTTCACCTCCCCCCCTCCCCTCCCCACTGTGCCACTACCTTAGATCTCCATCTTTGATACTGGCAAAGGCCCAGCTGAGAATAGCGCTCTAACCCAGGACTTGGAGGAAAACAAAAGAGTCATTTAGCAGGTCACAGAACCTGACCTGACTTGCCAGGCTCAGCTCCACCCAAGAGAAAGTCACCCAGACCAGGCAGTGAAAACTCAGCCACCAGAGTAATGTCTTTCTTCACTGTGTAAACAGAGCCAGAGGCTTCCCCTCCTTATAGCAGCCTAGACAATCAATTGAAATTCAGTAAACATAAACCCTGAAAATGGCTCCATGCTGGGCTCTGTGAGTGTCTCAGAAGCAAGCCCCTCAGGGAAAAGCTAGTATTTGCTGAAAGGCCTCAACTCTACCCAGAAACTAGCCTCATCACAGCATCTCCAAACAAGAGGAAACTGCCAACTCCCTCTTTTGTGAGAAACAAAGCAGATCTCCCTCCCACTGAACTAGCATGGGAGGAGGATCACAAAATTCTGGTTAAAGCAGACCATTTTTCAGCCTGCCAAACAAACTAACTTAAGAAACCACAGGAAAACCAAACACCACAAGCAGACTAGAGACTCCACCAAGAGACTAGTTATGGACACAAGGGAGATACAGGATCTTCCCATTCACCGCCCCCCCAAAGATCCCTTTCTTTTTACCTTTTCATTAACTTGTAATTTAAAAAAAAATGTTTTCTATTAATCCTTTTTTTCCTCTTATAATTTTTATTTTAGGTGTATATGTGTGTGCACTTTTGTATTTTTATTTTATCTCTACTGAATTTTGATCTTTTTCCTTTCTTTCTTTCTCATTCTTTTCACTTTCTTCTCTTCATTCTTTTTTAGGTGACTTAATTGCTGTTCTGCTCATCCTCAGATATTGATTGATTCATTGATTATTAGACCTTATTCCACATTGTTTACACACTTAATCCAGGAATTTATTACTTATTCCAAAAACTCTTAGGCTTAAATTCCTTAATAACAGTATTATCTCATAATACCTATATAATATTATAATTATTTTTATTTTTTAATTTTACTATAAGTATTTTTAGTTCTTCACATCTCCTTTCTACTCCTCCCCTCCTCTCATCCTATTCCTGTTCTTCTCTCAATATTTCTTCTTTAAACTTGCATCATTTTTGTGTTTCACTTTTTAAATTTAAATTTTTGTTTTTCCATTTATTCTTTCCTCTTTTATTTTCTCTTCTCTTTCTCCTATCATTTTGTCCAATCCATTTTCCTCTTTGAGATTAGGTCTTGGTTACTTTCACTGTCCTTTTACTTTTCCACATCTCTCTAATCCTATTTTTCCCACTTTTCTCCCTAAAACTAATAATTTCTGGTTTGCCAAATTCTACTTTGCTGTTCTTAGCCCATTAATATATTGTTGTTTTACATTGAATAGATAGTACCTGTTGAAATAGATTGTATCTGTCGACTTTTGATTGTGCAACTACAGGACTTTGGTTGATGCTTGCCTTAAAATAGTGTTCTAGCACAAAACTGTTGTCACTTTCATACCAAATAGAGGCATTCATGGAATCCATTAAAAGACAGCTGAAAGAAGTCAGGGAGACCCGAAAGGGAATGTTGAATGGAGCCCAACAGAAAGAATGAGAGTCCAAGGAAACCATAACCAATCAACTAAGTGATTTGAGAATAAACACTGAACAAGAAATTAAGGAAGTAAACAAATCCATACAAGATCTAAAACAAAGCTCCAACAAAAAATTTGAAGCCATCAAAGCCAATCAATTAGAAGGAAAAGTAATAAAAAAAAAAAAAACAAAGTAGAAATTCTTTTTTTATTTATTTTTTGGTTGCGGTCTTGGTGCCTGAACTCTGGGCCTCGGCGCTGTCCCTCAGCTCTTCAGCTCAAGGCTAGCGCTCTACCACTTGAGCTACAGCGTCACTTCCGGCTTTTTTATTTTGCTTGTGTGATGCTGAGGAATTGAACCTAGGGCCTCATACATGCAAGGCAAGCACTCTACCACTGAGCCACCTTCCCAGCCCTCAAAGTAGAAATTATTGACAGTAGGTTAGACCATGCAGAAGACTGAAACTCGGAGATTGAAGACAGCCTATATATTATAGAGGAAGAACATACAACTATCTAAGACAAGTCCAAGAAATATGATAGATCTATTCAACATTTGGAAGACACCATCAGAAAGCCTAATCTGAAGATAATAGGTGTGGAGGAGCACCTAGAAACAGAAGGTCTAGGAAATTTGTTTCACAGGATCCTAGCAGAAAACTTCCCAAACATGCAAAAAGATAGACCTATTCAATATAAGAAGCTTTTAGAACCCCAAATAGACCCAGAGAACAAGACGTCATATCAACACCTTATAATCCCCACAGGATCAATTCAGACCAAGGAAAACATCCTCAAAGTTGTCAAGGAGAAAAGATCAATCACCTATAAGGGAAAACAATTAGAATCACCTCAGATTTCTCAGCAGAGAAAATTAAAGCCAGAAGAGGCTGGGATGATGTAGTCCATGCCCTAAAGACAAACAACTATCAACCAAGAAAACTGTACCCAGTTAGTTATACTCTCCTTCATGACTGAAGGGCAAATAAAAATTTTCCATACCAAAGAAAAAGTGAAATAATATATCTTTACCAAACCAGCCCTACAAAAGTTACTTAAAGATGTCCTACACAGAGAAAACCAACAGGACCACAATAAAGGGTAAGAAACTGCACCCAAATTGAGAATCCAAGAACGGTAGGAAGAACCCAGTTGGCGCAGCCCTCAAAAAGGTGCATAAAATGGCAGAAACTCCCAAATATCTCTCAGTACTATCTCCCTACATTAAAAACTTAACAATACAATTAAGCAACATAGATTGTCTAGTTGGATGAAAAAAAAGATCCTTCTGTGTGCTGCATTCAGGAGTCATAACTTGCTCATAAAAACAAACACATGTTGAAAGTGAAAGGCTGGAACAAAATCTAACAAGCAAACGTCCTCATAAACAGGAAGGCGTTGCAATCCTAATATCAGATAAAATAGATTTCAAATTAAAATTAGTGAGAAGAGATAAAGAAGGTCGCTACATACTACTTAAGGGATCTCTCCTTCAGGAGGATATTACAATTCTAAATATCTATTCGGCACACAACGGAGCACCCAAATTTATCCAAGAAACTATACTTTTTCTCACATTTCCCATAGATGCAAAGATATTAATTGTTGGGGACTTTAACACACTCTCCCCACTAGATATATCAACTCGGCAAAAAAATCAACAGAGAAACCACGGATATAAAAAACTGCATAGATCACCTAGATTTAACAGACATCTACCGAATATTTCACCCAACAGCATCAGAATGCACGTTTTTCTCAGCACACAGAAACTTTTTCCAAGAGAGACCACATTTAGGTCACAAATTAAACTTATCCAAATCCAAAAACATTGAAGTTATACCTTGCATTCTCTCAGGCCACAAGGGAATAAAATTAGGACTCAACAGCAAAAGCCACTAATGAAAGTCCTGTAACACATGGAGGCAGAGCAACACACTGTTGAATCACAAATGGGTCATGGAAGAGATCAGAAACGAAATTCAAATGTTTATAATATTCAACAAAAATGAACACACAAATTACCAGCTCCTCTGGGACAGAGCAAATGCAGTACTCAGAGGCAAGCTTATAGCTCTGAGTTCCTACATCAACAAATTGGAATGACCTGAAACCAACAATTTAATGAGACATCTGAGCCTCCTTGAAAAAGAGCAGCAGGATAAACCCCAATCCAGTAGATGGGAAGAAATAATTAAAATTAAATCAAAACTAAATGAATTAGAATCCAAAAAATCATAGAAAGAATCAACAAAAGAGTTGGTTCTTAGAAAAATTAACAAATTGACAGACCCTTAACAAATCTTATTAGAAGAACAAGAGAACACACTCAAATAAATAAACTCAGAGATGAGAATGGAAACATCACCACAGACTCAACCAAGATTCAGTACATTATAAGGAATACTTCTCAAACCTTTATGCTAATAAGTTTGAGAACTTGTCAGAAATGTACCGTTTCCTTGTAAATATAGACATGCCGAAACTAAACCAAGATGAGTTAAACCATCTTAACTGGCCCATATTAAGCAATGAAATAGAAATAGCAATAAGAGACCTCCCATCTAAGAAAAGCCCGGGACTAGACAGTTTTACAGCAGAAATCTACAAGGCCTTCAAAACAGAGATCATGTCAATACTTCTCCAAGTCTTCAATATTATTGAAAGAGAAAATTCACTACCGAACTCATTCTATGAAGCCATCATAAACCTCATCCCCAAACCAAGCAGAGACTCATCAAAGAAAGAGAACTATAGATCCATTTCTTTGATGAACATTGATGCAAAACTTCTCAACAAAATTTTGGTCAATCGACTTTCACAATTCATCCAAAAAATCATACATCATGATCAAACAGGATTCATTTCAGGGATATGAAGCTGTTTCAATATATGCAAATCAATTAAAACAATAACTCAAATCAACAAGAACAAGGATAAGAACCACATGGCTACCTCAATAGATGCAGAAAAAGGATCTGACAAGATCCAACAATCCTTTATGATGAAGGTTCTGGAAAAAATTAGGAATTCAGGGAACATTCTTTAATACAATAAAGGATGTATATGACAAACCTACATCCATTTTACTTAATGGTAAAAAAGTGAAGGTATTTCCTCTTAACTAAGGAATGGGATAAGGATGTCTACTAACTCCACTTCTCTTCAAACTAGTATTAGAATGGCTAGGTACAGCAATAAGATAAGATTCAAATATAAAAGTGAATCCATATAGGGAAAGAAGAAGCTCTCCCTCTTTGCAGATGACATGAACTTGGATTTAAAGAATCCCACGGACTCCACTCCCAAATTATTCAAGCTGATTCAAACCTTTGACAAAGTAGCAGGGTATAAAATTAACCCTCTAAAAACAATGGCTTTTCTGCATGTCAAAAATGAGAAAAGTATGGCTGAAATCAGGAAAGTAACGCCATTCGTAATAGCCCCACAAAAAAATAAAATACCTAGGACTTAACAAACAAAAGAAGGACCTCTATGATGAAAACTTTAAAAACCTGAAAAAGGAAATCAAAATAAAACTTATAAGGTGGCAAAAACTCCCATGTTCCTGGATTGGAAAGATCAACATCGTGTAAATGGCAATACTTCCCAAGGATATCTACAAATTCAATATGATACCTATCAATATTCCAGCCTCGTTCTTTTAGTAAAAAGAAGAGGCAATCCAAAAATTCATATGGAACAATAAAAAACCCTGAATAGCAAAAACGATATTTAACGGAAACAACAGAGCTGGAGGAATATCAATACCAAATTTCAAACTCTTCTACAAAGCCATAGTAATTAAAACAGCTTGGTACTGTCACAAGAATAGACCACAGGACCAATGGAATAGAACTGAAAACCCAGAAATGAACCTATATACCTATAGACATCTAATGTTCGATAAGGGAGCTAAAAAATTAGAATGGAAGAAACACAACCTCTTCAGTAAATGGTGCTGGCAAAATTGGTTAACTACTTGTCGAAAACTGAAGCTAGATCTTTGTATATCATCCTGCACCAGAATGAACTACAAATGGATCAAAGACCTCAGAGTCAAACAGACACTCTGAAAACATTAAAGAATGGAATAGGAGAAACAGTAGGTCTCTTTTGCACAGGCTGAAATTTTCTTAATAGAGACCCAGAATTACAACAAATCAAAGAAATGTTGGACAAATTGGATTGCATGAAATTGCAGAGCTTCTGCATGGCAAATGACATAGCTAGCAAGATCAATTGAAAACCCATTGATTGGGAGAAGCTCTTCACTACCATACAATAGACAAGAGTCTCATATCTAAAATACACCTGGAACTCAAAAAAATTAAATCCCCAAACAACAAATCCTCAATAAAACAACTGCCCAATAAATAAGTGGGCTAAAGACTTAAAGAGAAACTTCTCTGAAAATGAAAGAAGGATGGCCAATGAACACATGAAGAAATGCTCAACCTCTCTAGCCATAACACAAATGCAAATCAAAACAACATTGAGATACCACCTCACCCCAGTTAGAATGGCTATAATCAAGAACTCTAATAACAACAGATGCTACAGGGGATGTGGGCATAAGGGAAATTTATTGCATTGTTGGTGGGCATGTGAACTTGTTCAACCATTTTGGAAAGTAGTATGGAGGTTCCTCAAAGGATTCCACATAGAGCTCCCCTATAACCCAGCAATCTGACTTTTGGGCCTTTTCCCAAATGGTCACAAACAAGACCATATTAAAGCTACCAGCACAATTATGTTTATTGAACCATTATTTACTATAGGTAAGATATGGAACCAACCCAGATGCCCCTCAGTAGATGCATGGATCAATAAAATTTGGTATATATACATACACACACACACACACACACACACACACACACACACACACACATACACACAAGAGAATTCTATGCCTCCATCAGAAAAAAATGACATTGCCCCACTTGTTAGGAAATGGAAAGACTTGGAAAAATTTATATTAAGTGAAGTAAACCAGTCCCAAAGAAACATAGGTCCCATGGTTTCCCTTATTTGCAATATCTAAATATATGTTTGAGACAAGCAGAAAAGGTCACTCAAGTTGATGTTAGGTGAAATGAACCACAAGATAAGGATTCAGTGTTTTTTTTTTTTCTTGCGATTTTTTCTAACATATTTATAAGATGACTTCTATATTGCTTTGTATGTCCCTCCCCCACAGTATAGCCCCTGCTTTCATGGTATTTGGTGTTGGTATAATTTGTGGAGGGGAAGGGAAAAAAACTAATCTTTTAACTAGGGATACAGGTGGACCCATTGCAACAATGAGATGTACAAGTCGTTAGGTCGAAAAACGAACTTAACAACTTTGATGGGTGGTGGGGGGAAGATCAGGTGGGGAGAGGGTGTAGTATGGAAAGGTATGGGAAGGGGAAACAAAGAGGCGGCAACAATGCTTGATAAGAAATGTGCTCATTATCTTGCCTATGTAATTGTAACTCTTCTGTTTGGTATTCTCACTATAAAAAAAATAAACAAATAAAAAATATAAGGAAAATGAACTTTACAACTTGGCCGGCGAGGGTGGGGGGTGGGCAAAGGGGTGTCTGGAGAGCACGGCAGGGGGCAGATGAGAACAGATGGGAAGGGGAAACAAAGGAGGAGGCAACAGTGCTTGATGAATAATGTACTCATTATCTTGCCCTTTTAATTATTACCCCTCTGTATGGTATTTTCATAAATAAATAAATAAATAAATACGAAGGAGACTCAAAGCTGCTGAAATTAGCATATTTCCCACTTGGACTTTAATGGGATTTTTCTACAAACAACAAGATTTTCATCTTAACATAGAAATTTCAAAATGTATTGCTACAGAATAGATTGTAAATGTAATATTTAATACTATTGGAATAATTGAAGACAAAGTTTTCCAGAAAACTTTAATTTCAGATAAACTGCAATATTCCAATAAATACATAGAAGAAATATAATTTAAAAATTCACTGATCAAAGAAAACTCTAGCAGGAATGTCTGAAAGACGCTTATCTGAAAACAGGAATTGCAACTGTGGCTCAAGTGATAAAGGGCTCCACTTGAGCAGAAGAACTCAGGGATATGTTAACACCCTGAGATTAAACCCCAGGACTGAAAAAAATAAAATTTAAAGAATTGAAGCATTAAGGCTGGGAAGGAGACTCAGTGGTAGAGTGCGTTTCCTGAATGCATGAGGTCCTGGGTTCAATTCCTCAGCACCACATAAGCAGAAAAGTGTGGAAATGGCTCTGTGGCTCAAGTGGTAGAACACTAGCCTTGAGCTGAAAAGCTCATCAGGTACAGCAACCAGACCCAGAGTTCAGGCCCTCCTACCACCACCAACAACAACAAATTAAAACATCAAACAACCTGAAGTTATTGTCCAGAATAATGAGTGCGGCATTATCCGTTTACGTGACTTAGTGACTTTAAACCTAGTTTTAAAGTGGAGGTGGTGGGCAATTTGTGTGTTTGCCAAAACCTGCAAAATTATTTTGTACTTTCCCAAGGAGGAAGAAAGGAGGAAATGGGGGGAAGAGTGGAGGTGTTTGGTGACCTTGCCTTTTGGTTCAGTGTTTGTTTTCTGGAGTTAAATTCAGAGAAATTCTGCTTGCAATCCTAGTTGCATGGAGGGGGGGGGATGAAGAAGCCATGCCCTGGAAGTGGTTTTGTCCTGTCCTTGGCCTAGCTCCAACCATCACTGGATAATCCAAGTGCCACTTCAGGACCAAGAAGCATTGAAGACTACTGATCCACTAGGCAGATGGACCTAACCACAGCCAGAAAAGGCAAAAAATGCAATGCTGAGGACAGTACTGGAAATCTATACCAGAAAGAGAGTTTTATATTGTTTATTATAAAAATACTATACAGAGTGTTTACAGTTACATGAGTAGGGTAATGAGTACATTTCCTATTGAGCATTGCTACCTTCTCCTTTGTTTTTCCCCTACTATCCTTTCCCTCTCCAACTCTCCAACTCCTCCCTCCTTTACCCCTACCCAACATTTTAAATTCATTTTCGACAAACTGTCCTGTACATCTCATCATCCCAATGGGTCAACCTGCAACCCCATTTCAGCATTCTGCTGTAACCTTTCCACTCCCCAAATTACAAAAATGTATATAAAAATGCAGAACACTGGAATAAAATACACTGAAAACAGAAATTATACCATGGGGGGACGAACCTACAAAAGAATCACATAGTGCATTATAAGTATACTAAAAACAAAAACAAGAAAGAAAAAATCACTTGTGTATCTGACTTGGGGTACCTTTCACTTAATTTAATCTTATATGGTTATACGTCCATAGCCTTTGACCTTCTCTGCTTGTCCTAGACATGTCCTAGTCCTTGCAAACCAGGGAAACCATGGAACATATGTTTCTTTAGGTCTGGCTTACTTCACTTAATATAATATTTACCAAGTCTTTCCATTTCCTAACAAATGTGACAATTTCATTCTTTCTAATGGAGGAATAGAATTCCAGTGTGTGTGTGTGTGTGTGTGTGTGTGTGTGTGTGTGTGTGTGTGTGTGTGTGTGTGTGTGTGTGTGTCACATTTTCTTGATCCATTCATGAACTGAGGAGCATCGAGGTTGGTTCCATATCTTAGCTCTTAGCTATGGTGAATAATGCTGCAATAAATATGGTTGCACAGGCAACTTTGGTATGACCTTGGTTGTGATCATTTGGGTAAATGCCTAAATGCCCAAAAATGGGATTGCTGGGACATAGGGGAACTTTACATGGAGTCTTTTGACGAACTTCCATACTGCTTTCCAAAGTGGTTAAACAAGTTTACACTACCCATCATCAATGAAATAGCATTCCATTTTAGCCACATCCCCTCCAACATGTTATTAAATTTCTTGATTATAGCCATTCTAACTAGAGTAAGGTGCAATCGCAATGTTGTCTTGATTTGCATTTCTTTTGTGGCTAGAATAGTTGAGCATTTCTTCATGTGTCTAATTGACATTTTTATTTCCTCTTCAGAGAAGTCTCTCTTTAAGATTTTAGCCCACTTAATTATCGAGCAGTTGTTTCTTTGAAGATTTGCTGTTGGGGGATTTAATTTTTTGAGTCCTAAGTACATTTTAGATATAAGACCTTGTCCTTTTTATACCTCGTGAAGATCTTCTCATAGAACGTATGCTTTCTATTGATATTGCTATCTATGACCCTTGCAAAAGCTCTCATGTTTCATGCAATCCCACTTGTCCAACCTTTCTTTGATTTCTTTCTATTGACTATTGTAATATGTTTATTAAATACAGACTGTATCAGCACTTGGAATTTATAATTCCATCTCATCTTGTAATAGTAAATTACTTGTTTCATAAAGAGATGAATTAAGGAATGAATTTCTTAACTGATTTTTCTTTACTCTTTGTTTCTGGCTCTATTAAGAAAATTTCGGTATGTGCTAAAAAGCCCTAGTTTATCCTATTCCTTCATATAATGTTTTAATGTTGCCCTCTTTTATTATGACGTCTTTCATCCATTTGGAGTTGATTATTGTGTAGGGTGTTATATATGGATCCAGCTTTAGTTCAACAGGTTTTAACCAATTTTGCCCACACCATTTACTCAAAAGGCTGTCTTTCTTCCATTCTCTTTTTTTTGCTCCCTTGACAAAGATTAGGTGGCTATCGGTCAGGGGGTTCATTTCTGAGTCTTCAGTCCTACTCCATTGGTCCTCAAGTCTGTTCTTGTGCCAGAACCAAGCTGTTCTTATTACTATGGCTTTTTAGTAGCGTTTGAAATTTGGAACTGATATTGCTCTAGTGCTGTTATTTCTGCTAAGAATGGACAAACCTACAGACAGCATTATACTTAATGGTGAGAAGTTAAACCCACTTCTTATAAATTCAGGAATGAGATAAGGATGTCTGTTCTCTCCACTCCTTTTCAACTTAGTATTAGAATGCTAGCTGGGGCAATAAGATAAGATGCAATCTTAAAGGGATCCAAATAGCAAAAGATGAAGTAAAACTCTCCTTCTTTGCAGATGACATGGTCTTGTATATAATGAAACCCATGGACTCCATTCCCAAGTTACTTGAGCTGATCAGAAACTTTGTCAAACTAGCAGAGTATAAAATTAACCCTAAGAAAATAAAGGCTTTCCTGTATTCCAATAACGATAACCAAACCTGAACCCGAACCCTAACCGAACCTAAACCCGAACCCTAAACTGAACCCTAACCCGAATCCTAACCCGAACCCGAACCCGAACCCTAACCCTAACCCGAACCTGTCCCTGAACCTGAACCCGAACCCGAACAAAACCCAAACCCTAACCCGAACCCGAACATGAACACCAATGCGAAACCGAACCCAAACCAAACCCTAACTGAACTCGATCCAGAACCCGACCAGAACCTGAACCCGAACCTGAACCCAACCCAAACGCGAACACGAACTCGAACCTGAACCCGAACACGAACACGAAACTGAACCGAACCCGAACCCTAACCTGAACCTGAACCCAACCAGAACCCTAACCCCAAACCCAACCCTAACCTGAACCCGAAACCCTATCTGAACTAGAACCCGAACCCTAACCTGAACCCTAACCCAAACCCTAACCCGAACGATAATCCTAAGCCTAACCCTAACATTAACCCGAACCCAAAACCGAACCCGAACTCGAACCCGAACCCTAACCCGTCCCAAACCTGAACCCTAAGACGAACCCAACCCAAAACCCAAACCCGAACCCGAACCCGAACCCGAACCCTATCCCGAACCCGAACCCGAACCCAAACCCGAACCTGAACCCGAACCCGAACCCAAACCCGAACCCTAACCAGAACCCGAACTCGAATCCGAACCCTAACCCAAACCCCAACCTGAACCCGAACCCTAAGCCTAACCGTAACATTAACCAGAACCCGAAACCAAACCCAACCCCGAACGCAAAACCGAACCCAAACCTGATCACGGACCCAAACCCGAACCCGAACCAGAACCCTAACCCAAACCCTAACCCTAACCCTATCCCGAACCCGACCCTGAACCGGAACTGAAACCTAACCCGAATAAGAAACCAAACCCGAATCTGAAACTGAACCCGAACCCGAACCTGAACGCGAACTTGAACCCGAACTGGAATCCGAACCTGAATCCGAACCCAAACCCTAACCCGAACCCGAACCCGATCCTGATCTCGAACCCAAACCCGAACCCGAACCCCAAGCAAAACCCGAACCCGAAACCGAACCCGAACCCAACCCGAAACCGAACTCGAACTCGAACCATAACCCGACCCGAACCCGAACCCTAAGACGAACCCGACCAAAAACCCACACCCGAACCCGAACTGAAATTAAGAAAGCAACCTATTTTTACTAGCCACACAAAAAATAAAATACCTAGGAGTTAACTTAAGAGGTGAAGGTCCTCTATGATGGGAAGTTTAAAAACCTGAAAAAGAAAATTAAAGCAGAGCTATGGAAGTGGGAAACTTCCCATTCTCCTGGATTGGGAGGATTAACATCATGACAATGGCAATACTGCCAAAGGCTATATCCAAATTCAATGTGATACCTACCAATATCCCAATGTCACTCTTCAATAATGTAGAAGAAGCAATCCAAAAATTCAAACAATAAAAGACCCAGAATAGCAAAGAAGTTTATTGTGACAATCATTTTGTATTGCCACCTTGATTCTACAAAGTCATTTATGAATTTTAAATTTCTTCCCTCCCTTTGGATAAAGCTCACAAACACCCTGCCTCTAGCTCCCAGACACTTAACTCTTAGCTCTGGACAATTGTTCCTAGATAATGCGTTACTTAATTGTATTTTGAGTGCATAAAATATGCATATAAAACTAGCATATTTTGATCTTATGAGAAAGCAGCCTTTTTTTCCCCTCTCAAATTTATTTCCTGATAGGCATTTTTATAGAGAATCTGTTTTCTTTTTTAAATGAAAGACTGGTAGGAAATTATGTTCATAATCTGGCTCCTTCTCTTGCACCTCAATACCTAAAACACAAATTTCACAAAGCATTTACAAGAAACAATGCAAAAACCAAACATTGGGAATGCTCAGATGCAGAACGTTTTACAAAACCCAGAATAACTCTGCTGTCTGAGGGAGGGGCTGTCTGTATAAATTAACAAACAAACCCAAAAGAGCAGCCAGGAGTACCAGACGTGAGTGTCCCTGGCTGCTACTCCATGGACAAGGAGCATGGAAGGGCTTCCTGAGCCTGCTGGAGAGTGCATGGAGGAGTTTCCTTGCCAGCTTGAGTACAAAAAGATGGCTTCACCCGCCTGGATCTGTCTTTCTTGTTTTCTCCCCACAGCAGAGCAGAATTGTCCCCTGCTCTAAGAAGAATAAATATTGTACCAGCCAATCTGCAGAGTGGTTTCTGTTTGGTCTGCACACCTTCTTAGGTAGGTGCCCTCTGCCCCGCGGTGTGTGTGTGCTCCCAGGGGCTGATCCTCAGGGCCCAAGCCCACGAGGCGGGCATGTGTTAGATGTGAGTCAGTGACACTGTCATTCACACAGCAGCTGCCGTGTTGCTGCCCTAGCTGAACAGCAGTTGCACCCTGATCTTCTCCCACAGTCCCAGGCGAGGTGCCCGCAATGGCCCGATATGGGCAGGCTGCCACTAGGATCCTACTTCACCAGACAGACATGCATGCCAGATGAAGTGGCTGCCACCTGAATTATTAATTATTTTATGGAGCAGTATTAAAAAAAGTGATACACATTACTATATGATATGTAATGCTATATCCTTGAGTCTCTAGTCCAAAATTATTGAACTTTATACTAGCAAGAATGGATTTTATTGTTTGTATTTATAAGGCCATAATGGAAAACTGAAATAAAAGTACAACAAAACTCATCCGTAAACACCTGATTAAATCTCAGAATTTGAAAAAAAATTGTAAGTAGTGCAAATGAAATTATACTAGAATAGTAAAATACACACAAAATACATTACATTAGTTACGTTCAAATGTAAAATAAGTAATTACAGACACAATTCCTACTGGATAAAAAAATATCACAGTAGTTTAAAAAGTTGAAGTGATATAGGTTATATATTTTGTTTTTATAAAACTTATTTAAATCTCCAAGCTCTGTTTATCTCAGTGAAGGAAAATGTTAGAAAGTAGAAATTATTTGTGGCACCTCTTGCTTGCAGTACCACGAAGGGGAGTGGCACGTCCTAATGGGAGTCCTGAGATGAAAACCACACCCCGCCCAAGTAGACCCATCAGAGGTCCATGTGGTGACCATAAGGGGGTCCAGGACACCGCATAGCTGCTGCAGCAGCTGCAGGACCTTTCCGGTGGGCTGTAGCCAACAAGGTTCCATTAGTGACCAAACCAAGCAACCCAGACTCAGGTGCCAAAGCCAGAGGGGAAGGCAGGGCAGACGCCAAGTCCTGGCTACCATCTGTGCAGCCTACACTTCCAAGGCCAATCCCTTTCTCCTGCTTTGGAGAGCAACAAGGGTAGGGGGTGAGCCCATTGCCTCCAAATGGAGTATCCCTAGAATGGCACCCAGAGCTGGACCCATGTGGGCCAGAAGGGCGACAGAGGAGGCTACACAGCAAAGCAAGAGGTGATTTATTCCCCCGGTGCTGCAGCTGGTGTGCTGCAAGTCCAGGCTTCTCTGGCACTGATTAGCATATGAAGGGTTGGCCCTGTATCGAGTCGACAAGGACCAGAAAGTGGAGGTCCACAGAGATGCTGAAGGGGCTCCAGGATGTTGAGCTGCTGCAGCTGGCACAAGCCAGCTGACAGAGGGGCCAACACATGGCTCCAGTACCCAGACCCCCTTAAAGACTGATGAGGTGAACCAAGGCTGGGCTGCCTGGCCCCAAGGGGGCAGGCTTCATGACTAGCCTTCCTTTACCCATGGACTGTGCAGTATACAAACATGGTGTCCCCCACCCCGCACTCGTGGGGGCAGGCAGTGACCCCAGAACAGAGTCTCCGTAGGATGGGCCATGCACTCAGGAGCACAGAAGACCAGTACCACCAGCAGAGCTGGAGGAGGAGATGGCAGCAGTGTCCTCAACTACAGACCCATGGCTGCCAGTTCCTGGGTGAAATGGAGCAACTGAGACTGGGAAGTTAGGTGGGAAGGGTGGGCGGGACTCATCTGGCAATGCTGGGGAGCATGCACACACATCTACTCACTGCACATCCAAGGTAAAGAAGTTGGCCACACATCTCAAGGGGTGACCTGAGGAGGCACCCACACCCACAGGGACTACAGAAATGGAGTTTCACGTGGTGACTTGGAAAGGGCTCCAGGGCACAGCCTTGGAGCAATGAACAATTGGCAAAAACAAAAACAAAAGAAAAAGAAAAACGAAAAACGTCCAGTAAAACTTTTCAGCAATGATAACCGATTATACCTTAAAAACAGTTTTACTTTCTTCTTGTCCTGTATTTTTGCATGGGGCCCTCTGAATTAACCAGAAATCTTCAGGATTTGTTCATGCATAGTAATACAAATAAATATAGCTTCTATTCTTTTTTAATTAAGGGAAGTTGCATTTAGTTCTTTCCATTGTTTGATTCATGAAAAAGAATTCCTGAAGTATATCTGTAAAACACCGAACTCAGCATTTCTTTTGAACTCCTCACTGAAGAAAGAGAATAAAATGACTGAGCAACAGGTAACACCCATTTTGTCACTGTGCTAGCTGTCTCTCTGATTAGAAAATAATCCTGCCATGCATATGCAGATAGCTTATGCAAAATGTTTTCCAACAACTCTTGGTGTTATATTGCATTTATTTTCCTCTTCCTGCCTTCTTTTCTGCTCCTCTTCTCGAGTCCTGTTTCCCTCTTCCTTCTCTCCTACCTCTACTTTCTCCCTGTCTGATCCTCTTCTCCCTCCTGCTATGCCCTTCCTCCTTTCTTACCCCTTCCTCCTCCTTTCCTTTCCTCTTTCTCTTCTACTTCTTTATGGTCCTGGGGGTTGGACACACACTAAGCAGATGCTCTCCTGCTCGCTACAGGCCTCCAGTCTGGACTTCATTTCAATGACACTCTATTTCTTTGGTGCAAAACCAACAAAGTCTTTTGATTCAGGATTTAATTCATTGTACATATTCTAAACCATGAATATGTGCTACTTCATACAGTGTGGCTAATAGGTTTGGATTATGCTTTGGGCTTCAGTTAAACTCCTCAGAAATAATGTGTTTTGAAGGCAATCTAATGTGATCCTGCTACTCCCACATTAATGGACTGGTTACTTCATATATTGCACGAGTACTTCCATATTGCTCCCAGTTTAATGAACTGTCATTTTGTGGTAACACCCACAGTAACACTAACCCAAGGATTGCTGGAGATAAGAAGATTAAGTCCAGACAGGAAAATCCATGAGATATGTATCTCAAAATAACTACTAAAAAGCCAGAAGAAAGCCTGTGGCTATGTGGTTTAGTGCCATACTTCCACAGAATAAGCTAACGACGGGGCCCAGGCCTCATTTGGAGAAGTGTGGTGGGTGCATACACACACACACACACACACACACACACACACACACACACAATTTCCCAGCAAGAGCAAGTATCTGTTTTCCCAATAACATATCTGAGTTCCAATTTATGTGTTTGGATATTTTTGAAAGTTTTATCATCAACTTACCTAATTTTAATGAATGATACCCTGTTCACTATTATTTAATCCTGGTTGGAAAATATTTTAAGACACACTTTCATGTACAAAATTGTCTTTTCCCCATATTGTGACTGTCTTGGTTTGTAAGAATGAAAGAATTGTGCCTTTAATTAATTAGTTCATTAATTAGAAAAGTAACCCTAACCCTAGAACCAATTGCCTTTGTATTCTAAAAGCCACAAAAGTACATTAAATTTATACATCCTATCTTTGATTCAACTCATCTTTCTTAAAATAGTTTCTAGTTTTACTCAATATCGTGCCATTTTTCTAACCCAACATTCAGGCTAACCCTCACATTAATCATACCCTAATTCTCATATTATTAGCAGTTTCCTATTTATATTCATCCTAATTCGATCTTGACTTGTTATTCAAAGATTTACTTTCCGTTTGACCCTAAATTTTCCATTTCCCTAATGCTAACACTAAGCCCAGCTGGAACTGAAACCTAATTCTCAAACCTACTAATAGTCCAAAATTAATATTAAAAATACTCTAGTTTTCATACATTGTAATGAATATTCCAGTTTGCACTCTTTAAATGAGTTTCAGTTTGCCCTAATTCCAACAAATTTCCTGACTCTACCTCTGAAGTGATCTTGTTCCCTAACATGAACCATTATATTACTGGTCCTCAAATTCTCTTACCAGGAAAAATACTGTAGTTTCCATTAATCCTACCTTTTCCTGAACCACTGTATCCTAAAACAATTTCAGATTTACATATCACCTAGTCCTTTTCTTAACGCTAACTCTCAACCTAAACCTGGCTGGAAAACTCTCATTAATCATTACAAGAATGATCACTGAGAAATAAATACAATGATAATGCTCTAGTTATTATTCACGTTCACATTTTTGCTTCTATTTGTTAGTGAAAACTCAATTTTATAGTAAAACTTTCCTATTCATAACACTGATCATAATCAGAACAAAATACTGACCCTGATTTTAATCCAAGTTATATGTCAATACTAACACTAACTAGTTAGTGTTACACTAGTTTTCATTCATCCTAACTTGATTCAAATAAGCCTTCCAAACATAGGTTTCAATTTTTTTCCAATATCTTAGTCATTTTCTAACCCTAAACTTAATCTTAACTGGTATATTGAATATTGCAAGTAGATTCTAATATTAATAGCAATACTCTAGTTCACATTCAATCTAATTCTTACCAGGCTTATATTAAAATTTACCTTCAATTTGACCCTCATTTTTTTTCTCCTTCACTCTAACCCTAACCATGGCTGGAATCCTAACCATATCCTTGCCATTAATTGTATCCCAATTCTAAAATTTATGAAAAATGTTCGTTTTGTGCAATCCTAACTGAAATTTCACTGCTTCGAAATAAATTGCAGGTTTTCCTAAACCCTACAGATTTTCTCACTCTTATCTCTGAACCTATCTTGTTCCATAAGAGGAATCATTATACCCATTGATCTCAAATCCTGATTTTATGAAATACACTGTACTTCCATTATCCCAGATTTTCCTGAATTCCTAGAACCTAAAAAAGTTCAGCTTTACTTAACATTTAACACATTTTTTTTTTTCTTTTTGTCGGTCGTGGAGCTTGAACTCTGGGACTGGGCACTATCCCTGAGTTCTTTAGCTCAAGGTGTGAGCTTGTACCACTTGAGCCACAGCACCACTTTCTGGTTTCCTGGTAGTTAATTGTAGATAAAATTCTCACAGACATTCCTGCCTGGGCTGGCTTTGAACTGCGGTCCTCAGAAATCTGCTTCCTGAGTAGGTAATGAGGCTGACAGAGGGATTACATTTAAATGTGTAAGGTAATGAGTACATTTCTTGTTTATCATTCTTACTACCTTCTTTGTTGTTGTCCAACTATCCCTTCCCTCTCCCATCTCCATCACTCTTCTCTCCCCAAGCTGTAAAGTTCATTTTCAGTACAGTGTGCTGTGAGTATTATTGTTGCAATAAGTCATCCTGGGTTGAACCCAAATTTGCTATTTCTCTACCCTAATTCTAATTCTGTCTGGTATCCTAACCCTAACCATAATAATAATAATAGTTCAATTCAGAAGTTAACAAAAAATACTCGTTTTTGTTCATCCTGTTAATCCTCTGTACATCTTTAATTAAGTTGCAGTTTAACTTAAATCTTCCAAATGAGTTTATATGTGCATATATAAAGATATAATTTTATGTAAAAAACAAGGTTTTTGGAGGAAGGAGTAACAAAAAGGAAATAGAGGGAGTATATTAGGGAAAGAGAATAACCAAACAGCCACTTCTGAAAATTAATAACCATTAATAAAATAACTAAAAATAAATAAATGACACACTGCCTTCCAGTGTTCTTGAAGAGAACCATGATATGTCTTGTGAAAGGAATACTTGTTCTAAACTTTGTTCATGCATAATTTATATTGGTATTGGCCAATTATTTAACTTACTGAATAAAAATTTATCAAATAAGATTCCATTACAAAAAGTATAAAACAGTTACTTAGTAATTGTTTGAAGTTTAGAAAACATAATAGGCATGAAAAACAATGAACTGTACATCTTGTGTCTTGGATGAGTGATATATTAAACATTGTCTTTTATTCAAATGAATACTTAGCTTTACTTTTCAAAATAAATGCAATTTTATCTCCTTCCAGAACAAGTACTTATCCTGCAATTAAATGTATTAGTATATTCAGATATTCAAAAGCTAAATTTTCTATGTTTGTTATGTAGCTCTACATATTCAGAATGACATGATTTTTCTATTCGTAAATGTCTACACTCTAGGATTTTTGCTTCATCAATATAAATTGTCTCATGAGGTTTTTGTGAAGGCTCCAGTAACCAGTGTGGGATTTTTGCTTCATCAATATAAATTATCTCATGAGGTTTTTGTGAAGGCTCCAGTAAGCAGTGTGGTCAAAAACATTTCCTGAATTCTAAATTTTAAATCTAATCATTTTTAGCCTTTGATTATATCAGTTATTGTCTCTTCAGAGTTACTAAAATAAATACTACTTTTTAAACATTTCACTCAAATTGTAAATAATATTAACATAGGTCAAACAGAGATTAATCATTTCAAATTCACCATATTTGATGATCTCAGTTTGAAGAATGTACAGAGTATAAGAATCTTATACTCAATAATATTTTTGGTTAAATTAAATTAAATTTTCTATCTAGATTTCTAAATTGGAGATAAATCACATTTTCTTCTTAATTTTTTTATTGTGAAAATATCATACAGAGGGGTTACAATTATATGGGCAAAGTAATAAGTACATTTCTTATCAAGCATTGTTTCCTCTTCTTTTGTTTCCCCTTCTCATCCTTACCCATCTCCACACCCTCGCCAGCTAAAGTTGTAAAGTTCTTCTTTCGACATAACGTCTTGTCCATCTCATTATTACAATGGGTCCAATGATATCCCTAAAATTATGAAGCAAAAATATTTCCAGGAAATATATTTTTCAATAAAATGTTTCAATCCTTAGGTAAAGTGCATTATACTTTAATATAAATTTTATCTCAAAATAGAAATTCTGCATCTAATCTAATGTACTTTTTCATGCACAAAATTCTGTGACTTCTAGTTTTATTATGTGATTTTAATTATAATTTTATTGTGAAATGATCCCTACTTATATTTATTACAAACTTCTGTAATTATACAAATCATGCCTGTACATGCTAATTTACATAATTTAATACTCAAACAAAATTATCTTTTTTCTTGTCTCCCACAGGGAAGGATGAAGTGTTGAAATGTATTAAATGGAAGCACTCTAACAGAGAGTCTATAGGGAATGGAAATTTGCAAATTGAGGATGGGAACATGAGCACTTTCTACTTGGCTGAACAAGAATTCTTGTTTCTACAGTACTTTCTTGCCATTTAATCACACAGGGAAAACCACAAAATTTGAAGTTCATATGAAGGAATTACATTCCTAAAAGTTGTGGCAACCCTGCTCAAAAGCTCAATCTTATCACAAATTCTTTGGTTTTGCTGGCTGATCTATTTCTCTAAGACATGTTTCATATTATTAAGCATATTAGTAATTCAACAAGAAGTACATGGCAGGAGACTCCTGAAATTACATCTATTTCAGTGTAATATTTAGAAGAGAGGAAAAATATTATATTGATCTCCAATTCCTCCCTTTGGCCTTCAGTATACAAATTAATTGTCAAAACAATCGTGTAAGATGTTAGTTTATTTTCCCAATTTAATTAGAGATTAAGCAAGAGTTTTTTTGCAGTAAAGTGATGACAGTAGTATCATAGCTCTGATATGAGCACCTCCTCCCTATCAAGTAATGCTCTATGTACTGTAAATATGGGAGCCACACTAAATTCTATCTCTGTCTGTCTCTCTTTCTCTCTCTCTACTCACACACACACACACACACACACACACACACACACACACAAACACAAACACATAGAGCTGCCACTCAGACACATCAGAGATCAGTTCCATTCATTTGTAAGTATAGTTGATTGATGTTTGTGCTCCCTTGCTTTTCTTTGCTTCAGGATCTTGCCTGGACCTGTATGTTTCCCTGAATTCAAGTGCCTTGTTCTTAGTATACTGTGTATCTTTATATACTTCGGGCCAATTAAGAGTACCCTGAATACAATATCTTCAAACTTGACATTCAAGTCAAACTCCATGAATTCATACTACTGTTCCAAGATACTAGGATGTATTGCATCTAGAGACAAAAAAACGCCCACCTTTTTATTTTAGAAGGAATTGAAATCATGAAATAGAAGAATATCGATCAGGAACTGACCTAAGTGAATGGGAGTATGTGGGAAAATGTAGAATGCTGTATGTGTGTTATAGATACAGAATAATAGGCTCATTTATTGAAAACTTGTCATCCTATATTGAAAGCTCAATTTAAGCATACAGTTTTTCAGTTACTTTGCTTACCTATCACTTCTGATCACAAATTCTCTTATGAGTATGTATAATATCTTTGAATAAATCACACGATTTTTTGGTACTTAACATCTTACAGAAAGACAGTCTGCTTCTACATTTTTCATTCTATGTGACAAACCCTTATTTTTTTCCCCTTTTTCTGAATAAATGTATTCCTGGAAACAGGATATTGACAGCAAATCTGAGTGTAATTTTCATTTTGTAAACTTCAAATATAATATAAACTTTGTATTGACTAGTCATTTTTTAAAATTAGTGATATTCATGAAAACAATATTTTGATGCCTTTAAGTTAATTGAGAATTGCTATGGTAGTTCTTGTGCCTAATTGACTTAACCATTATATTACGCATGCATTAACATTACATTGCACTTTTTTATTTTTATATATAAAATAATCCCCAAGGGTTTACTTTAAAGTGATAATAGGGGAGTTGTCTTCATGTTCCAAACTTTATATTTACTTCAGTCAAAGTACTAGAAACACATGATGTTTACTGGAGCAATTTAAAAGCTGAGAAGGCATATCTAAAGAGAATGGATTTATTGATTAAAACATAGAATAGAGTAAAAAAGTCAGGTTTCTTGCTTGAGACTGCATAAATTTCGTATGAATGTAGCTCAAGATGTGACTCACAGATAAATTCATATTTATATTATTGAGATTTACAACACAATATAAGCAATATAGGTATTTAAGGAATTAGTCATTCAAAACCCTAGATACATAATGGATGAAGAATGGAATTGAAAATAGCAAAGGGAAAACAATTCAACATGCAGCTTTTATGATTTTATAATACTAATATGGAAGTAATGGAGCTTTTCTCTTTCTGAAGAAGAACGTTTAGCCAGTAATTTCAATGTAAGTCATCAATTGTAATGAGTCTAAAGTCTTTTCCTTCAAGAAATCCAAGAGTACTATACTCATCCTCTGAAGAGTAAATAAGTAATTATTTTCAATAGCTTTGCTTAATATTAATTTACTTGTAGTAAATAGGTTTAAATGTCTTCTCTTCCTCTCTATTTAATTACATACATTTCTGTCTTTTTCTGTTTCTTCTTACAAGGCTGAAATCACTATTTTAAAGTAGTCTAAGCAGGAAAACAAAATAACCTGATACAACAATCACAAATCCTAAATTATGTGAAAAAATCCAAAATATAAACAATAAATCTGAGGAAGAGGAAAAACAATGACAGAATAACAACAGAAAATTATCTTAGCAATCTCTAATGAAACAGAGATTTAGAGTCCTAGCAGGTACTCCACATCTAGAGGGTCACATCAAATCAGCTATAATTATAAATATGCAGCTATAAATATAGACATAATTATAGACATACATTTCATAAGAAGATTTTATTCTGTCTTCACAAGAAAACAGAAATCTATGAAAAGGTGCCAGCCAGTAACATATTGGGCAGCACATTCAAAACCACATGTGCAGTGTGGAAATAAAAGGGCAACATGGAAAAAAGCAGGAACAGAAGTATACACCAGAGAGAGCCACATCCATACACATAGACAATTCACCATACCACTGAACAGTCCATATGGTCACTGGAACCACAAATATTAACATCACAACATCTCAACACAACTGATTTCTATTCCTTAATGGACTCGACAAAAATGCAATTCCAGAAAAACAAATCACAAGAGGCAACCAAACCAAGACCCTGAAAATCAACCAAGAACATAGATAGTCACCTATTAATATCATAGATCCCCCAAAAGAAACCCTCCAAATGGACAGAACAAATAAGAAAAACACAAGAAAAGTGATGTCAAAGTAGTATAATTCACACAGTAAATAACCAGGCATTAGAACAGACAATCAAAGATGTAGAAAATAGTTATCAAAATGTATTACAGATACTGCAGAAAAATGTGATTAATGGAAAGATAGAAAACTTCTACAAGGAAATTGTGAACAAGATGAGACCAACCAGTCATTAGCAAAATAATTCATGGAGACTTCAAACAGAAAGATAAATAAATTCTGAGAAGGCAAGGGAGTCCAAGAAAAAATGGATGCCTAGCTAAAAGATATGAGAGAAGACACAGCCAAGAAAACAAGCCTTACATCTCCCCCAACCAAAGAAAAAATGTACAGAAAGCCCATACAAGACCTAAAACAAAGCTTTAATAAAGAGACAGAATCGCTAAAAAAATGACCAATTAGAAGACAGGGAAATCAAAAACAAAGTAGAAAGTCTCCACAGCAAATTGATGACATAGAAGATAATCTCAGGGTCAAAGACAGAATAGATATAATAGGAAAGAGGAAATAATCATTTAGAACAAATCCAAGAAATAAGAAATGATCTTGCCAGAACTTCAAGACTCAGTTAAAGGATCATATTTCAGGGAGATAGGTATCAAGGAGGAGATGAGCAAGAAACTAAATGGATGGGAAGAATATTGCAGAATTCTAGCAGAGAACATTTCAAACATCCAGCGAGATAGGCTCATTCAGAAAAGAGAAGCCTGTAGAAACCAAACAGAATTCTAGAACTGAACAATCCACCATGACATCATAATCCATTAGAGGATTTTTAAAGATCGAGGAAAGGATTCTTAAAGATGCCATAGAGAAAAGATTGATTATTTATAAAGGATATACAGTCAGAATAAATACAGATTTCTTAGCTGATATGGTAAAAAGGAAAGCCTGGCATTTTATATGACAAACATTAAAGGTAAACAACTACCAACCATGAATATAGTCCCAAGCCAAACTCTCCTTTACATTTAAAGGATATATAAACATATTTCATGACAAAGAAAACTTGACACAACGAATGTCCATCAAATTATCAGGATAGAATATAATCAAATATATCCTACATACAGAAGATCAAGAAGAAGAGGAACTGGTTACATAATATGCTCCCTACCAGAGAACAAGGTAAATATGTTAAGAGTAGACGAGGCACTGCTCCTAACAACAGGTGTATAACATAACAGAACTTATCAGATATTTCTGTCTGAACTCTCAATATCAATGGACTTAAATTTCCAAATAGAAGACATAGATTAGATAGTAGTATCAAAAACCAAGATGCATGCATCTAGTATCTATGAGAGACACATTATCAAACACATTCTATGAAGCTAGAATTAGACTCCTCCTCAAATCACATAAAGACTCACAAAGAAAGAGAACTATGAACTCAACTCTTTGATAAGCATTAATGCAGAACTTCTTAATAAAATTCTCACTAACCAATTTCAGCCATTAACAAAAAAATCATATGGTATGATCAAATAGGATTCAACTTGGATAAAAGTGGATTTAATATTCTTGTGAATAAACATAATACAAACTATCAGCAGAAGCGGGGACAAGAAACACATGATCGTCTATAGGGATGTGGAAATAGCTTTTAACAAGCTCCAATACCGCTTTATGATTAAAAGGTCTGAGAAGCTAGGAATGCATGAAACATTCCTCAATATAATACTGAGTATATATATGACACAGATAATTAACATTTACCTCACGGTGGAAACCTGAAGACATTAACATCAGGAATGAGACAAGAATGTCCACTCTCTCTACTACTCTTCAATATGGTAGTCAAATTTCTTGCAAGAACAATAGACAAGAGAAAAACATAAAGCAGATCCAAATATGGAAGAAGTAAAACTATCCCTTTTTACAGATGAAATGACCCTGTATTTAAAGACCCTGTGGCTTCCTCTCTCAAGTTAGTACAGGTGATGCTAAGCTTCAGCAATGTAGCAGTGTATAAAAACCACAAGAATCAGTAGTTTTTCTGTTACCAACAATGGGAAGATCCACGCTGAAATCCAAAATACAACCTCATATGTATTAGCCTCAGAAACAAATCAAATCTAAACAAAACAAAACAACGAAACTAGGAATTAATTAATTTAACTAAAATTGTGAAGGAACTATATGTGAAAACTTTAAAAATATAAAAAGGGAAATTGAAGGCGATTCAAGGAAATAGAATGTCTTTCAATGTTCCTTGTTAGAAGAATTAACATTTTTAAAATTGCAATACTTCCCCCAAACAATTGGCAGTGCAATACTCATCAAAATCCCAACAAAATTCTTCAGTGCAGTAGAGAAAGCAGTCCAACTTTAATATGGAATTACAAAATTACAGATGATGCAGAATGCTTAGAAATGAATTCATGGGCCTATAGTCATCTTACACACACACACACACACACACACACACACACACACACACACACACACACAATGGGATTATATTCACCTATCAGAAAGATGACTTTTCACCAGTGGTAAAGAAAATGAAAGGTTTGGGAAAATTATATTAAGAGAAAAAAGAAAGGAATGCAGACACAGAGCAATATAGGTTTCAAGGATTCATTCATTTATTGAAACTAGAAGGTGCATACAAATCTATAAATAAACCTCTTCCCAGTTAATATGGCCATTACCAAGAAAACTAACAATAGCAAATGCTGGCCAATTGGGAACTCTATTACACTGTTGGTGGGAAATTAAAGTGTTTCAACTATTGTGGAATGCAGTATGGAGTTTCCTGAAAAGACTAAACCTATATCTCCTTTAAGACCCAGTAATTTCTCACATGGGCAGTAATCCAATCAATACCAAACAGTCTCACATGAAAGCTGTCAGTATATCCACGTTCAGGGCCCAGGCCCAGAATTGAAGGACTGGAAAAAATTTACCACTGCTGGTATTTGTTTCTGCAAATATGAACCGTTTGATATAAGATACCAAATCAATCTATTTCCAGGAGCTAGTTTAGGACTTAAAGGTAGTAGGTGATAAAATGGCTCTTCGTTGAATGTTAGGAGAAGATGTGGGCAGTCCATGAAATGGGGATTTGTTGTTGTTGTTCGAGGTGCTTGAAGTCTGGACTTGGGCACTGTCCCTGAGCTCTTCAACTCAAGGTGAGTGCTCTACCTCTTGAGAGACAGTGCCTCTTCTGGTTTTTTGGGGGTTAAATAGAAATAAGAGTCTCATGGACTTTCTTGCCCAGGCTGTCTTTGAATTGAAGTCCTCAGATCTCAGCTTCCTGAGTAGCTAGGATTACAGCTGTGAGCCACTGGCACCAGGAAAAAATGAGGGATTTTTAGAAAAGAAAATCGCCCTGCCATTTTCACCTGTGTCTAAACCTCAGATATTACTATTAGAACACTTCACCTTTAACGCATTTCATCAGACATTTGTAAATTTTCTCTTTTCCTTCATGTGGGAATACTGCAGTCAATATCAACTCAGCTGGGGGACTGGATCAATTGTATGGTAATTGCTAGCACCTAATTTAAGAACTTTTACATCAAAATAAATAAAACCCTCATTTGGAATTATTGTGTTTTCTTTTTATTACAAGTCTGTGCTGGATTACTTCCTAATGTGATATTGGACCTCCTAAGAGAATAATGACATTTTCTTTCTCTTCAGCCTTCTCCCACATATGTTCAAATATTTAAGAATTCAAAGATTTGCATTGATAATTGATTAAGCTGACTTCTAAGAAAATGTGCATTTCTGGAATTTGGTCGGCTGTCTTGTTCTTACATGCAAAGGCTTTCTATGATTTATTTGTTCTACAAGGAATTCTACTTTCCAATCTTTGTGTGACCAATTTTAGTGTCTCTGATCAGTTTTTCTGACTCTCTCTCTGGAGTCTCATTTGAGTTTGCCTCATAAAAAATATTTTAGTTATCAGCTAAATGACTCTCAGCTTCTGTTTTTTGCCTGACTTCATTTACGCTGTGGTGGCAACCTTGCCTGGCTGTGCTTACTGGAGTGTTTTTACTGTGTTTGTTAGTGTGTGTGTGTATGTGTGTGTGTGTGTTTATGTGTGTGTGTGTGTTGTTTAGAGGTCTAGGATTACTATTCAAGGTAGTAGTTTCTCTTGGCCCCTGTGATCCCCTGGCCTAGAGTCAATGGGTTTTTCTAAAGATACAAAGAACAGCTTACTAAATTCCTGTTTTAATATTCCCACAATGAGGGAATCAGGCATCCTTGCAAAGCCATCAATAATGCTTTGTAACCACTTACAGAAGTTGTCTATCAAGATGGCTTTCCAAGGTTGACTGTGAAAATTGTTCATTTCCAAGTATGCACCATAAAGCACATCAAATTCCTAAGATCAAACTTTTGGAAGGAAGGTTCCCCTTCCTTCCTTCTCTTATGATAGATCAAACCATAATATTATTCAGTTGTGGAGCCTGGAGCACATTTTCTCAAGAATATTCTGTAGTGTAAAAAAGGACCAACTTTCAAAATAAAGGTGAAAATACTTGTCTACAACAGATTGATTTATCTTGCTTATATCTGTTGTTATTTTCATTACTTCAAACACATGGATATTTTATATTGGTATTAGACAAGTGGCAAAGGATTAATGGAATAAGCATTCAGTTTACTTTCATATATCCAATATAATACACTTAGCCTGTCATGGAAAATTAACTACAAGTATAGAAAAAAATGTCAAGAATATAAAATAAGCCTAAAGATAAAGTCAGGAAGATGGCGGAAGAGGAGCTGGAGGCTAAACAAGCTCTAGCATAAAAAGCAGTTTTAGTGTTCCAGTGAACAGTACTAGGCCAGAGAATTACATCAAGTGTGCCATCACAGGACAGAGAGTTTGGCCAGAGAAGGAAAATCAAGGCAAAGAGACAGATATGAGCACTTGCCAGGAACTGTGGCAGTGGCAGCAGCGGTGGCACCCGTAGCCATCATACCTGCAACACAGAGGGTCTGGGACAAAGGCACCAGATGCAGCGGGCAAGCTGTTTCTACTCAACACCAGCAAGAACTGACAAGGAGCAGATATCTTCACACTGAAGATCGCAGACCAGAGACGACCCAGGAACCATGACTCCGGCGGCATGAGTAGAAGCCTGACATCCTCACTCCTTCTCAGGGATCAGAGGAGGGAAGGCATTCATCCCCCACCCCACTACTGGAGATCTCCATCTTTGATACTGACAAAGGATTGGCTGAACTGCCAGTTCCAATTCAGGCTTTGGGAGAAAACAAGACAGCTATTTGGCAGGTCACAGGAACCTGCCCAGATCTGCCAGGTTCAACTCCACCCAAGAAAAAGTCACCCACACCAGGCAGTGGAAATCTGCCTCCTGGGAGTGGCTTTCTTCACTGGGTGAACAGAGACAGAGGCTGCCCGTCCCTACAGCAGCCTAGACAGTCAATTGAAATTCAGTAAACATAAACACTGAGAAAGGCTCCAGGCTGTGCTCTGAGAGTGTCCCAGAAACTAGCCCCTCAGGAAAAAGCTACTGTTTGCTGAAAGGCCTCAGCTCAACCCAGAACCTAGCCTCATCAAAGCATCTCCAAACAAGAGAAAACAGACATCTCCCTCTTTTGCGATACTTAAAACAGATCCCTCTCCTACTGAACTAGCCTGAGATGACGATCACAAAATCCTGGGTAAAGCAGAGCATTTTTCGGCTTTCCCAAACAAACTGCCTTAAGTAACCAATCAAGCCACAGGAAAAGCAAAAACCACAAGCAGACCAGGGACTCCACCAAGAGGCTGGTTACAGACACAAGGGAAATACAGAATCTTCCCATCTCCCAGCTGACAAAAAAAAAAAAATCAAAGAACTTTCTTTTTGTTTTTGTACCTTATTTTTATTATTTTTTAAATTTTTGTTTTTATTGTTTATTGTTTTCTTTCTCATATAATTTTTATTTTAGGTGAATATGTGTGTGTGCTTATTTTTTAATCTCTACTGAACTTTTTGATCCTCTTCTTTCTTTCTTCCTTTCTTTCTTTCTTTCTTTCGTTCTTTCTTTCTTTCTTTCTTTCTTTTCTCATTCTTTTCACTTCTTCTCTTTCATTCTTTTATGGATGACTTAATTGCGGTTCTGCTCAACATCAAATATACCCGTCGTCGATTATTAGATCTTATTCTCCATTGTGTACACACTTAATTCAGAAATTTATTACTCAATTCAAAACTTCTTAGAGTTAAATTCTTTAATAGCAGTATTACCTCTTTATACCCATATATTTTAAAACATTTTATTTTTCTAGTTTTTCATGTCTCCTTTCTATGCCTCCCCTCCTGTCATCCCATACCCATTCTTCTCTGAATACTACTTCTTCAAACTTGCAGTTTTTAAGGGTTCCATTTTTTAATATTAAATTTTTGTTTTTCCATTTTTTCTTCTGTCTTTTTTTCTTTCTTCTTTTTTTCTTAGTCTTTTTTCTCTCGCTGCTATCATTCTGTCCAATCAATTTCCCTCTTTGAGATGAGGACATGGTTAATTCCGCTCTCCCTCACCTTCCCACATCCCTCTAATTCTATTGTTCCCCACATTTTCCCTAAACCTAATAATTTCTGGTTGCCAAATTCTCCTTTGCTGTTCTTAGGCCATTAAGACATAGTTGTTTGATGTTCAATAGATTGTATCTCTTGAACCAGATTGTATCTGCAGAATTTTGACTGTGCAACTACGGACTTTGGTTGATGCTTACCTTAAAATAGTGTTCTGGCACAAAACTGGTGTTATTCTCATCCCAAATGCTCAGAACAAGCCGGAAAAACACAAGAACAATGGCAATCCCGGGGTTCTCAACTCCCATTCGTGACAATCAGAGGAGAGAAGAGATAATGAATAAAGCAGAGGAGAGTTCCCATAAAGCTCTACAAATACTACAGGTAAACAGGGTAAATGAAAAGATTTAAAACCTGCAAAAATCTCAGTTGAGCATGATAGGGAGAGAGAGGAGGCAAACCAAAGATCAATACAAGAGACTCATTAGCTTGAGGAAGCTACTTAAAGATTGATACAGGAATTTCGTGAGCAGATTGAGAACACTCAAAGAGAAATAAAGGAATTGTGTGAGCAGGTTCAGATCAGTCAAAGAGATAGACAGGAATTGTGTGAGCAGGTTGAGGTCAGTCAAACAGATAGATAGCAATTATGTGAGCTGGCTGAGAATAGACAAAGAGAAAGTCAGGAATGTCATGAACAGGCTAAGAACACTCAAAGAGAAATTCAGGAAATGTGTAAACGTGGGGATGCTAATCAAAGAGAAACACAGGAACTGAGAGATTGGGATGATAAAGGACAGAAATCAATGGAGGCATTCATGGAATACAGAAACAGAGAGCTGAAAGAAATCAGGGAGACAGGAAAGGGAATGCTCAGTGGAGAACAACAGAAGGAATGGGAGTCCTAGGAAACCATAACCAATCAACCAAGTGATTTGAGAATAAACATTGAACACCAAATTAAGGAAGTAAAGAAGTTCTTACAAGATCTAGAACAAAGTTCCAACAAAGAATTTGAAGTCATCAAAGTCGACCAATTAGAAATAAAAAACAAAGTAGAAAGACTTGACAGTAGGTTAGACCATGCAGAAGATCGAATCTCAGGGATTGAATACAGCCTAGATATTATAGAAAAAGAACATAAAACCATCCAAGACAAATCCAAGAAATATGATATATCTATTCAATTCTATTTGGAAAACACCATCAGAGGGCCTAATCTGAGGATAATGGGTGTAGAGGAACACCTGGAGACGGAAGTTAATGGTCTAGGATATTTGTTTAACAAGATCTTAGCAGAGAACTTCCCAAACATGCAAAAAGACAGTGCTATTCAAATACAAGAAGCTTTTAGAACTACAAATAGACCAGACCAGAACAGGACATCCTACTGTCAAATTATTATCCTCACAGGATCAAATCAGAACAAGAAAAAAATCTTTAAGCTGTCAAGGAGAAAAGATAAATAACCTATAAAGGGAAACCAATTAGAATCACCTCAGATTTCTCAGAAGAGACAATTAAAGCAAGAAAAGCCTGGAATGATGTATGCCATGCCCTAAAGACAAGTAACTACCAACCAAGAATACTGTACCCAGATAAACTCTAATCCATAACCGAAGGTAAAATTAAAAACTTCCATAGCAAAGAAAAATTGAAACAATATATCTCCACTAAACCAGCTCTACAAAGATACCTAAAGATGTCCTACACATAGAAAACCTACAAGACCACAATAAACACCAAGAAACCACACCCAAACTGTGAATCCAAGAACCATAGGAAGAACCCAGTTGTGGCAGCCCCAAAGAAAGTAAATAAAATTGCAGGAACTCCCAAATACCTCTAAGTCCTATCTCTTAACATTAATGGGCTTAACTCTCCAATTAAGTGACATAGACTGTCTAGTTGGATTAAAAAGGAACATCCTTCTACCTATTCCCTTCAGGAATCCCACCTTGTCCATAAAAACAACACATTTTGAATGTGAAAGGCTGGAACAAAATCTATCAAGCAAACGGCCCCCATAAACAGGCAGAAGTTGCAGTACTAATATCAGATAAAATAGACTTAAAATTAAAATTAGTTAGAAGAGATAAAGAAGGTCTCTCAATACTAATTAAGGGATCTCTACTTCAGGAGGTTATTACAATTCTGAATCTCTATTCGTGAAACAATGGAGCATCCAAATTTATCCAAGAAACACTACTTTCTCTCAAATCTCATATAGATCCAAATACATTAATTGTTGGGGGCTTTAAAACACCACTATACCCACTAGATAGATCAACTTGGCAAAAAACTCAACAGAAAGACCTCAGATATAAACAACTGCAGAGATTAACAAGATTTAACAGACACCTACCGAATATTTCACCCAGCAGCATCAGAATACATGTTTTTCTCAGTAGCACATGGAACATTTTCCAAAATAGACTACATTTTAGGTCACAAAGCAAACTTTTCCAAATTCAGGAACACTGAAGTAAAACCTTGCATTCTCTCAGATCACAAGGGAAAAAAATCAGAACTCAACACCAAAAGCCACCAAAGAAAGTCCTGTAACATATGGAGGCTGAACAACACACTGTTGAACCACTAGTTGGTCATCGAAGAGATTAGAAACAAAATTCATGTGTTCAAGGTATTCAACAAAAATGAGCACACAAAATACTAGCTCCTCTGGGACACAGCAAAGGCAGTACTCAGAGGTAAGTTTATATCTTTGAGTTCTTACATCAACAAATTGGATAGATCTGAAACTAACAATTTAATGAGACAGCTGAGCCTCCTTGAAAAATAGCAAGATAAACCCCAATACAGTAGATGGAAGGAAATAATTAAAATTAAATCAGAATTAAATGAATTACAATAAAAAAATAGAAAGAATCAACAAAACAGAGTTGGTTCTTCGAAAAAAATAACAAAATAGACAGACCCCCCAGCAAATTTTATCAGAAAAAGAAGAGAACACACCCAACTAAATGAACTCAGAGATGAGAATGGCAATATCACCACAGAAACAAACAAAATTCAGAACATTATAAGGGCATACTTCTCAAACCTTTATGTTAATATGTTTGATAACTTGGCAGAAATGGACCTTTTCCTAGCAAATATCGACATGCCAAAACTAAATCAAGATGAGTTAAAACATCTTAACAAGCACATATCAAGCGTTGAAATAGAAACAGCAATAAGAAACCTCCCAGCTAAGAAAAGCCCAGGAGCAGATGGTTTTACAGCAGAGTTCTACAAGGCCTTCAAAGCCGAAATCACACCAATGCTCCTTCAAATTTTTCATGGAATTGAAAGAGAAAATTCACTACCAAATTCATCCTATGAAGCTATAATAACCCTCATCCCAAAATCAGGCAGGGACTCATCAAAGAAAGAGAATTATAGACCCATTTATTTGATGAACATTGATCCAAAACTTCTCAAAAAAATTTTGGCCTATCGACTTCAACAATTCATCAAAAAAAATCATACGCCACAATCTAACAGGATTCATTTCAGGGATGCAATGCTGGTTCAATATACGCAAATCAAATAACATAATTCTTCACATCAACAGGAGCAAGAATAAGAAACACATGGTTATCTCAATAGATGTAGAGAAAACATTTGACAAGATCCAACACCCCTTTAGGATGAAGGTTCTGCAAAGACTAGGAATCCAGGGAACCTTCCTCAATACAATAAAGGCTGTATATTAAAACCTCAAGCCAGTATTATGCTCAATGTTGAAAAATTAAAGCCATGTCCTCTAAACTCAGGAACGAGACAAGGATGCCCACTCACTCCATTGCTCTTTAATCTAGTATTGGAATGCCTAACTACAGCAATAATAACAGGTGTGAACATCAAGGCGTTCCAAATAGGGAAAGAGGAAGTAAATCTTTCCCTCTTTGCAGATGACATGATCTTGAATTTAAGGAATCCTGTGGACTCTGCTCCGAAATTCTTCAAGGTGATTCAAAACTTTGGCAAATAGCAGGGTATAAAATAAAACCCTCAAAATCAATGGCTTTTCTGTATGCCAACAATGAGAAAAGTGTGGCTGAAATCAGGAAAGCAACTCCATTCGTAATAGCTCCAGAAAAAATAAAATACCTAGGAATTATCTTAACCAAAGAAATGAAGGACCTCTATGATGAAAACTTTAAAAACTTGAAAAAGGAAATCAAAACAGAACTTAGAAAATGGGAAAAACTCCCATGCTCCTGGATTGGAAAAATCAGCATCGTGAAAATGGCAAAACTTCCCAAGGCTATCTACAAATTCAATGGGATACCTATCAATATTCCAATCTCATTCTTCATGGAAATAGAAGACTCAATCCAAAAATTCATATAGAACAATAAAAGACGCCGAATAACAAAAACAATCTTTAACAGAAAGAACAGTGCTGCAGGAATATCAATACCAAATTTTAAACTCTACTACAAAGCCATAGTAATCAAAATAGCTTTGTACTGGCACAAGAACATACCCCAGGACCAATTGAATAGACTTGAAAACCCAGAAATGAACCTAAAGACCTGTAGCCATCTAATCTTCCATAAGGGAGCTAAAAAAAATAGAATGGAAGAAAGACAACCTCTTCAGTAAATGGTGCTGGTAAAATTGGTTAACTACTTGCGGAAAACTAAAGCTGGATCCTTATATATCACCTTTCAGCAGAATGAACTCCAAATGGATCAAAGACCTCGGAGTCAAAGCAGACACTCTGAAAACATTACATAATGGAGTAGGAGAAACCCTAGGTCTCCTTGGCACAGGCTGAAATTTTCTTAATAGAAACCCAGAAACAGAACAAATCAAAGAAAGGTTGGACAAATGGGATTGCATGAAATTGCAGAGCTTCTACATGACAAAGGACATAGCTCGCAAGATTAATAGAAAGTCCACGAATTGCGAGAAGATTTTCACTAGCCATACAACAGACAAGGGTCTCATATCTAAAATATACCTTGAACCCAAAAAATTAAATTCCCCCAAAACAAATCTTCAAACAATTGCCCAATAAATAACTGTGCTAAAGTTTTAAAGAGAAACTTCTCTGAAGAGGAAAGAAGGATGGCCAATAGACACATGAAAAAATCCTCAAGCTCTCTAGCCATAAAAGAAATGCAAATCAAAACAACAATGATGTACCACCTTATTACAGTTAGAATGGTTATGATCAAGAATTATAATAACAACAGCTGCTGGAGCGCATACCGACAGAAGGGGACCTTACTGCATTGTTGGTGGGAGTGTAAACTTGTTCAGCCACTTTGAAAAGCAGTATGGAGGTTCCACAAAAGACTCCACATAGAGTTTCCTTATGACCCGGCAATCCCACTTTTGGGCATTTACACAAATGATCACAAACAAGACCAAACTAAAGCTACCAGCACGACTATATTTATTGCAGCATTATGTACCATAGGTAAGTTATGGAACCAACCCAGATGCCCCTCAGTAGATGAATGGATCAAGACAATGTGGTATATATACCCAATTGAATTCTATTCCTCCATCAGAAAGAATGACATTGCCCCATTTGTTAGGAATTGGAAAGACTTGGAAAAATTATATTAAGTGAAGTAAACCAGGCCTAAAGAAACATAGGTCCCATGTTTTCCCTTATTTGTAATAACTAGTATATGTCTGAGTCAAGCAGAAAAGTTCTGATAAGTTGATGTTAGTGGAATGAACTCCAAGATAAGTATTCAAATGTTTTTTTGTGTGTTTTTTTTTCCTTTTATGCAATTGTTTCTATCATATTTATAAGATGATGTTTGTCTTGAGCCTCCCTCCCTTTTTCATGTTCTTTGTTTTGTTGAATGTTGCAGATCTGACGGGAGTATTCTTATGCTGGTGTTCTTGTAGTAGTTCTTGTCCTAAGCTCTCTCATGGAATCTTGTTTCAGACATCTGAGAGCTGTGATGGGAAAGATGGGCTGGCCACATTCCCAGGCTCTGGGAAATCCTCCCTTCTCTCACTCAGTGACTAAGAGGTCAATATCCTAACCTACTCCAAAGTTGCCTCGAATCTCTTGCTCACCACTCAGCCACCTCTACTTTCCTCAATGGCCGGTAGTGGTGTCAACCAACAGAGGGAATTCTGGTGCTACAGGGCAGCACGGAATGTGGGCGTGTCCAACATTCTTGAATCCCATTGGTCAGAAAGAACCATGAAATAATGGGGTTGTGGCCGGAATCCTGTGATGCAGGCAAAATGGGTGGAGTAAAGATGACAGTGGCTTCACCAGACCCTTTCCCAGGGAACTCTGTCCAATTCAGTTGGGGACAAAAGGGTGACCTGCTTTACTTGGATGGCTGCACAAATTGTTGTGTATGTCTGTTTGTTGCCAGTCTCGGACCTTGAACTCAGGTTCTGGGCACAGTCTTTGAGCTGCATTTGATCAAGGCTAGCGTGAGACACACGTCTCTTCTTGTGGCTTTGTTGCCACTTAAGTTGGACAGTGGTCTCAAGGACTTTCCTGCCTAGGGTGACTTTGAACATGACCCTCTTTTCACAGCCTTGTAAGTATCAAGGGGGACTGCTGACAGTGGTGCCTAGCTAATCATTGGTCTTGCTGATGTTCTTAGACAGACCGGTGAGTTCCTTATCCTCAGGTTTAAGTGGTGGGAGCTGGAGCCCACAGTTTGAATCCTGGTCCTGCCATTTGCAAATGGCAGGAGATCCTAAGAAACTCATTTTATCCATATGAATACCAATGGAATGTGATGTATGTCATGATTGAATGGGCAATTCTTGAATGATTCCAGTATAAAATTATACATAATTATATTATAGGACACTGATCGATTTTAGTTAATACTTTATTAATCATTTAAACAATCACATTCATTAAATGGAGAAAGAATGAAATACCTAAGAATTGGGTGTCATATAGCATAGAGATTCCATTTTTTTGCCAGGAATAGGATTTGAACTCATGGTCTTGGTAACTCTGTTGCACTGTGTGGGAAGGGGAGACTTGCCTCCTTGAAGTCAAGAAACTCAAGTCTGTTCCTTAGGCCTGAAATCGATCCTCTGCGCTAGATAAAATCCTATTCATATACATTTTAAATATATGATTTATATTTACAGACATATGTATGTACATATTGAGTTCAGTATATTTATTCATTTTATTTTTGTTTTGTTCATGTATTGACTGTTTATTTTATTGTCTATAATAGCATATAGAACATTGATTACATTGATTACATAGGATATGGGTGTGCATATGTATCCTACTTCATATATGACACCCAGGACTTTCACAGAAAAGCAAAACATGTGTCACCATCAGGTTTTTACTCCATGATTCATTGTTTGGGAGTTCTGGCATCTGAACTCATGGCCCACAGGGCCAAATTCATGAATGGGTCAGTGTCAGCATGCCCTCCTGTGGCAAATTGAGCTGACAGAAAGTTCCCAGGGCCTGAGATAGAGCCCCAGCGGTTGACAAAATAAGAACAGATTGACACTCAGATGGTAGTACGCTAATAAATATATATCTTTATAGAGTGCCAGAGATGTCTATCCATTATCCTACCAATTCTTGGGTATTATTATTCCTCCATGTAATTAATGTTGTTGTTTTCATCCTCAATGAGATGTACAAGTTGTTATGTTGAAAACTAATTTTACAACTTTGGTGCGGGAGTGGGGTGGTGAAGGTGGGGTGGGGAGGATTGGGTGAGGAGGCAGGGGAAAGATGGGAATGGATGGGAAGGGGAAACAAAAGAGGAGGCTACAATGCTTGATCAGAAATGTACTCATTATCTTGCCCATGTAATTGTCACCCCTCTGTACAGTATTTTCGCAATAAAAAAATAAATAACTAAACTCTTAAGTAAATTGGTGTCCTGAAATCATTGAATCCCTGTAAGAAAGAGTATTCTTTTAATGTTTCATATTATATAAAATCAACCAGCCGACTGAAACCATGATTTCTAATTTTATACGAGTATCATTCACGAGCAACTCATTCAACCGTGATATTTATAAAATTCCATCGTCATTCTTATAGATTGGAATGAGTCTCTTAGTATCTCCCATCACCCAGAAGTGACATGACTGGGATTTGACTCTAGCCCTATATTGCCCTGCAGGACTATGGCTCAATAGCCCAGTAGCCCACCAGCCTTCAGCAATGCAAGTTGAAGTACCCTTTGGAGCTGTGTCATTCAGACCCAGATGGTCATGGTGCAAAATCTAAAAAGGCCATCCCACCACTTATTTTCTGTGCATTCCCCCCACCCCTGCAAGGCCTGGAGGTCTAGGATCCCAGGATCGTCTGTGGTTCCAGTGGCTGCACCCCAGCCTAGGGTGGTGGAAGCTGAGGCAGAGTTGCCATGACCTGATTTCAAGACCTTGCTTGGCCAAATAAAACTCCCTGGCTTGCAATTGGTACCGTTTTATCTGCCAGGCTTTGGATTTGAACTTAGTGTCTGAATAACTCTGTAGCATTGTGGATGAAAGGGAAGCTCACCATGCTTGAGGACAAGAAAGTCAAACCTGCACCCTAGGCCTGAATTCATGCCCCAGGCCTGGGAAACACACTAATTATACACATTGAAAAGATAGGATTTGTACCTAACTATAGATGTTCAGTCCCTATCCTGTTTGTTGTGGTTATTTATTGTATTTCTGTTTTATTCATTTATTTACCACTTATTTTATTGACTGTGATAACACACATTCCATTATTATATTGATGACATCCTATCACATATATCTATATTTGTAGACATGTTCTTCTTCATGTCTGACACCCAGGACACTCAGAAAAAAGGAAAACAGGTGTTACACTCCACTTCTTACTCCATGATCCAATTGTTGGCAGTGCTAGGACTTGAACTCAGGGACTAGCAGACCCAATTCATGAATGGGTGTGTCAACACGGCAACCTCTAGCCCAGGAAGCTGCCAGGCAGTTCCCAGACCCTGAGATCGAGCCACAGGGTGGACAAAATAGCCATACATGGATAGGCAGGTGGTAGTATACAAATAAATATATATTTGTATAGAGTGCCAGAGACATCTGCCTAGGATTCAAGTATATCAACTACGTTCCTACCAACTCTTAGGTAGTTATTATGCCACCATTGAAGGAATAGGATTCTTTTCATGCTGAATAGACTATTCATTAAGATAAATCAGCATTCTAGGATCATTGCATCTAATTTTAGACTAGACTGATTGATGCAGTCAGAAACTTATCATTCAATCATGAGTTTGCTCACATCCCATCGGTATTTCGAAACGTAAGAACGAGTGCCTTGGGAATTCCACATATTGGTAGGTATCAGGACCAGGACTGGAACTCAGGGCCTACATTGGTTCATGGGCCTATCGCTTCCCCGATAGCCTGCTATCCTTCACCAACGCAAGGTGAAGTACTCTTTGTAAGCATATCATTAAGACCCAGGATGGTCACCTTGGAAAGGAACAAAATGTAAAAATCAATCCTGCGGCTTTCCTCTCTCTCTCTCCCTTTCCCTCTCTCTCTCTATCTTACTCTCTTTGTGTGTGTGTGTGTGTGTGTGTGTGTGTGTGTGTGTGTGTGTGTGTGTGTGTGTGTGTTTTCCTGCAAGACTTCAGGGCCTAGTATCCCAGGATCGGCTATGGGCCCATGGCAGCCCACCACCCTGAGGTGATTGAAGCTGAGGCAGAGTTACCACAAACTGAGTTCAAATCCTTTCCTTGGCAATAATAATAATAATAATGCAACCTGGCTCAGAACTCGCACCATTTTTCTGCCACAGCTGGGATTCCAACTCAGGTCTGGGTAAATCTATAACACTCTGGGGGAAAGGGAAGCTCATCATCGTTGAAGACTACAATATCAGGCCAGGTCACAGGTCCTGAATTGAAGCCCCCGCACTGGAAAAAATAATGTACCCACCTATTTTACACATAGGATCTCTATTTACATATATGTATGGAATGCATCTTGAGTTCAGTGTAGTTACTCTTTTTATTGTGTGTCTTAGTCATGGATGCATTTGTGTTTTATTGAGTATGATGACAGACATAACTGTGCCGATGCGAATAACAACTTATTCCTATGGTTATAGAGTTTCCTATATAGAATTCTCCATCCTCCCTGAGACCCAGGACTTTCACAGAACAGGAAAACAGGTGGACCGATGGGCTTCTCACATTAGGATTCATCTTTTGGCAGTATTGGGATTTGAGCTCAGAGCTTAGCAGTCCCAATTGGCGAAAGGTTCTAGGTGAGGATACCAACCTGTGAGCAACTAAGGAGCTAGGGTGTTCCTGAGACCTGAGATTGAGCACCGGGGTGGGGGTGGGGCACAATATTCATCCATTCATAAGCTAGTATGCTAATAAATACCTATTTGGATAGAGTAGGAGATGTGGCTAGCTGTGTTGGAATCCCATCTACCATGTTGTCGGATCTTCGTTCATCCCACAAAAGACGGTCAGGGTCCGAGGAAAGTTAAGTGCGGCCACTCATCTGTTCCCCAGCCTCCCTCATCCCAGGAGACAATCAGATGCAGCAGGGAGTCAACTCAAGCAGGAAAACTCGTTTATTAACACAGAGCAAGCCGTTTTTAAAGCAAAAAAGAGCGGGTGGCATGGGAAGGGAGGAAGAGGAACCAATCACTGTCAAGGTCACACCCTATCATGCACCTAAGCTTCCACGGTCTGCTTACATACTGTAAAGCAAATCGGGCTCTGCCCACTCAACTCCCTCAGCACCAGCTTTGCTGCCCATGTGCTCTATAGATTCCCTCTTTTTTGTTTTAATGGCAGACCCATCTCCAAGTTAGTTATCTTTTTCCCTCCTCTGTAAAGGTTATTTAAAAAGGATTCCATTGGTAAGGATAGCATTGGCCATGCAGGGGGTTTGAGGCAAGTCTGGGTGGTGAGATTCGCCAGACAAGGATAGGGAGGGCCCTTGTGCATGATCCAAGAGCCCATCCCAGTTACCTCACATCCCCACCTAGCACAATAATAAACATCAGTCCCACCACAGTTAGAAATGTCCAAAGCAGTTCAATTAATTCCTGGGCATATATAAAAGTCAGTACTCATAAGGTCATCCTCTTCAGGACCTGGGAGCAGCCTGGGTATTGGGAGTTCCACACATGCAACATGGTGCATCCTCGTGGGCCCCCACACTCAGGCCATTCTACTATAGTACAGAAAAACAAGGAAAATTTAAAACAAACTGCAGACATAGAAGAGCAATCCTGGGCACCTGGTGTCTTTTAAGTAAGCCAGTTCCTTGTACGTGTCTTTAAGCGAGCACAGGGGTCAAGATGACTTTGAGCTTTACTTTAAGCTCCAAATGGCTCCCAACATCTCCCCTGTCTTTGTTTAAGGAAGCGAACCCATAAACGACTTGTTTGTCCCCGTCTCCTCCACATGTTATACTGACATCAAATATAGTGAAAGCGGGGGTTACACTGTGGGGGAGGGACATACAAAGCAACAAAGAAATAATCTTATAAATGCGTTAGAAACACATGCATGAAAGAAACAAAAACATTAAAATACATATTTGAGGGTTTGTTTTCCTAACATCACATTCTCTGACTTTTTCCGCTTGACTCATACCTATACTAGATATTGCAAATAAGGGAAATCATGGGACCTATGTTTCTTTGGGCCTGGCTTACTTCACTTAATATGATTTTTTCCAAGCCTTTCCATTTCCTAACAAATGGGGAAATGTCATTCTTTCTGATGGAGGCATAGAATTCCATTGTGTATATATACCACATCTTCTTGATCCATTCATCTACTGAGGGGCATCTGGGTTGCTTCCATATCTTAGCTATGGTAAATAATGCTGCAATAAACATAGTTGTGCTGGTAGCTTTAGTGTGGCCTTGTTTGTGATCATTTGGGTAAATGCCCAAAAGTGGGATTGCTGGGTCATTGGGGAGCTCTATGTGGAGTCTTTTGAGAAACCTCCATACTGCTTTCCAAAGTGGTTGAACAAGTTTACATTCCCACCAACAATGAAGTAAGGTTCCTTTCTGTCCACATCCCCTCCAGCATCTGTTGTTGTTAGAGTTCTTGATTTTTGCTGTTCTAACTGGAGTGAGGTGATATCTCAATGTTGTTTTGATTTGCATTTCTTTTATGGCTAGGGATGTTGAACATTTCTTCATGTGTATATTGGCCATCCTTCTTTCTTCTTCAGAGAAGCTTCTCTTTAAGTCTTTCGCCCACTTACTTATTGGGCAGTTGTTTCTTTGAGGATTTGTTGTTGGGTGGTTTAATTTTTTGAGTTCCAAGTATATTTTAGATATGAGACCCTTGTCCGTTGTATGGCTAGTAAAGATCTTCTCCCAGTCCGTGGGTTTTCTATTGATGTCAAAACCAGCTTTACAATGTCGGTGGGGGGGGGGGGGGAAGGGGGTTTGATTGGGCGGGGGGGAGGGGGGAGGCTGGGAAGGGAGGTGAAGGGTAAACAAAGGAGGAGGCTGCAATGCTTGGTAAGAAATATATGCATTATCCTGCCCATGTAATTGTAACCCATCTGTACAGTATGTTCTCAAATAAAATAAAATTAAATTAAAAAAAAAAAAAGGAAGCGAACCCACCTATCTTAGGTTGGGTGGATCACCTTGTGTGCCTGACTCGTCATCAAGAACTTCAGAGCGAAGCTGAAGGCCTGTCTTAGGTTGGCCAGACTGACACCCCCTCTTACCCATCTCTGGCTGCGAGTCCTCTCTGGGGAAATTTATTCACTTGGAGCTTGATCTTATGTAACAGGCTGGCTAAGCTCATAACAGTTTTGCAGTGCACATATAGTGCAAGTAAGGCATAGAAAAACAATCAGCAAAAGCATTCCCAGGCCAAGCAATGTCATTAGCAGCCCTTTAGCATTAGTCAGGGGGGATAGCAGTCTTTGCCACTTCAGAGTCCAGAGGTGGGGGTTGTTCTGGAGCAGATTTTAGACTAGTTCACAGGAAAGCATAACAAAAGGTGGTTGTATAAGCAAGTAGTAAAAGAACAGTTAGAGCAGGTAACATTAAAATAAGTTGCTCCTACAGAAATATTAGATGGTCCATACATAATGACAAAGGGTGGTGATCAAAATGAAGGTCAGGCCTCCAGGTCAAAGGTACAGCTTCTCTTGTGGTCTATTGATGATTTCTGCATTGTCAGCGCCGATCACTGTTCAGATCACCTGTTGAGGTTGATCATCAGAGAGAGGGACTTGCAAGAGAGACACTTTAAGAAGGACTGCTTACAACAATCCCCATGCCAAACGGCTGGGGGGGAAATTGCACCCTACACTCTTCAAATCCCTCTCCCCGATGATCTTGGGGTTCATCGGCCCTGGGCTGCCAGCGCCTGGGTAATAGCCTCAGTCGTTGCAGATGTCTGAGCCTGTAAAGCTAAAGCTAGTGATTGGGACTGGTGCTGTTGCATTCTCACATCTTGCGGAAGCAGCCCAAATTCAAGGGACATCTAATGGCCCATTGGTGGCCAGGGAAGAGACCCATGTTATGCTTATCCCAAACAATAAATTGTTTTCAAGGGGAAGAAATGCCTACAACAAAGATTTGTTCTTCCAGTCCTGTGGCTTGAACTCAGGGCCTGACTACACTCTCTGAGCTCTTTTTGATCAAAGCTAACATTCTACCCGTTGAGCCCCACCTCCCCTTCCAGGTTTTTCTGTGTGGAATTGAACCCAGGTTGTCAGGCATGCTAGACAACCACTCTACCACTGAGCCACATTCTCAGCTAGGATGATTATCCCCCCTCCCAAACACATATGGCCATTCCTCAGATAAATAGGAAGTAGAGACTAGGATGAATATGAAACACAAGTATGGTTCACAGAGAAATACTCCCCTGCCCCCTCTTTGACCCCCTTAGTTGAAGTTTCTCTTCTACCATTTAGGGATGAGAGAGGGAGAAGGAGTCCCGAGAGAAGAGTACCAAGAAGAATAGTCCCCTGAGCCCCACAGCCTAACCTACACAAGTGGTCCTCTAGACTCCAATATTACCTGATTCAATGTGGAGTCTACACTGTCTCCCTATCACTTCAATGCTCAGGATGAAATAAAGGTCAGCTTTGTCCTTAGCCCACACAAAGGGTAGAAGCTCCTAGTCCCAGACCGACTTCCACCTCTGACTGCCCCGAGTTAGGCTGGACCCACCACTCACCACAATGGTGGAGGTGATGACCTCATGCATAGATTCCAGAAAGAAGGTCTAGGGCAAAGGGCAAAAGCAGCAGGGTGAGCAGGGGAAAGGAGCTGGGGCAATTGTTCTGGGATCTTCCTACTTGGAACCCTCCCATCAAGCCAAAGCCATGCTGACCCAAAGCAGGGCCAAGGCCAGAGTGTGAGAAAAGATGGAGGAGCATGGTACTAAAGGAGGTACTGCTTTGTCTTGGAGCACTTGAAAATTCCAATTATATTTGGCCCATGCTAATCCCAAAGCCAACATGCAATGCCTCTCCTTGTTGTTGTTGTCCCTGAGCGCTGTCCCCGAGCTCTTTCTCTCAAGTCTGGCATCGAGGATAAGAGTTTCACACACTTTCCTGCCCAGGCTGTCTTGGCACCATGATCCTCCAGATCTCAGCTTCCTGAGTATCTCAGATGACAGGTATGAGCCACCAGTGCCCAGCATGTGATGCCTTTTGAAGGCATCTTGGTAAGTCTGTAAAAGGAGCCAAAAGGGGCTTGGGTAGACCATGACCCAATCAAGGAGCTGGGATGGGGAAAGACTGACCTTCTCGCCATCCTGTTCCCCAAAATTAAAGATGCCAGATGGTGTTGGATGCATCAAACGCCTAGGCCAACAGCCATCAGACTTAGTGGGGAAAAGGTAGAGAATATCCAAAGATAGCAGTGTCAAAATTTCTGATTTTGCATGCATGTGGTGCGTGTGTGTGTGTGTGTATGTGTGTGTGTGTGTGTGTGTGTGTGTGTGAACTCAGGGCCTAGGCTCTATCCCTGAGTTTTCTTGCTCAAGGTAGTGCTCTGCCACGTGAGCCACAGCCCCACTTGCTTTTTGGTTAACTTGATGGTTAATTGTAGGTAAGACTCTCAAGGACTTTCCTGTCCAGGATGTCTTTGAAGCAAGATGGTGGCCCCAGGGAAGCAAGAGTAACACAACTCACAGGGACAATCCCTATGGAGAGAGACTCCTGCTCTCTGGTGGCCAGATGGGGAACATGCGGCCCCTTGCCATAATCTTCTAGAGTTCAATTGGGGGAAGTGACCATGGCTAAGCTGACTCTTGCTCACTCTGAGTGCTGATGCCAGAGCAGATCTGTTCCACCCTAGGCCAAGAGCGGGTATTACCTGGTGTGACATGTTGCAGCTCTTGCCCCTCCTGGCCCAGAACCATGGTCTGAGACGTCGATTTACTACTGCTCAGATCTACATTGCACCCATGACATGCCATTGTGATGTTCTCCATGCCCCAAGACTCGACCCTTCTCTAGTACTGTGGCCCGTTCTGTAGGCAATGGCCTCCAAACAGAATGCTCTCAAGACTTGTACGACACCTAGACATTGGGAGACCCTCAGGGGCCCACTGGAAAGTACTCTGCCTAGAGCCACAGAGCGAGGTCCAAGCAGGCCAAGGGTTGGTCATGGGGCTTGAACTCTAGGCCTGAACGCTGTCCCCCAGCTCTTCAGCTTACCACTTGAGCTACAGAGCCCTTCTGGTTTTCTGGAGGTTCCTTGGAGGTCAGAGTCTCCAAGACTTTCTTCCCCAGGCTGGCTTGGAACCGCAATCCTCACATCTCAGCCTCCTGAGGAACTAGGAAGACAGTCATAAGTCACCAGTGCCCCGCTGATCTGGCCTTTCACCACAGTGTACTAGGAGCTCCTGAAAGCTTTTCTTTATTTTTTCGTGCCAGTATTGGGGCCTGAACTCAGAGTCTGGGCTCTGGTATCAACTATTTCCCTCAAAGTTAGCACTCTACCACTTGACCCACAGTTCCACTTCTGGCTTTTGGTAGTTAATCAGAAAGAAGAGTTTCACTAACTTTCCTCCCCTGAGCTGGCTTGACCCATGATCTCTGATTTCAGTTTCCTGAGTAGCTAGGATTTACAGGGGTTGAGCCACTGCTGGCATTGGGCTAGAACCTTTTTTAAGCAACGGTCCTTCCCTGCATTTGCCCTGACTCCTCCATGCAAAGGAGGTCTAAGGGTCAGTAGCTGTGGCTTCCAGCCACAGGAAATGGCTGGGGTCCATGGTGAAAAGTCAAGTTGATCTTCCCCCTGGGCCTAATTCTGGGACCCCACCCTCTGCCCTGTGACTCAAGTACAAACGTTGACCCAGCATTGAACATCCTGCCAGACTTTTCTCTAGCCACAGAACCTTCATTCCACCCATACTACCTGTTCTACAACATACCTCAGGACCTTTGCCCATGCTGTAACTTCTTCCTGAGGCTCTCTGTCCTGTATCCACATCTTAGAAGTCCTGTGGAATTTTAGCCCTGGTTATATCACCTCCTGGAGCAAGTCTTTCCTTCCCTTCTCCCTCTTTTTAAATATTGAGTTGCTAGAAGTGGAAGTTGTGCAGGCTGACTGGCGAATTCTCTATCATGGTGTGTGTGTGTGTGTGTGTGTGTGTGTGTGTGTGTGTGTGTGTGTGTGTGTACCAGTCCTGGGGTTTGAATTCATGGCCTGGATGCTATCCTATCCCTGTACTTTTGTGCTCAAGTCTAGCCTTCTACTACTTGAACCACTGCTCTACTTCTGGCTTCTTAGGTTTTGAATTGGAGAACAGTGTCTCATATAGACTTTCCTGCTTACAATGGGGATCCTCAGATCTCAGCCTCCTGAGTAGCTTACAGGGGTGAGCCACCAGCACCTGCCCTCTACCCTACTGCTTACCTATATCCTCGGCCCTCCTCTGAGTCCCAGAAAAATATGTCTCACCAGGCTCATTTTTTTGACAGTCTTGGGGCTTGAACTCAGGTTCTCTGCATGTTCCGAGCTTATTTGCTCAAGGCTAGCACTCTATCAATTAAGCCACATTGCCACTTTTAGCTTTTTCTCCTTCTGTGGTACTGAGGAATCGAACCCAGGACTTAGTGCATACTAGGTAAGCACTATACCACTAAGCCACATTCGCAGCCCAAATCCCATTTCTATGAGAGTGTGATTTATTGGCATAGCTCTTTTGGTATAGAAATAGCTTACTATTTCATATCTTTGCCAAGATTTGGGACCAGCCTATGACTTAGCAATGAGGAATGATTAATTAGTGACAGCCACCAGGCCCCAGAGGTCTAGGCTCACATCCTACAGAGGGATAGAGAAAATGGAGCCAGAACCTTCGACAACTCCTACAATCTAGGAACTGTGGTCCCCTTGCAGGCAGTGACTGTCTGCTATATGTCCCGATGGGACACCTCAGCCAGAATATAAGACTTCAATTATTAAATGGCAGAGAAGAATGCTTTGTTCATGCTGCTGGCTCAGACTTAGTAGTCTCTGAGGGTTTTTCCCTGCTTGCCCAGGTTGGGGGGCGGGGCATGGGCAATCTGCTGAATATCCATCATCCATCCATCACCATCCATACACAGAAACATGGAGTTATTGCCTCCTTTTGGGGGAAGGGGCAGTTCTGGGTTTGTACTATGAGCTAAGGCCCTGTCCCTGAGCTCCTTTTGCTCAAGTGTAGTGCTCTGCCCTTGAGTCACAGCCCTATTCATGTTTTCCTTTCCTGTGATCTCTTAGAAATATGAGTGTCGCAGACTTTCCTGCCTTGGCTGAATTCAAATTTGTATTCTCTACATCTCAGCCTCCTGAGGAGCTAGGATTACAGGCAAGAGCCCCTGGCTCCTGGGTTTCGTTTCTTCTTGTTCTTTTTTGTAATTGTAACAATCTGAAATCTTCACGGTGTCAATCCAATGGTTTGCATCTGAAGTAAACTACCCAGGCCTGGAGTTCAAATGCCAGGACTGCCACCCACAAATGGAAGGAGATTCTGACAAATTCATTCCTATTCATGTGAATGCTAATGGAATGTTATTTATACAAGTAACAAATAAATTTTCAGTTAATTCATGATTCTATTTTAGAATGCCACACAAAAATTATTGGATTTATATCTTCCATTCTAGCTCCATGGTATGATTCCCCTAATGGAAGGATATTGACTAATTTTTAATTAATGCTTTTCTAAGTATTACATGGAGGCATAATTTAATAACTAATAATTGGTATTATATATATATATATATATATATATATATATATATATATATATATATATACAATTTAATATCCGCACATTCCCTGTTTCTCTATGCATGTATATACTATTGGGAACACCTGTGGATTGATCACAGGTACTCAGAACTTCCTGGCAACTCAGTTTGCCAGAAGCTGGTGTGCTAAGATTGTGACCCATTTTTGGATTGGCAATTGTAGACCATGAGTTGAAATCCCAGCATGGCCAAAAATTTATTCCTGGAGTCAGAAGCCAATGTTGACACATTTTTTTTCCTTCTCTGTGAAAGTCCTCTCAATATGATGTATAATCCATATGCAAATATATCCTATGTGATATGATGTAATAAAAGAAACATGTATATGTAATAATACTAAATATATAAGAGTAATAAACAACATATGCAGTATACCTATGTATGTAAATATATCTTATATATTAATATTACTTTTTCCAGAGCTGGGGCTTCAATTCAAGCCCTAGGAACTGATCTGAATTTCTTGTATTCAAGGACGGTGATCTTTTCCACTTCACCCACAGTGCCACAGAGTTACCCAGACCCTGAGTTCAAATACAAGGCTTCCTGAAAAATGGTGCAAATTCCAAACCAGGGCCTTATTATTATTATTATTATTAGCCGAGCACAGGGCTTGCACTCAGGTCTTGGCATCTTTGCCACAGCCCACCCTTATATCCCAGGACCCGAGTTCAATTCTTGGGACTGGGAAAAAAATAAAAAGTACAAGCATAAAACTGAGAAGTTCAAGAAGGTGGTTTTACTTTTATTTTCCTTTCTATTGTGACCTTCCTGAATGCAAATGACAAGGCCCAGAAAGTGAATATAACCTAGCATTGCTGATGTTTGGCGGGCTATTAAGGAAGCCATATCCAAAACTGGCAACTTAGGTATGGAGGTCGAATCCCCAGATTGCCTCTAATGAATGGCGAGATTCTAAGAAACCCATTCCCATATAAATCCATACAAATGGAATGCTATAAATGTAACAATTAAATTAGTAGTGCATGATTATATTATAAAAATTATACAAAACAATTATACTACATTGACTAATTTTCAATTAGTACTTTATTATGTATTCAATCATGATACTTTGAAAAGGAAGGAATAATTTAATTGCCAATAATGGTGAGAAATATGGTATATGCAATTTCATAGTATGCAGACATCTCTCTCTTGTTTTATGCATCTACATCTACCTATCTATCTATCTATCTATCTATCTATCTATCTATCTATCTATCTATCTATCTGTCTGTCTGTCTGTCTGTCTGTCTGTCTGTCTGTCTGTCTGTCTGTCTGTCTGTCTGTCTGTCTGTCTGTCTGTCTGTTTATCTACGAATCTACACATTTATCTGTTTATACACTTGTCATTCCTGGGGCTCAGTTGTAGAGTGCTCGCCTAGTATGTACAAAGCCCTGGATTCCTCACTACCATGTGCACCCAGAAATCCAGAAGTTGTGCTGTTGCTCAAGCAGCCGAGCACTAGCTTTGAGCATGAAAGCTTAGGGACTGTGTCTAGTCTCTTACTCAAGACCCAGGAATGGTACCAAAAAAAGATGGAATGTTCTGACTGCAACTATATAAGGATAGCACTGCAAATACCTCATCACAGAGCAAGCCTTGAGTCTGGTGCTGACAGCTGCCATCTAACCTGACTTATCCAGAGGTAAACTGCTGCAACCCAGCTCCACAGAACCAGATGCTGCTGGCTTGCTCACCCCTGTCATCCAATATACTTGGAGGCTAAGATCTGACACTGGTGGGGTTAAAACCCGCCCTGGCCGGAAGTCTGCGAAACTCTGAGCTGTGGCTCAAAGTGGTAGAGCTCTAACCTTGAGCAAAATTTCTTAGGACAGTACCCCCAACCTTTCAGTGCAATCTCCGTGTCTGACTCCACCTCCCCCCAAAAAGGCCAACCCTCTAAATCATTAGACATGAACTTTGTGTGGCTTGGGATGTGTTTCTGAAAGAATGATAATACTGATGAAAACACCCAAATTCTAATGACAGTGTGTGGGATACAGCTATGTGATGATTCCTTCAGGAGGTGTTGTGTCCTGAGTCCTTCACAGGGTGCATTTTTTCATCTGTTTCTTATAAGAGCTCCACAAGTAAGATGACTGTGTAGATGAGAAACTTGAGGCTCAGATATGTCAGGGCCAAAATTATGTATGTACCTAACTCTAGTGAGTTGTCTCCTGCAGATAATTGTTTTGGTTTATTTTTCTCAGTCATTAACCTACAACTCAGGGCCTAGCCACTGACCATTCGCTGTTGGGCTCATGGCTAGCACTTTACCACGTGGAGCCAAGAACCGCCTTACAACAGAGTGTTACAGTCTAGGTATCTGTAGCTGAGGTCTATCATCCTTCCTACTCAGGAAGCTTAAATATGATGATCTCAGTTCTGAACAATCCCAGACACAAAAGGTCCCATAAGTCTATTGTCTCCTATTCACCACTTAGAAATTTGAAGTGGAAGCTGGGCTCTGGTGACTTGCATCTGTCATCCTAGCCACTCAAAAGCCTTAGAGCTGAGGAATACAGTCCAAAGCCAGGCTGGGAGGAAATTCCTTGAGAGGCTTCTCTCCAGTGAACTACCAAAATCCTGCAGGGGTGCTGTAGTTCAAATGGTAGGGTGCTTGACTTTAACTGAAGAGCTCAAGGACAGCTCCCAGGCTTAGACTTCAATTCCTCCAACTTTCAAGAAAAGAAAGAAAGAAACTTGAAGTGCAGTGCTGGGATTGTGTCTTAGGGGTAGAGTACTTTGCTAGTATGAATCCCTGAGATTGATTCCTTAGTAAAACATCTCTAGAAAAAAGCCTGAAATAGCTGTGTGGCTCCAGTGGTAGAGTGCTACCCTTGCACAGGAGAAACTCAGGTACAATGTTCAGGTCCTGAGTTCAAGCTCCAGGACAAGTGTATGCACACACACACACATGCACACAGACGCGTGCACACACATACACACACACACACACACACACACACACACACACACACACACACACACACACAGATACCAGAATTGAAGCTGTGATACCAAATTGTAAAATTCTGAGCTCATGGTCAGCACCCAGGCCCCGTTTTCAACCCAAAAACCTAGCCACTCAGGGCCCATATAGGAGAGGTCAAAGGTTTCAAAACCTGATGAGCTTCAACAGCCCTAAATAACAGGAAGCATTGTGATATTAGACATATGCTTGGATTTATAAAGCTTCCAGAAATCTAGAAAGGCACTGTTACCAATAATGAATCATTGTATTAGGTTCAGCTCCCTTATTGTCTGCCAGAAAGACCCTTGAATTAATTGTAGTAGGTTATTTCAACACTGGAACATAGTATAACAAAGACAGGATAAGTACAGGGAAGTTGGCCTGCCAAGGGAGGTGGCACAAAGGAAGGCTTCCTGTCAAAACAAAGCACTGGGGAGAGTGATAGCTTGGGGTACAAAGAGGAATTTTTCTCCTAGCCTTCAGAGCCTGCCCACACTCCTCCTCACTAATTGTCCTGGAAGGAGTTGTTTGTTACACAGCTGTACAGGAGTGAGGCTTTTTGTCTGCCTGTTCCAACAATGAAGCAGATTTTCTCCAGCAGCCTGGGGTGTGGAGAAAACCTCAGGCTACTCTGGGAACAGTGAGGAGAGCCCAGGCACATGCACTGTCTTGTAAACACTCTCTGTGCTATGAAATCATTCTATTTAAAGCAAATTTCCTTAGCTGGGTGCCTTTCATCATAGGGACTCTGGACATTCACAGATAGAAATGCATGCATACATACAAGGAGAGACATGGAGTTACTTGTGTGGTTTTTTTTTTTTGGCACATCTGGGGGTTGTATTATGAACCTAAGCACTGTCTCTGAGCTCATTTTGCTCAAGGGTAGCACTCTGCCCTTTAGCAACAACCCCATTCATGGTGATCTTTTATTCCTGTGATCCCTCAGAAGTAAGAGTGCTGTAGATTTTCCTGTCCCAGCTGAATTCAAACTGGCATTCTCTACCTCTCAGACTCCTGAAGAACTAGGATTACAGGCAGGAACCTCTGACTCCTGGCTTTCTTTTCTTCCTGTTCTTTTTTTTCATTGTGACAAAATGAAATCTTCACAGTGTCATTCTAATGGTTTGCATTTCGAAGTAAACTACCCAGGCCTGGAGTTCAAATGCCAGGACTCCCACCTACACATGGAGGGATATCTTGAGAAAATTTTCCTATTCATGTGAATGCTTAATGGAATGTTATAAAAATAACAATTAAATTTGCAGTTAGTTCATGTATATTATTTAATTATATGTATGATATTACTACCAATTATTGATATATTATCCCTTACTTTATTTAAGTATTATGGTTGAATACATAACAAAGTATTAATTGCAAATTAGTCAATGTACTATAATTATTGTGTATAATTTTATAATGGAATCATACAATACTAATGTAATTGTTACTTTACAACATTCCATTCATATGGATATACAAAAAAGTAGTGGATTATGTCTTCCATTCTAGCACCATGGTATGATTATCCCAATTAAAGAATACTGACTACTTTTACATTAATGCTTTAATAAATATTCAACCATGATATTTCATTAAATGGAGGCATAATTTAATAATAATTCACAATATATATAATTTAATATCCTCACATTGTCTCTCTCTTATATATATTGCAAACTACACATCTATCTATCCATTTATCTAACCATCTATATCTATACCTACATCTACATCTATATCTATATATATCAGTCACAATTATGGCTTGTTCCCAGGTTCTCAGAACTGGCTGGTAGCTCAGTTTGCCAAAGGCTTTTGTTCTACAACTGACCCATTTATAAGTTCGGCATTGTGGGCTGTGAGTTCAAATCCCAGCATGGCCAAAATTTTATATGTGGAGTCAGAAGCCAATTTTGACACATACTTTTTCCTTCTCTGTGAAAGTCCTGGATCTTAGTATGATGTATAATCCATATGCAAATATATCCATGTGATAATATGTAATAAATATAATAAATGGTATATATATAATAAACTAAAATAAAACATAAGGGTAATAAATGCCATATGGAGTAACCCCATGTATGTAAATAGATCTCATATATGAATATTATTTTTATCAGTGCTGGAGCTTGAATTTGGGCCCTGGGAACTGGGCTGAAATTTTTGTCTTCAATGACGGTGAGCTTCCTCTGCCCCACAGTGCCACAGAGTTACCTAGACCCTGAATTCAAATCTCAGGCCTGCCAGAAAAATGATGAAAATTACAAGCAAGGGCCTTAATTTCTTTTGGCCAGGATTAGGACTTGAACTCAGCTCATGACAACTCTGCCTCAGCTTCGATCATACTAGGATGGGGAGCAGCGTCTGGACCCACAGTCCATCCTGAGATCCTAGGACCCGAGTTCAAATCTTGGGACTGGCAAAAAAAACAAAACAAAACGGAGAAGTGCTGGGAAGTTGGCTCAGTTGTAGATTGCTTGCCTTGCATGCATAAGACCCTGGGTTCGATTCCTCAGCACCACATAAGCAGAAAAACAGGAAGTAGTGTTACGGCTCAAGTGATAGAGCGATAGCCTTGAACTGAAAATTTGGGGTCAGCACCCAGACCCAGAGTTCTGGCTCCAAACCGAAAAAAAAGAAAGAAAAAAATAGTACCGGGGGAAAAAAAAATGGAGAAGGATAAAACTGGGAAGTTCCAGGAGGCGGTTTTACATTTTTTTTCCTTTACAACCATCCTGGGTCTAAATATCAGGGACCATAAAGTGTACATGACCTTGCACTGTTGAACTTTGGTGGGCTATCAGGGAAGCCATAGCCAAAACCAGCTACCTAGGCCCGGCGTACGAATCCCAGGACTGCCACCTATCAACGGCGGGAGATCCTAAGAAACGCATTCCAATATACATCCATATGAATGGAATGTTGTAAAGTAACAATTACATTAGTAGTGTATGATTACACTATAAAATTATACACAATAATTATAGTACATTGACTAATTTACAATTAATACTTTGTTATATATTCAACCATAATACTTAAATAAATTAATGGATAATTTATCAATAATTGGTAGTAATATTGTATATATAATTAAATAATATACAGGCATCTCTGTCTTGTTTTATACATATACACATACATACATATATATATATATGTATGCAAAAGTCTCTCTCTCTATATATATATTTCTAAACTTGTCATTCCTGGGGCTCAGTAGTAGAGTGCTCGCTTAGTAATTATGAAGTCCTGGGTTCGATTCCACACTATCACATGCACAGAAAAAACCAGAAGTGGTGCTGTTACTCAACCAGTTGGGCACTGGCTTTGAGCATGAAAGCTTAGGGACTGTGTGTAGGCCCTTACTCAAGCCCCAGGACTGGCACCAGAAACAAGTTAGAATGTTCTAACTGCAAGAATAGAAGGTCAGGATTTCAAATACCTCCTCACAGATCAAGTTGGTAGTCTGAAGATGATAGCTGCCATCTAAATTGACTTAGCCAGAGGTCAATAGCTGCAACCCAACATCATGGAACCAGATACTGCTTGCTCACCCCTAACTGCTCAGAGGGTGAGATCAGACAATGGAGGGTTGAAAACTCAGTCCTGCCAGGAAATCTGCTAGACTCTGAGCTGTGCCTCAAAGTGGTAGAGCTCTAGCCTTGAGGAAAAGGTCTTAGGACAGTACCTCCAACCTATGAGTGAAATCTCCTAGGCTGATGGCCCTCCCCACAAAAAAAACACCCCTCTAAACTGTTAGATGTGAACTTGTGCAGTTTGTGACCTGTATCTGAAAGAATGGTGATAAGCACCCTAAATCTAATGACAATTTGTGAGATACAGCTATGTTATGAGTCCTTCCTTGGGTGTTGGGTGTTGAGTCCTTCACGGGTTACTGGGTTGTTCATGGGGTATTGTATGCTGAGTCATTCACAGGGTACTATGTGTTGAGTCCTTCACCAGTTGTATTCTTTCATCTGGTCCTTATAAGATCTGCACAAGTAAGATGATTGTGCAGATGAAAAAGTCGAGGCTCAGATATGTCCCAAAGGCAGGGTCAAATTTATGTATATACTGAGCTCTAGTGACTTGTCTCCTGTAGACAATTGTTTTGGATTAGTTTTCTATATCATGAACCTTGAACTCAGAGCCTAGGTGTTGACTTTCTTCTTGGGTTCATGGCTAACGTTCTACTATGTGGAGCCAAGGACCCCCTTGCAGCAAAGTGTCACGGCTTAGGTCTCTTTAGCTGAGATCTATCATCCTGCCTGCTCAGGAAGCTGAGGATCTTGGTACCTTTTCCCCATGGTGGTTGAGTGGCTCTGATGCTCCTTTAGTCTTGATGTAATGATGCCAGAGAGATGTTTGTATCTGGAAATGAGCACATCTCTATCCAAGGACTTTAAAGTACCTTTTAAAAATACTTTTGAAAGTGATTTTAAAATATTCTAATGAAATTTTCAAAAAGTTTGTTAATTTCTACTCTCAAAATTAAAGTCACTAAATTATGGAGTTAAAAAAATTATCCCAGATTACGGACAAAAGCCAGCCTGGGCAGGAAATTCCTTGAGATGGTTATATCCAATAAACCATCAGAAAGCCTAAAAAGGTGCTGTAGCTCAAGTTGCAGTGCACTAGACTTGAGCTGAAGAGCTCAGAGACAACACCCAGGCCAAGACTTGAACTCCTCCAACTTACAAGAAAAAAAAGAAACCTGAAGTGGAGAGCTGGGATTGTTTCTTAGGGGTAGACTGCTTTACATGTGTGAAACCCTGGGTTTGATCCACATCCCTAGAAAAAAAGGCTGAAGTAGCTGTGTTACTCAAGTGGTAGAGTGCTGTCCTTGGACATGAGAAACTCAGGTACAGTGGTTAGGTCCTGAGTTCAAGCGCACACACACACACACACACACACACACACACACACACACACACACACGGAGGCACCATTGCCAATAATGAATCATTTCATTAGGTTCAGCTCCCTAATTATCTGCCAGAAGGACTCTTGAGTTAATGTTAGCAGTTTGGTTCAACACTGAAACACAATCTTACAATGACAGGATGAGTGCAGGAACTTGGCCTGCCATTGAGGTTGCACAAATGAAGGCTTCCTGTCAAAACAGAGCACTGGGCTTGGGGCTGGTGGCTCATGCTTCTAATCCTAGCTACTCAGGAGGCTGAGATTTGAGGATCATGGTTCAAAGCCAGTTTGGGCAGGAAAGACTATGAGACTCCTGTCTCCAATAAACCACTAGAAAACCGGAAGTGGCTCTGTAGCACAAGTGGTAGAGCACTCACCTTGAGCTGAAGAGTGCAGGGACAGCACCCAAGCCCAGAGTTCAAGCCCCATGACCGACCAAAAAACAAAGACAAAAACAAAAAAACAGAGCACTGGGGAGAGAGATAGCTTGGGGTACAAAGAGGCCTTTTTCTCCTGACCTTCAGCGCCTGCCCGCACACATCCTCAATACTTGGCCCGGATGAGTTGTTTGTTACACAGCAATACAGAAGTGAGGCTTTTTGTCTGCCTGTTCCAACAATGAGGCAGACTTCCTCCAGCAGCTGGGGTATGGAGAACCCCTCAGGCTACACTGGGAACAATAAGGGTAGCCCCAGAACATGCACTGTCTTGAAAGCACTTGCTGTGCTATGGAATCATCCTATTCAAAGCAAATTTTCTAGCTGGGTACATTTTTTCATAGAGACTCAGATGTTCAATGATATAAATACATGCATACATACACAGACACATGGAGTTACTGGCTCTTTTTTTTGTGGCATATCCTGAGACTTGTACTGTGAGCCTAGACATTTTCACTGAGCTCCTTTTGCTCAAGGAAGCATTTTATTGTGTCTTAAACCATGATTACCCTAGGCTGGGGTGCAGCTTTTACACCCACAGATAATCCAGGGATCCTAAGACCCGAGTTCAACTCCCAGCGCTGGCAAAATTACAACAAACCAACAAAAATGGAGGAGGAAAAAATCAGGAAGTTTTACACAACAGTTTTACCTTTGTTTCCTTAGCACTGTGACCCTCCTGAGTCTCAATGACTCAGCTTGAAAATTGTACGTGAGCTTGCATTGATGAAGGCTAAGGGCTCTCAGTAAAGCCTGAGCCCAACCTAGACACCTAGGCCCTGAGTTCAATCCTGGGATGCCACCTACACATGGGTGAAGATCCTAGGAAACTTATTCCTATCTATAGGAACACTAATAGAATGTTTGAAATGTACTAACTGAATTACTAATTAGCTAGTCATTCCAGTTTAAGATTGTATTCAATAAATATAGGTCATTGATTAATACTTTATGTCTTCTTCTATAATTGATTAATGGAGGCATAATTTTATACTAAATAATTGGTAGCAATATAATATATAGAAATAAGATATAGAGATTACCCTTTATATAGGGTTATACACTAGAGTCTACATAAATGTTTATCTGCCTCTCTCTGTGTATACATTTATAGATGCATACACATTTTTAAATACACACACACACACACACATACACACACATACAAATTGTAATCTAAACATCTATCTGTTTTTATATTGGCCATTCCTAGGGCTTGATCTCAGTTCCTCTGCCCGCCAACTTCTCTTGCATCAGACTGGTGTGCTAACATTTACCCATTCATGAAGAGGGCCTGCTAGGCCCTGAGTTTAAGTCACAAAACTGCCAAAAACTTAATCCTTGTGGAGAGCCAATTGTCCCACTTGTTTTTCTTATCGGTGAAATTTCTGGGATTCAGGAATGATGTAGAATACATAGGCACATCTATGTCTTATATAATAGGATGCAAAAAATTTTATAAGTGTAATCATACTCACTAAAGTACATAAGAAATAAAGAAAACACAAAATAAAATGAATACACTAACCACAATATGCAGTAAACATGTGTAGGTAAATATAAATCATGTATTTAAAATATATACGAATATTAATTTTTTGAGGACTAAGACTTGAATTCAGGCCCTAGGAACAGGCCTGAATTTCTTGTCTTCCAGAAGGGTGATCTTCCCCATCCCCCACAGTGCTGCAGATTTACCCAGACCCTGAGTTCAATTCCCAGGCCTGGCAGAAAAAATGGTGTGAATTCCAAGCCAAGGAGCCTCAATATTTTTAAAATATTTTTAATGTATGTATGTATGTATGTATGTATTTTTATTTTGTCAAGCACAGGGCTTGAACTCATGTTGTGGCAATTCTGCCTCAGCTTTGATCACTCTAGGCTGGGATGTAGCCACTGGACCCTCAGCCGAACCTGGGTTCCTGTGCCCCAAAGTCTGACAAGAAAAAAAATAATTAAAGCGACAGAGAAAAAAAAAAAACTGGCAACTTGCAGAAGGCTGCCGGTTTTACATTTGTTTTCTTTGCAAGGTGACCATCCTGTCTGAATGACACTGTTGAAAAATGTTGGTAACCTGGCATTTCTGAAGGCTGGCGGGCTACCAAGGAAGCCATAGGCCAACATGGCAACATAGGCCCTGTGTTTGAAGCCCGGTCGTGACCCCTACCAAAGACGGGAAATCCTAAGAATCTCCTTCCTATTCATAGGAATACCGACAGAAGATTATGAATGGCAAGGTTGAATAAGTATTTTCTGAATACTATTGTATAAATAGAGTGATTTTAGGAGGCCAATGGATTTTAATGAATATTTTTGACATATTCAAAGAATAGTATTAATTACATGGACGCAATAGTTTCGGAACAGTGGTTGATTTAATTAATAATTCATTAAGGATGAAAACAATAATATTAATTACATGGAGAGGCAACAGCCCTAGGGGTCTATAGCTGAGGTCTCTCATCGTGCTTTTTCAGGTAGCTGAGATCTGAGGACCTGGGTTCCAAACTATCCCAGACACAAAAGTCCTCATGAGCCTATTATCACCAATTCACCACTAAGAAACCTGAAGTGGAAGCTAGGTGCTTGTCACTCATGTCTGTTATCCAAGCTATTCAGGAGGATGAGATCTGAGGATCATGGTTCAAAACCAGCATGGGCAGGAAAGTCCTTGAGACACTTAGATCCAATGGACCACCAGAAAAGCTGAAGTGGCATTTGGCTTAAGGGATAGAGCACAAGACTTGAGCTGAAGAGCTCAAGGACAGCACCCAAAGCCAGACATCATCTTCTACAACAATAAAAAAAAGATAGAAACAAACAAACAAACCTGAAGTAGAGGGCTGGAAATGTGCCTTAGGGGTAGAGTGCTTTGCAAATATGAAACCCTGCGTTTGATTTCTCAGGACCACAGTCATTACAAAAAAGCCTGAAGTGGCTCTGTGGCTCAAGTAGGAGAGGGCTATACTCATACAAGAGAAACTAAGTACAGTGCTCAGGTCCTGAGTTCACCCTCCAAGAATCGTGTATGTGCCTATGTGCCCTCTCCCACGTGTGCGCACACACACACACACACACACACACACTCATACATACCCAGACAAGAAGTGATGCTGTTACACAAAATGGTAAAGCACCAGCCTTCTACACTGAGCTCATGGTCAACACCCAAGCCCTGTGTTCAACCCCAAAACCTAGCCACCCAGGGCCCAACTAGGAGAGGTCAAATGTTTCAAAACCTGATGAGGTTCACCAGCCCTAGATGACAGGAAGCTTTGTGATACCAAATATATGCTTGGATTTCCTAAGCTTCCTGAAACCTAGGAGAGGCATCATAGGCCCATCATCACAGGCAATGAAACATTTCATTAGGCTCAATGCCCTACTTGTCCACCAGAAGGATTCTTGAATTATATTGAGCACTGTATCTGAACACTGGAATATAGCCTCACAAAACCAGGATAAGTGCACAGGACGTTGCCTGTCACAGAAGGTGGCACATATGAAGGCTTCCTGTCAAACCAGAGCACTGGGGAAATAGATAGTTTGGGGTACAAAGAGACCTATTTCTCCTGAACTTCAGAGCCCAGCCACACTCATCCTCACTATCTGACCCAGGCGGAGTTGTTTGCTACACAGTTGTACAGGACTGAGGCCTTTTGTCTTCCTGTCCAGACAATGAGACAGACTTCTTCCAGCAGGCCTGGGATGCAGAGAAACCCTCAGGTTACACTGGGAACAGTGAGGGGAGCCCCGCAACATGCACTATCATGAAAACAGTCTCTGTTGTGAAATCATTTTATTGAATACACATTACCTAGTTTGGTGCCATTCATCATAGCTACTCTGGAGCTTCACCTATAGGAATACATCCATACATACCCAAAGACATGGAAGTAGAGGCTCTTTTTGAGGGGGCAGTTCTTGTGGTGGAACTATAAGCCTAGAACTTGTCCCTGAGCTCATTTTGCTCAAGGGTAATGCATTAAGCTTGAGTCACATCCCCACTTCTGGGTTTTTCTGTGATCTCTTAGAAATAAGTGTCATGGACTTTCCTAATCTGGCTGGAATAAAATTCAGATTCTCTACATATCACCCTCTGAGGAGCTGGGATTACAGTGAGAAGCCACTGGCACCTTCTTTCTTTTCTTCTTCATTTTTAATCTGGACAATCTGACTTCTTAGCAGGGTCATTCCAATGATTTGAATTTATAAATTAACTACCCAATGTTCTTTAGAGCTGGTTTACCTGAGAAAGATTTTCTCTCCTCATCTTCTCCTGTGGGTCACATGTTTGAAGCCAAAAGTGAGAAATGAGTGTCACAGGTTTTGGGAGCAAATGTCCACAGGACATGTCAATTCTGTCACTTAGCATTGAGCTGCAGTGAATTTGCTCTCTCAAGATGAGAAGACCAAACCTGGAGTGATCCTCATAATGTCTGCATTACTCCTTTTGTCTATAAAATGATCTAGTAATTATGAGTGTTGTGTGTCGACAACCTTAAGTATCTAGAACCCACTACAAGCATCTTCATGTATCTCTTTTTCTCTAGTGCCTCCCGAGATTTAGACTAAGGGATTGTGTGGAGGGACTCCTTGGTGTATCCCTGAGGAAAGCCGCTTGAATCCTGTTTGGGAGATCGCCGTTCAAATTCAGCCTGAGCAAGAATTCTGTGAAACTCTTATCTCCATTAAATCACCAGAAACCAGAAGTGGAACAGTGGTCCAGAGGGCAGAGTTCCAGCTCTGAGAGAGAAAGCTGAGAAGGAGACACAGGCCAGACCAGGCAGGAAAGCCTGGGAGGTGCTGAAAGTGGAGCTGTGTCAGTGATAAAGCCTCAGCTTTGGGAAAAACAGCTGAGGAATGCATTGGGCCCTGAGGTTAAGCACTGGGATGTCCACAAAAAAATTTCAAAAAGAGAAGGCCAATTTTATGTATCAGTGCCCTACCTACTTATGTCTGTATATTAACTCCCTGAATGCAAACAGACCTTATGCAGTGCTTCTCTTTTTATTTTACTGATTTTTATTTCAGATATGCTCCTTTCATATACTGCATCATTCTCTTCATTTCAGGCCCATGGCTTTTCTCTTCCAGGGTTCCAGGCCTGTGTCCTTATATGATACACTGACGCTCTCAGGAGCCTTTAGTTACATTTTGTTATGAGGCCAATGCAGGAACCATAACAAACTAGGCAGGGGAAAAGAAGACCAGGTTTCATAGAAGTATCCAGTATTCAGAAAATTAAACTTGGGGAGGTGAAATGGCAACATACTTTCCTAAAAAACTACCATTAAGGAAAGATGAGGGAGCTGGGAATGTGGATTACTGAGAGAGTGCTTGTCTAGCATGCAAGAAGCCCTGGGTATGATTCCTCAGTAGCACATACACAGAATAAGCAACAATTGGGGCTGTGGCTCAAGTAGTAGAGTGCTACAGACAGTGCCCAGGCCTTGAGTTCAACCCAAGAACTGGCAAAGTGATACCTAGGTAGAATGGTAGGTAGGTAGATAGATAGATAGACAGACATAGGATAGATAGAAAGGTAGATAGATAGATAGATAGATAGATAGATAGATAGATAGATAGATAGATAGATAATAGATAGGAAGATGATAGATGAATCTGGTCTTGGATTTCAGGAGGAAAGAAGGGAACAATTCCCAGACATTAGGCCTTTTGCAGTGGGCCAGGACACCAGCATTGCCTTCACACAACCATAGAGCAAGAAGACTCTCTCTTTCCCACTTCTCAGGCAGCCAAGGGCACCAAGCCAATTGGACAGAGCCAGGTTCTAACTCAGATGGTTGGAGAAAGAAGAGAAACAACCCTGACTCTAGTTGGTCTGGGGATTTGAGTTAATTATGTGGAGAACGAAGGAAGGAGAAAGGACTGGCAGAGGTAGAAGAAGGGCCTTCAAATCTGACAGATGGAGAGTCAAAAACCCACTCCCTAAGACCACAGTGCAGGGTTTTTCTACTCTGTTCCTCCCCTCTCCCCGACTAAACTCGCTCTATTGGTAACCTAAGATAGCCTGATTCTCCCTTCACTTGTGGGAAGAATGTTAATTAGTCATTGTTTGAAGAGGCTGAGAAAAGCCTGACCCTGGTGTAACTCTAACAAGTGTTTTAGTTTTCCTCCCATTGCTGTCATTGCCTGGAATATATGAAGTGGTTTTGCTGCTCACTTATCTGTTGAATGTGTACATTCTGCGTCCGAATCCTGTAGGCCTGGTCTCTGCACCTAGCCTGGCTTTTGAAACTGTTCTCTGTCCTTCAATTACAGTGTTACACTGGAGTTCTTTCGGCTAATGGAGCTAGGGTTTGGAGCCTGAGAACTTCATGTGAACCCAAGATGGGTCAATGTTTCTTTCCTGCTTCTATAGCTCAAGAATTCCAAGAACATTTAGAGTACAAGTACTTCTCATCACCAAGGGAAACACAGGAAGCTCTTGAAGATCTGACCTTTCAGAAGTGGAAGTCAGAGTCTCATAGACTTTCCTGCCCTGGCTGGCTTCACCTTGTGATCCTCAAACCTCAGTCTCCTGAGCTAGGGTGACAGGCCTGAACTACTGGTGCTCTGCTAGGCTCAGAGCTGTAATGACCTTGACAGTACAAGTCAACTGCTGTCACAATGTGCTTGGGGAGCATATTAAGCCTTTCAACATTGGACCTTTCAGAACCCTGTAGGACACACGATTACAATGCTAGAGTCTGAGAGGCTGGGCATATGGATGTGTTACACTTGAACCTTATGCTCTGACTCAAATTCTGGTATACATCAGTGTTCATTTTCCAAAGAATGATCTCATAATTAGCAAATAGGAAAAGTACCTGGATTAACCCTCACTTTTTTCCCAACAGTGTGTCTTGAACTCAAGCCTGGGCACTGTCCCTTAGCCCCTCAGGTCAAGACGAACACTCTACCACTTGAGTAATAGCACCACATTTGGTCTTTGGGTGGTTCACTGGAGATAAGAGTCTAACAGGCTTTCCATGGCTAAGCTGTCTTTGAACGGTGGTCTTCATATCTCAGCCTCCTGAGATGCTAGAGTTCCATGTGTGAGACACTGGCATCTGGTCTATTGTTTTTGACAGTCCTGGGGCTTGATCTTAGGGCCTAGGTAAGAGCTAGGTAAGAGCTCCTTTATATCAAGGCTAGCCACTTGAGCCACTCCACAGTTTCTACCTTTTTCTGAGTATGTGGCACTGAGGATTCAAACCCTGGCATTCATGCATGCTAAGCGAGCTCTTTACCACTAAGCCACATTTCTAGCTCCATCCTTTCAATTTTTTCCCTCACTTGACTATCCTCAGGAAAAGGTTTCTGACTATAAATCATCTAAAGAAATCCCAATAGGAAGAAGTCCAAAGATTGGACAAAGCTCATACTTGGAAGAGACTCTAAACATGTGAAAACTGTGACAAATGCGTCCATTTAATTATGTATTATGTTTCATCACTTAATAAAATATTAATGAAAAATGAGTCAATGTCCTAAATTGTTGCATAGAATTTTATTATAGGTGTGCAAAATGTAATAAATATTATGTGTATAATATGCTAAATACAATAATCAATCAATTAATGAATCAAAGAAAAATAAAATACAAAATCAATAATAAAATCATAATATGAAATTAACATACATAAGTGTATATCATATATTACACATGTATTGAAATATTTTTTCAATTACAGGACCTTTATTCAGGCCCTGGGAACTCTAGCCTGAATTTCTTTTCCTCAAAGACAATGAGCTTCGCCTTCACCCATGGTGTAAGAGTTACCTGGATGGTGAGCTCAAATACTAGCAATGCCAGAAATACTGGCCCCATTTTCGACCGTGACTTACTTTTTTTAATGGAAGCAATCATGTTGACTCAGTTCCATACGGAACATTTAAAAAAAGCAGTGGAGAATTTTGTACAGCTATTCAGACATACTTTCCTTACCTCTAAAGTGCTTCTCTGAGAACTATATTGTTTCTCTTTTTTGAACTTTTTTATTGCAAAATTGTTTTACAGAGGGATTAGAGTTACAGGAGCAAGGTAATGAGTACGTTTCCAATTGAGCATTGTTGACTCCTCCTTTGTTTTCCCCCTACCATCCCTTGCCTCCCATCTCCACAACTACCTCACCCTGCCGAGGTCAGTGACTTAGTTTTTCATTTTTGATTGGTTTTGAACTCAAGCTGTGGCAACTCTTCCCTCACATTGCTACAAATTTACCAAGACCCTGAGTTCAAATCCCAGGCTAGGAAAGAAAACTGGCAGAAATTCCAAACCAGGGAGCTTTATTTTTTTTTAATTTACTTAAATAATGTTTTTTCTTTATTCTTTTTTTTTTTTTGTTACAACCATGCGGCTTGAACTCAGTTCGTTTAAACTCTGCCTCAGCTTGGATGTCCCATAGCCGACCCTGAGATCCTAGGTCCAGAGTTCTTGCAGGTAGAAAAAAAAACTGGAAAGCACAAAAAGTGGCAAGCTGTAGAGGGCTGGGGTTTTATGATTTTTTTCTTTGGACAGTAACCACCCTGAGTCTGAATGACATGGCTGCAAGGTGGACCTGACCTGCCCTTGCTGATGGCTGGTGGGCTATCAGTGAAGCCATAGGCCAACCTGTCAACATATGCCCTGGGTTCAAATCCCAGTCCTGATACCAATGGCAGGAGATCACAAGAGACTCATTCCTATGCATAGGAATACTGATTAAAAGAGTAGTTCATGCATCAGTCTTGTCTAAAATTGGATTCAATAATCCTAGAATGCTGATTGGTCTTAATGTTATTAAGCATGAAAAAGATAATATTCCTTCAATGGTGGGATAATAAATACCTAAGAATTGGTAGGAACATAGTAGTTGTCATTCAATCATAGATAGACGGCTCTGGCACTCTTTACTAATATATATTTATTTGTATACCACCGTCTGCCTATCCATGTATTGTTGCTTTGGCCAAACTTGGGGGTTGATCTCAGTGCTGGGCAAACACCTGACAGCTTCATTGTCTAGATGCTGCCATGCTGAAACTCACCCATTCATGAATTGGGCCTGCTAGACACCGAGTTCAGATCCTCACACTGCCAGACATGATGGAGAACACATCTAAAATCTAGATTTTATGTGATAGGATGTAAGCAATGTAATAAATGGTATAGGTGTCATCAGAGTCAATAACATAAATGGTAAATAAATGAATAAAACAAGAAATAAAATGAATAACCACACCAAACACAATATGGACTGAACATTTGTATGGAAGTATAAATCCCATCGTTAAAATGTATATAAGCAGTATCTTTTCCAGGCATGAGGCTTGAACTCAGCCCCCCTATGAAGAGGGAATGGCAAGACATTCTGAGATACTCATTTCTGGACCTAGGAAGAGTCATGGAATGCAACCGATCTCATCCTTGAATGAGTACTTCGTGCATGATGCAAGTAGGAAATGATAGGCAAGACTCATGGGGTATAGATTATTTGGAAAGGAGAGTTGATGAAGCGTGACAATAATAATCACAGTCATGAAATGGAGGCATCAGGAAAGATCAAAGAATCAGTAGTCACACAGATTGGATTCCATCATTGGTCACCATTTGTATATATATATACAAATATATACTTATTTGCATACTACCTTCAGCTTATGGATGGGTGACTATTGTGCTCTCAACTCTCCCCCCAGGGGGGCTCAAACTCAGGTACTGGGAAGGCCTAGCTCTTTCGTTGCTAACAGGCTAATGTGCTCATGTGGAACCATTCACCAATGGTGCCTGCTAGGCTTGAGTTCAGATCCCAGCCCTGCCAAAAGATTCATCTTGATGCCAGAAACCATTCGTTACACCTGTTTCATTTCCTGTGCAAGTACTGGGTCCCAGCTAGGATGGCGAATGCATGGGCCACCCTGTGGTCATGGGAATAAGTTGTTATCCATGTCAGCCCAGTTATACCTGTCATCATATACTCAAGAAAATACACAATACCTTCATGAATAGCGTACAAATTAAGACAATAAGTACACTCAATGCATGATGCAGTCCACACACGGATGTGAATATACATCCCATGTTTCAATGATGCATTCAGGACTATTTTGGCCTCACTAGGGCTCGATCTCAGTTCCTGCGAACAAGTCCTTACCAGCTCCTTACTGGCTCACAGTAAGGTGTGATCACGTGGACCCACTGTGCAGTTGGGCTTCTTAAGCCCGGAGTTCGAGTCCCAGCACTGCCAAAAATTCACCCTGATGTGAGAAGACAGTTGTTGCACCTGTTTTCCTGTGCTGCACAAATTCTGGGTCTCTGCTAGATGGAGAAGGTATAGGCAAAACTATACTCATGGGAATAGGTTCTCATCCAGTGCACCAGAGTTATATCTGTCAATCTATACTTAAGAACATACACAATACATCAATGAATAAGACACAAAACAAAGAGAATGACTACACCAAACGCAACATGCTGCCCACCTATGTTTGGAAATATAGATCCTCTGTTTAATTATGAATTTATGACTATATTGGCCCCTACCAGGGATCAATCTCAGGTCCCGGGTATGGTCTAGCTCCTTAGAGGCTCACAGCTGGTGTGCTCACCATGACCCATTAACCAATTGGGCCTGCTTGGCCTTGAGTTCAAATTCCAGCACTGCCAAAAGACTCATTCTGATGTGGAAAGCCTAGGGTTGCACATGTTTTCGTGTTCTGTGCATGTCCTGGGTGTCATTGAGGATGGAGAATGCTATATAGGCAACCCTATAGCCAGGGGAATAGGTTGTCATCCATGTCAGCACAGTTATATCTGTCACTATACTCAATAAAATGCACAATACTTCAATGAATAAGACACAAAATAAAAAGAATAACTACACTGAATGCAAGATGCATACCACACCTGTAGGTAAAGAGGGGTCCTATGTTTTAAAAAGTAGGCTTATTATTTTGTCCAGTGCTGGGCTTCAAATCAGGCCCTGGACCAGGTCTGACATTCTAGTCTTCAAGGATGGAGAGCTTCCCCTTTCCCCACAGTGCAACAGAGCTACCCACACCTGAGTTCAAATCCTAGCACTGACAAAACATTCATCCTGATGTCAGAAGCCAGTTGTTGCACACGTTTTCTTCTCCTGTGAAAGTCTTGAGTATCAACTAGGAAGGGGAATTCATAGACAACCCTATAACCATGGGAACCTTTTGTCATCCATGTCAGCACAGTTATACCTTTCACCATACTTAGTAAAATACACAATACCTCCATGATGTAGATACAAAATAAGAAGAAGTTCACTAAACACAATATGCTATTGATAGATATATGTCAATATAGATTGTATGTTTAAATTATGAATTCATTACTATAGTGGACCAACTTGGGGATCAATGTCAGATCACAGGTTGGTGTGTTAACCTTGACTTATTGGCCAATTGGTCCTACTAGTCACTGAGTTCAGATCCCAGCACTACCAACAAGTGGATCGTGGAGTAAGAAGCCAAGTGTGAAACTTGTTTTCCTTTTTTCTGAATATCCTGGGTGATCCTGAGAATTCTGGCAAGGTAGAGAACATTTCTACAAATCTAGATGCTCTGTGATAGGATGTCATCAATGAAATAAACAGAATAGGTTTCATCATAGTACAATCAATGGTAAATAAATGAATAAAACAAAAAATATAAGGAACAACCACACCAAACATGTATGGACTGAACATCTACAGGTAAGTATAAATCCTATCTTTACAATGTATATAATTAGTATGTTTTCCAGGGCTTGGGCTTGAATTCAAGACTAGTGAACAGGCCTGACTTTCTTATCTTCAACTACAGTGATCTTCCCTTTCATCCACATTGCTGCAGATTTACCCACATCCTGAGTTCAAATCCAAAACCTAGAAGAGTAAACGGCATGAATTGCAAACCAGGGAGCTTTTTTTTAAAATTTTACTTTTCTCAATATGGGGCTTGAACTCAGGTTGTAGCAACTCTGCTCAGCTTCATTCACCCTAGGCTGGGGTGCAGTCACTGGACCTATAGTTGCTCCTGGGATCCTAGATCCCCTAGGCCTTGCAGGGAAAGCAATGCACAGAAAAATGTGGCCTGTTTATGTTTTCTTCCTTTGCACGGTGACCCTTATGGGTCTGAATGACACTGTTGCAAAGTGTATTTCATCTTGCATTGCTGAAGGCTGCCAGACTATTGGGGAGGCCATAGGCCCATGTGGCAACATAGTCCCTGATTTCGAGTCCCCGTCCTGACTCCAACCAATGGCAGGAGATACTAAGAAAATGGTCCCCCATCCATAGGAATAACAATGGAATGTTTTCAATGTCACGGTTGAATGAGTTGATCGTGAATGATGCTCCTATAAAATTAGACAGCATCATTTCAGGAGGCTGATAGACTTTATTTAATATTTATGAAGCATTAAGAGAATATTATTACTTACAAGAACACAATAATTTCAGGACACTGATTTCATTAAGGATGAAAACAATTATATTAATTACATTGATGCATAATTAAAACCCAGGAATTGGTAGGAATGTAATCTATATAACTGAATAATGTATAGATATCTCTTACACTCGATAAAGATATATATATTTATTAATGTACTGCCATCTGCATATCAATGTTATTATTTTGTTAACCACTGCGGGTTGATATCAGGTCCTGGGAACAACCTGTCGGCTCAATTTGCCCCAGGTTGGAGTGCTGACACACACCCATTCATGAATTGGGCCTTGTAGGCTTGTAGGCCATGAGTTCAGATGCCAGCACTGCCAAAAAATGAATTGTGGAATAAGAAGCTGATGGTGACACATGTTTTCCTTTTCTGTGAAAGTCCTGGGTGTCAGGTATGAAGTGGAATACATATGCAGACATATATCCTATGTAATTAATGTAATAAATGCTTTTTTGGGGGAGGTCTGGTCGTGGGGCCTGAATTCTGGGCCTGGGCGCTGTCCCTCAGCTCTTCAGCTCAATGCTAGCACTCTACCACTTGAGCCAGAGCACCACTTCTGCCTTTTTTCTTTTTGCTTATGAGGAATCGAACCCAGGGCCTCACGCATTCAAGGCAAGTGTTCTACCACTGAGCTACCTTCCCAGGCCCATATAATCAATGTTTTATGTGACATAATAGTCAATAAAATAAATGTTCAATGCATGAATAAAACAAAAAATTAAATAATTGCACTGAATGAAATATAGTCAACATATGTTTATAAATATAAATCATATATGTAAATTGTACATGAATAGGATGTTTTCTAGTGGTGGGGATCTATTTCAGGCCTAAGGAACAGACTTGAATTTCTTGACTTCACAGAAACCAGCTTTCCCTTCCCACATAGTGCATCAGAGTAACCAAGACCATGAGTTCCAAAACCAGTCCGGAAGAAAAATGGCACCTTTATAGTATGTGAGACCCAATTCTTAGTTATTTCATTATGCCTCCATTTTATTAATGTGATTGTTTAAATGCTCAATAAAATAGTAACTAACATCTATCAGTGTCCTATAATATAATTGTGTATAATTTCATACTGAAATCATTCAAGAACTGCTCATTCAATCATGACACACATCACATTCCTTTGGTAATCATATGGATAGGAGTAAGGTTTTTGGATCTCCTGCCATTTGGAGGTGGCAGGACCAGTATTCGAACTGTGGGCTACAGCTCCCACCACTTAAACCCAAGGATAGGGAACTAACCTGTTTGTCCAAGAACATCAGCAAGACCAATGATTAAGCAGGCACCAGTGGCTCTCAGTAGTCCTCCTTGATACTTACAAGGCTGTGATTGGAGGATCATGGTTGAAGTCATCTTAAGCAGGAAAGTCCTTGAGACCCCTTGCTAACTTAAGTGACAACAAAGCCAGAAGCGCTGTGGCTCCAGTTTGGAGAGCCAGCCTTGAGCAAAAGTAGCTCACAGACTTTGCCCAGATCCTGAGTTAAAGGTCCAGGACTGGCAACAAACAGACATAGACAATAATCTGTGCAGCCATCCGGTTAATGCTGGTCACCCTCTTGTCTCCAACTGAATTGACATTCTTCCCTGGGAAAAGGGCTGGGGAGATGCTAACTTCTTGACTCTGCCCATGCTGCTTGCATCACAGGATTCTGGCCACACCCCCATTCTTTCATGGTTCTTTCTGACCAATGGGATACAAGAATGGTGGCCACCCCCACATTCCACGCTGCCAGGTAGCACCAGGATTCCTACTGTTAGTTTACACCACTACCAGCAGTTGAGGAAGGTGAGGTGTTTGAGTGGTGAGGAAGAGACTCAAGGTGACTTCGGAGTATAGCAGGAAATTGAGATGCCTGCCCACACCCCAGCCCCTTTCCCCCTTTCCTAAGTTTCAAGATTTCAAATATCAGGCAATGTCGCGCTGCCAGCCCGATTTAAGCCTCAACTGATCCCTGGACCTGGTTCTCTACTTTGGGCCCATTTGTCCACAATACAACTGCCATCACTGCTCGGCCCATCTGGAGCAGCCTCCAGCAGCTTCTCCCAGGAGCACAGGTGAGTGACCGCCCCCAAACCACCCCTACCGAGGTCAGACCCCCACCTGGGGGCTCCATGACCCCTGCTTGTTTCCTTTCCCAGGCTCTGAGGAGCCAACTTTCTTCTTGGGCATTTCTGAAACAGAGACTCAATATATGCTCTGGCTGGGCTGGATCGAGGTCCCCCTATCTGTGACAGGTATGCTACTCCAGGCATGGTCCTCTGTAGTTGGGATGCTAGACATGTAGCAACATGCACAGTCATCAATTTAGATGGCTTATCCCCAACTTTTAGTCCACAGCAGCCGATTCTTGACCATAGGTGAAGCTCTGGGTAGGGCTGCAACCATCAGACCTCATTTTCCTCACAGGACAGTTGTTATGCAGAGGGATTTCTGGAACATGGCTAGGCACAGAGGGAGCAGCCTTCAGATAAGGTTCTCTGCTGTTCTGTGAGCAAATGACAAGAAGATACACGAAAAGGGCTCCGATGGGGCCTTCTATTAATCGTGCAACAGATGTGGGATTATGAAACAAAACATGGCACTCTTTCATCATTACCCTGTCCCCATGAGGAAGGGGATCCTTCATTCTGTGGAGTTTTGCAGCTAGGGAAACTGAGGCAGAGAGAAGCCAGGTGACCTACTTATGACTTCAACTTCACAGGAAGCTCAGCCTGATTCCCTACCATGCTCCCTAAGACAATGGTTCTCATTCAGTAGACTTCTGGTGGTAGGAAGTCCACTTCTTGTCAGTCGTGGGGCTTGAACTCTGGGTCTGGGCACTGTTCCCGAGCTCCTCAGCAAAAGGCTAGCACTCTACGACTTGATCCCACAGCACCGTTTCCGGTTTTTTGGTGGTGCTTTGGATATAAGAGTCTCAGACGTTTCTGCCAGGGCTGGCTATGAACCATGATCCTCGTATCTCAGCCTCCTGTGTAGTTAGAATTAGAGTTCTAAGCCACCAGCAACCTTCTTAATTGTAATTGTGACTTTTTCTCTCCCTCTTTCACAAGAACTGGTTGAATGGGTGCTGGAGGAGGGGGTTCGGCATCCCCATGTGGCTAGAACCCAAAGTGGCCCTCTCATTCTGGAGGTGGGCTGTAGGTCAGGTGTTGTCTTGCTCATCCTGTTGAAACAGCTCCATGAGATAAGTCCCTCTGTGCCCTGGCTAGACCATGACAGTTCTTAGTTGTTGATCCAGCCTTACTGGACTTATTGTATTGTATTGCTTTCGACATCATTTCTAGCACCTGGCCAAAATTATGATACATAGTTACTGAATAAAAATGTAATTCCATCTTAAGAAAGTCATTTAGGGCTCCTGGAATGTGGCTTCATGGTACAGTGATAGCATATCATGCATGAAACCCTGGGTTCAATTCCTCAGTAACACATAAAAAGAAAAAATCTGGAAGGGGTGCTGTGCCTCAAGTGGTATAGTGCTAACTTTGAGCAAAAAAAAAAGACAAAAAAACTCAGGACTAATTCCCTGCCCTGAGTTTAAGCCCCTGGACTGGCAAAACAAAAACAAAAAACAAAACAAAACAAAAACATTTAGTTAGTAAATGCAAAATATAAATGCTCCTTCCATACTGACACTTGACAATAGTCCCTAATTCATGTACTTATATTATGATACTGTGTTGAAAAAAGTTTTGTTCATTAAGTCACAGCTATTAATGCCAGGAATGTGCTTAGATGTCAGGTGAAGATTAATTCTGGAAATTCAACGATTCCAGGATTTTGTGTCGTCACTGCTAATCACAAAGAGAAGCGTAGTCTAAGTGTGATTTTGAAACCTTTTGGTCAGTTATGGCACCAAAAAGGCAGAGGCTAATTAAGTGTTGTGACAGAAGATAAAGAATAACTGCAGATGTAAGGAATAAATGATAGTAACTAAGGTATACCAGAAACTGTTCTAGAGAACCATTTTTGGTTATTGAAGAACTTGTTGTCAACTAGGCTTTTCCTCATTGTCATTAGCATTCTAAATCTCTTAGGCTAGTTCTTAATCTCTGTGTGATAAATGTATCTCCTTCTAGGCTGTTCTTTCATAGGTGATCTTTGCTTTCTAAAAATCACAGTCTTTCTATATTTCTCTGTGAACATTTCCTGATACTAAATTCACCTATACAGATGTCAGAGGATGCTAATGTAAGGGTCCCATAGCTCATGAGTCATTAATGAAACAAAATGGAAATGGAGGACATATTTATTGCTATCTCAATTTTTCTAAAAAGCTGCAATATCATCATTTGTTTAAAATTTCCATTCTTTGTCAACACAGTGTCATTCAGTGCACATAAATGCAAATATGATCCAGGTGCTGGTTGTTTACACCTGTAATCCTAGCCACTCAGGAGGTTGAAACCAGAGGATTGTGGTTCAAAGTCAGCCTGCTCAGGAAAGTCCATGAGACCCTAATCTTCAGTTTACCACCAGAAACCCAGAAGTGGTGCTGTAAGTAAAGTGGTAGTGCACTCAAGTTGAACTGAAGAGCTGAGGGACAGCGCCCAGGATCAGAGTTCAAGCCCCACAACCAATAAAATGGTGAAATATGACTTTAAGTTTCCCCAAAAGGAACGAAAAGATCAATAATCTTCCCAAGCAATACAAATAATTCCAAAATGATTCAGTGCACCTAATTTTGCTGAGTAATGTGATGGATTATTTGCTGGACATATTCTCTAAAAACAAATCGTTTAACTAGGGATAAAGGTGGACCCATTGCAACAATCAGATGTACAAGTCGTAACGTCGAAAAAAGAACTTTACAACTTTTGTGGGGGGGGAGGACCAGGAGGGGGAGGGGGTAGTACGGGAAGGGATGGGATGGGGAAACAAAGAGGAAGAAACAATGCTTGATTAGAAATGTACTTATCTTGCCAATGTAATTGTAACTCCTCTGAACGGTATTTTCACAATAAAAAAAGAAAAAATTGTCAAATATTAGCTTTAAAATAGACTTCATCTAATATTTCATGTTTGAAAAGAGAAGTCTATACAGTTGATGTCACTTGGCTTTCTTATTATCTTACTTCAAAGCTAACCCAGGCAGGAGAGTCTGTCAAATTATTATCTGTAATTACACAGCAAAAAAGGCAGAAGTGGAGTTTTGGTTCAAGCAGTCGAATACTAGATTTGGGGGCTGGTGGGCAGGAAATAAAACTGTTCAGGGACAGGGTCCAGCCTCTGGGTTCAAGCCCAAGAACCAACACAAGCTTAACAAACAAGCAAATGAAAAAACCCAGATATTTCATTGGAACCCTCCTTAAAGGAGTACTGATCTGAGAAGAGGCTCCTTTTCCTGATCATACTCACTGGATACTTCTTTGGAATCCTTCTTGCTCTGGAGAACTCAGGTCTAAATTAAAGGAATTGATAACTGATTCCTGCAACAAGAGAATCATCTCAGGGGTGAAATATACATCGATAAGACTTTAAAACCTCCATCCCTTGGTTTCTTTGCAGTAGAACTTTTTTTGGGGGGGGAGGGGGGTTCAGTCATGGGCCTGAATTCTGGGCCTGGGCGCTGTCCCTCAGCTCTTCAACTCAAGGCTAGCCCTCTAACACTTGAGCCACAGCACCACTTCTGGCTTATTTTTGCTTATGTGGTGCTGAGGAATCGAACCCGGACCTCATGCATGAAAGGCAAGCACTCAACCACTGAGCAACCTTCCCAGTCACTGGAGTAGAACATGTTTAAAACAACATTATTTCCTTTTGCTCTATGTTGGCCTTCAAATGGCACATTATTTCTTTTTTTAAATTTATTTTTTATTGTGAAAATACTGTACAGAGGGGTTACAATTATATGGGCAAGATAATGAGTACATTTCTTATCAAGCATTGTAGCCTCCTCCTTTTTTTCCCCTTCCCATCCCTTCCCTGCCTCCCTCCAACCCCCCCACTTAATCCTCCCCCCCCCCCGCCCCCGCAGCAAACATGTAAAGTTCGTTTTCCACATGACAACTTGTACTTCTCATTGTTGCAATGGGTCCACCTGTATCCTTATTTAAACGACTTTTTTTCCCTTTCCCCTCCACAAATTACACTGGCAACAAATACAGTGAGAGCAGGGATTATACTGTGGGAGAGGGAAATACAAAGCAACAAAGAAATAATCTTATAATTGCTTTAGAAACAAATGCATGAAAGGAAAAAAAACATTTAAATACATATCTTAGGGTTCATTTTCCTAAAATCACATTATCTGACCATTTCTGCTTGACTCATACATCTACTAGATATTGCAAATAAGGGAAACCATGGGACCTAAGTTTCTTTGGGCTTGGCTTACTTCACTTAATACAATTGTTTCCAAGTCTTTCCATTTCCTAACAAATGGGGAAATGTCATTCATTCTGATGGAGGCATAGAATTCCATTGTTTATATATTCAACATTTTCTTGATCTATTCATCTACTGAGGGGCATCTGGGTTGGTTCCATATCTTAGCTATAGTAAATAATGCTGCAATAAACGTAGGTGTGCTGGTACCTTTAGTGTGGTCTTGTTTGTAAGCATTTGGGTAAATGCCCAAAAGTGGGATTGCTGGGTCATAGGGGAGCTCTATGTGGAATCTTTTGAGGAACCTCCATACTACTTTCCAATGGGGTTGAACAAGTTTACACTCCCACAAACAATGAAGTAAGGTTCCCTTCTGTCCACATCCCCTACAGCATCTGTTGTTATTAGAGCTCTTGATTTTTGCCATTCTAACTGGGGTGAGGTGGTATCTCAATGTTGTTTTGATTTGCATTTCTTTTATGGGTAGGGAGGTTGAGCATTTCTTCATGTGTCTATTGGCCATCCTTCTTTCTTCTTCAGTGAAGTTTCTCTTTAAGTCTTTGGCCCACTTATTTATTGGGCAGTTGTTTCTTTGAGGATTTGTTGTTGGGGAATTTAATTTTTTGAGTTCCAAGTATACTTTAGATATGAGACCCTTGTCCATTTTATGGCTAGTGAAGATCTTGTCCCAGTCCGTGGGCTTTCTATTGATCATGCTAGCTATGTCCTTTGCCATGCAGAAGCTCTGCAACTTCAAGCAATCCCATTTGTCCAAAATTTCTTTGATTTGTTGTGTATTCCGGTCTCTATTAAGAAAATTTTGGCCTGCGCCAAGGAGACCTAGGGTTTCTCCTATTCCATCCTGTAATGTTTTCAGAGTGTCTGCTTTGACTCCGAGGTCTTTGATCCATTTGGAGTTGATTCTGGTACAGGTTGATATATAAGGACCTAGCTTTAGTTTTCTACAAGTAGTTAACCAATTTTGCCAGCAACATTTACTGAAGAGGCTGTCTTTGTTCCATTCTAATTTTTTAGCTCCCTTATCGAAGATTAGATGGCTATAACTCGGCATGTTCATGTCTGGGTTTTCAATTCTATTCCATTGGTCCTGAGGTCTGTTCTTTTGCCAGTACCAAGCTGTTTTGATTACTATGGCTTTATAGTAGAGTTTGAAATTTGTTATTGATATTCCTCCAGCAGCGTTCTTTCTGTTGATGAGCGCTTTTGCTATTCGGGGTCTTTTATTGTTCCATATGAATTTTTGGATTGTCACTTCTATTTCCATGAAAAATGACGTTGAAATTTTGATAGGTATCGCATTGAGTTTGTAGACAGGCTTGGGAAGTATTGCCAATTTCATGATTTTAATCTTTCCAATCTAGGAGCATGAGAGTTTATGCCATTTTCTAGGTTCTGTTGGATTACCTTTTTCAAGTTTTTCAAATTTTCATCATAGAGGTTCTTCACATTTTGGTTATGTTAATTCCTAGGTATTTTATTTTCTGTGGAGCTATTACAAATGGAGTTGCTTTCCTAATTTCGGCCACACTTTTCTCATTGTTGACATACAGAAAAGCCATTGCTTTTGGGGGGTTAATTTTATACCTTGCTACTTTGCCAAAGTTTTGAATCAGCTTGAGTAATTTGGGAGTGGAGTCTATGGGATTATTTACATACAAGATCATGTCATCTGCAAAGAGGGAGAGTTTTATTTCTTCTTTCCCTATTTGGATCCCCTTAATGTGTGTATCTTGTCTTATTGCTGTAGCTAGGCATTCTAATACTAGATTGAAGAGAAGTGGTGAGAGTGGACATCCTTGTGTTGTTCCTGAGTTAAGAGGAAATGACTTCAATTTTTCACCATTAATTATAATGCTGGCTGTAGGTTTGTCATATACAGACTTTATTGTATTGAGGAATGTTCCATGGATTCCTAATTTTTCCAAAACCTTCATCATAAAGGGGTAGTGGATCTTGTCGAATGCTTTTGCTGAATCTATTGAGATAACCATGTGGTTCTTATCTTTGCTCATGTTGATGTGATGAATAACATTAATTGATTTGCGTATAGTGAACCAGGTTTGCATCCCTGAAGTGAATCCTGTTTGATCGAGGTGTATAATTTTTTGGATGTATTGTTAAAGTCGATTGACCAAAATTTTGTTGAGAAGTTTTGCATCAATGTTCATCAAAGAAATGGGTCTATAGTTCTTTTTCTTTGATGAGTCCCTGCCTGGATTGGGGATGAGGGTTATGATGGCTTCATAGACTGTGTTCGGTAGTGAACTTTCTCTTTCAATTTCATTGAAGAGTTTGAGGAGTATTGGTGTGAGCTCTGCTTTGAAGACCTTGTAGTATTCAGCTGTAAAACCATCTGGTCCTGGACTTTTCTTAGATGGGAGGACTCTTTTTGCTGTTTCTATTTCAATGCTTGATATGGGCCTGTTAAGATGTTTTAATTCATCTTGATTTAGTTTTGCCATGTCAGTATTTGCTAGGAAAAGGCCCATTTCTGCCAAGTTCTCAAACATATTAGCATAATGTTTTTAGAAGCATTCCCTTATAATGTTCTGAATCTTGGTTGTTTCTGTGGTGATGTTTCCATTCTGATCTCCGAGTTTATTTATTTGGGTGTGTTCTCTTCTTTTTCTGATAAGATTTGCTAAGAGTCTGTCAATTTTGTTAATTTTTTCGAAGAACCAACTCTTTGTTTTGTTGATTCTTTTTTATAGTTTTTTTGGATTCTAATTCATTCAATTCTGATTTAATTTTAATTATTTCTTTCCATTTACTGGACTGGGGTTTATCTTGCTGCTCTTTTTCAAGGAGATTCAGATGTGTCATTAAATTGTTGGTTTCAGGTCTCTCCAATTTGTTGATATAGGAACTCAGGGTTATAAACTTTCCTCTGAGTTCTGCCTTGGATGTGTCACAGAGGAGCTGGTAATTTGTGTGCTCATTTTTGTTGAATAACGTGAACATTTGAATTTCCTTTCTAATCTCTTCCTTGACCTACTCGTGATTCAGCAGAGTGTTGTTCAACCTCCGTGTGCTACTGGACTTTCTTTGGTGGCTTTTGGTATTGAGTTCTAATTTTATTCACTTGTGTTCTAAGACAATGCAAGGTATAAATTCAATGTTTCTGAATTTGGACAAGTTTGCTTTGTGGCCTAAAATGTGGTCTATTTTAGAAAATGTTTCATGTGTTGCTGAGAAAAATGTGTATTCTAATGCTGCTGGGTGAAATATTCGGTAGATGTCTGTTAAACCTAGGTGATCTATGCAGCTGTTTAGATCTGTGTTTTCTCTGTTGAGTTTTTGCCAAGTTGATCTTGGGGAAAGTGGTGTGTTAAAATCTCCAACAATAAATGTCTTCGGATCTATGGGGGATTTGAGGGAAAGTAGTGTTTCTTGGATAAATTTGGGTGCGCCGTTGTCTGGCGAATAGATATTTAGAATTGTAATATCCTCCTGAAGGAGAGATCCCTTAATTATTATGTAGCGACCTTCTTTATCTCTTCTCAGGAATTTTAAATTGAAGTCTATTTTATGTGCTATAAGGATTGCAATTCCCGCCTGTTTATGGGGACCGTTTGCTTGGGTGATTTTGTTCCAGCCTTTAACATTGAAAATGTGTTTGTTTTACGGGCAAGATGTGACTCTTGAAGGCAGCAGATAGAAATACCTTGTTTTTATAATCCAAGTAGACAGTCTAATCGCTTAATTGGAGAGTTAAGTCCGTTAATGTTGAGAGATAGGACTGAGAGGTATTTGGGAGTTCCTGGCATGTTATTCACCTTCTTGGGTGCTGCTAAAACTGGGTTCTTCCTATGGTTCTTGGATTCTCAGTTTGGGTGCAGTTTCTTGGCCTTTATTGCAGTCTTGTTGGTTTTCTATGTGTATGACATCTTTAAGAATGTTTTGTAGGGCTGGTTTGGTGGAGATGTATTGTTTAAATTTTTCTTGGCTATGGAAGGTTTTTATTTGGCCTTCAGTTATGAAGGAGATTTTAGCTAGGTACAGTATTCTTGGTTGATAGTTGTTTGTTTGTAGGGCATGGCATACATCATTCCTGTCTCTTCTTGCTTTGATTGTCTCTGCTGATAAATCTGAGGTGATTCTAATTGGTTTCCTTTTATAGGGGATTAATCTTTCCTCATTGACAGCGTTAAGGATCTTTTCCTTGGTCTGAGTTGATCCTGTGTGGATTATAATGTGACAGCGGGATGTCCTATTCTGGTCTCGTCTATTTGGAGTTCTAAAAGCTTTTTGTATGTGAATAGACTTATTTTTTTGCATGTTTGGGGACTTCTCTGCTAGCATCCTGTTAAACAAATTTCCTAGACCATTTACTTCTGTTTCTAGGTGCTCCTCTACACCCATTATCCTTAGATTAGGCCTTCTGATTGTGTGTTCCAAGTGTTGGATAGATCTATCATATTTCTTGGACTTGTTTTGGATGGTTGCATATTCTTTCTCTAAAATATCTAGGCTGTCTTCAAGCCCACATGTGGCCTCACCACTTAATTTATTTTTATTAATTAATTCATTCATTTGTTTGGTGCAAATACTAGGCTTGAACTCAGGGCCTGGCTCTGTCCCAGAATTTGTTGTTTTTTTGTTTTAGTTTTCTCAAGCATAGAATTTTACTGCTTATCCCACATCTCCATTTGTAGCTTTTGCTGGTTACGTCCAAATCAGAATCTAATGGACTTTATTTTTTGATTGGTCTGGTTTCAGACCACAATCCTCAGATTTCATCTTTCTTATTAGCTCGGATAAACACATGAGCCACCAGTGTGGCTTCTAGTTTTTCCTCTATAGATATCTAATGCACATACTTAGATAGTAATTTAAAACTTAGAGTATAGAAGCAAGTTGTACAGTGATGATATTGTCCTGTCAGAAATTTAATTAATTCTTCATGGTCTAACCTGCTGTCAAGACATTCTACTTTGTTTGTTATTTCTTTTCCTTCTAATTGGTCAGCTTTGACGGCTTCAAATTCTTTGTTGAAGCTTTGTTTTAGATCTTGTATGAACTTCTTTACTTCCTTAATTTGGTGTTCAGTGTTTATTCTCAAATCACTTAGTTGATTGATTATGGTTTCCTAGGTCTCCCATTCCTTCTTTTGGGTTCCATTCAGCATTCCCTTTGTGGTCTCCCTGACTTCCTTCAGCTCTTTGTTAATGCATCCCATGAATGCTTTTAGTGATCTTCGTGTTTTTCCATCCTGCCCTCTCAATTCCTGTATTACTCCTGGCTTAGTTTCCTCACGTTCATGCCATTCCTGTAGTTCTCTTTGAGTGTTCTTATCCTGCTCAAGCCATTCCTGCCTTTCGCTTTGAGTATTCTCAAGCTGCTCACACAAATCCTGCATCAGTTTTTGAGTAGCTTCCTCACACTCATGATTTTCTTGTATAAAATTTGGATTGCCTCCTCTCTCTCCCTATCACGCTCATAGAGTCCTTTGTGGGTTTTCAATCTTTTCATTTATCATGTTTGCCAGCTGTGTTTGTAGAGCTATTTGGGAACTCTCCTCTGGATTATCCATTATCTGTTCTGTCCCCTAATTATCATGAGTGGGAGTTGAGATACCCGGACTTGCCATAGAAGTGGTATGACTGGGTCGTAAGGGAGGTCAATCTTTAGCTTTCTAAGGACCCTCCAGATTGCTTTCCAAAGTGGTTGTATAAGTGTACATTCCCACCAGCAGTGTAATAGGGTTCCTCTTTCTCCACATCCCCTCCAGCATTTGTCGTTGTCTGATTTGTGGATGTGAGACATTCTGACTGGGGTAAGGTGGTATCTCAGGGTTGTCTTTATTTGCATTTCGTTCACACCAGGGATTATGAACATTTCCTCATGTGTTTCTTTGCCATTTTTAATTCTTCATCTGAGAAGTCTCTCTTTAGTTCCCTTGCCCATTTAGTAATTGGTTTGTTAGGTTTGGGAGGGATTAGTTTCTTCAGTTCCCTGTATATACTGGATGTTAACCCCTTGTCTGATATATTGCTGGTAAATATTTTTTCCCAATTAGTTGGTTGTCTTTCTAGCTTGGTTGCGATAGATTTAGCTGTGCAGTAGCTTTTTATTTTAAGGCAGCCCCATTTGTCGTGTCTCTCCAATTTGGTGTGTCCCTGGGACTCTGTTCAGGAAGTTCCTTCCTGTGCTTATTAGTTCAAGTGTCTCTCCTACTCTGTCCTGCAGTGGTTTCAGAGATTTAGGTTTAATATTAAGGTCTTTAATCCATTTTGAGTAGATGTTGGTGCATGGTGAAAGGCTGGGTCCACTTTAAGTTTTCTGCATGTGGCCACCCAGTTTTGCCAGCACAAATGATTGAAGAGGCTGTGTTTCTTCCATTGTATGTCTTTGGTTCCTTTGTCAAATGTCAGCTGACTGTAGGCATGTGGACTTATTTCTGGATCTTTTATTCTATTCTATTGGTCTTCGGGTCTGTTTTTGTGCCAGTACCATGCTGTAGTAGAGTTTGAAATGCAGCATTGACATACCTCCAATGTTGTCTTTATTCCCTAGAATTGTTTTGGCTATTCTAGGTATTTTGTGGTTACATATGAATTTTTGGACTGTTTTCTGTTTTTCAGAGATGTACATCATTGGGATTTTAATAAGAATTGCATTGAACTGGTATATTAATTTGAGCAGTATTGCCATTTTCACTATATTGTCTGCCTATCCAAGAGCATGGGATGTCTTTCCATTTCCTAGTGTCTTCTGTAATTTTTTTCTTTAACTTTTCATAGTTTTCATTAAATAGTTCTTTTGCAACTTTGGTGAGATTAATTCCTAAATATTTTTATTTTGGGGGAGGTTATTGTAAATGGGATTGCTCCCTTTATTTCCCTCTCTTCTTGTACATTGTGAGTGTACAGGAAGGCAACTGATTTTTGTGGGTTTATTTGTATCCTGCTACTTTGCCGAAGTGATTTATGATTTCTAAGAGTTTGGGGATGGAGTTTTGGGGATCCTGAAGGTATACTATCATGTTGTCTGCAAAAAGGGATAGTTTAACTTCTTCTTTCCCTAGGCGGATCCCTTTAATGTCTTGCCTTATTGCCCTGGCTAAGGGTTTCAGGACTATATTAAAGAGGAGTGGAGACAGTGGGCATCCTTGCCTTGTTCCTGATTTTAGGAGAATTGGTCGTAGCTTTTCCCCATTAAGTATAATATTGGTTATTGGTCTGTCATGAATGGCTTTTATTGTTTTAAGAAATGTTTCTTCTATTCCTATTTTCTCCAGAGCTTTTAGCATGAATGAATGTTGAATTTTATCAAAGGCCTTTTCTGCAACTGTTGCAATAATCATGTGATTCTTGACCTTGGCTCTGTTGATATGTTGGCTTACATTTATTGACTTATGTATGTTAAACCATCCCTGCATCTCTGGGATGAAGCCTACCTGGTCATAGTCTATAATTTTTTTTAATGTGTTTCTGGATTCTGTTAGCTAGAATCTTGTTAAGGATCTTTGCATCTGTGTTCATCAAGGAAATTGGCCAGTAATTCTCCTTTTTGGTTGGGTCTTTGCCTGGTTTGGGGATGAGTGTGATATTGGCTTCGTAGAATGAGTTTGGGACAGTTCCTCCTTCTCTGTTTCTTTGAAGAGCTTGAGGAGTATGGGTATTAGTTTTTCTTTAAAGGTCTTATAGAATTTTGCTCTGATTCCATCTGGTCCTGGGCTTTTTTTTGTTGAAAGATTTTGATAGCTTCCTGTATCGTGTTGTAGGATATTGGCTCATTTAATTGGTTTATTTCTTCTTTGCTCAGTTTGGGCAACTTGTATTTCTCTAAAAATGCATCCATTTCTGCCAGGTTTTCTTCCTTTAGAGATTATAACTTTTGAAAGTAGTCCGTTAGGATTGTTTGGATATCTTGGTTATGTGTTGTGATTTTTCCCGTGGCATCCCTAATACTGTTAACATGGGTTTCCTCTCTTCTTTTTTGAATTAATCTTGCCAACGGTCCATCAATTTTGTTCATTTTTTCAAAGAACCAGCTTTTTGTTCGCTTAATTGTGGCTATAATTTTCTGATTTTGTATTTATTTAATCTCTGCTCTTAATTTGGTTATCTGGCTCCGTCTAGTAACTTTAGTTTCCATTTTTTCTTGTTTTTCTAGCTGTTTTAATTGCAACATGAGATTATTTACTTGATCTGTCTCCATTCTCTTGATATGGGCATTGAGGGCAATAAATTTGCCCCTCAGAACTGCTTTTGCTGTGTCCCACAAGTATCTTTGCAAGGTGTTTTCATTTTCATTGAGTTGTAGGAAATGTTTTATTTCTTCTCTGATCTCTTCGGTTACCCAGGCATTGCTAAGGAGTTTGCTGTTCAATTTCCATGAATTAGAGAAATTTCTGCCGTATGATTTGTTATTGAGGACTAGCTTGATTCCACTGTGGTCTGATAGGATACAGGGGATTATGTCGATCCCTTTGTATTTGCTTAAATTCCTTGCATGAACTATGATATGGTCTATTTTGGAGAAAATTCCATGAGCTGCTGAGAAGAATGTGTACTGTGTTGTTTTAGGGTGAAATACTCGGTAGATGTCAGTTAATTCCCCTTGAAGTATGGCCTCAATTAACTTGGTAGCTTCTTTGCCAATCCTCTGGTTGGGAGACCTGTCCTTTGATGAGAGAGTGGTGTGTTAAAAGTCTCCTAGTATTATTGTATTGGGGTCTATTTTATTCTTTAAGTTTGAGAGTATTTGTTTAACATATCTGGGTGCACCAATATTTCGGGCATATAAGTTGATGATGGTAATACCTCCTCTTGGATTGTTCCCTGTATTAATATGGAGTGTCCGTCCTTGTCTTTCTGTACTGATTTTAATGAAAAGTTTATTTTGTCATATATCAGGATAGCTACACCTGCTTTTTTACTGGGGGCATTTGATTGGTAGATCCTTTGCCAACCCTTTACTCTGAATTTGTTTGTATGTTTGGCTGAGAGGTGGGTCTCCTGAAGGCAACAGATGGATGGGTCATGTTTTCTGATCCAGTCTGCAGTTCTTTTTCTTTTGATTGGCGAATTAAGCCCATTAATATTAGGAGAAAGTATAAAGAGATGCATTGTTCTCCCTGTCATTCCCTGTTTTCCTGAGAGTTTTTCTTCTTTCCTTTCCTCCTGTGCTTGCGCAGTCAGACTTTGATTAATGTATGTCTGGGTGCAGGTCCCAGTTCCTGGTTGCTTTCTTCAGATTGTGTCCCCGCTCTTAGTATTCCTTGTAATGCTGGCTTAATCTTTATGTATTCATTTAGTTTTTCTTTGCTATTAAAAATTTTCTCTTCTCCATTAAATGTGAATGCTAGCTTTGCCGGATATATCAGTCTGGGTTGGCAGTTATTGGCTCTCAGGGCTCGTATGGTACATTCCCAGGCCTTTCTTGCATTCAGTGTTTGTGTGGAGAGATCTGCACTGATTCTAATTTTTTTCCCATTGTTGTATAGCTCCTTCTTCATTTTTGCTGCATGCAAGATTGTTTCCTTATTATTCAGATCTATCATTTTTACTATAATGTGTCTAGAAGTGTTTCTTCTGGGATCTTGCTTGTTGGATGTTCTATATGCTTCTGTTATGTAGGTGAGATGTTCTTTTTTGAAGTGGGGAAAATTTTCACTGATTATCTTGTTGAATAGGTGTTGCATTCCCTTGCTTTGATATTCCTCACCTTCGTCCACTCCAATTATATGAAGGTTAAATTTCTTGGCACTATGTGCTTTCTCTTGAATTTCCCTTTGGCATAATTTGAGTGATTTTTCCATATCTGTCATTTTTTGATCCAGTTGTTGTATTCTGGCTTCTGTATCTGACACTCTGCATTGATACTCCTTTGCATTGGAAATCATTTAAAAACATTTATCACTTATTAAAATTCAAGTAACAAGCAAGAGTAATTTTATATAATCATTAAAAATATCATTTTATTACTATTGTAAAATAGAGTAAAAGACCAGTCCCAATATTTTACCTACCCGTCATTATTCTTAATTCCTGATCATTACCTAAATATCTTAATCTAAATAGTCATGTCTTTAACATAGACATAAATATTGTATACCTTTTAACTTAACATTTTCCAAGGGAATATATTCATGTTTCTAAGAAATGTTCACAGCAGTTAAAAGATGCTTTTGGGAAATTAATGTGATACATTTTCTTGTTGTGGTTGTTGTTTGCAAGGCCTGGGCATTGTCCCTAAGCATTTTTATGCTCAAGGAAAGCACTCTACAACTTGAGGCACAGAGCTAATTTCTGTTTTTAGTGGTTAATTAGAGATAAGAATCTAACAAATTATTTTCTGTCTGGACTAGTTTCGAATATAATTCTAGGATCTCAGCACAAGAATAGCTTGAATTATAAGCATGAGTTACTGGCATTTGGTTTGATGAATTAAAAAAAATTGATTATGTTTTAATATTTTTCACTGTAATATATATCATTTTACATATAAATTTAGATATATTTCTGACAAATAATCTTTAAATATATATCTTTCTACACATAATGTGTATATATATATATATATATATATATGAGAGAGAGAGACAGAGAGACAGAGAGAGACAAAGAGGACAGACTCTCTCTAAAACTTTTATGCTACTATTTTGACCTTTTTCATTTCAAAGATATGTAGTCTATTTTTCTAAAAGTTTCTTAGAATAAAATAACTAATAATTCAATAGCAAATAGAGTTTATTACTCTCATGAAAATTTTAGATATGCATTTGATATTGTAGTAACACTTACAATACATCACTTGAAAAATTTCTGTTGAAACTCTTAAATATTTGTGTGTAGTGATGGGGAGAGAGGAAGTTAATTCATATTGGTTAGGAATTTGCAATGCTTCAAAAATCTATTCAATAATATGTTATATGCACATAGTCAAGCTATCTGATATGGTTTAGTTTTTTGTTTATTTGTTCAAAATTTTAATATGGATGCATTCATTGTGGTGACATTAAACATATTAATAAAAAGACAAATAATAAAATCATAGACACAAAACAGACTTTCAATAATTAGCACTTCTGATGCTAATAATAATTTTGATGAAGATGATGATGATGACCACAGCATATCATGATAATGACAATGTTCTGATTGAAAAGGAAGAAATTTTAGACACCTTTAAAGCTAGATTCCCACATTGAATTCATAGTAATAAATGATGATAGATTACATACAATAAGAATAACAAGAGAGTTCCTGGGAAATGGCGGAGGAGAAGCTGGAGGCTAAACAAACTCTCGCATAGAAAGCAGTTTTAGAGTTCCAGTGAACAGTCCTAAGCCAAGGAACCACACCAAGTGTGCCTTCACAGGACAGAGAGTTAGGCCAGAGAGAGAAAATATAGGAAAGGAGACAGCCCTCAACACTTGCCAGCAGCCACCGCGGCGGGGCAACGGTGGCTTCAGCGACTGCAGCCGCCATACCTGAATCACAGAGAGTCCGGGACAAAGGAGCCAGACGTGGCAGGAGAGCGGATTCTACTAAACACCAGCAAGAACCAACAAGGAGCAGACATCTTCATCCTGCAGTTCGCAGACCAGAGAAGACCCAGGAACCAAGACTCGGCGTGAGTAGAAGCCTGATATCCTCACTCCGTCTCAGGGAGCAAAGGAGGGAAGGCCACCCTTTCCCTGCCCACCCCCAGTACTGGAGATCTGCATCTTGGATACTGACAAAGCTCAGCGGAGCTGCTAGCTCCAACTCAGGCCTTGGAATAAATCTAGAGTCATCTAGCAGGTCACAAGAGCCTAACCTGACTGGCCAGACTCAGCTCCACCCAGGGAAAAGTCACCCAGCTCGGTCGCCAGCCCCAGGAAAGGCTTTCTTCACTGGTTAATCAGAGCCAGAGGCTGCTCCTTCCTTTAGCAACTTCGACAATCAATTGAAATTCAGTAAACAGAAACCTTGAGAGTGGCTCCAGGCTGGGCTATGTGAGTTTCTCACAAACCAGCCCCGGGGAAAAGCTACTGTTTGCTGAAAGGCCTCAACTCTACCCAGAACCTAGCCTCAACACAGCATCTCCAAACTTGAGGAAAAAGTCATCTCCCTCTTTTGTGATACTCAAAGCAGATCTCCCTCCCATTGAACTAATCTGGGAGGAAGATCACAGAGCATTTTTCTGCCTGTTCAAAGAAACTGACTTAAGTAGCCAACCAAGCCACAGGAACACAAGCAGACCAGAAACTCCAACAAGAGGCTGGTTACAGACACAAGAGATACATAGGATTTTTCCCACCACTCGCAAAAAAATCAAAGAATTTTTTTTTGTTGTACCTTTTATAAAAATTAATCTTTAATATTTACTTTTTTTGAAAAAAATTGTTTTCTACTAATTTTTTTTCCTCTTAGAATTTTATTTTAGGTGTATGTGTGTGTGCATTTTTCTCGCTTTCTTTATTTTTTTCTTGTTTTTGTTTTTTTTGTTTTGTTTTGTTTTTTGTTTAGCTCTACTGAACTTCTGATCTTTTTTCTTTCTTTTTTATCCTTTTCACATTTTCTTCTCTTTCGTTCTTTTTTGTGTGACTAAATTGCTGTTCTGCACATCCTCAGATAAACCCGGAGTCGATTATTAGACCTTATCCCCCATAGTGTACACACATAATCCACAAATTTGTTACTCAACTCAAAACCTATTAGACTTGAATTCCTTAATGGTAGTACTACCTCTTTATACCTATATAATATTTTAATTACTTTTATTTTTAAGTTTTTCACATCTCCTTTATATCCCTCCCCTTCTCTCATTATATTCATGTTCTTCTCTGAACAGTTTGTTTTTGAATCTGTCTAATATTTTTAATTTTTACCTTTCTATTTTTCTGGTCTCTTTTTGTTCCCTTTCTCTTTCTTCTTTTTTTTCTCTCTCCCCTTTCATCCTATCAAACCTATTACCTGCTTTGAGATTAGGACTTAAACACTCCCGGTGCATTCCCACATCACTCTATTCCTATTTTTTACCCTCATTTCTTCCTAAACCTAATAATTTCTGGTTTACCAAATTCTTCTTTGCGGTTCTTAGCCCATTAATATATAGTTGTTTGATGTTGAATAGATGTACCTGTAGAACTAGATTGTATCTGCAGACTATTGTCTGTGCAAATACAGACTTTGGTTGATGTTTGCCTTAAGATAGTGTTCTAGCACAAAACTGGTGTTAATTTCATCACAAATGGGCAGAGTAAGCCGGAAAACCACAAGAAAAATGGCAAGTTCAGGTATCTCAACTCCCACTCATGATAATCAGGGGACAGAACAGAGAATGAATAATCCAGAGGAGAGTTACCAAATAGCTCTACAAACACTTCTGGAAAACATGATAAATGAAAGGATTGAAAACATACAAAGGACTATGTATGGGCGTGATAGGGAGAGAGAGGAGGCAATCCAAAAGTTTACACAGGAATATCATAATCATGAGGAAGCTACTCAAAAACTGATACAGGATTTGCGTGAGAAGGTTGAGAATACTCAAAGAGAAAGGCAGGAATGGCGTGAGCAGGCTGAGAACACTCAAAGAGAACCACAGGAAACTCAAGAACAGGAGGAAGTTAATCAAAGAGTAATACAGGAATTGAGAGAGAAGGATGAGAATACAAAAAGATTACTAAAGGCATTCATGGAATCCATTAAAAAAGAGCTGAGGGAAGTCAGGGAGACACAAAGGTAATGCCGAATGGAACCCAACAGAAGGAATGGGAGTCCAAGGAAACCATAACCAATCAACTAAGTGATTTGAAAATAAATACTGAACACCAAATTAAGGAAGTAAAGATGTTCATACAAGATCTAAAACAAAATTTCAACAAAGAATTTGAAGCCATCAAAGCTGAACAACTAGAAGGAAAAGAAATAAAAAACAAAGTAGAAAGTCTTCGCAGCAGTTAAGACCATGCACAAGATCAAATCTCGGGGATTGAAGACAGCCTAGACATTGAAGAAAAAGAACATACAACCATCCAAGAAAAATCCAAGAAATATGATAGATCCATCCATCACTTCGAAGACACCATCAGAAGGCCTATTCTAAGGATAATGGGTGTAGAGGAGCACCTAGAAACAGAAGTTAATGGTCTAGGAAATTTGTTTAACAGGAACTTAGCAGAGAACTTCCCAAACATGCAAAAAGATAGGCCTATTCAAATACAAGAAGCTTTTAGAACTCCAAATATACAAGACCAGAATAGGACATCCCGCTGTCACATTATAATCCACACAGGATCAATTCAGATCAAGGAAAAGATCCTTAAAGCTGTCAGGAGAAAAGATTAATCACCTATAAAGGGAAACCAGTTAGAATCACCTCAGATTTCTCAGCAGAGACAATCAAAGCAAGAAGAGCCTGGAATGATGTATGCCATGCCCTAAAAACAAACAACTATCAACCAAGAATACTGTACCCAGCTAAACTCTCCTTCATAACTGAAGACCAAATAAAAACCTTCCATACGAAAGAAAAATTTAAACAATACATCTCCACCAAACCAGCCCTACAAAAGATTCTTAAAGGTGTCCTACACATAGAAAACCAACAAGACCACAATAAAGGCCAAGAAACTGAACACAAACTGAGAATCCAAGAACCATAGGAAGATCCCAGGTTTTGCAGTCCCCAAGAAGGTGGAAAAAATGGCAGGAGCTCCCAAATACCTCTCAGTCCTATCTCTTAACATTAATGGACTTAACTCTCCAACTAAGCGACATAGACGGACTAGTTGGATTAAAAAACAAGACCCTTCTATCTGCTGGCTTCAGGAGTCACATCTTGCCCATAAAAGCAAGCACATTTTCAATGTTAAAGGCTGGAACAAAATCTACCAAGGAAACGGCCCCCATAAACAGGCAGGAGTTGCAATCCTAATATCAGATAAAATAGACTTCAAATTAAAATTCATGAGAAGAGATAAAGAAGGTTTGTATAAAGATATGTTTGTATATTTTATCACCTACTCATTATAAATGTAGGACAAGTAACACCAGGTATTAGGTTGAACATAGAGCTTTATGGATGTGAATGAAAACTCCTCAAATTGTTTCTTCTTTAGAATAGAAAATGCCTCAATAGGCATTGACACATCACAACTGCCACATTTTCTTTTTAAGTGTAGTTCTTTTTAGGGATATCTCCATGCTGAAATAACTCTATCAATCAACCTGCCACAAATTCTTATACGTAGGAAGTGCTCTAATAAACTTCAAGCTTTTATTGAATGGAAGAGTTCAGACATTACCCTCACCACTTGGATTAAATGCTTAAAAAGATAATATATTGTGTTTAATGCCTTTCTTACATTTTCTCATACATATTGTGAAGTAGTGAAGGATTCTGAAGTAACAATAATACAGTGGTGACTTGTATTAACACAACATCTAGTTTTAATTCAGATACTTAACTAATTAGCTCCAAATTTTGTGGATATTTATATTTCTCCTGGGAAAACTAATGAGCTCCAAGGAAATGTCCCTAAGGACATTCTGTCAATTCTAATATCACTGTTTGTCTCAAAATGCTTTAAATTCTACACACTCTAATGTGGGCATAGGTTTAAACTGTGAAACTTTTCTCCTCAGAGAGTGAGTACTACCTATTGCTTAACATGGACAATGTACCTTCATGCATAGACTGGGCGTGTTTAAAGAAGCAGTGGAAGTTGAACCATTTTCTTAACAGTTTTTACAGATAAAATAGAAATAGAGCAACCATGAACTCAAAAGGAATGTGCAAAGAAGAAAAAGGCCCAAATTAGAATGTTCCAAGAATTGTTGAAGTATAATTTATTAATGATGACTTGAGTTTCTTACTATCTCTGTTCCCACCTATGTAATATTCTCAAGCTTTTGGGGGGAAATTTTATTTGAGGACTTTCAAATATTAAAAATTATCACTTGATTCTAGTCTTACTCGGGACATACTTTCTATTATTTTCTAACTTTTCTACACAATCTGAGAATTGTTATATATGTATGTTTGAACATATAAGTGCCTATGTGTGTATGTGCATGTTTGTAAGTATATATGTATACAAAAACCTCAAACTCTTATTCAGCATTCTTGCTCATAAATAGTATTCCATCACTTGAGCCATTCTTCCAATGCATCTTTTGGCTGGTTAGTTATACATAGTGTCTCAAAGACTGTTCTTTCCAGGCTGGATGAAAACTGAACTTCCCAGGCTCCTTTACATTCTTAGGTTGTATTTCTCCAGGAGTATAAACTTTGGAACTGCAAACATTTTTGTGAGTGTTAAATCTAAGCTGTAGCCCAGATTTTTAAATTGAGTTCATATAAAGATAGATGAACATACATATTACATATGCTGAGTGTACACTGTTAGAAATGTAATGTTAAGCAGGGTGCCAGTGGCTCATGCCTACTATCCTAGCTAATCAGGAGGGTGAAATCTGAGGATTGCAGTTCAAATCCAGCAGAAGTAGGCAGGTTTCTGAGGCACTTATCTCTAATTAACCACCAGGAAAGTGGAAGTAGTGCTGTGGCTCAAGTGGTAGAACACAAGCTTTGAGCTGAAGAGTAGAAGGACAGTGCCCAGGCCCAGAGATCAGGCCCCACTACCAACAAAAGAAAAAAGAAAAAAAGAAAAAGAAATGTGATCTTAGCCACCAGTTCATTGCTAGTATAATTCCTGCTCTCTCAACATGGCCTTTTTTTCCAGTTAAGTCCATGCTCTTAAATCTGACTTGCTTGGAACTGGAATTATTCTTCCATTCTCCTTTTCACAAATTTGAATGATTAGCTACCATGATTTAGAGCTAGTAGAAGAAAGACAGTGGCCTCATCCTTCATGTTCCACTTAGGAGTAATGCTTTCTCCATAAGTCTACATACTGGCCTTGGCTTTATTGTTTCAAAGTTGTCTTATTTGCATAGTCTTCTATAGTGTATTGAACCATTATACTTAAACACAGAACTTCTCTTTGTCCTATTCCTATTATTTCACCTTCTTTTAACTTATGTATACTTGGGTAATAATGCACAACACAAACACTGACTAAAAATGTTTCTGAGAATCTTCTTCCCAGAGCACTTAGGAAATTTGAACTTAATATACTCCAGGATAATGTTTTTTCTCATGTTTTTTATTGTGAAAATGGTGGACAAAGGGGTTAGAGTTACACAAGTAATTTAATGAATACATTATCTAACGAGCATTGTTACCTCCTCTTTGTTTTTCCCCTGCCATCCCTTTTCTCCCCACCACCCCAATTCTCTCCTCCCATCCCCAAGATGTAAAATTCGTTTTCAACATAATGTCTTGTTATTCTCATTTTAACAACGATTCATACTGTATACTTCTTTCAGCATTTTATTTCCCTTCCTCTCCCCACATTAGAAAAATTTATATGTTAGATGCAGGTCACTGACATCACATACAGTGGAAAAGGTTTATAGCATTGAGGGAGAAAATAGAAGAGAAACAATAAAATCACATAATACATGTTAGATACGTTAAAAACAGTAGTAAGAAAGAAAAAAAACAAGATGTTTCGCTATTTGGGGGTTCATTTCACTTAACATCGTCTTATATGGCCAAGTGTGCATGGATAATGTTTTATAAGCCATGTAAATTCCATGTTTTCTTGTTACTAAGTTGTCTCTGAAACACGTGCTAACTCATGTCCAAAGATGTCTTTGGGCTATTTCAATGAAGCCAGAAAACACTCATTTTAAGGAACTTTTACTAGAAGTAGAAACTGAATCCAGGAGAGAAAATGAACATAGAGAAATCACAAAGTTCAAGTTAATTTGTGCTCTAATTTTTTCTGTACAAGAAAATAATCCAAGGCTTGAAGGAAATTCTGTCCCTGACTTTTTCGAATGTGCTCTTTACTCATTAAACTTTTCTATAAACTTCTACTTGAGAGTATTACAAAAGGAAAAAAAAATATGCCATTTGAAGGCCAGCATAGAAAAAAAGAAATAACATTGTTTTACAGTGTTCTACTTCAAAGACACAAAGACATGGAGTTTTAAAATGTCTTATGCATGGATATTTAACTCCTGAGATGATTCTCTTGTTGCAAAAGTCATATATCCATTCCTTTATTCTGGTCCTGAGTTCACCATAGCAATAAGGATTCCAAAAAGCAGGATGCAGTAAGTATGATCAGCAAAAGGACCCTCTTTTCAAACCAGTGTTTTAAAGATGGTCCCAAAGAAATATATGAATTTTTTGTTTGCTTGTTTGTTTATTTAGTTTGTGCCGCTTCTGGGGCTTGAACTCAGAGGCTGGACCCTGTCCCTGAACATGTGTCTTTCCTGCCCACATGCCCCCAAAGCTAGTACACTACTGCTTGAGCCAAAACTCCACTTCTGGATTTTTCCGTGTTTAATTAGAGATAAGAATTTGACAGATGCTCCTGCCTGGGTTGGCTTTGAACTGAGATAGTAAGAAAGCTAAGTGACATCAACTGTATGGACTTCTCTTTTGAACCAAGAAACATAAGGTGAAGTTTATTATAAAGGTAATATTTGAAAATGTTTAAAAGAAGAGAATATGTCCAGCAAAGAAGCCATGACTTAAATAACTCAGCAAAAGTAGGTGCACTGAATCATATTGGAAAATTTTTTCTGCTTGTGAAGATTACTATTAACTTTGTCATTCCTCTTAGGGAAAATTAAAGTCATATTTGTCCTTTCTCTGTTGGTATTGGGGCTTCAACTCGGATCCTGGGCACTGTCCCTCAGTTCTTCAGCTCAATTTGAGTACTCTCCCAGTTTAGTTACATCACCACTTCTGGGTTTCTGCTGTCTAATTGAAGATAAATGTCTCATGGACTATCCTGATCAGGCTAGGTTTGAAATACAATCGTCTGGTCTCAACCTGCTGAGTAGCTAAGATTACAGGGGTGAATCACCAGCACCCAGCTCATATTTGCATTTATATGCACGTAATGACACTGTACACAAATAATGGAAATTTGAATCAAATGATGACATTGCAGCTTTTCAGAAAAATTGAGGTAGCAATAAATATGTCATCCTTTTCCATGTTGGTACATTAATGGTTCATGTGCTATTGGAGTCTTACTATAGCATCCTCTGATGTCTGCGTGAGTGGATTTAGAATAAATAATTGTTAGTAGAGAAATAGAGAAAGACGGAGATTTTTAGAAAACAAAGGAGATCAGATATGAAAGAACAACATAGAATGAGATACAACTTGTCACACAGAGATTAAGATCTAGCCTAAGTGATTTAGAATGCTAAAGGCGATGAGGAATAAGCCTAGTTGATAAATAGTTCTTCAATAAACAAATATGTTTCCCTAGAAGAGTTTCTGGTATAATTTAGTAATTATTATCATTTATTTCTTCCTTCTGGATTTATTCCTTCGCTTCTATCACAACTATTAATTAGCTGGTGCCTTTTTGGTGCCACAACTGACCAAAAAGATTTCCAAATCTCACTTAGACTACTCTTCTTATTGTGATTAGCAGTGACCACTCAAAAGCCTGGCATCTTTGAATTTCCAGGATTAATCTGCACCTGATATCTAAGCACATTCCTGACTTTAATTGCGATGACCTATAAACAAACGTTTTTTTTTTTCCTCAAAACAGTCTTCTAATATAGGGAAGTACATGAATTAATAACTATTGTTATGTCATAGTTGGAAGGAGCAATTATATGTTCCAAGTGTAGGTTCTTTATTTGACATTTACTAGCTAAGTGAATATTTTGCCAGTCTTGGGGCTTGAACTCAGGGCCAGGGAACTCTTCCTGAGATTTGTTTTTTTTTTTTTTTTTTTTGCTTAAGGTTACCACTCTACCACTTGAGGCACAGCACAATTTCTTTTTCTGTTGATGTAGTACTGAGTAATTGAACCCAGGATTTCATGCATGCTAAGCAATCACTGTACCATGAAGCCACATTCCCAGAACCCAAATGACTTTCTTAACATGGCATTACTTTTTCATTCCATTACTATGTATTATAATGTAGGTTAGGTGGTAAAAATGGAAATGGAAAACAATACTAAGTCCTCTAAGTCTGACATTCCTATCACATCACTAAGGAAATACAATGCTAAGTCCTGCAGGACTCATAGGGCTGTTGCATGTGACATCATTATGTAAAAAACCATGAACAGTCATCTCTGACATCCATAACATTCTGCTTCCACTTTCAAGTTCAAGAGCCAAAAACTAAGCTTTTTTATTGATTGGGTTGTTTCCTAGGAAGGAAGAAAGAGGATGTGGAAGGTGATGTTGGAAAAATATTCATATTGGCTCCCTCTCCACATTTTTTGCATTTTTCAAAAGTGCTACTGATGAACTCCCACATCTGCTTAACTATGCTGTCTGTACAAGATGTGGATAAATGAAGACATTTATTCTGGTGGATAGTCACATATATTAACAAAATCCAGTTCTGGAAAAAAGTTACTAGTATAAAGTATTGAATATAAAATCGTTTCATATCCTAGTAGAACAAGATGTAGTATTGAAATGATTTCTCCAGATTTCTTTGAGATTTTATGCTGTCTCAGTATTAAAATGTTCTCTAACTCCAGTAATATACAAGCATTAAAGACATGATTTGAAGATCTCAGTAGTTTTAGAAACAAAGGTACATAATAGTATCCTTCCTGCAGAGACATGTGATGGCAAGTATGACTGATTGTATTATAGTTGTCTTCTTTTTCCTCTTCATCTCAAGTGTTGCATATCTTGACATATTAGTCTGTCCTGCAGCAGCTTCCTGTAGGTGAGATTTACCTCTACTCTGCAATGTCAAGATGGGTCGGTGACCCACTTCAGCTTACAAAAGTGAACCAGAAGTGATCAAAGGCTATTTCTATGGGAAGATTTCTATCCCATTGTCTGTGTCTAAGAGCTAACTTCTTTCCACTTAGCTATAAAAATAGCATATTTCCAGAGGGAATTTTCTTTCAACTTATATACTGGAAGAATATAGCATGTGAAATTGAGGCAAAACTCAAACACAGCAAGAATTAAGCTAATATTAGAATATTATATTGATATCAGTTACTTGCCATTCTTGTATACCTTTATGATAGTTGACTACAGCACATCGGAATTTAAGAAATACTAAACAAATACTTAACAGTTAACACATCCTGCTTGGTGCTATTACATATTTTTAATAAATAAGTATTCTCTGTGTGATCACTTGAGGGGTTAACTTTTTCCATAAATGTGTTTAATCACTCTAGAGCACTGTATCTAGTATCCACAATCATTATACAGACCTTGTAATTGAGATGAGTAAGAAAAAAAATCTAGATTTCTCACTTCTCTTTTCCTCTTCTCCTTTTTCTCCAAATTCTCCTATTAATAAAGGAAGAATGAAACATTGTGGATACCAAACAAAAGATTTCAAAGCCAGAATTTTATTCTTTCAGAAATAGATGAAGTAAATCAGAGTGGCTCAAGGAAGAAGAAAAACATGAAAACATGATTTTCCCCCTTTCTGGCTTCAACAATAGAGTCTGAATAGGATTCTAAATATCTAATAAACCATTTGCCTTGGCTAATTTTTTAAAATATAGTTTTCTTTAAATAAATAATAATTTTAAAAATTTTAAAAATTTAAAGTAAATAGTAATTTGTTGTTTGCTTTTGGGAGGCATGACAAAAGACTGCGTTAACATTGTGTGAGTTGAAAGGCTAAATTTTTATCAGAATTTAAACAAAATGAAAAATATATGGTATTAAGATAAATAGCTTTTAGGTACATTTTCGACATGGCACACACACAGGGACATCTTTTTTCTTCTTTTCCTCTCCACAAATCAATAAGCAGTTCATGTAATTCAAATAGATATGTTTCTTTCAGAAATAGTTTAGACGTAAAAAAGTTAGAGGAAGAGAACCAGTATTGGTGGTACATTCTTTAAAAATAGCAGTCAAATAACTATTAACCATAATTCCAAAATAATAACAATCAAATGCTCTTGAAAAGAGAAGATTGTAAGCAGAATATACAAAAAGTGATAATGCCAGAACTGCTTCAGCAGCTGCTCTCTGACATTTAAGATTTCTAGTACATGACAATGTTTTAATCAGGATTAAATGCTTTCAGGAACTAATTTTTTTCTAGTTATAGTTCATTGAAGAAATATGTTGTTCAAAATTAATGAAAGGATAACAGGTTATAGTAGAAAGAATGCTTACACACTCATTGTGGTAGGCAGTAAAATATCTTCCCCAAATATCTATAGTCCCAAAATATCTAATCCATCTAATGTAGATTTACATTTTATATAAGTTTGTAAAATAATCACCTTTCATTACCCAAGGAACACAAATTTGAATAATTAACAGATGGGGAAAGTATACTCAAAAGTCCCAGGGTAGGTCAAAGGGACATGATTAAGTAAGAGCCATCAGAAAGATGCAAAGATGCTACATTAGAAGATAAAGGAAAAGATAACAATCCAGATTCTGAAGTTTCTGGAAAGCGGAACAGGAAGTAAATGCCTTTTCCACTAGAATCATCTGAAAAATATTTTAGCTCTGTAGATGGCTCAATTTTAATCTAGTGAGATTTCTTTTAGATTTCTGTCCTTTAGAACTGTAAAATGATAAATACAGATTATTCAATCCAATTAACTTGTAGAAATATTTTAGAGCAGATTTGGTTTAGTAAACTATCTCAACTACAGCCTTTTCTTGATGCAGCTACAAGAATACCACATGTCCTAGTTTCTGAGAATAAGAAAAATTTGCCACCATCTTTTTACACATGTATGATGTGCATACTACAAAGGACCTTGCATTAATGAAGTCTTGAAATTCTAAATAATATTTAAATAAGAAGCTCCCTATCTTCATTTTCACATTTGGGGATCACTAATTACTAAAGTTATGTAGAAGGTTAAGGTAAGCATGTAGAAATGAAATCTGTCTCGTAATATTATAAAGATATTTTATGTTATTTTGATTTACAGTTTCTAAGGTAATAAAAAAATAAGATAAAACGGAAACAGTAACTCAATTTTCTATCCTTCCTAACTTTCCAACAGAAATTAGAGAATCCAGTAAAGATACAGCAATCCCAGGACAGTATAGGATGTTATAGGATCACTAGATGGTGAAAAAAAGTTAACAAAAATGGGTCTTCTGGAACAGTGGGAAATAAAATCTTCATCTAAAGATTGTGATATTGCTAGAAAATAGTTTCTACTATGCTAAGTCTTTGATAATTGAACACAGAGAAATGACAAAGTTCAAGTTAATTTGTGCTCTAGTTTTTACTGTACATGAAAAAATCTAAGGCTTGAAGGAAACTCTGTCCCTGAATTTTTCAAGTGTGTTCTTCACTCATATAAGACTTGTCTGTGAACTTCTAGTTGAGAGTATTACAAAAGGAAACAATATGTCATTTAAAGGCCAGCATAGATGAAAAGGAAATAACGTTGTTTTATTTTTTTCTTTTCGTTTTTATTTTTATTGTGAGAATACCGTATAGAGGAGTTAAAATTACATGGGCAAGATAACGAGTACATTTCATATCAAGCATTGTTGTCTCCTCTTTGTTTCCCCTTCCCATCCCTTCACATAGTACCTCCCCTCCCCCTACCTGATCCTCCCCCACACACCAAATTTGTAAAGTTTGTTTTTCCACACAATGACTTGTACATCTCATTGTTGCAATGGATCCATCTGCAACCCTAGTTAAACGATTTATTTTTGCCCTTCCCTTCCACAAATTATACCAATATCAAATACAGTGAAAGCAGTGGTTATACTGTGGGGGAGGAACATACAAAGCAACAAAGAAATCATCTTAGAAATACGTTAGAAACAATTGCATAAAAGGAAAAAAATTTGAATACTTATCTTGGGGTTCATTCCCCTAAAATCAAGAAAATGTGGTATATATACACAATTGAATTCTTTACCTCCCTCAGAAAGAATGGCATTTTTTAGGAAATGGAAAGTATTGGAAAAAATTATATTAAGTGTAGTAAGCCAGGCCCAAAGAAACATAGGTCCCATGGTTTCCCTTATTTGCGACAACTAGTATATGTCTGAGTCAAGCAGAAAAGGTCAGATAAGGTGATGTTAGGGGAATAACGTTGTTTTAAAAGTGTTCTTCAGCAAAGAAACAAAGACATGGAGCTTTAGTAGTGCCTTATTCATAGATATTTCACTCCTGACATGATTCTCTTGTTGCAGGAGTCAGTTATTCTTTCCTTTAATCTGCTCCTGAGTTCTCCATAGCTACAAGGATTCAAAAAAGCAAGATCCAATGAGTCTGATTAGCAAAAGGAGCCTCTTTTTAAACCAGTGCTTTAAGGATGGTCCCAAAGAAAAATGTGTTATTTTATTGTTTGCTTGTTTGTTTGTTTAGTTTGTGCTGGTTCTGGGGCCTGAACTCAGAGGCTGGACCCTGTCCCTGAACAGTGTCTTTCCTGCCCACCTGCCCTCAAAGCTAGGACTCTACTGCTTGAGCCAACTCCACTTCTGGCTTTTTTGGTGTTTAATTACAGATAAGAGTTTGACAGACTCTCCTGTCTGTGTTGGTTTTGTGATATTTTTAAATCCAAGTTACATAAACTGTATGGACTTCTCTTTTGAACCAAGAAAATTTTGGTGAAGTTTATTATAAAGCTAATATTTGACAATTTTTAAAAGAAGAGAATATGTCCAGCAAAGAAGCCATAACTTAACTCAGCAAAAGGTGCACTGAACTATTTAGGAATTATTTTCTCCGCTTGTGAAGATTTATATTGACTTCGTCATTCCTCTTAGGGAAAATTAAAGTCATATTTGTCCTTTTTCTGTTGGTATTGGGGCTTCAACTCGGATCCTGGGCACTGTTCCTTTGCTCTTCAGCTCAAGTTGAGTGCTCTCCCAGTTTAGTTAAAGCACCACTTCCGGGTTTCTGGTGTCTAATTGAAGATAAATATCTCATGGACTTTCCTGACCAGGCTAGGTTTGAAATACAATCGTCTGGTCTCAACCTGCTGAGTAGCTAAGATTACAGGGGTGAACCACCAACACTCGGCTCATATTTGCATTTATGTGCACTTAATGACACTGTACACAAATAATGGAAATTTGAATCAAATGATGACATTGCAGTTTTTCAGAAAATTTGAGGTAGCAATATATATGTCCTCTTTTACTATGTTGTTACATTGTGACTCATGAGCTATGGGACTCTTACATTAGCATCCTCTGTTGTCTCCCTATGTGGACTTAGTATCAGAAATTGTTCATTGAGAAATAAAGGCTGAGATTTTTAGAAAGCAAAGGAGATTATGTATGAAAGAGCAGCATAGAAGGATATACAACTTACCACACACAGTTTAACAACTGGCATAAGTGATTATATTGCAACGGCAATGAGGAATAAGCCTAGTAAATAACTAGTTGTTCAATAACCAAAAATGGCTCTCTAGAACAGTTTGTGGTATAACTTAGTTATTATTATCATTTATTTTTTTCCATCTGGAGTTATTCCTTCTCTTCCGTCAAAACAATAAATGAATCTCTGCCTTTTTGGTACCATGACTTACCAAAAAGTTTTCCAAATCTCACTTATACTACCCTTCTAATTGTGATTAGCAGTGACCACTCAAAAGCCTGGCATCTTTGAATTTCCTGGATTAATCTTCACTTGATATCTAAGCTCATTCCAGGTATTAATTGCCATGACCTATTAAAAAAAGTGTTTTTTTTTTTTTGTTCAACACAGTATTCTAATATAGGTAAAGTCCATGCATGATTTAAGGACTATTGTTAGGTATCAGTTGGAAGGAGCAATTATATATTCCAATTATGGGTTTTTTATTTTGCATTTACTAGCTAAATGACTCTTTTGCTAGACCTGAGGCTTGAAATCAGGCCTAGGGAACTGTTCCTGAGCTCTTTTTTTTTTTTAAATTTGATCAAAGCTAGTACTTTACCACTTGAGACAAAACACCCTTTTCAGTGTTTCTTTTTCTGGTTATGTGGTACTGAGAAATTGAACCCAGGTTCATGCATGCTAAGCAATAACTGTTCCATGAAGCCACATTCCCAGAGTCCTAAATGACATACTTTTTTAATATTAATAAGTTGTTTTGTGAAAATACATTACAGAGGGTTACAATTACATGAGCAAGGTAATGAATACATTTCTTATCAAGCATGGTTGCCTCCCACTTTTTTCATCCTTACCATCCTTGCCCACCGATCGCTCCCCGACCCCCCACCCCCGCAAAAGTTGTAAAGTTCGTTTTTCAACATAACGTCTTGTTGCAATGGGACTTTCTTAAGATGGAATTACTTTTTCATTCCGTTAATATGTATTATAATTTAGGACAGGTCGTATAAAAGGAACTGGAAAAGAATACTAAGTCCAGTAACGCTGACGTACCTAAAGATTGTGAAATAGATAGAAAATAGTATCCACTATGCTGTCTTTAATATTTTAGGTCTGATTACACAAAAACTTTCTTCTCTTAGGAAATGACCCTTTATTAATACTCAAGATTTGTAGCTTATAACCCAGAAACAAACAATGCTTCTAAATGTAAACAAGCATGATACTAATAGTAACCAAGCCTACTTCCATCGCTATAGCATATAAATAAGAATGATCTTGGGGAATAGTTAAACAGTCTTGAAGTTTTTCATATCTTTCCTCTTCTCCAAAATGAGAAGCCCTAGTCAAGATATGATAAACATTAATAAAGGATTTTTATATTTTTTCTTGTTCAAATATACTTTCCTCTTTGAAACCTGACTTTGAAAGAATCAGACCCTCAAAATTATTTTATAGATAAAACTTTACTGCTTTGGCTTAGATGTTTTCCTGCCTTTGGTTGTTGCTTTCAACTATTTTGGCAAATACATAGAAAAACAAGTTAAATCCATTACGCTTATCTTGGATTGTTCAAAGTCAAGCTGTCTTCAAAGTTTTCTGTTCCCTTTTTCACTGATAATAAAAGTTTAATTATTGCTCCTTAAATGCAAAAAAAAGTGATACTTTAACGTATATTCTCATTGAAATCGGTGAAAACAGGAAGGTTTGTAATTGCTTTTATAATTGTTTTCAAGTATTTTCTTTGGCTATATTCATTATTACCTTTGTTCCTGTCTTCTAATCAAGAACACAGGATTACCCAAAAATTTCTTAAGATATAAGATGTTTGACAGAAAAAAATAGGTGTATAATTAAAGATTTTCATCTCTTAAGAGACTGAAAAGCTCAGAAGACATTTTGCTGTTACTGGCATGGTTAAGATGAATTGAATGTTTTGGTTCTTAAACTAAGTGAAATACATGTAAAATGTTACAGTTGTTCCAAACAATGGTTTTGGCTTATACCTTTCTGATCCAATGAGATGAAAGCTCTGACAAGGTTGGAGGGCATATCGATGTTAGGGTAGAAGGGTTAATGTTAGAATGTCAAGGTAGATTCCTAAAACAGAACTGCCTATCACGTATCAGTTAATTATACTTAAGGTATATAAACATACAAATATGAATTGAGTGAGAAATGTGTGTTACAAAATTGATTCAATGACAACTAAATCCAGAACCCCCTTCTCTATATTTATATAAACTAGTATATCTATTGAGGATTTAAAAAATTTTGGAATATATATTTTAACATTTATGGCAAAATATGTATTTATTTGTAACTGTATATTTTTAATTTTTGTCAGTCATGGGGCTTGAAATCTGGACCTGGACACTGTCCCTCAGCTCTTCATCTCAAGACTAGTGTTCTACAACTTGAGCCACTGCCAGTTTTCTGGTGGCTCATTGTAGATAAGAGTCTCACGGACTTTCCTGCCTAGGCTGGCTTTGTACCATGATTCTCAGCTCTCAGCCTCCGTAGTAGCTAAGGTTGCAAGTATGAGCCACTGGCACTTAGCTACATAATTATTTTTACATATTTATGAAGTATTGAGTGCTAATTCCATTCATTTATATGTTATGTGATGATCAAGGTACATCATATCCATTAATTTCTGCATGTAACATTTCTTTTTTGTGAGAATGCTCTAAAACTTATCTTCTGGCTGTGAGGAAATATCTATTCTTAACTATAATCACTTTGCTTCTTGTGTTATACAATTAATATGTTTACTTTTAGTCATAGAAGTCTGCTAATTAAAGTCATATAAAACATGAATTGTAAAGTGAAAGAAATTCATGTTTCCATTACTTATTTTAAGAAAATAATTATGCCTTTTTTTTCAATTGTATTTCTGTGGGAATGTGTAATATTCATTGATTTAACTTTTAAAATTGATAACAGTTACATTATATCAAGTTGATTCAAACTTGTATTTGAAAATTGCACACTTAACACAAATATACTTCCACTTTCCTCTACCACATAATTAAAATAACAGTAAAGCAAAGATTGGTGTTAGCCATTCATGTGTACAATCCTAGAACTCAGGAGGCTGATACCTGAATATTTTAGTTCAACGTCAGTCCAAACAGACAAAAATGTGAAAACTTATCTCCAATTATCCAGCAAGACGTAGCAGGTGAGGATGTGGCTCAAGGATAGAGTGTCATCAGACATGAGCCAAATATACAAGGGAGACCAGTAAACACAGAGTTCAAGCCCTATAAATGAGATATACACAGAAGACAACCACAAAAATGTACTATGAACATCAGTAATGAAGACAAAATATTAGAAAAAATCATGAGAAATGTGTAAATATCTGGAAGACAGAAATCATTTGACAGAATTTTGATTCATGAGAGGGAAAAGTCGCAATCTCTTTTGCACAATCTCATTGTAGTCATTTGTGTTGAAACCTGACTCTTGGGTAATATGTGAAAGAGTAGTCACAGTGCCTGTGACTATGCACTACCCCACTCAACATCCAGTTTCTCGGTTTCTTGATAGCATTTATTTATTTTTTTGGGGGGGGGTCTGGTCGTGGGGCCTGAACTCTGGGCCTGGGCGCTGTCCCTCCGCTCTTCAGCTCAAGGCTAGCACTCTACCACTTGAGCCACACTGCCACTTCCGGCTTTTTTCTTTTTTGCTTATGTGGTGCTGAGGAATCGAACCCAGGGCCTCAGGCATGCAAGGCAAGTGCTCTACCACTGAGCCATCTTCCCAGCCCCTCTTGATAGCATTTAGTATGGTCATTACTGTATTGCATGAAATAATTCTCACACATGTTTTATGATATCATTTTTGTTTTAATGTGCATTTAGTTGATGACTGATGATGCTTTTCTTGTGCTTATTTTTCACAAGATGTATTTTGCTGGTTTCTAATTGATGTTCTTTTAAACATTAGGTTTTGAGAGTTCCATGTAGAATCTAGATTTAAGGCATTCTTCAGGTATAGGATTTGCAAATATTTTATCCTTGACTATGGGTACCCTTCATCATCATTATCATCATCATCATCATCATCATCATCATCATCATCATCATCATCATCATCATCGTCATATTATTATAACTATTATTAGTTTTGTACATGTACGTATGTTTCTGGGGCTTGAACTCAGGGTCCCTGGGATTTGTTGCAATTTGTTAACAATTTACCATTTGAGTCGTGCCTCACTTGTGGCTTTTTGCTGATTAAAAAAATAAGATTCTCAGGGACTTTATTTTGTGGACTGCCTTCAAACAGCAATACTAAAATCACATCCTCCCAAGTAGCTATGATGAGATACATGAGTCATCTGCTAATAACTTCTATTCACTACTTGTATATGAGCTTTCACAGACTAAATTGTTCTATACTTTTATTGAGTTCAACTATATCGTTTTCATTTTGTATACTTTTAATGCCAAATTTAAGAATGCTTCATCTCCAAAATTATCAAGACATCTTCCTTTGCTTTTCATTTTCATCACTCTTTTTGTTTTATATACATTTTAATCCTGCTAGAAGTTAATATTTGAATAAATTGTTATGTGTAAGTCAATGTTCACTTTTTAATTTGCCCAAATTCTGTCTAACCTATCACCATTTATTAAAGAGAATGTCATTCCACAAATATTTGATTTAACCCTTATTAAATATTCCTTGATAATATTTATGTGGATCTAATCTGGTGCCCTACAGACCCATTGAGCTGTATAATCTTTTCTCTACAAATATAACAATTTTAAACTTACACCTTTAAAATTTGACAGAGAAATATATTACAGTTTATCTTTCTTTGTCAGTGAGTCAAAGATTGCTAGTCAGATGTTTTTAGAAATTGTCATAAACATAAGTAAAACTGTGAAGCTGGCCACTCTTGGCTCTTGTTTTTAATTCTAGCTGCATAGGAGGCTGAGATCTGAGCATTGCCGTTCAAAGCCAGCTGGAACATGATTGTCTGTAAGATTCTTATGTCCAATTAACCACCAGAAAACTAGAAGTGGCACTATTGTTCAATGAGTAGAGCATTCACTTTGAAATGAATAGCAGAGGGACAGCGCCCAGGGCTAGATTTCAAGCCCCATGAATGATGATAAAAAGGGGAGGAGACAATTTATATGTTTGCTCAATTATATCCTCCAATCCACAAAAATTGTATGTCTCGGGGCTGGGAAGTTGGCTCAGTGGTAGAGCGCTTGCCTTGCATGCCTGAGGCCCTGGGTTCGATTCCTCAGCACCACATAAGCAAAAAGAAAAAAGAAGCCGGAAGTGGCGCTGTGGCTCAAGGGGTAGAGCGCTAGCCTTGAGCTGAAGAGCTGAGGGACAGCGCCCAGACCCAGAGTTCAGGCCCCACGACCGGACCCAAAAAAAAAAATTGTATGTCTCCATTTATTTAGATTTTTGCTTTTATATTCAGTATAGTATAATTTTCAATGTCAGTGGGTGAACACACTTTAACACATTTTGACGATGTGTGAAGATAGCACAAAGAAATTCACAGAAAACAGTTGAAACATAAAAGGCAATGGGAATGGAGAAAGAGAAATGGGTTAATCAGGCCCTTCATCAATATGTGCGAGTGTAAAATATTTCAATAAGATTTCTTCATACAATTAATATACAACAAAGGCTTTGGTATTCAAGTATGATATAAAGAATAAATACACATTCTGTGGTGAAATGAAAGAAAGATAGATGAGAGAATACATACTTACAGTGATTGTGTAAATAAACTACGAAATTTGGTCAACATTCTGAGGGCTAATGGCTCATTGGACTAGAAGGCTGCTGGTATGTAAGATAATACTAAAATGTTAGACTTGGGTCTATCTTTACGACTGCTTAATACTATTGCTTTTTTAGTCAGTATTCCTTTTTATTGTTGTTGTTGGTGGTGGTGGTCGTGATCCTTGAACTCTGGACGTGGATGCTCTTCCTCAGCTCTCCAGCTCAAGGCTAGAGCTCTACCACTTGAGCCATAGAGCCACTTCCGGTATTCTGGTGATTTATTGGAGATAAGAGTCTCATAGACTTTACCTGCACAGGTTGGCTTTGAAACTCGATCATCGGATCCCAGTCTCCAGAGTAGGATTAGAGGTGTGAGCCACTGGCGCCCTGCTCCTGTGTACAACATCTTAACCATAACATAAAATAAAGTAAAATAAAAAAAGGACATGTTTGGCAAATAATGTAAAATGATAACTTACACTCAAATGAAAATAATAATATACGTATATGCCTATATATATATGTACACATCTTTATATACGTATATATGTATATATAGGTATTTGTATTTATACAAATATAAGTATGAATCTATACATATGTACACATAGTGTGCATACATATGCATTTATTTAAATAGACTTGAATCAGAAATATATTAAGAGCATATTAATGTCAAAGAAATACTATAACCATCCTGAAAAAGTTATCAAAAAAACCAAATGCGTATCTCCATAGTAATGTGAAAACAACAAAGGAACATATGGAAAGATCATAACATAGCTATACATTGCATACATATAGAGATTAGTGATAATAGAAAAAATAAGATAGCCCTGCACAACAATTATGTAGAAATTGGGATCCTTATACAATGGTGCTTGGCACTTAAAATGATATAGTCAGTTAAACATACTGGCAATCTTTAAAAATATTACACATAGAGTTGCCTCTAAGATCCAGCATTTTGAACCATAATGTTATATAAAAATAGATTTCAACATATGTTCAATGAGACACATATACAAGAATATACATAGCAAAACCTTTTACAATAACATACAATAAAATATTGAAATGCCCATTGAGGATTATTCATATACTTACAAAACAATATACTCTATCCATGAGAAAAATTTACATGGACTTACTTTGCAAATAGTAATATTACATGGGAGAAATGGATAAAATAGACTACATTTTCTAATTATATGAGCTTTTTAAAATTGGCCCATTTGTAGAGGTAGAATATGAAATAATAGCTGCTCAAGGGGAGGGTAGGTTGAAATGATGAAAGGAAGTGACTACTAATAAATACTGGAGTATTTTGAGAGGGTAGTAATGACAAAATGTTTCAGAACTGAAGGTGATGTTCTTACTCCAACTCTTTATCATTCTAAGAATCATTGTACATTATCAAAGAATTACAGAGTGTTTTGCATTAAACTTAGGAAAAAATTTAGTGTAGTAGTGGGTGAATCTGAGAGGCTCAGGGGTAGAGCTCTTGCCTTGTATGCATGAGGCCCTGAGTTCAATTCCTCAGCATCACATAAACAAAAAGAAAAAGCCAGATGTGGCACTGTGGCTCAAGTGGTAGATCGCTAGCCTTGAGCTGAAGAGCTGAGGGACAGCAACCAGGCCCATAGTTCAGGCCCCAGGCCGCACCGCCTTCCCCCCAAAAAAGACCAATAATTGCTTTGAATTACCATTTTTATAATCAATGTTTAAGCTCCCAGATATTGGATAATATACTCCTGATATTTTCAAACCACTTACTTTGAAATATTCTAACAGCCCAAAGGCTGACAAAAAGAAATGCAGTTTATATTTAAATTTCACAAATTTTGATAAAAGGGTTCATAAATTTTTATTATTTGAATTTTATTCTCCAAGTCCCAGGTTGAAAATATTTTTAAATGGGATTTGAATTGAGATTCAACTCTCTATTCAACTATCATAATTATTTTTTTGAATATTTGTATTATGTTTATTTGTATGAAGGGGTTGCCATTCACTGAAACAGTGTGTGGATACAGAGCATCTTGATCAATGTCACGCCTTTCAACATTTTTATCCAACCCTCCAAATCCTTATATATCTCAATATTATGTTATGGAATTACTTGGCATTTAAGAAAGCAGTTTATTGTACAATGAACCTGGAATTGTGTTACCACTTCTACATCTTCACCCCAATTTCACACTTCCCTTTGCTTTGTATGTTTCAATTTTGGGAAGTATACAATGGATTCTTGCCTGTACTTTCCCCTTCAAATTCCTACCCCTCTCACATTTCCTCCTACTGACCTCTCTTTCATTACACATTTTCTGATATTTATTTTGTTTGTTTTTGACTTAGTCTTTTAAGAGAATTATAGTATTTTCACTCTCCATGGACTCTGACACTTCAGACAATTCTTTTGTACCTCCTTCCATATCATCTAGTGTGTTTACTTTTACATTTATAGGCACATTGTATCTACCACAAATGAGGAAAATCATGCTAGATAAGTTTCTCTGGGACTGTTTTATTTCACTTAATATTATTTCTAAGTGTTTCATTTTCCTTAAGAATGGTGCAATATTATTCTTTCTGATGGATGAACAGAATTCTATTATGTATGTATATATATATATATATATGTATATATGTATATATGTATACATACATATATGTATGTATGTATACATATATACATATATACATATATATATATATATATATATATACATAGATTATATACATACATATATACTTGTAAATTGGGATCAATAAAATTTTATGTATATATATATAATTTGTATATACATATAAAATTCTTGATCTCTTTTTACAATGAGAGGCATCTGGGCTGATTCTGTATGTTGATTACAGTAAACAATACAATAATGAACATGATTGGGCTAGTAGTTTCAGTGTGTCCTTGTTTCTGCTCTATTGGATAAATGCCCATAAGTGGAATTGCTGGATCATAGGTAGTTCACCATTCAGTTCTGTGAGCAATTTCCATGGTGTTTTCCAAAGTGTTTGAACAAGATTACATTCCCACCAACAGTGTAATACAGTTTCCTTTGGGTCACATCCCTATCAGTATCTGTGATTGATTGTTTTTTCATGATATTGCAACAGGGGTGAGATGAATCTCATTGTTGTTTGGATTTACATTTCTTTAATGGAGAGAGTTTTGTCTATTTCTCATTCTTACTTCTTCTTCTAAGAGGTTAAGTCTTTATCCCATATATTAATCTATAAGTCTGCAAGTGGATTTTTCTTGCTAGAACATGTTCTCACACAGTATTTGGTTAACTATAACATATGCATAGAAACAGACACACACATATCAGTTCATGCACATACAGCCATGTAATAACTTTAAAATATTTCGTATTAAATTTATGTGTAATGAAGAACTAGAGGTCAGGATTATCATACAAAACCACTTACCTGTGAGAGTGAGTACCTGAAATTAAAAATTTCCAGTTCATTTACCTAAACCATCAATCACTTAAGTCTCCAATTTGTCATCTCTTTGAGAGCTTCTTGGTTTTATGGTTTCTTTCTCCTTTACTGTAGGAGTCAGTAAATCAATATCCAGAATAATGTATCCTCAATTTCTGAAAAACATTTAAAGGCGTTTAATTGTATCTTAACTAATTTCCTCAGTTGGAAAGCATTTATTTGCTTGCAGAAATTGGGGAAAATGGTAATCATAACACAGTTTGTATGCTTTAGAGATTCAATTCTATTTAGTCCATTTTCAACACAGATTCAAATGTTTATTAAATTATATGCTGCATCAAGTTCTTCTTCAGGTATCTGAGAACAATCCACAACTTCAAATTATGTATATCTGGAATAAAATCTTAGTTCTATCAACTTCTATCACAAAAGTGTTGGCAATAATTTCCCAACTTTAGCGATTGTGTGTGTGTGTGCAAGTGTGTGTGTGAGTGCATGTGAATGAGTGTGCATTCAGAAGTTCTGGGATTTGAACTCAGGACCAGGGCACTGTTCCTGGGCTTTCCTTTTGCTCAAGGCTCATGCTCTACCACTTGATACACAGCTTCCTCCCTCCACAACTGACCACATCAACTACTGTAATCACATAAACTGATGGGTAGTAAGGTTAATATTGCCAAAAGAGGTCTCTTCCAAGTTCAGAGTTAATTATTTAAATTATGTAAGGCCAAAATTCTTCTTGAGTGTTACTACAGTTTTAAATCTGGTCACATAATCGACCTACATAAACTTTTTTACAAATCTAACATTTTGCTTGTGAAAATTCTGAAAGGTCCCTCAAAGGGTGTCTAATCCATTCAGGGTTATAGTGCACTAGAGTGAGACTATTTTGCCCTTAAATTGCATCACAATTCACTGTACCAAGTTATGAAAACTTCAACGTGCCCAACACTGGATGAACACATAAAAATTAGTTATAGTATGTGGGTGTGTGTGTGAGTGTGTGTGCGGTATATGCCACACATATATATATGGAGAGAGAAATACAGTATTATTTAGTCATAAAATAGAATTAGACTATATGCAGAAAAAAGGATGGCATTGGAAATCATGTTAAACAAAGTAAGCCAGACTCGGAAAGATTAATATTGTGTTTTATTTTATATATGAAATTACAACTTAAAAAACAAACAAAATGAAGACAAGTGTGAATAAAGATGAGAGAACAGCCATGGAGGAGGGGCAAAAAGAGAGAATGATGGGAGATATTTATGGACCCAATATTGCTTGGTTGTTTGAATATCAACTTCACAGAGAGCAGTAATAAACTTTTTTCATAATTGTTGGATTGTGTTTTTCTTATATGTATTAATTCACACATACTGTTTCATAGATTTTGATATTTTGCAGATGCTTTTTAATGCATTGCTTGTACAACTCTTCTTGTACAAGTCTTCTGCAAGTGCTGTACTTCTTGAGCCTTACTCCAAACATTACATTCAATTTTATATGTAAATAGTAAGGAAAAAGTTATTTTGTAAGAGTGAAATTTTAAGGATATAAGGAAATTCGAACATATCAAAATAAATGATAAATATAGAAAGTGTGAAAACTGTAATTCTCATATTGTGTATATTCATCTCACAAATAAAGTGTACATGCACTGTATGTCCTCTATATATTTTATATATTGTATATTTATTTTATATGTACTGTAGTATGGCGCGTATATATAGTGTATATATAGTGCCTTTTATATGTATATGATCCCATTTTAAATATAATGCCAATCTATATAAGTGCACATAATAAAAAATATATATATAAATATATGTGTGTGTACACACACACACACAATTCCATTCCTGGGACTTAAACTTACATCCTGGCCACTGTTCCTGCCTGACCCTGGACCCCTTTGGCCTAAGTTAGTGCTCTACCACTTAATCAACCTTCTGGCATTGGTGGTTAATTGGAGATGAGTCTCAAGGCCACTCTTGCCTTGTTGGCTTTGGACTGGGAGTCTTACATCTCAGTTTCCTGAGTAGCTAGGATTACAGGTGTGACCACCTCCACCTTGTGACAAATCTGTTAATTTTAAACACACTATGTATTCTCAAGTGCTGCTAGTTAAGTTTGCTGCACATCAGAAGACATGTGAAAACATGTTTTTAATACTAATGGATGGAGGATGGTGTTAAACAAAACAAGGAACATTTGCATAGTAAGTTACATTATAATAAATCAAGCCATGTATGTAGTGATGAGAAGCTGTTGGGGTTCAGTTTCTTTACATTATTAACAGAACCATTAAAAATGTACAATGTATAATTGTTTTTAAGCTATTTGCAGAAAATGACTAATTTTATACATTAATATTTATATAATTGTAACTAAGTTAGTTAAAGGTGAGGAAAGGAAGTACTGGGGCTTTAAACACAGTGCCTAGGCCCTGTCCCTTGGCGTTCACTCCCCAAAGCTAGTACTCAATCACTTAGCCACAACTCCATTTCAGGCATATTGTTACTTAATTAGAAATAAAGCTGTCAAGATCTTTTCTACACCACTTGGCTTTGAACTGTGATTCCCAAATTTCAAAATCCTGAGTAGCTGGGACTGCTGTCTTGAGCAACTGACATAAAGTTATTTTTTGTTACTGCTACTTATGAAGTAAATCCTGTGTAGGCTATAAAATCATGTTAAAATTTATGTCAAGTAGCTAACCAGATTGTGAAGAAGAAAGTATAATGTGGTAGTTTATCCAAAAATTTAGCCTAGAGAAGATTCCCAGACAATCTTTAAGCAACATATAATCGTGATGATAATGTGACAATTTTTCTTGCTAGAACGCTAGTTATGTACTGGAACTCACTGAGTTACAAATGCTGGTTTATTTTACGCGTTGGTCACTTTCAGGAGTGCTGAGCTATGTATAAATGGACATTGAAGTTCAATATATATCACTGCTCTATATAACAACTATTAGTATTTTTTGGCAAGGAAGTCATCAGAAAATTTTGCTGTTTCCTTCTCAAACTATAATCATATTCTTTGGTGACCTCAGACTTTCCTGCCTTACTGAGTTCAAACTCCCTGAAGCTAACATAATCTTTGTTTTGTTTGAGTGAAGCAACCCCCTGCCAGTTGCCCCAGCTTGAACCTCCTTCACTTTTCCCATTTCTCAACTCTCCTATAGATTATGACACACCGGGCTTGATTTAATTAAGTTGAATTTAAACTCCAGTTTAAGGTCATTCTTCACATTTTGGGCTTTGCATTTCTGTGCGCAGCTTCTTCCTTAAAATAAAGAAGCTAATATTTTAATTTGCAATGAGATTTTTTTCCATTCTCTGAAACCTCATCATTATTCCTTGTGAAGAATACCCTAAGACTGATGTGTTCTGACTGGTCCATTTTTCTCTGTAGAAGCTCACATAGCTCAGTTACCTTTAACTCTGGATCTATTATAGACCCATAGAAATATAGTTAGTACCTCAACACTGACAGATAAAACATCTTCTCACCATTTTTGTCATCTGACTTAGATATTAAACCTTGTATTTTATAAGTCACTTAAGAAGTGGCAGTAGGTTTTTCAAAAGGAAAAAGATGTATGTGGAAGTCTTGATTTTTCTTAAGAAATCTCCCTGAGTTGTGAGAGAAAATGTTGAAACTCTGTTTCTCCACTTATGTAGAATGGTTCTAATGTTTAGAGAGAATGGTTGCTTGAAAAAGAATGAAGACTGTTGAATTTATTTTCCATTTTTTGAGAATAAAAGGGAAATCTCAAAATATATAAAATAAGTAGTAAAATCCATATACGCTAACTTTTCTTCTCATCTACTTTTTTTTTTTTTTTTTTTGGTCAGCCATGGGGCTTGAACTCTGGGCCTGGGCACTGTCCCTCAGCTCTTCAGCTCAAGGCGAGAGCTCTACAACTTGAGCTACAGCGCCACTTCCGGTTTTCTGGTGGTTTATTGGAGATAGGAGTCTCACTGTCTCTCCTGCCTGGGCTGGCTTTGAACCGCGATCCTCAGATCTCAGCCTCCTGAGTAGCTAGGATTACAGGCCTGAGCCACCAGCGCCCGGCTTCTCGTCTACTTTTAAGAGGCTCAAGCTACCTTCTTACAGGATTCCAAATGGACCAAAAGGAGAAAACATGTTTTTATATTTTAACATAGAAAGTTAGAAGAGTGTGGTGAAATATACCTGGAGCATTTCGTCTGTATATGGAGTTTAAGAGCTCATTTAAAGTTTATTTTGTTCTTTACCCAAACTAATTAAAAGGGATATCAATACAATCAATTTGTAATTATACATATGTGAAATATCAAATTGATTAATTACAAAAATAACATAATATTTTCTAATCCAAATAAGTTTGCATTTAATATTATCCTGGTGGATTCCACTCACTGCTTTTTCTAAATGAACATTTTATTTACAAATTCTATAGAATTTGACTCCTGAATGACCATTAGCTTCATCTATTTCCTGTATGTAAGTCTGATGTTTTAAATAATTGAATATTCATCATGTAAAAGCTTATATGTCAAATGTTCCTTCAGAAAACAAGTTAAATGTGATCAAAGAATTTTATGTAAACAAAAGTAAAGGATTCATCTTATGTGCTTAAATTTGACTTAAAATCACTTTGCCCAAGTCTTTCCATTTTTGTAATAATGATACACTATCATTCTTTCTGATGGATGATTAGAATTCCATTTTGTATATATACCACATTTTATTCCATCCCTCCTTTGAGGGGTATCTAGATTGGTTGCATAGCATGACTATGATGAACAAGGATGCAATGAATATGGTTGTGCTTACAGCTTTAGTGTGACCTTATTTGTAGTCTATGAGATAAATGCCCGTGAGTGGAGTTGCTGGGTCATAAGAAAATCTATGGTCAGTCTTTTGAGGAGCCATCATACTGCTTTTCAGAGTGGTTGAACAAGTTTATATTCCCACCAAAAGTGAAGTATGGTTCTCTTTTCCTCACCTCCTCTCCAGCATCTATTGTTATTATATTTCTTGATTATAACCATGCTAACTGGGTGAGGTAGAATCTCAATGTTGTTTTGATTTGCATTCTTTTTATGGCTAAAGAAGTTGAGGATTCTTTTTTATATAAATATGTTTTTAATTGTAAAGATACTGTACAGAAGGGTTACAGTTACATGAGTAAGGTAATGAGTACATTACCTCTGAAGCATTGTTACCACTTCATTTGTTTTCCCATATGATCTTTTCTTCCCAATCTCCCCAACTCCTCTCCCCAACAAAGTTGTAATGTTCATTTTCAACATAGTACATCTAATTGTTTCTATGGATCAACCTGTATCCTTGTTTCAGCATTTTGTTTCTACCCTTCCCCTCCCCAAATTAGAAAAATGTATATAGAAGATGCAGGGCATCAGAATCAAATAAACTAAAAACAGGGGTTATACCATATGAGAAGAATATACAAAAGAAACAAACAACTCACATAGTACATTTTAATATTTTAAAAATGACAGCAACAAAGAAAAAAACCCCTTGTTTTCCTATTTTGGGGTTCATTTTGCTTAATACCATCTTATATGGTCATACATGCATAGCTTTTCACCTTTTATACTTGGCTGGTAAGATTATGCTAGACATATACTAGTTATTGCAAATAAGGGAAAACATGGGATCTATGTTTCCTTGGGCCTGGCCTACTTTATTTAGTATAATTTTTTCTATGTCTTTCCATTTTCTAACAAATGGGGCGGTGTCATTCTTTCTGAAGGAAGCATAGAATTCTATTGTATAAATATGCCACATTTTTTTCTTTCAGTTGTGGGGCTTGAACTCTAGGCTTGAGCACTACCCCAGGTTCTTCAGCTCAAGGCGAGTGTTCTACCACTTGAGCCACAGCCACTTCTGGTTTTCTAGTGGTTTATTGGAGATAAGAGTCTCACAGACTTTCCTCCCTGGGTTGGCCTGAACCAAGGCTGAGATCTTCAGATCTCAGCCTCCTCAGTAGCTAGGATTACAGGCATGAGCCACTGGCGCCCAGCAATATGCCACATATTATTGATCCATTCATCTACTGAGGGACATCTGGTTGGTTACATATCTTAACTATGGTAAATAATGCGGTGATAAACACAATTGTGCTGGTAGCTTTAGTATGGCATTGTTGGTGATCATTAGGCTAAATGCCCAAAAGTAGGATTGCTGGGTCATAGGGGAGCTCTATGTGGAGTCTTTTGAGGAACGTCCATACTGCTTTTCAAAGTGGTTGAAAGAGTTTACACTCCCACCTACAATGCAGTAATGTTCACTTTTGGCCACATCTCCTACAGCATCTGTTGTTGTTAGAGTTCTTGATTCTAGCCATTCTAACTGGGGTGAGGTGGAATCTCAATGTTTTGATTTACATTTCTTTTATGGACAGAAAATGTGAGCATTTCTTCATGTGTGTATTGGCCATTCTTACTTCCTCTTCAGAGAAGTTTCTCTTTAAGTCTTTAGCTCACTTATTGAATGGGCAGTTATTTCTTAGATATAACACCCTTGCCCATTGTATGGCTAGTTTAGGTCCTCTCTCAACCCATGGGCTTTCTATTGACCTTGCTAGCTATGTCCTTTACCATGCAGAAGCTCTGCAATTCCATGCAATCCCATTTGTCCAACTTTTCTTTGATTTTTTGTGTTTCTGGTTCTCTCTCACCCCAGTTAGAATGGCAAAAATCAAGAACTCTAATAACAACAGATGCTGGAGGGGATGTGGACAGAAGGGAACCTTACTTCATTGTTGGTGGGAGTGTAAACTTGTTCAACCACTTTGGAAAGTAGTATGGAGGTTCCTCAAAAGACTCCACATAGAGCTCCCCTATGACACAGCAATCCCACTTTTGGGCATTTACCCAAATGTTTACAAACAAGACCACACTAAAGCTACCAGCACAATTATGTTTATTACACCATTATTAACCATAGCTAAGATATGGAACCAACCCAGATGCTCCTCAGTAGATGAATGGATCAAGAAAATGTGGTATATATACACAATGGAATTCTATGCATCCATCAGAAAGAATGACATTGCTCCATTTGTTAGGAAATGGAAAGGCTTGTAAAAAATTATATTAAGTGAAGTAAGCCAAGCCCAAAGAAACATAGGTCCCATGGTTTCCCTTATTTGCAATATTTAGTATATGTATGAGTCAAGCAGAAAAGGTCAGATAAGGTGATGTTAGGAAAATGAACCCTAAGATATGTATTTAAATGTTTTTTTCTTTCATGCATTTGTTTCTAATGCATTTATAAGATTATTTCTTTGTTGCTTTGTATGTCCCTTCCCCACAATATAACCCCTGCTTTCACTGTATTTGATGTCAGTATAATTTGTAGAGGGGAAGAGGAAAAACAAGTCGTTTAAATAAGGATACAGATGGACCCGTTGCAACAATGAGAAGTACAAGTTGTCATGTAGAAAACGAACTTTACAACTTTGCTTGTCGGGGGAGGATTGGGTGGGATTGCGGGGGAGGCTGGGAAGGGATGGGAAGGGGAAACAAAGGAGGAGGCTTCAATGCTCGATAAAAATGTACTCATTATCTTTCTCATGTAATGGTAACCTCTCTGTACAGGATTTTCACAATAAAAAATGATTTCCAGCCAAAAAAAAAAAAAAACAGAAAAGAAAATTTCAGCCTGTTCAAAGAGGATTTTTTCTTATTGCTTCCTGTAATGTTTGAAGGGTGAGTTGAGCATTTGTTCATGTGTCTATGAGCCATTCTTATTTCTTCTTCAGAGAAGTCTCTTGTTAAGTCTTTAGCCCACTTATCAATGTGTGTTTTTTTCCTTGAGGATTGTTTTAGGAGTGGGATTAATTTGTTGAGCTCTAAGTATCCTTTAGATATAAGGCCCTTTTCTGATATATAATTAGTAAGAATCTCCTCCCATTCTGTTGGCTTGGTAAAAAATATATTAAGTGAAGTAAGCCAGACCCAAAAAGGTTGCAGTTTCCCTCATTTTTTGTGACTACAATGTTCCTATAAGTCCACAACTACATGCAGTGGATGGTAAAAGAGAAAAAATATATACTTAGATATAATAAATTATACAAAACTTTAAACATTCAAATGCTGGGATCAAAGGAGGATATTCTTGGGACACGATGACTAAGGCTCACTTAATCTGTGCATATGATCATATAAAATGATGTTTATCGAAATGAACTCCAAGAAATGGAAAAAATAGCATTTTGGGTAGTTTTTGTTCTTATTTGCCACTGTTTTTTGTTTCTGTACCTTTTGTCTAATATGTAAGATTATCTTTTGGGGGGAAGGAAAGGAGCAACACAGAAATGGTGGGATAAAGTGTGAACAAATGCAGCAGTGACACTCACTAGATGCTATGCTGAAAATGAACTACACATCTTGTGAGGGAAGGGAGTCAGGAGGGAAAAACAGAGAAAATAAGGGAAGAGGTGACACTGTTCAAAAAGAAATGAACTCATCATCTGACTTTTGTAACTGCAGTCCCTCTGTATATCACCTTACGGTAACAATAAAAAAGAAGTAAAAGAAAAAAACACAGTTTGTGCTTCTTTATAGAAGCATTAAGAAGAAGGAGGATTTGGTCCAAGTTAAGACATCTGTTGAAGATTTTTTTATAGAAAAGGCCAAAAGAGAACTTGTTTATATTAATGTTATTTATTTTATTCATGATTATTGAATCTGTTCTAGGCACCAAACACATTTCTAGATTATTGGTAACCAATAATGATGCAATCAATGTTTTATGTACTTATAGGATCTAAATATATGTGGTGAGAGAAACAGGAAAGGAATCAGTAATAAATATGCAATGATAGAAAATAGTAAATGCTATTGGAAAAGGAGATAGACTAGAACGAATTAAAGAGCACAAAAAGGCACCTGAGAGATAAGAAGTAGCAAATTTAGTACTCAAAAGGTTGAGCAGGGAAGAAAACACAAAACATCAGATTTCAATCATGGTTTTCCTATCTTGTTTTATTTATTCATTTAGTTTTGGGACAAGATCTCACTTCTAGTGTAGTAACATAACCATCTTACTGTCCCAGCTTCCCAAGGCTAACAATTACAGATATGTACAACCATGTTTGCAAAAATCCATGTTTGTAAGTAGAATGAAGTTGTTACGTGTATAACCTATGGGGAAAAGATTGCAGGGGTAAAAAGTAAAGCTGTCAGGAAAAACCAATATTCTCTATGTACAGACAATTTGTTAAACAAAACAATACAAAACAAAAGTAGAGGTTATCACAGGAAAACTGTTGTAAATCTTTTAAGGTCTTGACAGTAAATGTAAGCCTTTAGTTTTACTCTGAATAAAATGAGTTACTAGAGAATGTTGAGTACAAGATTGACCCAATCTCACACGTTTGGAACTGTGTTGAGAACCTGTATAGTGATCCATATGTAGTTGTAAAAATGTGCAATTTGAAATAAAAACCTATGTTCTGAGGTATGTTTGTTCCAGTGAAATTGTGTTAATTTGTTCCATTTTCCTTAGGAATGAAATCTGATTCTATCTTCCAGTATTAGTAACAATGTGTCTGTAGAAATAAATATAAAATTTTACTGAGGGAGCTGGGCTCTGGTGGTTCACATCTGTAATCCGAGCTCCTCAGGAGGCTGAGAGCCCAGGCAGGACAGTCATAAGTGAAAATCTTCAGTGACAGTGTGGCTAAAAGTGGCAGAATGCTAACCTTGAGCAAAAGTGTTTAGGGACAGCTGCCACAACCTGAGTTCAAGCCCCATGACTGACCAAATAAAAGTTACTAGGGGACATTCAAGGGCAGTACCTTTTAGAAATCTAGAGTGCCAGATAGGAGTTAGAGGGAAGGGAAAGACATTTGAATGTGCTGCTCTTCTAAATATCTCAGATGAACAGAGACAGGGGCCATCACAGATTGTTCATGGACTGGAATGGACATTAGGTTAAAAAAATCTAGCTTAAAGAAAATCTTACAGGAACATAGATTTGTTGCTTATATATGCTATTTTGACCAACAAATAACATAGAGTAACTAGGGTAAATATGGGCAAAATCTAGTATTGTCTTTATATTGATTAAACACATTAAACCTAATTTTAGGGAACAAGTATAATAAATTTTGACTTCAAGTTTTATCTGTATGTCAGCTCAGGAAGACACTGAACTATCATTCCCTTAGTATTTAGGTTAGAGAAAAGCAGAAGCTGTAATGCCTATGACTATTTGTATTTCAACAGATTTTGAGAGACATTAAAGGCATTTAGAATTCCTCAGATGGCACTGGTTTTAAACATCTCCAAGTAAAATAATATTTAAATGGAAATTTTAAGAAATTTCTATGATATTAGGCCAAAAGATAGAAAGAAATAAGGGAGTAGGTATCAGGAATCATGACCCTTTCTAAGAAAGGATTGTAGAATTTAACACTTGCATCACAATGAATTTATTTTTTTATTTTTATTTTTACAAGGAATTTATTATAAATAGAGAATATAGATTATATCTTAGTTTTAGCTTTTCGATCTTCTCATTGCAAATTTGCTCAAATTTTAAGAATATGATTATTATTTTTAACTGATATAAAAATATGTGATTGAGGTTTTTATAGTTTAAAAGTAATAGTTTTACTTTTCTTGATTAATTTATTTTCTTAATCTTTTCATGATTTTTACTTTAAAGACAATTCCATTGTTTAAAATTTATTATGATTTTCACAACATATTTGCTCTACTTTATAGTGTATATGAATACTGAATATTTCTCATTATTAAAGGACTGATATTGGTATATGTTAAAAATTAAAGACTAAATTTTGCCAAGTACAAATGGCTCATGCCTATACCTAGCTTCTGTGGAAGCTGAGATTTGGGAATAATGGTTTTAAGCCATCCTTGGAAGCAAAGTCTGTGGGATTTTCATCTGCAGTTAACCACCAAAAATACTTAAGTGAGTTGTCTTAAGTGGTGGAGCACTAGGTTTGAGCATCAAAGGTCAGGAAAACTGCCCTTGCCTGGAGTTCAAGCCCCTGGACTGGAGAGAGAGAGAGAGAGAGAAAGAGAGAGAGAGAGAGAGAGAGACAGACAGACAGACATACAGACAGACAGACAGACAGACAGACAGACAGACACACAGACACACAGACACACAGACAGACAGATAGACAGACGGACGGACGGACGGACGGACAGACAGACGGATGGATGGATGGACAGACAGACAGACAGACACACAGACAGACAGAGACAGAGAGTGATAGAGAGAGACAGAGAGAGACAGGAAGGAAGGAAGGAAGAAAGGAAGGAAGGGAGGAAGGGAGGAAGGGAGGGAAGAAGGAAGGGATGGAGGGAGGATGGAGAAAGTGAGTGGCAGGCAAAGAGTGCTTCTGAATACAACTTATTGGTAGACTTCTAGACTCCATGATTGTAAAAAATAGATTTCACACTTAAAAAATACAATACACCAAGGAGACCTGGGGTCTCTCCTACTCCATCCTGTAAGGTTTTCATAGTGGCAGCTTTGATTCCGAGGTCTGTGATCCATTTGGATTTGATTCTGGTGCAGGGTGATATATAAGGATCTAGCTTTAGTTTTCTACAAGTAGTTAACCAATTTTGCCAGCACCATTTACTGAAGAAGCTGTCTTTCTTCCATTCTATTTTTTTAGCTCCCTTATTGAAGATTAGATGGCTCTAGGTCTGCAGGTTCATTTCTGGGTTTTCAATTCTTTTCCATTGGTACTGAGGTCTGTTCTTGTGCCAGTACCAAGCTCTTTTGATTACTATGGCTTTATAGTAGAGTTTGAAATTTGGTGTTGATATTACTCCAGCAGTGTTCTTTCCATTGAGGAGCGTTTTTGCTATTCGGAGTCGTTTATTGTTCCATATGAATTTTTGGATTGCCTCTTCTATCTCCTTGAAGAATGAGATTGGAATTTTGATAGGTATCGCATTGAATTTGTAGATAGCCTTGGGAAGTATTGCCATCTTCACGATGTTAATCTTTCCCATCCAGGAGCATGGAAGCTTCTGCCATTTTCTAAGTGCTGTTTTGATTTCCTTTTTCAAGTTTTTAAAGTATACATGGAACTCAAAAAATTAAATCCCCCAATAACAAATCCTCAAAGAAACAACTACCCAATAAATAAGTGGGCTAAAGACTTGAAGAGAAACTTATCTGAAGAAGAAAGAAGGATGGCCAATGGACACATGAAGAAATGCTCAACCTCCCTAGCCATAAAAGAAATGCAAATCAAAACAACATTGAGATACCACCTCACCCCAGTTAGAATGGCAAAAATCAAGAACTCTAATAACAACAGATGCTGGAGGGGATGTGGACAGAAGGGAACCTTACTTCATTGTTGGTGGGAGTGTAAACTTGTTCAACCACTTTGGAAAGTAGTATGGAGGTTCCTCAAAAGAGTCCACATAGAGCTCCACATAGAGCTATGACCCAGCAATCCCACTTTTGGGCATTTACCCAAATGTTTACAAACAAGACCACACTAAAGCTACCAGCACAACTATTTTTATTGCAGCATTATTAACCATAGCTAAGATATGGAACCAACCCAGATGCCCCTCAGTAGATGAATGGATAAAAAAATGTGGTATATATACACAATGGAATTCTATGCCTCCATCAGAAAGAATGACAATGCCCCATTTGTTAGGAAATAGAAAGACTTGGAAAAAATTATATTAAGTGAAGTAAGCCAAGCCTAAAGAAACATAAGTCCCATGGTTTCCCTTATTTGCAATATTAAGTATATTTATAAGTTGAGCAGAAAAGGTCAGATAAGGTGATGTTAGGAAAATGAACCCTAAGATAGGTATTCAAATGTTTTTTTTTCTTTCATGCATTTGTTTCTAACGCATTTATAAGATTATTTCTTTGTTGCGTTGTATGTCCCTCTCCCACAATATAACCCCTGTTGATGTCGGTATAATTTGTGGAGGGGAAGGGGAAAAACAAGTTGTTTAAATACGGATACAGGTGGACCCGTTGCAACAATGAGAAGTACAAGTTGTCATGTCGAAAACGAACTTTACAACTTTGGTTTGGGGGGGAGGATTGGGTCGGAGGGGGAGGGGTGGATGGGAAGGGATGAGAAGGGGAAACAAAGGAGGAGGCTACAATGCTTGATAAGGAATGTGCTCATTATGTTGCCCATGTAACTGTAACCCCTCTGTACAGTATTTTCACAGTAAGAAATAAATAAATGAAAGAAAATACCATACAGCTTGTGGTACTATGTTATGACAGATAATTGCATTAATTGTGAATAATAAAATGTTTATTATGACCTATCCTTTTGTTCTACATGTAACTTTTATTTTATATTTTGATTGTTATTGTACAGCTGATAGAGGAGTTATATTTACACAAGTCAGGTAATCAGTGTAGTTCTTTATGAACCATGTCTCCCCTTTACTAGCTCTTATCCAGTTTTTCCCTCTTGTTCCCACTCACAAGATGTACATTTCATTTCCAGATATTGTCTCGTGAGTACCACTGTTGTTTATATTCACCCTTTATTCCACCTTTCTGTGCCGTCTTACCCTCCCAAATAAAAACAAACAAGCAAGACAAAGGAAAAGAAAGCAAAAGCAGGAATAATAGAAACTAAAAGGAATTACTCTGGTTTCCTTTTCTTGGAGTTCATTTCTTGGGGTTCATAAAATCTTATTTAATATGGTCATAGGCACATAGCTGTTGAGCTTTTGACATCTCTTCTTATTCATACCCTCCTTTGTGTTCAATGTGTGAAGACACACACACACACACACAAGTACACACACACAATTTAGTGTGCTTCCTTGTAGATTTAGAGGAAAATTATAGCTACCATTAATGAGGAAAACTGCAACCTATAACAATCTATACTTCTTTGGCTCTTGCTTACTTTGTTTAATACAATTTTTTTCACGTCATTCCACTTCCTTACAATTTTTTTCCTGTTTTGTGTTATTGCTGTCTGATGCTTGAATAACAGTTCTGAAGGATTACAATAAGTCTTTATCATGAGATCAGATAGGAATTCCAATCTTTATGGTATCCTGTTAAGTGAGACATTCACTGAAGTTTCCATAGATATCTTCCCAACAAATATAAAGTCTTACAATATCTTATTGTCTCAGGATTTTATTTCAATAACAAATGGTGGTAAAATGTGGCTCATCTTCTTTTAACATTGATAGAATTATATGATATTTTGATTTAAAGTTTTGGTATTCTGGTTAATAATGATTGGTATTATTTGGTAAAAATTTTGGAAACCTAAAACAAATCCCCACTTGATCTTTATGTCTCATTTAGTATAGTGAAGGAAAACATATATTAAGCAAAACTGAAAATTTTATAATTTCTAAGTACAAATTTATCACATTTATATCATATTTAAGCAATCATTATTGGGCTCTGTATTTAATGGGTAACTGTTACTGATCTCATAATTACTGTTACCATCACAGTTTAACCTTGTTGTAACTAGATTTGATTAGAACGGTTTTCACATTTAGACTGATAATTTTTTTTAAATATGGGAAATTATCATATGCACTCACTGTTTATCCTTAGATAAACAGCAATTACTGAGTCTCTTCCTCTGTAGAGAATTGCTTTCAAGATTCTCTTCCTGCTGCTTTTGTTTCCTGTTTTTTCCCCCTTTATTTGAGAAGAAAATATAATCGAGCACTGTAGAGAACATCCATCTTCTTTACTTTGATAATATTTACAGTGTCTTTCCTGGATTTATCAAGAAATATACAATTCCCTACAGATATAGCTATTCAGACTAACAGTGGGTAATCTCAGTGGTTATGGAACTATTGATCATACAAACATGAAAATTATGTCTGCTGTAGCAGATGCCAATAAAAGAGTTGTACATTAATCAGAAAATCAGTACACTTGTCAATAAAAAGGCAACATTTGGAAGGATGATGTTGCTGAGAGATGTATTGATTATGGGCCAGAAGCTACATAACTCCACAACTGACCTATTTACATGACTTCAAGCTATTCTCAAATTGTATATGAAGAAACAAAACATAGTACCCTAAAAAGCTGTGTATTGTTCATGTATTTAGAGTTCCTTCTGGAAGAGTAGATGAGAGCTTATTTTTGCACTATCCTTTATTTAATTTTACAAATATGCTACATTTGCATTTAAGACTAAACATTTCCTATAAAATAGGCAGAATATATATGAAAAATATCTAAAAACTATTTTGTGAAACATGAATTTTCTGAGTTGTTACAAATCATTGATTAATGTTAATTCAAAAGAGATTTTCCAGTAATATATATACACATATATATGCTCCTATATTATATACTTAGTATGCTCAAAAATATTTGAACATTTGAAACAGATTACAAATGCACAAAAGCAAAAGGATAACTTCGACAACAAAGAAAACTCATTTTCCTCTCTAGAAAATTTTTTTTCAGGATTTTTTTTATTGTGAAAATACTGTACAGAGGAGTTACAATTACATGGGCAAGATAATGAGTACATTTCTTATCAAGCATTGTAGCATCCTCCTTTGTTTCCTCTTCCCAACGCTTCCCATCCTCCTTCCGCCACTCCCACCCAATCCTCCCGCCTCCTACCGAAGGTGTAAACTTCGTTTTCCACATGACAACTTATACTTCTCATTGTTGCAACGGGTCCACCTGTATCCTTATTTAAACGACTTGTTTTTCCCCTTCCCCTCCACAAATTATATCAACATCAAATACAGTGAAAGCTGGGGTTATACTGTGGGGGAGGGACATACAAAGCAACAAAGAAATAATCTTTCTTTGTTGCTTTGTATGTCCTCTCTAGAATATTTAATCTAAAAAACTCAACCAACTACTTACTTGTATTTATGTAAATAAATAGTTTTTCCTCCATTTTTGAAAAGACATTAAAAATGTCTTTGTGTTGGAAATTGTCCAAACTGTGATACAGTTATCACTCAAATTGAGAAATTGTGGGGTTATTTTTCCTTTTAACTGACAGTTTTTAGTCAGAGCTTAGTAATCAAGGCAAAGCTATTAGCAGAGGAATTGAGCAAAGAAAGAAAGGAAAGAAAGCATAAAAGAAAGAAAGATAGAAAGAGAGGAAGAAAGAGAGAGAGGAAGAAAGAAAGAAAGAGAGAGAGAGGAAGAAAGAAAGAAAGAGAGGAAGAAAGGAAGGAAGGAAGGAAGGAAGGAAGGAAGGAAGGTAGGAAGGAAGGAAGGAAGGAAGGAAGGAAGGAAGGAAGGAAGGAAGGAAGGAAGGAAGGAAGAAAGGAAGAAAGGAAGAAAGGAAGAAAGAAGGAAAGAAGCCAGCCATATTTTTCAGTTTTTAAGAATATTTAAATTGCAAATATAAGATGTCTAATGCAAATTAATTTCATTGTAATATATATTGTATAACCAATTATCCTATTTAACAATTATTAAAATTATTAATTTTAAGTGTTTGAAAACCGCCATAAATTGATTTTTTAAATTAATTTTATTTTAAGATACTGTTCAGAGGGGTTACAGTTACATGAGGAAGGTAATGATTACATTTCTTGTAGAGCATTTTTACCCCTCCTTTTTTTCAACTACTATCCTTTTCTTCCCCCATTTCCCCCTTAAAGTTGTAAGTTGTAAAGGTCATTTCCAACATAGTGTCTTGTGAGCATCGAACTTTTTTGCAATGAGTCATCCTGGGTCTTTGTTTTAGAATTTTGCTACTCCCCTTCCTCTTTCCAAATTAGATAAATGTATATACAAGATGCATGGTACCAAAATCAAATACATAAATTGATTTTTGTTAAAAATCCTGCCTCAGGTATGTTGACTAGTACTGTGGCTGCTTCTTGCATACAAAATACAATGAACAGTTGAAAACGTACCAATTTCTATTGTTCTTTTAAGTAGTCAGACATCTGTAAATGAGTAATGTCTATGAATTACAATATATCGTAAATAAAATGTAAATGTTACCCAAAGTTAAAATTTGTATCATACTAAAAGGTCCTATTCTAAAATAGCTTTCAGTAGAGTTACAATTCCTTCATAAAGAAGAATCATAATGTTTGGGAGAACATTTAATTAAAAATCCACACAGTAGGACATTTTACATTGTACTCTCCACAACAGTGTGAGATGCTCTTTTAACCACCTACAGTAATGAAGGGAAGAAAACTGAAGACAATTATCATACCTTTGGTATGATTATATTTTATTGAAACTAAATTTCTAAGGTAATTTTCACCTCACCAAAACGATTGTGTCATGACTTGAGAGTCATTGCTTCTCTGTTTTATTTCCAACCAAATGCCTCATGAGTTAAAGAGAATAGCTGCTGAGTGAAATAAATTAGATAAACTGCTAAATTTTATTAATTTAGAAAACTTCATATATTGATTAGACTATACATTTACATTACATAACTGTATGCCTTTGTAACAGGTGGTGCAGGGCAAACACATTCTTCAAAATGTTTGTTTTGGTAAACTCTGTTACAAGTTGCTATAAACATGTATTAATGTATAAGAAATCCAGCCAGTGTTGTAATCCTTGCTATTCATGCCTGTATCTCTAGCTATTCAGAGGCTGAGATCTGAGGATCGTGGTTCAAAGCCACCTCAGGCAGGAAAGTCTGTGAGACTCTTATATCCAATACACCACCAGAAAACCAGAAGTGGTGCTGTGGTTCATGTGGTAGAGAGCTTGCCTTGAGATGGAGAGTTCAAGGACAGCGTTCAAGCCCCACAACAAAAAAATAAATAGATAGAGAGATAGATAAATAAATAAATAAATAAATAGATCTACATAGCATCAAAGTTGTGATGGAGTTATATCAATGATGTACATATTTGTTCTTAGTGATTTAAAACTATGACTTTCTTTTTTGCTCGAAAGACAACTTTTTAAATATTTTGATGATTGTTGCGTACAATAAGCATCATAAAAGATAAAGTCAGGAGATAATAGATAAAAATGGAAAAAAGAATAATGTTTAAAAACATGACAATTAGTGGAAACAATATTTCAATAAGTAAGTTGATTAAAAGATGAATGAAATGTAAATTATGGCACATTTTACCTAAAGAGTAGAAAAATGCAATAAGGAAGTTAAGGTGCTGGGAAAAACCTACTATAGAACAAAATATTAATTATTTGGGAATTGCTTTCAGTTTAAATTATCACCCTTACTGCTTTCTGTGATTAGCTTAGCCTATCAAACTGACAATAATTAGGTTTTTAAAAGTATATATTCTACACATATTAATCCATTATTTTTGACATGCACAAAAGCTGCTATCAAATCACTTAACTGCAGCAAAGTTAGAATAATTCACCATGCTAATTCATTTTGCCAAAGATTTTTAACAGTTTAATTATTTTCTTTTGGAGAATCTTAAATTCTATTATTCCTTCAAGCAATTCTAATTTGAATGGAATTTGAAGTTGATTTTATACATTGATTAATACCATAAGCAATCAAATTCAACTACCAGAAATGTCTGAGACTCTCAGCCATTAAAATGTATAATTTAATAGAGAATCATTTTGAAACCAAGGAATCAAATCTTAATGTTTTCTGTTTAGAAAAACAAATTTTGCAAATACTATGTTTTCAAATTATTTATTTCAGCTCTTTCATAAAACTTTCTTTCTTGAAAATTAAATTTTCAATTACTACATACTAGTTGCAGTGTCAGTTTATCCATTTGCATGATTATGGAGATTTTGAAGGGAAATGTTGCTTGCTTGCAGTAAACATGATGTGTCTACCTTTAAGTGGTTGATCTCCAGAATGTACTTGTCTTTACTAGGGCCTCTATTGTGTCAGGTATTTCTTGATCATGTAGCTTAAAAGTAATAAATGTAGTGGATCATTCTGACATTTTACGACATACCCAAATAGTCTAAATTTCTTACTACGTTTAAATGATGGGGGTCAGAAGAGGCAGTAGAACCTGCATGAGGGAAATGATAAAGGTGAATTTTAAATGTCCTATATAAATATGAGCTGCTTCTAAGCCCTTCTTCTGATAATAAAAATACATTCACCAACTCTGACACTGAAGATCATAATAGTCTGCTATAACAAAAACTACATATGAGAAGAGTAATCAGGCCTAGCCTCTCTGAACTGGTAAATGACACAGGTCATCCTTCAAATCCCTCTACATTCTTAGGTTCCCCTTCGGTGAATCAAGTAGATGACTGAGACCATAATTACTGCATCTTTCAAGCACCTTGCTCATTCACTCTACTTACTCCAAGGTGCATTATTATATTCTATTATGGACATCATAGAATGGCAGATTCAGTCTCTCTCTCTTGTGTTCTGCTATCTGAGAAAGCTTATCTCAGACAAGGAAATAAATGGGGAAGCTGTACCAAAGACTATGTATGTCAATCTCAATTGTAGTTTTAGGGATTGTGAACACAAATAGTAAGTGCATTCATGGCCTAAGCTGAACCATGGGCAGGACTCCATTAATAACCTGAGCAGTCAGAATGCATTATTAGATATCTCCCTGAAGGATTGGGAAAAAATAATACTTTACACAGTAATCATATTATGCTTCTTTCAGGAGATTGGTCTCTTCTACTATCTGCAGCTTACCATCCAGGACTGTGTAATGTCTCGTACATTTTTTATTATGATAATTGCTGTCAATCTTCTGATCCTCTACTCATAGTACTGTTGTTTTATTTTTTCCTTTTTTTCTTTGTACTGGTCCTGGGTCTGAACTCAGGGTCTCAGCACTGTCCTGAGCTTCTGTTCTCAAGGCCAGTGTTCCACCATTTGAACCACAGCTATGCTTCTGGAGTTTATAGTGGTTAAGGATTTTATTTTTTGCATTTTTGTTGTTGTTTTCTTTCTGTTTTGCATCTTCTGTGTTTTTTTTACTTCAAAATGCTCTGTCTTGTATGTAAATATATCTGATTTGGGGAGAGTAAAGGGAAGCACAGAAATGGTGGGACAAAGGGTAAACTTTATCTGCAGTGATACTTACTTAACTCTGTTGAAAACTATACAATTTATGGGGAAAGGGGGTTGAGGAGGAGAAAAAATTTGGAGAAAATGAGGGAAGAGGTGATACCGTTCAAATGTATTAAAAACTTGACTTATATAACTATAACTCTTTTGTATATCATCAATTTTTTATTTTTATTTTTTAATGTATCTCACTGGCTTTCTTGCCTGGGCTGGCTACTAACAGAGATCCTCAGATCTCTGTCTCCTGGGTAGCGAGGATTACAGGCATGAACCACTAGAGGTAGCTATTCTCAGTCCTTTTGCAGGTCAACAAGTTAGTAGCATTTTAAGCTGACCACCTGTTTTATTCCTGGCCAACATATGTTTTATAAGCGATCTCCTTAAATGCATAGAAAAAAAAAGAATTAAAACATTTGCTTTATCTATTCTATTATCACATACCCATTGCTATCTTGGGGGTTATAATTTGAATAATGCATGCCCTCTCTTCCCACAGTCTCGTGTGTTAAACATGTAGTTTCTCGCTGATGATATCCGTTCAGAAGGTCATGAAAAGGTTGGAAGTTAAGTGGAGGAAGTGGGTCATTAGACGCATGATTTTGGAGCTTGTACCTGGTCCATGGGCATTTTCCCCCTCTATTTCCTATCTGGATTGAAGTGAATAGCATTGCTCTCCTCTATAGGCTCAGCCATGGTCATTTGCTTTATCACTGGTCCAGAAACAATAGACTGTGGTCTAAAATTCTTTGAAAACAAGAACTGGGATTTATCTTTCCTCTGTTGCATTATGTAAGCCAGCACTTCTTTGGAGTGTGTGTGTGTGTATGTGCATGTGTGCTCGTGATCCAATAGCACTTTAAATTGTGTATAACATTTGAGTCAATCTTTATGCTTCTTCCAACTAAGTCCACGTAGAGATTCAATTATTATGTAATTTTCCCAAGTGGAGTGAGATGTTGCATTTGTTTCTTATGCTATCCCAAGTCATATATAGTATGGATTTATAATGGGATGAATATAATGTGAGAAGAAAATTGGACTTTAGCCTTCTTAGAACAACAAAAAATAAGAATCTCAAACTAAAATAAATGAACATTTATCTATCCCATATAAGCATCTGTGGGAGGTAAAGGAAAATAGGTTACCTTGATTAGTAAAGATAAAATTCTTATTTATATTTCTTTCCATGCAATTCGTTTGTATTTAATTTTACTTTTGTTTTAAAGGTAATGTACAGAAGGGTTACAGTTATATAGTAAAGAGTATATGTCTTGTCCAACATTGGTCCATACAATTCTTTGGATTTTCTTTTCTACGTTTTTCATTCTTTCTTTCTTCTTTTTCTTTTTTCCTCTTCTGCTAGTCCTGGGACTAGAACTCTGGTCCTGGGCACTGTTCCTGAGCTCCTTTTAATAAAGACTCGTGTGCTAGAGCCATAGAGCTACTTCCAGCTTTTTCTGTGATTAATTGGAAATGAGAGACTCATTGACTTTCCTACTCCAGGTGGCTCTGAAATGTTATTCTCAAATCTCAGCCTCATGAGTAGGTAGAATTACAGATGTGAGCCACCTGTACCCCATTTATCTTGGATTTTTTTTATTTCTATTATGCTAATGCTTTTCTTAACTGTGCTTGAACCCTGCTCACTGACAGTTGGACACTTCATAACTGATTTCACAAGATTCACAACTGGAGAAGATGAATTATCTGTGACTAAATATTGGAAACACTGCATAAAAATCCAGTTTACCAATACACGACTACTCATGTGTCCAGAGATTCAATAGAAACAATTTTAGCACCTTCTGGAGTCTTGTATGCAGAACTGGTAAATGATGTAAGTTAATAATATCATCATAATTGTCTATCCAGGAGAACTTTATGTACAGAAATCTAGGGGCATTAATAAGCTATAACAAGATATTCAGTCAATGATATATTAGCGTGGGTTTTAGAATCAATCTTAACTCTAAGGTTTTTTTCCCTTTATAATGAAGACAATAATAAATAATGACCTTTCTTTTTTGTTGTTGTTGGTCATGGTGCTTGAACTCTGGGTTGTCACTCAGCTCTTTAGCTCAAGGCTAGTGCTCTACCACTTGAGTCACAGTACCACTTCCAGTTTTCTGGTAGTTTATTGGAGATAAGAGTCTCACAGACTTACCTGCCCAGGTTGGCTTTGAACCATTATCCTCAGATCTCAACCTCCTAAATAGTTAAGATTAAAGGCGTTAGCCACCTGCACCTGGCTTAACTACCTTATTATGTTGATTAAATAGAGTCATTATCAATATTAAAATTTTAATTTTAAGGTAGATTTATGTAAATATAATTGAATAAAATAGGAATGTTATTTAAGTTCTAACCTTACCATTATCTAAAAGAAACACAAGGAGTTTTTCTTCACTCACTATGTGAAAATTATAGCATAACTATAATCCACATAGGTAATTATAAACACTAGTAGATTCTTTTGCAAGTTACTCCTTTCTTTAATGATTCCACTAGCATTAGTAATATTTCTTTAAACAAACCTTTACAAAACTTACCTCCTATAAATGCTACAGGAAATTTAGAATCAAGCAACATTAGTCAATTAAATATTTAGAAAATATCTAAGATTACTCTCCATCTTTGTGATCATATAAACAAACTGTTGCATTTCCCTCTTTGGAATAAACTTTATTATACAGACATATTTGAGATTTTTTTCAGAGCTCGACTTTTTATATCTATATTTTATATAAAAACAATATTGTCATGTTTTAGTAGCAAGTTCTGAATGATTTGGAGTAACATACTAATATATTTAACTACCTGCTCTCTGCAGGGATATTAAGGTATTTTACATTTTGAGTTACTAACATTTTTCTCAACTTAGTTCTCTGAGTTTTCATTATTTTTCAAGAGATTGTTCCACTGTCATTATTTTGTATTTGTGATTGTTATTTCTAACTGGTAAAATTTTTGGTAAAAAATAAAATGTTCTGTTTGTTTTTTCTCCTGACTCAAAGCAAAAATAATGTACTATAATAACTACAATTATGTATATATATATATATATATATATATATATATTCAAATATATATTATTAGTTAAGTAAGCTAGTCCTAGAGAACCTCAGGTTACATAGTTTCTCTCATTTGTGGTAGCAAAATTGGGCCTATAAATTCATAAGTAAACAAGTAAATGAATTACTTGAAACATAAAAGAATGAAGGGAGACCCCAAATAATATAGTTCTTTAGAAAATTGAAGACAAAGCCCAATAAAATAAATACAGGACCCTTGTCTTTTGTATGGCTAGTGAAGACCTTCTCTCAATCCATAGGCTTTCTATTGATCTTGCTAGCTATGTCCTTTGCCATGCAGAAGCTCTGCAACTTCATGCAATCCCATTTGTCCAACCTTTCTTTGATTTGTTGTGTTTCCGGGTCTTTATTAAGAAAATTTCGTCCTGTGCCAAGGAGACCAAGGGTTTCTCCTATTCCATCATGTAATGTTTCAGAGTGCCTCCTTGACTCCGACGTCTTTGATCCATTTGGAGTTGATTCTGGTGCAGGGTGATATATAAGGATCTAGCTTTAGTTTTCTACAAGTAGTTAACCAATTTTGCCAGCACCATTTACTAAAGAGGCAGTCTTTCTTCCATTCTATTTTTTAGCTCCCTTATTGAAGATTAGATGGCTATAAGTCGATGGGTTCATCTCTGGGTTTTCAATTCTATTCCACTGGTCCTGAGGTCTGTTCTTGGGCCAGTACCAAGCTCTTTTTATTACTATGGTTTATAATAGAGTTTGAAATTTGGCATTGATATTCCTCCAGCAGTATTCTTTCCGTTGAGGAGGGATTTTGCTATTCAGGGTCTTTTATTGTTCCATATGAATTTTTGGATTGTCTCTTCTATTTCCTTGAAGAATGAGGTTGGAATTTTGATAGGTTTCGCATTGAATTTGTAGATATCCTGGGAAGTACTGCCATTCTCACGATGTTAATCTTTCCCATCCAGGAGCATGAGAGCATTTTCCTCTTTCTAAGTTCTGTTTTGATTTCCTTTTTCAAGTTTTTAAAGTATACTTGAAACTCAAAAAATTGAATCCCCAACAACAAATCCTCAAAGAAACAACTACCCAATAAATAAGTGGGCTAAAGACTTACAGAGAAACTTCCCTGAAGAAGAAAGAAGGAGGGCCAATAGACACATGAAGAAATGCTCAACCTCCCTAGCCATAAAAGAAATGCAAATCAAAACAACATTGGGATACCACCTCACCACAGTTGGAATGGCAAAAATCAAGAACTCTAATAACAACAGTTGCTGGAGGGGATGTGGACAGAAGGGAACCTTACTTCATCGTTGGTGGGAGTTTAAACTTGTTCATCCACTTTGGAAAGTAGTATGGAGGTTCCTCAAAAGAGTCCACATAGAGCTCCACATAGAGCTATGACCCAGCAATCCCACTTTTGGGCATTTACCCAAATGTTTACAAACAAGACCACACTAAAGCTACCAGCACAACTATGTTTACTGCAGCATTACTTACTAGAGCTAAGATATGGAACCAAAACAGATGCTCCTCAGTAGAAAAATGGATCAGAAAATGTGGTATACATACACAATGGAATTCTATGCCTCCACCAGAAAGAATGACATTGCCCCATTTGTTAGGAAATGGAAAGGCTTGTAAAAAATTATATTAAGTGAAGTAAGCCAAGCCCAAAGAAACATAGGTCCCATGGTTTCCCTTATTTGCAATATTTAGTATATGTATGAGTCAAGCAGAAAAGGTCAGATAAGGTGTTAGGAAAATGAACCCTAAGATATGTATTCCAATGTTTTTTTTCTTTCATGCATTTGTTTCTAATGCATTTATAAGATTTTTTCTTTGTTGCTTTGTATGTCCCTTCCCCACAATATAACCCCTGCTTTCACTGTATTTGATGTCAGTATAATTTGTGGAACGGAAGGGGAAAAACAAGTCCTTTAAATAAAGACACAGGTGGACCCTTTGCAACAATGAGAAGTACAAGTTGTCATGTCGAAAACTAACTTTACAACTTTGGTGGGGGGGAGGATTTCGTGGGGGGGTCGAGGAAAGCTGGGAAGGGATGGGAAGGGTAAACAAAGGAGGAGGCTACAATGCTTGATAAGAAATGTACTCATTATCTTGCCCATCTAATTGTAACCCCTCTGTACATTATTTTCACAATAAAAAGTAAATAAAAATTAAAAAAAGAAATGCATCCTGAAATCCCCATAGATCTTTCTCTTTTATAATGACCAACTCAGCTTTACTTTGATGAATACATTAACTAGGAATTTTTCCAAAAGCTATATGAAGCAGCCAAATTAAACAGTAACAAATCAAATAAGAATTATCTGTTCCTTTACATAGAAGTTTCTAATGTAAGCAGGTTGGAGACTATACTGTAATTTCTAGTTTTCTCTTTTTCTGTGCTTGTCTCTGCTCTCAGAGGGTTAGCTAAACTGATTATAGTTCACAAAGAATGATGGAAGCAGGATCAAGCAGAAAGGGTCTAATAAACCTCAGTATTTTCTAGCTAAAGATCTGTTTCTAGAAATTTTGCCCAGTAACTTCTTTTTTTAATTGTATTGTATTGTAATAGCTTGTCCATTGCTAAGAAGGTCCTGTGTGGGAGATAGAAATAAGAGCTCTTCAGAGATATATATATATGTAAGTCCCACATACCTGTGAATTCTTTTGCATGTGACGATAAATTTTCCTTGCCCATGTGACAAAGGTTAAACATCTTCAAATGGGAAAGTTAACCTGGACAACTGGGATGAGCCTAGTCTAATTATAAAACTTAATTGTTGAGAATCTAACGCTGGTGGATCAGAAAGAGATGTAACAACGAAACACAGGTCAGGCGGATCATGTGAGGAAATTAGTGTACACTTGTTATTTTTGAAGTTGGAGGAAAATTACCAGTAGGGAAGTAATGCCAGAGATAAACAGAAGGAGATAAGAAATGAATCAAGGTCACTAGCACTTTGAGATTTGCAATGTATGCCAAATTTTTCACTATATGATTATAAGACAATGAGTTAGTGCTGTTCAAAAAGCCACTATTTTAGGGAGAAATAATTCTTTGAGAAATATATTTACGATGAGTAATGAGTTCCATTCAATAAAATCACCCCTGGTATAGAAGAAGCAGGGAATATAAGATAGGAAATGCTCTAAACTTGTCAATATCCCATCAATTTTCTCATCTCAATTAAGTGAAGAAAGCCAGGCCCAAAGAAACATAGGTCCCATGGTTTCCCTTATTTGCAATATCTAGTATATGTATGAGTCAAGCGGAAAAGATCAGATAGTGTGATGTTAAGAAAATGAACCCTTAGATATGTATTTTAATGTTTTTTCTCTCATGCATTTGTTTCTAACGCATTTATAAGATTATTTCTTTGTTGCTTTGTATGTCCCTTCCCCACGGTATAACCCCTGCTTTCACTATATTTGATGTCAGTATAACTTGTGGAGGAGATGGGGAGAAAAAAGTCGTTTAAGGATACAGGTGGACCTGTTGCAACAATGAGAAGTACAAGTTGTCATGTCCAAAACGAGCTTTACAACGTCGGTGCGGGGGGGGGGGGGAGAGGGGAGGAGAAGGATTGGGATTGGGGGGGAGGCGGGAGGCTGGGAAGGGATGTGAAGGGTAAACAAAGGAGGAGGCTGCAATGCTTGGTAAGAAATGTATGCATTATCCTGCCCATGTAATTGTAACCCCTCTGTACAGTATGTTCACAAATAAAATAAAATAAAATTAAAAAAATAAAAAAACACGATACAAATAGTTAGTTAATATCTCAGCCAACTTATAATATTACAATCCAAATAGTGAAAAAATAATAATTTCAGGCTTGGCACTGATGGCTCATGCCTGTAATCCTAGCAACTCAGGAGGTTGTGATCAGTAGGTCGGGGTTCGAAGCCAGCCCAAGCAGGAAAGTCTGTGAGACTTTTATCACCAATTAACCACCCCCCAAAAATGGAAGTGGAACTGTGGCTTAAGGTGGGAAAGCTCTATCCTTGAGCAAAAAAGCTCAAGGATAGTGCCCAGCCTTGAATTCAAGCCCCATCATTGAGAAAAACAATAATAATCAATCAAAGTAATAATAATCAAGGAAATAGCTCTGGATATTGTATGTCACATAGGATTAAGTACATCAACTCCAAAGGAACTTCACAAGGTGAAGTTTATGCCTGCAGAAAGGTGTGCTACGGACAGTAGCCGAATAAGAAAATGTACTGGGTGGGTACTTCTTAGTGCATTGTTGTCCATTATTATAATTAGTCAGAGGTTAGGTTCACAATCTTGTGTTATTGGCTGACTTAAAAAATGTTAAAGTTTACCTGAGCAATCAACCAAACATTGAGCCAAAGTAGGAACTTATCAGAAAAATAATTCTTTCCCATCTGGCTCTCTGTCACTTTGGTCTGGCAGACCTTCAGGCCCTAGAGAGAATAATACCTCTGACAGGATTTTGCTTAACTTAATCAGTTTCTTGCAAATGGTGGTGCTTACATTAAGCAGTCATTTTGATAGGAAAATTGCAAGGAAGGATGGAATAGAATAAACTATTCCACAAGAAGAGAGCAGCTACAATATCAGGGCAGGTCACCTTTCAGGCATTGGTGCATATCACTAAAGTCATGCCAGTAACAATAGCCACTTCTATAGAATCTCCAAGAATATGGATGAGATAATGGTCAACAGCCCATACTCATAACTGAGACCTTTAATTCATTACATCTAGCACTCTCCTATAAGCTCTTACCTCTTTGCATATTTTAACCAATAGCTCTTGCTTATACCTCAGGTGGCTAAAGATTGGCTGAAGTGCATAATTCCCATCTTCCTGTGGCTTCTTGAGCTGTGTAATACATTTCTTCTCCCTGCTTTTAGTAATTATCATCTTTCTCTCTGTCTCTCTCTGTCTCTCTCTGTCTCTCTCTGTCTCTCTCTCTCTCTCTCTCTCTCTCTCTCTCTCTCTCTCTCTATATATATATATATATATATATATATATATATATATATATATGAGAGCAGGTGAGTGGACTACACGTACAGAATCCTTGAGTTTGTGCTTAGAGCCTGACACTCCATTTTTAGAAGCCATTGGTCTGTTAAGTTTAACAATTCATCCTAAGAATGTTACTTAATAGTCACAATGATATTAGGTCAGAAACAGAGGTTCAGAATAGATGTCTATTTAAAGGGACAAAAAGATAAACAAGTTAATTTTGGCTCTGACCGAAACAGCCCATTTTTCTACATTCAAGCTAAACAGTCGGTGGGATCATCACGACATATATAGATAGGACCTTGAAAGAACTCAGTTGTGGATTACTGCATTGTCTATTGGGACTCCCAGATTTAAGCTCTTTTATTAAGCCTCAATAATGGAATCATATAACATTGAAGCATTGGAGTTTGAGCCACTGATCTAATTGTAATATGACTTACCTGTGTTTGAAACAGCTCATCAGTTCTTTAATTCCATTTTGTCCCTCTCTGTCTTCATTCAGTCTCTTCAAAATTTTCCCCCTTTTAAGTCTCTTCTTCAATATTTCCCTTAGATTTCAGGAATGACCGCAGTGATTGATAAATGTCTTTATGACAAAGAACTGTCAGCAAACATAAGGGTCACGGGGCAAATCTTCCCATGATGAGATTTCTCCTCAAGGGAGAGCAATAGCCCCAGGATGGAAACAGGTTTCACCCTCAGCAGAAACAATCATCTTATGAGACACAGATTACTCACTCGCTCAAGTGCTAACAGCAATGCAGACTTCTCTAGATCCATCCTGAAGACTGAGACAATGGTCAGGCAGATCATAGCTGGAGAAGACAACATGTTCTCAAAGCTAATAGCTCTACAAAGCCCTAATTTTAAATTTTGGTTACTCATTTACAATAGCGGGGAGGCTGGGAAGGGATGTGAAGGGTAAACAAAGGAGGAGGCTGCAATGCTTGATAAGAAATGTACGCATTATCCTGCCCATGTAATTGTAACCCCTCTGTACAGTATGTTCAGAAAAAATTAAAATTAAAAAAATAAAATAAAATAAAATTTAAAAAATGTCAAAGTTATGACAGCCCTTCACAGATAGGCCCAGGGTAACTGAACACTTTGATCAGTTATTTCTAACGTGACCACAATTAAAGCTCTTTTCTCAACCCTTTCCGTATTGTTTTTGTCTTTGAGACACGTAGTTTAGCTTAATCTGTGGAGCTGCCTGGAGATAACACATTTGCTCTAGAGCTCTGGTGACATTTGTGAAGGTACCATTACATTAAATAGAAGCTTTACATTGTATTAAACAGAAGCTCTAAATAGCACTTACTTACTTACTTAATTTTAGTGCCAGTACTGATGATTAAACTCAGGAATTTGCACTCTGTCTAGCTTTTTTAAGGCAAAACTGAAACTCTACTATTTGAGCTACACTTTCAACTTCCTTTTAATTCATTGGAGAAAATAATCTCAAAGACTTTCTTAATTGGGCTGGCTTTGAACTACAGGGCTAATTTCTCAGTTTCTACAGTAGCTAGGATTGTAGGGATAAGCCACCAGTGCCCACCACAGGAACAGATTTGTGTGTGTGTGTATGTGTGTGTGTGTGTGTGTGTGTGTGTGTGTGTGTGTGTGTTGCTGATGCTTGAACTCAGGACTCTGAGCTTCGCTGTTCAAGGCTAGCTCTCTACCACTTGAGCCACAGCTCCATTTCAGACTATTTGCTGTTTCATTGGGAATAGAAAGCTCATAGATATTCCTACCTGGGCTGGGTTCTAGCCATGTTCCTCCAATCTCAGCCTCTTAAGTATCCAGAATTACAGTATGAGCATAGTAGGTCATAATTCTGTTATATATTTAATATGTGTGCATATGGAAATACACAGACACAGACACACAGGGACACACACACATACATACACATATATAAAAATTTTAGATTTCTTGGGAAAGGTGTATTTGGGAGTTGAGGGTGACTCATTTCAGCTATCAGAGACTAAAATGACCTATTCACATTTTCAACCATTCATTATGTAAATATATACTGACTAGAAATGTTTATATATGTGCACATATGCAACAACATTCTTATATACATATAGACACAAAAGCAAGTCTGTAAAATGACAAGTATATAAATTCTACAAAAATGGGTACATTTTCTGAATCTGTTTTGCTCAGTTTTGATTGGAAAGAAAAACAAGATCAGTAATTAATCCATGCTTATCTAAAAATTGTACAGCAATTGGCTATTAATCTGAAGTCGAAGAACAAGCATTCAGATAGTTTTATGAGACCTATATATTGAACAAGTCAGTTTTTGGTTGATGGATGGCACTAAGTAAAGCTGCCCCCTGGTGGCAGGTAATGTCCCACAGATCATAAATTTGGAAAGAATTCTCAAGTGTTTATTGATTGTGCCTAAACAATAAAGTTAAATGTACAGAACATATTTTGATTTTATGGAACACAATATAACTAGAGGAGAAATGCAACCCAATTCTGCTTACAGTCAGAATGCTGAAATCATTAAGTCTCAGAGGCTTTGTTCATGCTCTTTCTGTGAGTGTTGGAAAATCAGCCTTCTGAATTTGATAAAGCAATTGTCCCTTTTTGTTTTGCATCTATACACTCTTATAGGTCTGTGCTGTGTACAGCAAATCCCTCCAAAAGATGAAAAACCTAGAAAATAGAAAATGGTTTAAACATATATTGAAGCATTTATGTCCAAGTTTACAAGAGACCCGTATCTATCCCAAACGTGTTCCACAGTCCAGAATGAGTCACATAGTCATAATTATGTACAGCAATTGTTACAAATGCAGTCAAATTTTTAGTGAAGAGAAAGAGAAGTAAATTGGTTCCACAACTAACCAGCTATGATATATTCTGTCAAAGAAAGGACTTTGATATGCATATATGTTATAGACTGATCCAGGATCATAGAAGTAATTCAAATAGAGGTAAATTTAAAATGGTAGCTTTTTAGGGATAATCTGCACAAATGATGAAAAAATATAAAAGAAAAATCCAAATGGGGTTGCTTTCCTGATTTCAGCCACGCTTTTCTCATTGTTGGCATACAGAAGAACCATTGATTTTTGAGGGTTAATTTTATACCCTGCTACTTTGCCCAATTTTTGAAAAAAAAAAAAAAGCTAGAAGTATGGCTCAAGGAGTATATATAGATATAGAACACTAGCCTTGAATAGAAAAAGAAAAAAAAGCAATGAGGGCTAAACTCCACATTCTCCACATGGATGGACCAGGCAGAGAATGCTGACTGAACACTAAAAACAAATAAAAACTTAAAGAGCAAAAAAAAGACAAGAAAAGAAAAATTCAGATTATATAGCAGGTAGATTTCCCTGACATAAGTGGTAAGTTTACATTGTTGAGGGTTCAATTCCTCCTATTATTCATTCCATTTTGCCCCCAATCTCATTGGTATGGGAAGGACAAGGAATCATGGAACTCACAAGAGTCCTCAGTAAAGATCTCCCAGAAGAATTGTCCAACAAGTGGGAGAACTGGATACCAAATTGTTGAGGTACAATATGGCCCCAAAAATATTTAACTACATTAAGCAATCAAAGGTATAGGAGAAAAAATGTAAATAAATAGGAACAGCAAATTTTTAGGGTAGAAAAGGTGAATTTGACATTGATTCTACTGACTCCAAAGTTCACTCTTCACTGCCTTAAAGATTACCTCATTTAGTTTGAAATTAGTTACCAAATTTAAAAAGTCTCTTAAGATTTAATATTAGATATCTGAATGCACCTTACAGTCCTAGAAACCTAAAAGAAGATTTCATGCATGAGTACTTTTTCTAGTATTGAGGGACAGAGAGAGGATGAACTATCCCCCTTTCATACTGCCCATGATGATCTTTTCTTCACTTGGTTTTACTGAAGTTCTCTGTGAAGAGATGTGCCATCATTGCTTTTCTCCTCTGTTACTGATGTTGCTTAATATTTGACACATAGCCAGGTATGAACCGGGATGTACTTGTGTAGGTATATTTGTTAGGTTCTTAAAGTGCCCTAACTTTCCCAGTGTTCTAATTCAGGGGATTATAACAGCGTAATTGCCATTTTCTTTCTTTCTTTTTTTTTCTAAAAATTGTAAAGATTATAGTTACTTAAGTAAGGCAGTAAGTATATTTCGTTTTGAATAGTGTTACTCCCTCCTTTGTTTCTCCCACTTTCCCTTCCCCCTACTCCCCTCCTGCACAAGTTGTAAAGATCCAATGTAATGTCTTGTGAGTAACACTGTTGCATTGGTTCACCCTTTATCCTTTGTCTCATCATTTTCATATTTAGTTTTTCCCCCTGAATCGGATAAATTATATACAAGACAAAGGGTACCAAAATTAAAAACAGTGACAACAGGGAATAAGCCAAAGGAAAATGTAAAAGAAAAAAGGAATAAATGCAAACAGTACACTAAAGAAAAAAAAAACTCTTTTTTCCATATCTTGTAGCTAATTTTGATTAACATCATTTTATATGGTTATATGTACATAGCTATTGAGCTATTGTGATCCTCTGCTAGGAATATGCTACACATATACTAATTATTACAAATGAGTGAGGCCATGGAGCCTGTGTTTCTTTGAGTCTGGCTTCCTTCATTAATATGATTTTTCCCCAAGTCTTTCCATTTCTTTCTGAATGGGATGATTTGATTTTTTCTGATAGAAGCATAAAATTCTATTGTGTATATCACATTTTTTAGATCCATTCATCTACTGAAGGGAATCTGGATAGATTCCACATCTTGCCTATGGTAAACAATGCTTCAATGAAAGTAGTTGTGCTGGTAGCTTTAGTGTGGCTTTGTTGTGGTATTTTTGGTAAATATCAGGTGTAAAACTACGGGATCACTCTCTTCAACAAATGATGCTGGCAAAATTGGCTATACGTTTATAGAAAACTTAAGTTAGATCCTTATATATCTTCCTGTACCACAATCAATACCAAATTCATCATAGATATCAATGTAAGATCAAATACCTGAAAATATTACAGGAAAGGATAGGGAGAGCACCAGGGCTCCTTGGCACAGGTTGAAAAATCCTAAATAAAGGTACAGTAACTGACATTTTCTACCTCTTATTGGGTCTTTTTCTCCATAATGTGTTGCATCTGGCTTCCTTGCTCCTAAAACACTGCCTCACGGAGCTGGGGTCATGGAAATATGTGTCAGAGTTTATATATAACTCAGTGACCAGTCTTTACACTGGAAACTTGTTCAAAGTTGATGCTCGTCCTCAATCCCCATGGCTGTGACCTTGCTCAGGGCCATTCTTTTTTTTCCAAGCTGTATTCCTGGTGTCTGAGGTCCATGGTTTCAGTAAGTACATCGTAGACCAGTCCCATTCTGAGTTAGAGAGGAAAGATTTGTTTATGTCTCAGCTATTATAGAAAATGAGGTGGAGGTAGCACATAAAATACATTACCCTGACCAAAAGGGTAGGAAGGTGGAGTAAACAGACAGATCTCCTGATACTTTATCTCCAAAGAAGTTCTCTTGTTGGTAGATTTCATCCTCATAGGCAATGCCTCAGGTATGGCTGTATGTAATGATGGAACAGACTTATATCACACGTTCACCCTTATGGCCATAACTGTATGATACGTTCATGGCTTCTTCAGAATAGTTGTGTTATGTAGGAAGTGAAAAGTCTTTATTCCTAGTGATCTTATTAAAAGAAACAAATGTATTAAATGGAATCAACCCAGATTCTCCTTGACAAATGGGTCAAGAAAATGTGGTATATATACACAGTGGAATTTTTGGCTTCGTAAGGACGTGGAAAGACTTGGAAAAATTATATTAAGAAAAGTAAGTCAGACCCAAAGAAACATAGGCTGCATGGGTTCCCTCATTTGTTGTAACTATAATGTGCCTATAAAGCTACAACTAAAAACAATAGATGGTAAAAGAGAAAAAAATATACTAGGATACGATAAATAATGCAAGACTTTACGTAGACATTCACACAGTGATGGATATTCTTAGGAGAGAATCACAAAAGCTCAATAGGTAAGGCAATATGACCATATAAAAATGATCTTTATCAAAATGAAATCCAAGAAATGGAAGAAAGAGGGTTATATTTTGTTATTTTGCTTTTAGTTCTTGTTTTCAATCCTTTGTTTATCATTGTGATTTCTGAACCTTGTATCTTGTACATAAGTTTATTTGTCTTGTGGAGGGTAAAGGGGCATACAGAAATTGTGGGACGAAGGGTGAACAAATGCAGCAGTAATGCTCACTAGATACTATGTTGAAAACGAACTATACAACTTGGGAGGGACGGGGTTCAGGAAGGAAAACCTGGAAGAAAATGAGGAAAGAGGTGATGACACTCTTCAAAAAGAAATGTACTCTTCAGCTGATGTACATAATTGTAACCCATCTGTATATCACCTTTATAATGACAATAATAAAAAGAGGCAAATGATTAAGTAAAATAAATATTTGAACACATGAGCAATGTTAGCTGATACCTGTAATACCATCAACACAGAAAGCTGAAATCTGATCCTAAACCAATCAGATGAGAAAAGTCCAATAGACTCTTATCTCATCCAACAAAATCAAGAAGTGGAGGTGTGGTTCAAGTGGTAGAGCTCCAGCTGTGAGTGGAAAAGCCAGGCAAGAACTGAGGCAATTTGAGTTTTAAAAGTACTGGCAAAGTACACACACACACACACACACACACACACACACACACACACACACACACACACAATCTCTCTCTCAGAGACACACAGAGAAAAATACAAGTTCATGTAAAATAAATAAAATAACCAAAAAAGACCTTACATAGAAATAGGAAAATAAGTATAAAGATTGTTATTATGTTTTATATATGTATACAACAACAAAAAAGTAATAGAAATTATTCAGTGATAGAAATTTGTAACAGGAATTAAGCTCAATTTGAATTTAGACTTGTTTCCAGTCTTTTTCCTAGTTTTATTGTTAACTAATTAAGAAGCCTTGGAGGGATGTTTTTATTTCTTTTGTAAAGACTTCTCTCTCCTTAAAATCAAGGTTTGGACTAGATCAGAAGTCAAACCCAATTGTCCATGGGCAATTGTATCTGAATGATACAGCGAACATAAAGACTTTTCATCTTGAACTTGTTTATTTCTATTGGATGAAAGAAAATGAAACAAAAAAACCCTCAAGTTTGCACCAACTGTACCACCCTCTAGGTACATCTTTCATTTATAAAGTTTTAGGGTTTGTCAAACAAGATATCTATCCTGCAAATACTCTTATTTCTTCTTCCACAATGTAGAATTAAAGGAAATACTCAGTACTCAGTACAGGAGCTGCTGTACTCAGACACCACAGCATCGCAGTGGGATGCAACAATCTGTAACATCAAAGAACTGGAAGGGAAAGGGGGTGTGCGTCTAGATTTCAGACTACGTGATTACACAATTACAAAAGGGCTTTGTACATGCCTCCCTCAAGTGTGGTTAAACGAACTGAAGTTGTGTGTTGGAACATGATCAAGCTAAGTAAGGACTCATATCAAAGTGAAATAAGAAAATGAAGCTAACTTTTTCTGAGTCCTGCAAGTTTGAAGATGAAATAAAACTTATCATTCTAAAAACTAAGATATTTAAACTCACAAGTGGATGAGGTCCAAAGGCTTACAACACAGTAGAAAATGAGAGCCAGATGTGATTCAACACAAAGCAGAGAAACTAACAAGACAGCAAGCACACCAGTATGTGTTGCTACTTGTGCAAACCAAGTAAAATGAGTTATCCTGAGGGGCAATTTAAAAACTAAGGCCATTTTTGTTCTCCCCTCACTGCCCCAATAGTAAACAAGCATATCAGATCTGGTATCTTCAAGTTTAAACACTGGCGTCATTTACGCAAGTTAGCTTTAATTTAAATCCTCATTTCCAAGTAATTAAACTTGATTTTCCTCACTCCTAAACTGTTTTTTGTAGACAACCTATTTGGTGTCAGCCTACTGAGGTGTGAAATTATGAAATGAAAAAATCTAGAACTAAACTCTTTTGATTTTTTAAATTACCTTTATGTGGTTGTACAAGGAGTTTCACTTTAACATGTCAATTTGTGAGTATGATGCTACTTGATCAATGCCACTGACTCTGTCATTTTCCTCCATCTCTCTCAATTCTATTCATCCTCTCTCATAATTATTAAACTGCATGATGTTCTAGTTAAAATGATGAAATCTCACACTAACCTGTTCCATGCAACCACACTGGTCCTGCCATGTAGACACAGTATATGTTTCCCAACCTGTCAGTCACTAAAGACATATCTCAGTAACCAATTACTGGTTGATATCATGAGGCTTGTGTTTACTTATTCATATTTCTGAAGTGATGTAGAGGTTTAAAAATACCACAATAGTGATGGAGTAAGTTAGAAATGTTTAGAACTCAGATATACCAAAGAGAAGTCTTGATTTTCTTCCTCTGAGAAAAAAACATGATTATTAATCTAGGGTATAAATATAGAGTGAAAACCATAACATACAGAGAGTTCAATGTCCTTCAGTATCAAACATTCACTAGTGTTCTTAGAAAGTAGCTCCCAGGCAAGAGGTATTATTTTTATCACCTATATTTTTTGTTCTTTCTTTCTGCTAAATAACCTTCATGATCTTGAAGACTCAGTGGCTCTTATTGCAACAAAATAAGAAGAAAAGTTCCCAAATCACTACTTGGAAAAATATACACATAAATAAATAACCTAAAAGACAAAACACATTGTTTGGGGATAATCCCATGAACATTTTATTACCACAGAAATTAGCCACGTTCTACTTAATGTAAAATAAAAAGGACTTGGGGGTATCTTCAGCATAACTCTGGAATATAGTGTCTGAGATATCATGATGAATGCTGGGAACATTTGTGCAAGAAAAAATACAATTATTTTCGTGTTATTCAAGAATGGTATGAGTTCTTGGGCTTCTGGTATTTTTATTTTTTATGTGGTACTAGGATTAGAATTAAAGGCCTCATGAACTCTTGGATTGTTTGCATGTGGCACTCTACTACTTGACTCTCATATTTATTTTTTTGAGAAAGATATTTTATTTGTAAGTTTTTTATTGTGAAAATACTGTACATGGGGTTACAATTACATGAGCAAGGTAATGATTACATCTCTTATCAAGTATTGTTGCCTCATCCTTTGTTTATCCTGTACCATCCCTGCCCTCCCACCTCGATGACTACAATCCCAATCCCCTCTAATCCCCCACCTGCCAAAGTTGTAAAGTTTGTTTTTGCCATAGCATCTTGTACATCTTATTGTTGCAATGGGTCCACCTGTATTCCTTGTTAAACAATTTGATTTTTCCCCTCCCCTTCACAAATTTTGTCAACATCAAATACAGTGAAAACGTGTGATGACCCTCATATTTATCTCTCCTTTATGTTGTTTGTTTTGTAGGAATAACCTCACAGATTACCCAAACAATCTCAAATTGTACACCTTAAAGTCTCCACCACTGAGTTGCTAGAATTACAGTTGTGTGCTACTAGCAGCTAGACCTTTTAGGAAATATTAATTTGTTTTTTAAGCAGTAACTCTCAAATATACCTGTTAATTAGAAATTATAGAAGTATCACACATTAACATACATATTATAAAGTTATTTAAATGATTTTAATATCACTAGCTGGGACTTAATCAATGGACCAGTACTGCAAATTACTATATTACATCACTTCAGCTTTTTGTTAACAGTTATATTTTATATAAAACATAACATAATCAGACTAAATTGTATTTTTTCAGAATGCTGTAATTTTAAGCAGATCAGTAGTTTCTGTATCTTTATTCATTAACATATTTCCCCACTTCATATTTTATGTGTTATTTAGTAAAGCAACATTTTATCAACTTCTATTTTATATCTCATTCACTGGTCATTGAAATGTTTCTATACACAAATACTTGTGCATTAAAATTAAATGTCATCCACTCAGGTGGATTTACAAATACTCCCTCCAGGATGAAATTATTATATTGTAGTGTAATAAAACACCTGAGGTAGGCATCATTATATACAAAGTTATGGATTTATAGGCTCACAATTCTAGAGATACAATGTCCAAACTACAAAGGGAAATCTCTCCTGTGCTCCCACATCCACTAGGGAACTGTGTGTATTTTACTATCCGTATGTTCTTCAAGACATAGTTACATGTCCATTATAGTAAAATAATCGAATCTAATTATTACTTAATGCCTCATTGGTAAGCATTACAGCTGAAGAAAGTTTCTATACTCTTCTTGCCACTGAAATAAGACTTGGATTAATTCTTCCATGAATTTGGAAGTTCAATACATAATCAAATCATAGTATACATAAGATCAAAAAGCACAGTAATTTGGTCTGGTTTATAAAATAATAACACTCCTATATTCTTATCTCTTTTCAATAAATTTATTGTAGTTCTTGGGGTTTAAATTCAAGGCCTCATGTTCATTCCTCGTGTTATCTCCACTGGTGCTCTTCTTCAGCCACAGCTTCAGGCCTGCTTTTAGCTGGGCATAGTGTACAATCTCCCAGGAGTCTTTGGCTAGGCCAGTTCCCAACAGTAATCCTCAAGATCTCATAATTCTCTGGTGTCCAGAATTAATAATTTTTTTCTTCCTCATTTGGAAATTAAAATTTTATGGAGGTAGAAGTAAAAATTAGCAAGTGTGTGTGGGGGCGGGGAGTTAGGAAATGGTAATATTAGTGACATTTGATGCAAAGAAAAAGAATTAAAACAAACTTAAAATAGACTTTTTAGATGACGGAAAATGAAATTTTAAGGGGGATTTATACTACCAGGGAAAAAATGTTTGAGCTGAGATTTTCAGTAGAAACACAATTTGCATGAATTATATTAGGAAAAGGACCCCACACAAGGAGAATAGAAATAGGGCTAAGTCAAGGGACTGTTATACATTACAAAGGATGAGCCAGAGATAGCAAATAGTTGGAACTTAGGTAGGCTAGAAATGAAGGGCAAGGTTCTGCACGACTCTAACTCATTTTAAAGTTTGTATTCATCTCTGGATAATATGAGACATAAACTTCTAGCAAGTGAGGATTAAAATTGGGAAAATATTCACTGTAGTTTTAGTAAACCAAGGCAAAGTGCTTTACAAGGAGGTAATTTTGGATATAGTAAAACACGGTCATTTTCTGGCTATATTTTGAAAATTGGTAACTGACCAGCAGTTGAAAAAAATGCTATTTGAAAACACTAGTAAAATATTTATGAAATTTCCATGGAAAGAATTGTAAGTGACTTCTGTATGCATAGTTTTCCTTCTAATATTTAAAACTATGCAAAAACAAATGAGGTAAATTTCATAAATTGCTAATGTGTTTTATTAAATTCTTAGAATCTACCTAAACAGACTTGTTACTTAGGGAAACCCTAGGTCTCCTTGGCACAGTCCAAAATTTTCTTAATAAGGACCCAGAAACACAAGAAATCAAAGAAAGGTTGGACAAATGGGAATGCATGAAATTGCAGAGCTTCTACATGGCTAAGGACATCGGTCCCAAGATCAGTAAAATTCATTCTTTTATACAATTGTCTGTAACTACTTATTGTTCAATAACTGTTAATGAGTAATAATCTTAAAAAGTAAGTAATTGTAATGTTTTGACTACTTCAAATATATACATTAATTATTTGTAAATTCATAACAATTTAAGAACAAAAAAAGCCTATAGTACAATACAGGGTTTTTGGAAGAGGTAAGTATTTGTCCTTCTGCATTGATGAGGTACTGATTCAATTGGTTTTTGTTGCCTCTATTTTTAATTATTTTAATAGCCCACATCAAAGATTAGGTAATTTTTCATGTCTTCTTGTCTTCCGCAAATACCATTCCTCAATCACTTCTCCAAGTTGAATTTCCATTTCTCCTTACAATTATGAACAGTGCAGACTAAGTTTCTTTGTTCAATGGCTTGGTCCTTTAACATAGAGTCTGAAAGTTGTGCAATAGCATATCTAACATTGTAAGATATTTCATAGACCAGTAGAGAGGTCATTAAACAATTTCAAAACAACATGAAAACATTTAAAATCACTAAAATGCTTTAATGATGTGGTGATGGTAAACACAAAATATATATGGATAGGGTGGATTGAGAACATTTTAAGCATTATGAGTTTAGAAGGATACATTTAACTTTATTGTTAAATAAACAGCATAATGCAACAGTTAAGCACACTATGCTAAGAAAAGCATTCTCACAGTCACAGTAATCGTTTGTTTAATCTGGTACTCATTTTTCAATTTGACTGAAATATTTAGTTAAAGATGATCAATATAAATAGTCAGTATACAGTCAAATCTCTGAGCAACACTCGTGTTATTAGGGTAGCACTGACTTCTTCTTAAGGAGACCTGAGAAATTTGAAGAACTTCAATCAGAGAACATAGCCAGCTCATTATTTCAGCAATTTTTTTTTTTACCAGGTCATGCTGGTAATTGTGCCAGAATATAAGGTGAGGAAAGAATGTGTGAATATACTAGGGAGGAATCCATTGCAAAATCTTAGATGGAAGGTGATGGAGACTTGCCTGAGATGCCCATGGAATAAATAAGGACAAATACTGAAAACTGCAGGAATAAGAGTTCACATGAGTGAAGTGCTCATTATGTCCGTGTATTGTTTGTGCATGGGTATAGTAAATAAATATTCATATGTAATGTATATGAATTCAAAATATAAGAATGCATATGTATGTTCATATGTATGTATGAATGCATAGGCCTGTGTATGTATATATATGCACATATGCATTATATATGCACATATACATATATAAACACACATACATTACACAGACATACATATTTACTTATTTAATCTTCTCACAAATTATACATTAACTACCATTATTCTTTGTGATTTATGGATGAGAACACTACAACATGAATAAATTGAATAATTTTCTCAAGAACTCACAGCAGTGCATGTCTACAAGAGTGACTTAAGCCTCTTGCTGTTGATTCATAATCCTAGCTACTCAGGATGCAGAGATCTGAGGATTGTGATTTAAGCCAGTGTAGGCAGGAAAATCCATGAGACATTTTTTTCATTTTATAAATTTAATTTTATTGTCAAGGTAATGTCCAGAGGGGTTACATTTACATATGTAAGGTAGTGAGTACATTTCTTGTTGAACTTATTACCCCCTCCCTCATTTTTCTGCCACTTTCTCTTCCCCTCTATTCCCCCATCTCCAACATATTTTCTTATGAGTATCACATAAATCTCCCAGAAAAATCAAGAAGTAGCACTCGCTCAAGTGGTAGCATACTAGCCTTGAACAATATAGAAGCTCTGGGAGAGCATCCAGGCCCTGAGTTCAAGCCCCAAGTTCGGCAATAAAAACAAACAACAACACAAAAGAATGATTTAAAAACAATTTTATTCCAAAGTTAATTTTCAGAACTAGTCTGCATATGTACTTGCTCCATAGAAGAGACACACAAAAAAGACATCTCATTGTTTGGTGTGGATTCTCAAGACAGGCCACAATTCATCACATGCATTTAGTTGTCAACAAAATCTATAGTATTATTTAAGTCTGTATGTGAAAGGAAATTCTGTCTAGTTAAGGGTCATAAGGCATAATCTTGATCTGAATTCCTCTAGCATTGATCTACTACAACTCTGAAAGAGTATTTCTGATTTAAAAAAGAAACAATTGCTGTACAAATTAAAGCCTATAAATGGTTGCAAATGTCATTGATAGTAGACAAATGCACTTTTATATTGACTATAAAAATGATTCATTCCTTTGACCTCTTAATTTTCACTGGTTCCTAGGGAAATGGTTCAAAAATGCAAAATGGATGTCATATCTTTCACCTCCTTCATTTTCTAGTTACCAGATAAAGAATAGAGACTAGTACTCAATATTTTACTCAATATTCCTATAGATGGATTCATCTATTAGATAAATAATTAGGAAAAATTAGAACAAGAAAGATAGTTTGCATTTAAAACTAATGATTTTATCGCTGATATACACATAGCTTTGTAATACAGGGTAAGCTGCTAGCATTAGACAATCCTGACACCACTAGTTGGGAGAAAAAGCCACAGATAAAGTGAACTTCACAGAAGAACAGAATTGCTTATCATAAAATAACTGTAGCAAGAGTGGGGAAGGAAATTCCCAATCTTTAAAGTAAGTTGAGAACAAACAAGGCTTTATTTGTACAAACTGTCATCTTTGCTGTGTACAATGTTATCATAACCTGTTTCCAGAGGCATTGTGATTAAATGGTACCCGAGGGGTGGCCTAGATTTCCTTAGAGCCTCTTCCCCTTCCTGTCTCACCTTGCTGCCCCTGGCCAGCGCTTCAGAGCAGTTCATTCTGTGTACTTCCCTACCTGATTACACAGAATTTTATCTTCCCACTTGGATACTTTTCAGACTGCTGAAATGGAGTCACAGATATATACCAATACTACACGGATTGCTGCAGTGCCCTCTTCATTCCAACTGGTAGCAACTGTTTGCCATTTAATTTAAAATCTAAATTCTGGCCTTTGGGACCAATGTAAGTCTGTCTGCCCCCAAAGAACCGGTGTTATCAGCTCTTCTCAGCCTTCATCATGGTCAGGTGCTGGAGGCTATGTGGATGTTCTATTCTTGCAGCCTGTCTCCTCCAAACATATGCTGTCTTACTTGTTGCTATTTTATTTTTTTCTAGTTATTTATCTATCAGAACAATGCTGCTTGGGCTCCAATTAGGAAGGGTTGAATTAAACCAATACCTTGATAACTGCAATCTGTCTCCTATTAACATTTTACTCTCCAAGGGTATTCATTGTGGAATAGGTAAGGAGCCTACAGGGGAAAATAAAGAAGAGATTTGTTTAGTCACTGTTGGTGTGTAAGCTAGGTAAATTCTACCATCCCCTGAGAGTTACACAGAACTGTATAATGCGATATGGCTTCACTTAGCCATATCACAAATACCAAATCTTTGACTGTATTCCTTTCTTCTCATTACTATATTTCAATTTGTTGTATAATGAAGTATGAAAAAATGTAAGAACACATTTAAAACATCTTTAAAGAACACCTTTAAAACAATAGGAAAGTTCTGTTTATGAAATGAAAACTAAGGGAAAGCTACAGGACAGTTTATTCATTTTGATTTTGATTTTTTTATTATCTTTTGTTCAGATGACTTTTATTTCTTGTTTTTACATTGTTTCCAAATTATATGTAGTTACAGTGATGGTAGTCAAATATCTGCCAAAAATATGTGGAAAAATGATGTTGTTTTGCAAAATTAAGGTTTGTGTATGTGTGTGTGTGTGTGTGTGTGTGTGTGTGTGTGTGTGTGTGTGTGTGTGTGTCTGTAAATACAGAATCATTTACGTTAAGAAATTGGTCCTCATGATTGGAAAGTCTTGGTAATAGGAAACCTGCAAGCTACACAGCATTTCAGAGACCCCAGGAAAAGCCATGTTTAATTACTTTATATTCTGTGGCTATTTCAGTTTAATGCAACTAAATTACACATACATCCACAGCAATATAAGAGGAAGTATGAGTTAACTTCTGATTATTAAGGAGATGTCTTTTTCTTATAATTTTCTACAATATTCTGAATTATTAAACACATCAAAAATTCTGAGATATTTGTCAAAGTCCTCAATTCACTTAAACCTACTAACTTTACCCAGATCTAAATTAACAAAGGTGAAGTATATTCCTGAATTAATTTACATTCGCACCAATAATGAAAAAGAGCTCTTTTTTCACCCCACATTCTAATCTACAATTGTTACTTTTTTTGATGCTTAAATGACAGCCATTCTGACTGAGATGTGATGGGATCTCAATGTAGCTTTGATTTGCCCATTTTTACTGATGGCTAATGACATTGTACATTTCTTTGTGTATTTACTGGCCATTTGTACTTTTTTCATTTGAAAGTACATTGATTATTTACCCATTTATAATTTTTGGTATTTAATTTTTTGGTTCTTCATATATGCAGGATGTTAAATTGCCGTTCACCCTTTTCAGTCACTTACAAACTATCATCTCTCTTCTTCTTTATTCAATAGCATAGCAATTACTTTTTTTCTCCTCGGGCATTATTCTCATTTCATTTTTTGTTGATTCTAATATCCTAATATTTCCAATACTGTCTACCTTCTCAGTTTAAAGTATTAATAAAATGCCAAATAATATGATCTGCTTGGATGTTTATTTTGTTGATCTTTAATAACTTCTCACTGACTTCTATTTTCCCATGGTTTTTCACACACATTACTTGCTTTGTATTGGCTTATACTAAATGAATTACCTTTTAATGGAGGAGAAATGTCCTCATAATTTTTATTAGCAAAAGTGTGTAATTGTGATATTTACAACATAAATATAGTGTCCTTCAAATAGTTGGGAGGTTATTACTATTTTTTATCCATAACTGATGCAACCATGAACTTATCACTCTAGCTAGCTCATAGGTTCTTTTAAACTCCCAAGTTTGTAGAGCTGATTCAAAACTTTGGATACAAAATTAACCCTCAAAAATCAATGGATTTCCTGTATGCCAATAATGAGAAGAGCAACTCCTTTTGTAATAGCCCCACAAAAATAAAATACCTATGAGTTAATGTAGAGAATGGAAGGAACTCTATGATGAAAACTTTAGAAACTTTAAAAAGAAAATTAAAGCAAAACTAAGGAAGTGGGAAAACCTTCCATGATCCTGGATTGGAAAAATTAACATCATGAAAATTGCAATACTGCCAAAGACTATTGACAAATTCAATGATATACCTATCAATATTCCAACCTCATTCTTCAAGGAAATTAAAGAAGCAATCCAAAAATTAATATGGAACAATAAAAGAACACAAAGAGCAGAAAAATTTCTTAGAAGAAATAACAGTGCTGGACGAATATCAATACCAAATTTCAAACTCTACTACAAAGCCATAGTAACCAAAACAGCTTGGTACTGGCACAAGAACAGACCTCAGGACCAATGGAATAGAACTGAAGACCCAGAAATAAACCCAAAGACCTATAGCCGCCTCATCCTCAATAAGAGAGCTAAAAACATAGAATGGAAGAAAGACAGCCTCTTCAGTAAATGGTGCTGGCAAAATTGGTTTAACACCTGTAGAAAACTAAATCTATATATCACCCTCACCAGAATCAACTGCACATGCATCAAAGATCTCAAAGTCAAAGTAGACACCCTGAAAACATTACAGGAAGGAATAGTAGAAACTCTAGGACTCCTTGGCATGAGCCAAAATTTCTTAATAATGACCCCAAAACAAAACAAATCAAAAAAAGTTGAACAAATGGGACTGAACAAAATTGCAGAGCTTCTGCATGGCAAAGGACCTAACTAGCAAGATCAATAGATAGCCCACGGATTGGTGGAAGATTTTCACTAGCCATACAACAGACAAGGGCTTCATATCTAAAATATACTGAGAACTCAAAAAAAAATAAATCTCCCAACAACAAATCCTCAAAGAAACAACTGCCTCCTTAATAAGTGGGCTAAAGACTTAAGAGAGAAACTTCTCTGAAGAGGAAATAAAAAGTAGCCAAATGGCCACATGAAGAACTGTTAAACTTCTCTAGCCACAAAAGAAATGCAAATTAAGACAACATTGAGATTCCACCTCACCCCAATTAGAATGGCGATAATCAAGAAATATAATAACAACAGATGCTGGAGTGTGTGTGGCCAAAAGGGGATCCTACTACAATGTTATGGGGAGTGTAAACTTGTTCAACTACTTTACAAAGCAGTATGGAGGTTCCTCAAAAGACTCCACAGAGAGCTCCCCTATGACCCAGCAATACAACTTTTGGGCATTTACCCAAATATTCACAAATAAGGCTATACTAAAGCTACCAGAATAACTATGTTTATTGCAGCAATATTTACCATAGCTAAGATATGGAACCAACCCAGATGCCCCTCAGTAGATGAATAGATCAAGAAAATGTGGTATAGATATACACATATATGAATATATATATATATATATATATATATATATATATATATATATATATATATATATATACACATACAATGGAATTATATTCCTCCATCAAAAAGATTGACATCACCCCATTTGTTAGGAAATGGAAATACTTGGAAAAAATTATCTTAAGTGAAGTAAGCTAGGCCCAAAGAAACATAGGTCCCATGGTTTCCCTTTTTTGCAATAACTATAATATGTCTAGGACAAGCAGAAAAGGTCAAAAGCTATGTACTTATGATCATATAAGATGATTCTAAGTGAAATGAACCCCAGGATAGGGAAAGAAGAGGTTTTATCTTTCTCACTGTTTGTTTTAATGTACTTATAATGTACTATGTGATTTTTTTTGTTTCTTTTATGTTCTTTCCCCATGGTATAACCTCTACTGTCACTGAATTTAATTGTGGTGTCCTGTATCTTGTATATACATTTTTCTAATTTTGGGAGGGGAAGGGAAATAAAATGCTGAAATGAAATAAGTATACAGGATGATCCATTGTAACAATGACGTGTACAAGAAACTATTTTGAAAATGTAGTTTACAACTTTGTGGGGGGTAGGTGGAGGGAGGAGTTGGGGAGGTAGGGAGGAAAGGGATGGTAGGGGAAAAACAAATTAGAGGGTAATAATGCTTGATTGGAAATGGACTGATTATGTTACTCATGTAACTATAACCCCTCTGTACAATATCTTTGAATAAAAATATATTTTAAAAAGTGAAGATGTACTCAATTCCTTAATGTGTAACTATAACTCCTCTGTACATCACCTTGACAATACAATTTTAAAAAATGTAGAGGTAGGTATAAGTTTTCAACTTCGTTGACTATTAACAATTTATGGTGATAACCACTGAGTTAAGTATTCTCTTGGTTGAAGTATAACAAAATGACTGCTTTTATCCAGCCAGAGAATCTTCCTAATCCCTATTTTGTACCTCCTCCTCCTCAGACATCATATTATTGTCCTTAATTCTCAGACAAGATGATGATGATGATGATGATGATGATGAGGAGGAGGAGGAGGAGGAGGAGGAGGAGGAGGAGGAGGAGGAGGAGGAGGAGGAGAAGGAGAGTTTTTATTATTATTGTCCATACTTGTGTTATAGCTCACGACCTTACACCCTTGCTTTGCTTTTTCCTCACAACTTTCACTCTCCCACTGGAGCCACACCTGCTCTTCCAGCTTTTTGCTGTTTATTCCGAGATAAGAGTCCTATCCATGGATTTGTCTGCCTGGGCTTGTTCTGAGTCAGAGTTCTCTAATCTCAGCCTCCCAATTAGCTAGAGTTGTAGGTGTAAACTACTGGTGCCCAGCAGAACACTCAGCATTCTCACCAAGAAAGCTAGCAACTGCCCTATATCTGGAATACCATATTGATCAAAAAAGTAAAGGTTGAAGGAAGTGCCAGTACATATGTGTGTAGCCATGTTTGCTCCTGGGCACTGGGTATCCTTTCCTAGCATCTGCTCATTAACTCTACCTGCAGTTATCTGTCCTGCTTCTCAGGATATTAATTAGTCCCTTGCTGTCATCAGCGTGCACCTAAGGAGGTTCTTACCTCATTTTCACATTATTTTCAGTATCTCACAAATGTCCTTCAGAGAGCTCTCATACTAAAATAGTTTGCTATTTCTTTTAATAAGTAGTTTAATCTAAACAAATTAATTTATCTTCATATCCCAAATTTATAACACCCTATAGAATGATGACTGCAATTTTGCCTAGTGTCCATACCCCCAATTCTGACCTATCTCTGCAAGATTTCACATGCAAACTACCAGTAAATACCACTGACAGTTGTTCACCAGTCTCACTCCTACCTACCAACTTCCATCCAAAAATTCATTTCAATCAGATAACTGTGTTAATCTACCTTCAAAAATTCTCTCAAGGAAATATGTCTTTAAAATCTGCACTAGACACTGGGTCTTAAACTTGGGACTTGGTTCTTGTCCTTGAGTCATCTACTACTTGAGCCACAGACCCACACCTCACTTTTACCTAATTAACTCAAGTAACTTGTGGACTTGTATTTTTAATTTTTTGCAGAGCTAATTTTTAACCTCAGTCCTCAGACCTGACTCAGCCTCTTGAGTGGCTATGTTTACATCAGATATGAGCCACCATGTATAATTCTGCTTTAGATTTTGACAGTCTTCTCTTTAAGACATTCTAATGGTTTCTCTTTCATGTAAACTACAATAAAAACTCTATGGGAAGCTACCTAATGCTTCTTTATCACTTCACAGTTGTGTTTTTTTTTTCCTTCTAACTGGATTGCTCTTCTTTCCAATAGAACCTTAACTCACTTTATTTACTAACACATGTAAATTAGTACCCTATTCTCCACATACAATCTTACTCTGATTATTTTTACTCATCCCCCATTTTCACTGCATGAACTAATAAATGTGAATGAATGTGTGTGAGTACTGATCACCTGTTGTTCTTTATCTGAAAATAATAGTTTGATTTTCCTATTATGAAACTAGCTCTGGTTCATACTAAGGTTTCAGTATGTATCTCATTGTATAAATCAAAGCACTCATTCATGAACCTATTGCAAAACATCCTAATGTTACATTATAATTTAGCAGAAAAGTTAATGGGACTTGGTTAGAAATATTTGTCAACTATAACTTATGTTAGAGAGAGGAAGGCTGACACTTTGAAGATTCTACTTAAAAAAGTAGTTAATCCAAGTATACTGCAAGATCATTTCAGTTGTGTTATTTACTGCAGCCTGTGTTAGAGATTTCATGCTGATTTGTCTACATTAGTGGAGAATAAAGAGAAAGGTGAGAAGTAACTAAGTTTGAAGGTGTAAAACAGATCCAGTTCACACAAAGCTGTGTAAATTGGACCATGTTCTATGTCAATGGCTTTAAGCCATCTGAGGCCATCTAATTCTCACTTGTGCAGGAAGCAATTCATAATGCCAAATTCTTTGACTAATTAGATGGAATGGAATTACTTTTTTAATATGTTTAATGCTTCTATAGATGTTTCCTCAGTGAACTTTCGGAATTTGCTTTCTAATATTGTTATGAAAAACTACCATGCTAACAATTTTTCTGATGAGAGTAACTAAGCTTTCTATTCTCATAATTAACAACCATAACATTCTTAGCAATGTGCTTTCATGCTTGTGGATAATTGCATCCATCTGTTGATTTTTAACGAATTTGACGGCATGTATGCAGAAATTAATTAGCAATAAAACACATAAATATATTAGTTGAATTCAATTCAACTCTATTAACTAAATGAGTTTACTGTGCAAATATATTTAAAACATAGTGATGATTGCTATTTTACCTACAGGTAGGTTCATTCACCTTCATATTTCAAAGTAATATAGCCAAGGATATATCTAATTAATGGTTATTAATTGTAGTCTACATAGCATCTAACAACAAGAGCAATAAGTAAATTAAATAGTCCATTTAGAAATGTAACGTTATACTATTCATATAGTGTGTAATGAAGAGAAGGAAATATATAGGACCATTTTATAGAAATGTGAAGTTGTTCATTTCATCAAACATGCTATAGAGAGGAGAGAACTGGAGGTCACCTGATGATCTACCTAGGGAGATAATGCTTTTGTTGTTCTTGTTTTGTTTTGTTTTTGTTTTTCCTCTGGGACAATGGTTTTGATTTAGGAACACCCCTTCTTTTTTTTGTGGAAATACCGTACTGAGGGCTTACAATTACATGGGCAAGATAATGAGTGCATTTCTTATCAAGCATTGTTGCCTCATCCTTTGTTGCTCCTTACTATCCCTTCCCATCTCACACCCCACCCCAAAGTTGTAAAGTTCATTTTCGACATAACATCCTGTACATCTCATTGTTGCCATGGGTCCAACTGTATCTTTATTTAAACAATTTGATCGTACTCTGCCATCTTGAGCCACAGGTCCACTTGTATTTTTCCAGTGTTTAGTTGGAAATAATAATCTCTCAGACTGTCGTGCCCAGACTGGCTTTAAACTTTGATCCTCAGATCTCAGCCTTTTGAATAGCAAGGATTATATGAACAATCCATCAGAAATCTGCCAGGATAAAAACTTATACAAATTGGCTATTTGAAATTATGGATGCCCTAACAATATAAAAGCACATATCAATATTTAAAACTGTTTTTCATTTTAGCACTTGCATGCATAGGTTGTTATGCAATGATGTGTGTATGAAAGATTGTTTGTAGTTCCGGGAAGATGGCGGAGGAGAAGCTGGAATCTGAAAAAGCTCTCGCATAGAAAGCAGTTTTAGAGTTCCAGTGAACAGTCCTAAGCCAGAGAATCACACGAAGTGTGCAATCACAGGACAGAGAGTTAGGCACGAGAGGGGAAGCCAAGGCAAGGAGACACATCTGAGCACTTGTCAGCCACCGCCACGGCGGCGGCAGCAGTCGCAATGGCGACAGCAGGGCACCATACCTGAGCCACAGAGAGTCCGGGACGAAGGAGCCAGACGCAGCGGGCGAGAGGATTCTACTCAACACCAGCAAGAACCGACAAGGAGCGGACATCTTCATCCTGCAGTTTGTAGACCAGAGACGACCCAGGAACCAAGACTCGGCATGAGTAGAAGCCCGACGTCTTCACTCCTTCTCAGGGAGCAGAGGAGGGAAGGCCACCCCTCCCCCCCCAGTACTGGAGATCTCCATCTTGGATAACGACAAAGCTCGGAGGAGCTGCTAGCTCCAACTCAGGCCTTGGAATAAAACGAGTCATTTAGCAGATCACAAGAACTTAATGGCAGCATGACCTGCCAGGCTCAGCTCCATCCAGGGACAGGTCCCCCAGCTCAGGTGCCAGCCATAGGAGTGGCATTCATCATTGGGTAATCAGAGCAAGAGGCTGCCCCTCCCTCTAGCAGCCTCGACAATCAATTGAAAAACAGAAACCCTGAGAATGGCTCCAGGCTGGCTCTATGAGTTTTTCACAAAATAGCCCCAGGGAAAAGCTACTGTTTGTTGAAAGGCCTCAACTCTACCCAGAACTTAGCCTCATCACTGCATCCCCCTCTTTTGTGATTCTCAAAGCAGATCACCCTCCCGTTAAACTAACCTGGGAGGGGGATCTCAAGATCTTGGGTAAAGCAGAGCATTTTTCTGCCTGTTCGAACAATCTGACTTAAGAAACCAATCAAGCCAAAGGACCTCAAGCAGACCAGAGACTCCAACAAGAGACTGGTTACAGACACAAGGGAGATACAGGATTTTTCCGATCCCTCCCAAAAAAAATTCAAAAAAAAATCAAAGAAGTTTTTTTCTTCTTTTTTTTTCTTCGTCTTTTTTTTTTGGTACCTTATACATAAAAATTTTTTTTTCTTTTCTAAAACTTTTATTAATCTTTAATTTTTGCCTTTTTTGAAAAAAAAATTGTTTTTCAGTAAATTTTTTTTTCCTCTTATAATTTTTATTTTAGGGATACATGAATGTGCGTTTTTCTTTTTTTTCTTGTCTTCTTTCTATTGTTTTTTTCTTTTTTAATCATTTTTTTGTTTTTTGTTTAGCTCTACTGAACTTCTGATCTTTTTTTCTCCCTTTCTTATCCTTTTCACCTTTTCCTCTCGTTTGTTCTTCTTTATGTGACTTAACTCTTGTCCTGCACATCCTCAGATAAACCTGTAGTTAACTAGTAGACCCTATACCCCATTGTGTACACACTTAATCCACAAATTTATTACTCAATTCAAAACCTCTGAGACTTAAATTCCTTAATAGCAATACTACCTCTTTATACCTATATAATATTTTAAGCATGTTTATTTTTAAATTTTTCACATCTCCTCTATGTCCCTCCCCTTCTCTCGCTATATACAGGTTCTTCTCTAAATAGATTGTTTTTGATAACCAATAACATTATTAATTTTTACTTTTCTATTTTTTCTGGTCTCTTTTCTTTTCCCTTTCCCTTTCTTCATTTTTTCTCTCTCTCTACTTTCATCCTACCCAACCCATTTCCTACATTGAGATTAGGACTTATTTAACTCTCCCTGTGCCTCCCCACACCAATCTATTCCTATTTTTTACCCACATCTCTCCCTAACCCTAATATTTTCTGGTTTTCCAAATTCTTCTCTGCGGTTCGAAGCCCATTAACATATAGTTGTATGATGTTGAATAGATGTATATGTTGAACTAGATTGTATCTGTAGACTATTGACAGTACAAATTCAGACTTTGGTTGATGGTTGCCTTAAGATAGTGTTCGAGCACAAAACTGGTGCTATTTTCATCTCAAACAGGCAGAGTAAGCCAGAAAAACACAAGAAAAATGGCAAATGCGGGTATCGCATTTCCCAATCTTGTTAATCAGGGGACAGAACAGATAATGAATAATCCAGAGGAGAGTACCCAAATAGCTCTACAAACACTGCTGGTAAACATGATAAATGAAAAGATAGAAAACATACAAAGGACTCTGTATGAGAGTGATAGGGAGAGAGAGGAGACAATCCAAAAATTCATACAGGAATATCATAAGCGGGAGGAAGCTACTCAAAAACTGATACAGGATTTGCATGAGCAGCTTGAGAATACTCAAAGAGAAAGGCAGGAATGGCGTGAGCAGGCTGAGAACACGCAAAGAGAACTGCAGGAATCCCACGAACGGGAGGAAGCTAATCAAAGAGTAATACAGAAATTGAGAGAGCAAGAAGAGAATACACAAAGATCACTAAAGGCATTCATGGAATCCATTAACAAAGACCTGAAGGAAGTCAGGGAGACCGCAAAGGGAATGCTGAATGGAACCCAACAGAAGGAATGGGAGTCCAAAGAAACCATAACCAATCAACTAAGTGAGTTGAGAATAAACACTGAACACCAAATTAAAGAAGTAAAGAAATTCATACAAGATCGAAAAGAGCTTCAACAAAGAATTTGAAGCCATCAAAGCTGAACAACTAGAAGGAAAAGAAATAAAAAAACAAAGTAGAAAGTCGTCACATCAGGTTAGACCATGCAAAAGATCAAATCTCGGGGATTGAAGACAGCCTAGATATTATAGAGAAAGAATATACAACCATCCAAGACAAGTCCAAGAAATATGATAGATCTATCCATCATTTCGAAGACACCATCAGAAGGCCTAATCTAAGGATAATGGGTGTAGAGGAGCACCTAGAAACAGAAGTTAATGGTCTAGGAAATTTGTTTAACAGGATCCTAGAAGAGAACTTCCTAAACATACAAAAAGATAGTCCTATTCAGATACAAGAAGGTTTTAGAACCCCAAATAGACCAGACCAGAATAGGACATCCCACCGTCACATTATAATCCACACAGGATCAACTCAAACCAAGGAAAAGATTCTTAAAGCTGTCAAGGAGAAAAGATTAATTACCTATAAAGGGAAAACAATTAGAGTCAACTCAGATTTCTCAGCAGAGACAATCAAAGCAAGAAGAGCCTGGAATGATGTATGCCATGCCCTAAAAACAAACAACTATCAACCAAAAATACTGTACCCAGCTAAATTCTCCTTCATAACTGAAGGCCAAATAAAAAGCTTCCATAGCAAAGAAAAATTGAAACAATACATCTACACCAAACAAGCCCTACAAAAGATTGTTAAAGATGTCCTACACATAGAAAACCAACAAGACCACAATAAAGGCCAAGAAACTGCACCCAAACTGAGAATCCAAGAACCATAGGAAGAACCCAGTTTTCGCTACCCGCAAGAAGGTGGATAACATGGCAGGAACTCACAAATACCTCTAAGTCATCTCTTAACATTAACGGACTGAACTCTCCAATTAAGTGAAATAGACTGTCTAGTTGGATTAAAAAACAAGACCCTTCTATCTGCTGCCTGCAGGAGTCACATCTTGCCCGTAAAAACAAACATAGTTTCAATCTTAAAGGCTGGAACAAAATCTACAAAGCAAACGGCACCCATAAACAGGCGGGATTTGCAATCCTAATATCAGATAAAATAGACTTCAAATTAAAATTCATGAGAATTGATAAATAAGGTCGCTACATACTAATTAAGGGATCTCTCCTTCAGGAGGATATTACAATTCTAAATATCTATTCACCAAACAATGGAGCACCCACATTTATCCAAGAAACACTCCTTTCTCTCAATTCCCATATAGATCCAAAGACATTAATTTTTGGGGATTTTAACACACCACTCTCCCCACTAGATAGATCAACTCGGCAAAAACTCAACAGAGAAATCGCAGATCTAAACAGCAGCATAGATCAACTAGACTTAAAAGACATCTACCGAACATTTCATCCAGCAGCATAAAAAATACAAGATTTAATCAGCAGCACATGGAACATTTTCTAAAATAGACTACATTTTAGGCCACAAAGCAAACTTGTCTAAATTCAGAAACATTGAAGTTATACCTTGCATTCGCTCTGACCACAAGGGAATAAAATTAGAACTCAACACCAAAAGCCACCATAGAAAGTCCGGTATCACATGGAGGCTGAACAACACACTGCTGAATCATGAGTGGGTCATGGAAGAGATTAGAAAGGAAATTCAAATGTTCATGCTATTCAACAAAAATGAACACACAAATTACCAGCTCCTCTGGGACACAGCAAAGGCACTGAGTACTCTGAGTACTCAGAGGCAAGTTGATAGCTCTGAGCTCCTACATCAACAAATTAGAGAGATCTGAAACTAGCAATTTAATGACACATCTAAACCTCCTTGAAAAAGAGCAGCAAGATAAACCCCAATCCAGTGGACGGAAAGAATTAATTAAAAATTAAATCAGAATTAAATGAATTAGAATCCAAAAAAACTATAGAAAGAATCAACAAAACAAAGAGTTGGTTCTTCGAAAAAATTAACAAAATTGACAGACCCATAGCAAATCTTATTAGAAAAAGAAGAGAACACACCCAAATTAATAAACTCAGAGATGAGAATGGAAACATCACCACGGAAACAACCAAGATTCAGAACATTATAAGGGAATACTTCTCAAAACTTTATGCTAATAAGTTTGAGAACTTGAAAGAAATGGATCTTTTCCTAGCAAATATTGACATGACAAAACTAAACCAAGATGAGTTAAACCATCTTAACAGGCCCATATCAAGCATTGAAATAGGAACAGCAATAAGAGATCTCCCAGCTAAGAAAAGTCCAGGACCAGATTGTTTTACAGCGGAATTCTACAAGGCCTTCAAGCAGAGCTCACACCAATACTCCTCCAACTCTTCAATGAAATTGAAAGAGAAAGGTCACTATCGAACACATTCTATGAAGCCATCATAACCCTCATCCCAAAACCAGGCAGGGACTCATCAAAGAAAGAGAACTATAGACACATTTCTTTGATGAACATTGATGCAAAACTTCTCAATAAAATTTTGGCTAATCGAATTCAACAATTCATCCAAAAAATCATACACCATGATCAAACACGATTCATTTCCGGGATGCAAAGCTGGTTCAATATACGCAAATCAATTAATATTATTCATCACATGAACAGGAGCAAGAATAAGAACCACATGGTTATCTCAATAGATGCCGAAAAAGCATTCGACAAGATCCAACACTCCTTTATGATGAAGGTTTTGGAAAAACTAGGAATCCATGGAACATTCCTCAATACAATATAGGCTGTATATGACAAACCGACAGCCAGCTTTATACTTAATGGTGAAAAACTAAAGCCATTTCCTCTTAACTCAGGAACAAGACAAGGATGTCCACTGTCTCCCCTGCTCTTCAATCTAGTATTATAATGCCTATCTACAGCAATAAGACAAGATGCAGCGGGGCGCTGGTGGCTCACGCCTGTAATCCTAGCTACTCAGGAGGCTGAGATCTGAGGACCGCGGTTCAAAGCCAGCCGGGGCAGGAAAGACCATGAGAATCCTATCTCCAATAAACCACCAGAAAACCAGAAGTGGCGCTGTAGCTCAAGTGGTAGAGCGCTCGCCTTGAGCTGAAGAGCTGAGGGACAGCGCCCAGGCCCAGATTTCTAGCCCCACGACTAAAAAAAAACAACAATAAGACAAGATGCAGACATAAAGGGTATCCAAATACGAAAAGAATAAATAAAACTCTCCCTCTTTGCAGACGACATGATCTTGTATTTAAAGAATCCCTTAGAATCCACTCCCAAATTACTCAAGGTGATTCAAAACTTTGGCAAAGTAGCAGTATATAAAATTAACCCCCAAGAATCAATGCCTTTTCTGTACGCCAACTATGAGAAAAGTGTGGCTGAAATTAGGAAAGAAACTCCATTTGTATTAGCCCCACAAAAAATAAAATACCTAGGAACTAATTAACCAAAGAAGTGAAGGACCTCTATGATGAAAACTTTAAAATCTTGAAAAAGGAAATCAACACAGAACTTAAAAAATGGCAAAACCTCCCATGCTCGTGTATTGGAAAGATTAACATCGTGAAAATGGCAATACTTCCCAAGGCTCTCTACAAATTCAACATGATACCTATCAAAATTCCAACCTCATTCTTCAAGGAAATAGAAGAGGCAATCCAAAAATTCATATGGGACAATAAAAACCCCGAATAGCAAAAACGCTCCTCAACAGAAAGAACACTGCTGGAGGAATATCAATACCAAATTTCAAACTCTACTATAAAGCTATAGTAATCAAAACAGCTTGGTATTGGCATAAGAACAGACCTCAGGACCAATGGAATAGAATTGAAAACCCAGAAATGAACCTACAGACCTATAGCCATCTAATCTTCGATAAGGGATCTAAAAGAATAGTATGGAAGAAAGACAGCCTCTTCAGTAAATGGTGCTGGCAAAATTGGTTAACTACTTGTAGAAAACTAAAGCTAGATCCTTATATATCACCCTGCACCAGAATTAACTCCAAATGGATTAAAGACCTCGAAGTCAAAGCAGAGAGTGTGAAAACATTACAGGACGGAATAAGAGAAACCCTAGGTCTCCTTGGCTCAGGCCAAAATTTTCTGAATAGAGATCCGGAAACACAACAAATCAAAGAAAGGTTGGACAAATGGGATTGCATAAAGTTGCAGAGCTTCTGCATGGCAAAGGACATAGCTAGCAAGATCAATAGTAAGCCCACGGACTGGGAGAAGATCGTCACTAGCCAAATAACGGATAAGGGCCTCATATCTAAAATATACTTGGAACTCAAAAAATTAAATCCACCAACATCAAATCCTCAAAGAAACAACTGCCCAATAAATAAGTGGGCTAAAGACTTGAAGAGAAATTTATCTGAAGAAGAAGGAAGGATGGCCAATACACACATGAAGACATGCTCAACGTCCCTAGCCATAAAAGAAATGCAAATCAAAACAACATTGAGATACTACCTCACTCCAGTTAGAATGGCAAAAATCAAGAACTCTAACAACAGATGCTGGAGGGGATGTGGACAGAAGGGAACCTTACTTCATTGTTGGTGGGAGTGTGAACTTGTTCAACCACTTTGGAAATCAGTATGGAGGTTCCTGAAAAGACTTCACATAGCGCTCCAATATGACCCAGCAATCCCACTTTTGGGCATTTACCCAAATGTTTACAAACAAGACCACACTAAAGCTACCAGCACAATTATGTTTATTGCAGCATTATTTACCATAGCTAAGATATGGAACCAACCCAGATACCCCTCAGTATACGAAGAAAATGTGGTATATATACACAATGGAATTCTATGCCTCCATCAGAAAGAATGACATTGCCCCATTTGTTAGGAAATGGAAAAACATGGAAAAAATTATATTAAGTGAAGTAATCCATGCCCAAAGAAATACAGGTCCCATGGTTTCCCTTATTTGCAATATCTAGTATATGTATGGGTCAAGTGGAAAAGGTCAGATAATGTGATGTTAGGAAAATGAACCCCTAGATATGTATTTTAATGTTTTTTTCTTTCATGCATGTGTTTCTAATGCATTTATAAGATTATTTATTTGTTGCTTTGTATGTCCCTACCCCACAGTATAACCCTGCTTTCACTATATTTGATATCAGTATAACTTGTGGAGGAGATGGGGAAAAACAAGTCGTTTAAGGATACAGGTATACCTGTTGCATCAATGAGAAGTACAAGTTGTCATGTCGAAAACGAGCTTTACAAGGTCGGTGTGGGGGGTGGGGGAGAAGGGTTGGGTGGGATGGGAGTGGGGAGGCTGGGAAGGGATGTGAAGGGTAAACAAAGGAGGAGGCTGCAATGCTTGGTAAGAAATGTATGCATTATCCTGCCCATGTAATTGTAACCCCTCTGTACAGTATGTTCACAAATAAAATAAAATAATAGAAAAAAGAAATCTGAGGTGATTCTGATTGTTATCCCTTTATAGATTGTTAATCTTTTCTCCTTGACAGCTTTAAGGATCTTTTAGTCGGTCTGAATTGATCTTGTATGGATTATAATGTGACAGTGTGATGGCCTCTTCTGGTCTGGTATACCTGGAGTTCTAAAAGCTTCTTGTATCTGAATAGGCCTATCTTTTTGCATGTTTGGGAAGTTCTTTGCTAGGATCCTGTTAAAAAAAATTTCCTAGACCATTAATTTCTGTCTAAAGGTGCTCCTCTTCAACCATTATGCTTCTGATGGTGTCTTCCAAATGTTGAATAGATCTATCATACATCTTGGATTTGTCTTCGATGGTTGTAGGCTCTTAATCTATAATATCCAGGCTGTCTTCAATCCCCAAGATTCAATCTTCTCAATGGTCTCACCTACAGTCAAAAATTTCTACTTTATTTTGTCTATTCCTTCTAATTGGTCGCCTTTTATGGCTTCAAGTTCTTTGTTGGAGCTTTGTTATAGAAGTTGTATGAACCATTTTACTTCCTTAATTTGGTGTTCAGTGTTTATTCTCAAATCACTTAGTTGATTGGTTATGGTTTCCTTGGACTCCTATTCATTCTGTTGGGTTCCATTCAGCATTCCCTTTGTAGTCTCCCTGACTTCTTTGAGCTCTCTGTTTATGGATTCCATGGATGCCTCTATTGATCTTCGTCTATTCTCGTCCCACTCTCTCAATTCCTGTATTACTCTGATTAGCTTCCTCACATGCACCCAATTCCTGTAGTTCTCTTTAAGTGTTCTCAGCATGCTCACTCCATTCCTGATTTTCTCTTTTTCTGTTCTCAGCCTGCTCACACAATTCCTTTATTTCTCTTTTAGTCTTCTCAATCTGCTCATGTAATTCCTGTATCAGTCTTTGAGTAACATCCTAACGCTAATGAGATTCCTCTATTGATCTTTGGCTTGCCTTCTCTTTCTCCGTATCATGCTCTCACTGAGTCCTTTGCAGGTTTTCAATCTTTTCATTTACCATTTTTACCAGTAGTATTTGTAGAGTTTTTTTGTGGATTATTCATTATCTGTTCTGCTCCCTGATTTTAATGAGTGGGAGTTGAGCTCCCTGGACTTGTCATTTTTCTTGTGTTTTTTTCCAGCTTGTTCTGCCCATTTGGGATAAGAGTAACACCAGCTTTGTGGTAGAACACTATTTTAAGGCAACCATCAACCAATGTCCTTAGTTGCACAGTCAAAATTCTGCAGATACAATCTAATTCAACAGATACAATTTATTCAATATCAAACAGTTATGTATTAATGGTCCACAAACAGCAAAGAAGAATTTGGCAGAAATTAGGGAGAAATGTGGGTAAAAATAGGATTAGAGATGTGGAAAGGTAAAGGGAGAGTGAAATTAACCAAGTACTTATCTCAAAGAGGAAAATGGATTGGACAGGATGATAGTAGAGAGAAAACAAGAAGAAAAAGAAAAAAAAGACAAGAAAAAATGGAAAAACAAAAATTTAAAATTAAAAAGTGAAACACTTAAAATTATGCAAGTTTAAAGAAGTAGTATTCTGAGAACGGGGATAGGAAGAGAGGACGTGAGGGATAGAAAGGAGACATGAAAAACTAAAAAATAAAAAATGTTTAAAATATTTTATAGGTATAAAGAGGTAATACTGCTACTAAGGAATTTAAATCTAAGAGGTTTTGAATTGAGTAATAAATTTTTGGATTATGTGTGTACACAACATGGGATAAGGTCTAATAATCAATGTCGGGTATATCTGGGGATGAGCAGAACAGCAATTAAGTCATGCAAAAAAGAACGAAAAAGAAGAAAAAATGAAAACAATGAGAAAGAAAGAAAAAAGGATAAAACATTCAGTAGAGCTAAAAATAGCACACACAGATATACACCTAAAGTCTAAAATAAAAATTATGAGAGGAAGAAAAAAGAGATTAATAGAGAACAATTTTTTCAAAAAATTAAAAAGTAAATTTTTTTTAAAAAAATTTAAAAAGTTAAAAAAAAGGTACAAAAGATTTCTTTGATTTTTTTGCGGGATGGGAAGATCCTATATCCCCTTGTGTCCATAGCCAGTATCCTGTTGGAGTCTCTGGTCTGCTTGTGGTGTTTGGTTTTCCTGGGGCTTGATTGGTTACTTAAGTCAGTTTGTTTGGACAGGCAGAAAAATGCACTGCTTTACCCAGGATTTTGTGATCCTCATCCCAGGCTAGTTCAGTGGGAGGGAGATCTGCTTTGAGTATCACAAAAGAGGGAGATGGCTGTTTCATCTAGTTTGGAGATGCTGTGATGAGGCTATGTTCTGGGTAGAGTTGAGGCCTTTCAGCAAACAGTAGCTTTTCCCTGAGGGGCTAACTTCTGAGACACTCAAAGAGCCTAGCCTGAAGCCATTCTCAAGGTTTATGTTTACTGAATTTCAATTGATTGTCTGTGGGGAGTGGCAGCCCCTGGCTCTGTTTACCCAGTGAAGAAAGTCCCTCCCACAGGGAAAGAGTTTTCTCTGTTTGGTCTGTGTGAATTTTTCCTGGGTGGAGCTGAGCCTGGCAGGGCTGGTTAGGTTCCTGTGACCTGCTAAATGACTCTTTTGTTTTCTTCCAAGGCTGAGTTGGACCTAGCTGCTCAGCCAGGCCTTTGTCAGTATCAAAGATGGAGATCTCCAGTAGTGGGGGACGGAGAGGTGGCCTTCCCTTCTCTGCTCCTTGAGAAGGAGTGAGAATGTCAGTGTTTTACTCAAGACAGTCTTGGTTCTTGGGTCGTCTCTGGTCTGCAATCTGCAGGATGATGATATCTGCCCCTTGTCAGTTCTTGCTGGTATTGAATAGAATTCACTCACCTGCTGCCTCTGGTGCCTTTGTCCCGGACCCTTTGTGTTGTAGGTATGGCGGCTACAGCCGTCGTTGCAGCTGCCGCCACAGCAGCAGCCATGTCCTCTGGCAAGTGCTCAGATCTGTCTCCTTGCCTGGATTTTCCCTCTCTGGCCAAACTCTCTGGACTGTAATGGCACACTTGGTGAAATTCTCTGGCTTAGGAGTGTTCACTGGAACACTAAAACTACTTCCTATGTGAGAGCTTGTTTATCCTCCAGGTTCTCCTCTCTCATCTTCCCAGAACTCCTTAAATGTGTTTCTTAAAAATAGAAATATTTTTAAATTCTCATGCACACTTCTCATTAGGGAGTTCAGATGATGTTAACTGAATTGTTGTCAGATTTATTTGTGTATATGTGAGATTGTCTTTGAATATGAAGTTTGGCCCTGGATGCTGTCCTCTGTCCCCACCCCTCCTTTTGTTTTTGCTTGCTCAAGGTTGGCACCTTCTCACTTGAGCCACATCTTCCAGCTTTTTGGTTTTCAGTTGGAGGTAAGAGTCTCTTTTTTGCCTTCCTGACCTGGTTTTCAACCATGATCCTCAGATTTCAGCCTTCAGGTGATCTATTGAGTGTTTTCCTGTCCTCTTTTGTGAAAATACACACCCCCCTGGCATCAAAGGTAAAAGAACAACTTAAAAGTTGTTATAATACTCCCAACCCAAAGAAGATACCTGATATACTTGATTTAAGTGTTAAGATATAAAATTTGGATTTGTGGAAAAACTGAGTCTCTTTAGTGTCATTTAGGGAAAAGTGAATCAAATATTTATAGCATTCCTAGATAAAGGGAATAAAGTAAACCTCTTTTCATGAGGAGTATTAATGAGAAGAAGAGTAGTTTTTGTCATTAGTATAGCTTACTTGAAATAGTTTCAAAGTACAGGTACTCAAGTATATTTTCTGTGTAATAATCACTGAATTCTAAAATTATTTGTTTTCCTTAGCATTTTCTGTTTGTCCTCATCTGCTATCTCATTTGAGACATACACCTTGTACAAGGGCCTTCTGTAGTCAGTTTACATTTTATAAATAAATAATTTTAGGTTTTTAAAATTATAAATAATTTTAGGTTTTTAAGAATTAGAAAAGGTAATAATAATAATAATCATTTTCTGATGTCCTTCACATTTCTCCACATTTCATTATATTGGTTTCATATGCTATCAGTATATTTATAGGCTATGAAGTATGATTTTGGTTTCAGTTTCTGTGCTGGTATTGGGGCTTGAAATTAGTACATTGGTCTGTCACTAATGCCAGCATTGATGGCGCACATTCCTGTGATTCAGGCTAATCAGGAGGCTGAGATCTGAGGATAAAGGTTCAAATCCATCCTGGCCAGGAGATATTTTGTTGCTCTTGTCTTCAATTAATGACTAAAAAGCCAAAAGTTGAGTGTGGCTCAAGTGGTAGAGCACCAGGATTGAGCAAAGAAGCTAAAGTGTAGTAATGTGTAGTTCCTAAAGGATAGTTTCCAAGTCCTGATTTTAAGTACCAGTACCAACACACAAGCACACACAAGCACACAAGCACACACACACACACACACACACACACACACACACACACACACACACACACACACACACACACACATGTTTTCTTTGTCCCCAAAGCACTATGGTTCTCTTTATGTGCCCCTGAAATCCACTTTGCTTTATTTTTCATTCGGTTGGTGATGTTTCCACAGGGAGAGCAAAGAAATGGCTGTTACCTGAGTCTTGGCTGTCTGTGCTTTTGCTGGGATGACCGAGGTCTGCCTTATTGAGCATTGAGTCCCAGAGAAAACTCCATGAAGCACATTGAGGGAAATATATGAGAAGACATTCATTCAGGTAATTCTTCAGTCTATCTTTCTCTTGCCAAGGGTTTTTCTCTCTGTGTAGGGTGAGTTCCTTTTCTTTCCACATAAAGCTGAACATTGTATAGCTTTCTGTGTGTGCCCACATGCAAATAAGGCTTTTGTAAAATATCAGCTATTGAAAACTTGCTCTTTTTTCTCCTCTCACCATTAGTGAGTTTCTTGGCAGCCTTCATTGTTCTGAAAAAAATGGAATGATCTAGAAATTGTCATGGGATGTTTATAGTTGTAAGTCAGAATTTATAGTTCTTTTGCTCTAGTGAATTGAGCAACATCTATGTGAATTTATAGACAGCCTTTAGGGAACTTATTTATATGGTATGGATGAAGTTTTGGATATGATATATCTATGGAAGTCCAAAGATATCTTTAAATACTTTGTCCAAATTAAACAGAAATTGAAAACACTTTAATTTTTTTTTGTTTTAACCAGAGTCTTCTATTAATTTGGGATGTAGGATTTTTAAGTGCTGGAATCAATTAATTTTCATTTGTAGGAAAAGGGGCAGAAAGGAATATACCTGAAGATACAGTATAAGTTTTCCCTTTTGATGAGTTACGGAGTTTAAGTTTGATTTCAGATAAAGTATTGTGAGAGGTATCAATATACAAATCCAGTTTCTGAGATTAATTAGATTAAATTAGTAGGAAAGGTACTTTGTTTGCAGTAACAATTACAATATGCTATATTGAAAAGTGTGTGACCAACATGTTTGTGTAGTTGTGTAGTTAGATATCATTAAGGTGGTGTTATAGATTTTAATAAATTTCTTCAAGCACAAGAAAAAGTGTGAGAGATGTTAGAGTTTTACACAGAGCAGAGAAAATACCAAATGGTCTTCAATAAATGCTCTCATTTTTCCATTCTTTTTTGTGTATGTGCTGGTATTGGAGTTTCAACTTAGGGTCTTGTGTTTTACTTAGCTTTTCCTTTAAGGCTGGTGCCGTACTACTTAATCCATACTACCATTTCCAGTATTTTTGCTTTTTATTGGCAATATGAATATCACAGATATTGCTGCTTGTTGCTTGAGATCTCTTCGAATCTGAATCCTCAGATCTCCGCCTCCTACGTAGCTGGGATTACAGGTGTGAGGCACCAGTACTCTGAGAAATGCATTCATTTAGTCATGATATGCGGCAAATCACCACAAATGTATTTGTTTGTCCATTAAATACCAACAATAGTAGGACATAAGTTTGGTAGCTTGGGTGTAGTTTGTCTCTAGCAGCTGCTCACTTTCTACCAGGGGCCACCAGGCTATAGTCTCTCATGGAATGTAGGGATCTCTTCCAAGCTTAAGGGATGCCTGGTATGCTTTAGGTTCTGTGGTTGTGAGTCTGTGTTTCTGGTCCCCTATCATACAACCACTTTTGTCAGCTCCTAGACACCTCCATACTTTATTGACAAACATATTCTCCTTACTGTTTGATTCATTCTGTTGGCGTCACTGACTTCTAGAAAGGCCTTATTTTGCACTCACTCCTTGGAAGTAACTCACACCCAAATCTTGTGGGAACTAATTACATTTGTAGAATCTCTTTAATTTTGTTGTCTAGCAGGGCATATTGTGGGGTTAGATCCTTCCCAGACTGGAAGATAAAAGATATCCCAAGGTTCTGACTTGTGTATCACTTGATACACATAAAAAGCTATTTATTAGCTGGGCAGCGGTGGCTCATTCCTGTTATCCTAGCTACTCTGGAGGATGAGATCTGAGGCTCCCAGTTCAAAGCCAGCCATGGCAAGAAAGCCTGAGAGACTATTATCTCCCATAAACCACTTAGAAAACTGGAAATGGCACTGTGGCTCAAGTGGTGGAGCACTCGCCTTGAGCTGAAGAGCTGATGGACAGCGCCCAGGCCCAGAGTTGAAGCTCCACGGCTTAAAACCTACGTAGAAAAAGCTATTTACTATTCTAAGTGTCCTCAATTTCAGACACTGGTAATGTTGAGTTATTCTTTGATTTTTAGCCAATGAAGTGTGAAATTTAAGAAAAGGAAAGATAGTTCCTTTGGTGGAGTGGAAAACAATTCAGCAGTTATAGGGAATGAAAGGCAGTTAGGAGTAAAACTGAGGATAGATTCAAGAGCAGTGGCAGTGACTTCAGAGATGGGACAGAGGTAAACATGACAGATATATTTTAAAAAGAGATTATGTGGCTGAGAATGTGGTTTAGTGGTAGAGTGTTTGTCCAGCATGCATGAAGCTCTGGGTTTAATTACATAGTACCACATAAAAAGAAAAAGCCATAAGTGGCACTGTGGCTCAAGTCATAGGGTGCTAGTCTTGTGCAAAAAAGAAGCTCAGTGACAATGCCCAGGCCCTGAGTTCCTGCCCCAGGATTGTCAAAAAATAAAAAGAGAGAACATGTTAATAATGGATGAGAGAGGGATGCAGAGAACAAATTCATCACTGAATTTTTCCTCTATTTCAAAATCAAGACATCATTGCAGAGACAATAATGGAGCATAAAGATGGTCCAGAGAGAACATATCTTATGGAGAAATACAAGAATTTTACTGCAACTGTCCTGTACAGATAATCCATTAGACATAATTGTGACTCTAAATAGCACAAGAGCTCATTGTAATAGCACAAGTGTTATCTGTAGATTTTGTATGGGTGCTGGTCTTTAACCTTGATAAGAGCCTAGGTGCTATTCCTATTTTTTCCTCGAGAATATTACTGTATTACTTAAGCCACAGCTCCTCTTCTGACATATTTGGTGATTAAGTGGACATAAGCGTGTCATGGACTTTTCTTGACTCACCTGGCTTAACAGTGTTATCTCAAAATCTCAGCATTCTGAAGAGCTAGGATTACAGTTGTGAGCCACTAGCACGCAGAGAACCATTTCTTTTTCAGTGAAAGGAATTAGAATGCAGAATCATCAGAAAGATTCACCCTCAGTACAAAATAAATCATCAAGACCAGTTCACGAATACACACACACACACAAGCACACAAACAAACACACATAAGCTTCTCAGGGGTCTGTATCTCTTTCCCCAAAGGAATAGTATATTCTAAGGGTTAAATTGTGCTGTCACAGGCTCTAATCCCAGATATTGAGAGTTAGAGGTATAGGAGGATGGGGTAATGAGGGTGGCTTGAGTGAAGTTAGCACAAAACTATATGAAAAGCCAACTGAAAAAGAAAAAAAAATGGTTGGGGGAATGCAGGCACAATTGGTAGCGTATTTGCCTAGTAAGTGTAAGGCTTTCAGTTTATTCCTCAGTTCCATGAAAAAGACAAAAAGAATAGCATCTCAGTCCATTTTGTCATGGTTTAACAAAATCCTTGAAGCTGTATACTTCATACGGAAAAAAGGTCTATTTCAATCACAATAATAGTGGATGCAATGTCTAAATAGCATGCTAGCACATGGGCTATGGCCCCCTAGGTGCATCATATCACAGAGGACCTTTGCATCATGGCATGTGCTAGAATGACGATGATGTTAGTCCCTTCAGAGTTGATGAGATGACATTAATCTATTTATGACTGAAACCTCTCTTAAAGGTTCCACCTCCTGACACTGCTACATTGAGAAGTTAAGCTTCAGTGTGAGATTTGATGGTGACAGACCATCAACAGGCTTCTGACAGAGGCAGGTGCGACCATTGGAAGCCGAAGTCATTCATAAACTAGGCACCTTGGACAACTGCTTCAATCTCTTTGATTCTGATATTTTCTGTATTTGGGGCCATCTCACAGCTAGGATCCATCGAGTTCATGTCTGTTCCATGTGCCAGCTTGTTATGCTGAGTGTGATATAAGCTGTTAAACAATAGGGAGAACAAGGACGGAGATGGACACAAAAATGGAGGTTTGGCATTCTTCATGACACTTAATTAACATTAATAGATTTTATAGGTAAGTCATTAGAAAGCTGTATGTCATTATACAATACTTACATAGAGCCATGTAATACCTACTGTATGACATGGAAAGATACCTTGTAGAGCAGCCTGTTTACACATAATACAGACAATCCTATGAACACAAAGGATGGGAAAAAAATAAGTTCTGGCCTACAAAATTAATTGTCAACCTGAGTCAAAGCACACACCCTGAAAACATTACTGGAAGGAATAGGAGAAACCCTAGTTCTCCTTGGCACAGGCTGAAATTTTCTTAATAGACACCCAGAAACAGAACAAATCAAAGAAAGGTTGCACAAATGGGGATTGCATGAAAGTGCAGAGCTTGTGCATGGCATAGGACATAGCTGGCAAAATCAATAGAAATCTCGTGGATTAGGAGAAAATCTTCACTAACCATACAACAAACAAGGGTCCCATATCTAAAACATGCTTGGAACTCAAAAAATTAAATACCCCTACAACAAATCCTCAAATAAACAACTGCCTGATAAATAAGTGGGCTAAAGACTTAAAGAGAAAATTCTCTGAAGAGGAAATAACAATGGCCAATAGCCACATGAAGAAATGTTCAACTTCTCTAGCCATAAAAGAAATGCAAATCAAAACAACATTGAGATTCCACCTTTCCCCTGTTAGAATAGCTATAAATAAGAAATATAATAATAGATGTTGGAAGGGATGTGGCCAAAAGGGAACTCTACTGCATTGTTGGTGGGAGTATAAATTTGTTCAATCACTTTCGAAAACAGTATGGAGTTTCCTCAAAAGATTCCACATAGAGCTCTCCTATGACCCAGCTATCCCACTTTCGGTCATTTACCCAACTGATCACAAATAAGGCCATACTAAAGCTACCAGCACAGCTATGTTTATTGCAACATTATTTATCATAGCTAAGATATGGAACCAACCCAGATGCCTTTCAGTAGAGGAATGGATCAAGAAAATGTCATATATATATATATATATATATATATATATATATATATATATATATATATATATATATATATATATATATATATATATATATATATATATATAAATTCTATGCCTCCATCAGAAAAAATGACATCGCCCAATTTGTTAGGAAATGGAAAGTCTTGAGATAAAAATATATTAAGTGAAGTAAGGCATGTCCAATGAAACATAGGTCCCATGGTTTCCCTTATTTGCAATAACTAGTACATGTCTAGGACAAGCAGAAAAGGTCAAAATCTATGTACATATGACTAGATAAGATGAAGTTAAGTGAAATAAACCTCAAGATAAGGAAGCAAGGAGTTTTTCCTTTCTTGCTATTGTTTCTAACCTATTTATAAGGTATCATGTGATTTTTGGTTGCTTTGTATATTCCTCCCCTATGGTATAAACCCTGTTTTCACTATATTTGATTCTGGTAACCTGCATCTTGTACATATACTTCTCTAATTCGGGGACGGTAAGGGAAAACACAAAATAGTTAATTAAGGATACAGGTTGACCCATTGTAAAAATTTGATGTACAAGACACTACCTTGAAAATGACCTTTACAACATTGGGAGTGGTAGTTGTTTAGGTGGGAGGGAAGGGATGGTAGGGGAAAAAAAAAGGAGGAGGCAACAATGCTTGATAGGAAATGTACTCATTACCTTGCTCATGTAACTGAAACACCTCTGTACAGTATTTTTATAATAAAACACATTGAAAATTAATTTTATATATGGTAATGGGTCAGTACAAGGACTTGAATTTATGGGCCTTCCACTTACTTTCACACTTCCACCTGGGATCTGTATCTGTGTTTAAGTTTTTATTAATCTTTTTGTAAACGATAAATCTAGTAACACTGTCCCCTAATGTTTGTATGAAATAAGTTTTGGAAATTTTGCAAGGACTTAAGTCTTTTATGTTACATTCATCATTCTACTATCTTTCACTTTCTAATGTTCCTTGGAAGTTAAAGACAGGCTCTCTGTTGCATTTATTAGGAAATGTTTTGCCTGGACCCAGTCTATAATCCTAGCACCTAAGGAGGCTCAGATGAGGAGAATGTTGGCTTGAAGCAAAAGCAGAGAATTCCATGAAACTCCATCTCCAAAATTATGTATATTTACGCATATATAATTACAGATAACATATTTAATATGTAATATATTTGTGAAATATATACATATGTACATACTATATATCTGCAGAAGATGGGCACACTGAAACAATTGAAGGCACTGATTTAATTTCACTGCTGTCATTCTACTTTAATGATTTCCTTGAATGTCCTGTCCAATATAGATTTGTACATATCAGGCAGGCTGTACCCCATCACATATGAGTGCAAGAATAATAGGGTTTAGCTTATTACATAGTAGCTCATCAGGACAGAGGAAATATTCCTCAACTTGGTTGAACCAATCTTTATTGTTTGTTCCATACTGTGCCTCTCCTTTGGGTCTGCAGTTTTCAGTTTCAAGATAATATTTTGTTCTTTTGGAGACAAGTGAATGGAGAAATGTATGTGACCTCCAAGACAATTACCTCTATCTGGCTAAAATTCATATATTCAAATGGGAAATGTGCCATCCCCATAGAATACAAATGAGGACTGCCAAACACCAGATGTCTACATTGCAACCATTGTAATTTCCATGCAGGAATATTTTATAGGGACAAAATTAAGGTACCAAATATGTCCTTCAGCAACTACCCTTGGGAAATCCTCATGCTCATGCTAAAGTCATTGACCTTCACATTGCCTTTGTCATCCAAAACGATGTTATTGGGTTTAATGTCTCAGTGTTCATTTATATATTCATTAAAGTAATGCACAGTACTCACAATCTGAACAATCTCGTGACTTCATTCTTGAATAGGTGTTATGATTTTCACATATATGTCAGGAGGTCTATAGATGGTCAGTTCCACTGCCAGGTATTGATGCTCATCCTTTTCCCTCACCTGGTATGACCTAATCATGTGTGAGTGATGGAAAAACGTAATAATATCCATCTAATTTTTTTATTTTTTTGTGTGTCTTAGGGCTTGAAGTCTGGGCCTAGGCACTGTGGCTGATCTCCTCAGGTTAAGTCTAGTCCTCTACCACTTGAGCGACAGCACCACTTCCAGCTTTTTCTGTTCTTGTGGATGCGAGGCAAACATCTACCACTGATCCACAATCCCGGCCTGTCCATCTCATATTTGATCTGACAATTGTTGAACTCTCCTTTTAGGATTATTTTCATTACCACCTTAGTGTCTATGAGGTGGTGCTAGGCCAACTTTACATATCCATAGCTACCATAGTCAATGATCTCCTCCTTCACACTGTATTGTTCAGGGAAAATCTCCTGCTGTAGCCAATAATCTCCTTCATACTGTCTTGTTCAGTGAAAATCTCCTTTTCCTAAGAGCTTGAGGATAATTCACTGTGTTCCCCCATCTTTTGCTAGGATGGCAAGAAGTAAAGCTACCTAAATTTAGCTAAGCAAATAACAACCCCAGAGCAATAACCAAAAGGAAATACTCAAACCCAAACAAAACATAGCCCCCCTCCAAATAAAAAAAATACCACACACTCAATGTAGAACTGAGTCCAGCAGGTCACCAGGAAATCTCAGCACTTTAATGGACTGCAGAGGCCACCTACAATGGCTGCAATGGACCAATCACAGGTTGGCATGAACCCACTGGCTCTTTTAGTCTTGAGCCTGTAGGACTGTTGCCAAGGTTTCTACAGGTATGCGAGGCGCACAGAATGATGCCATTGCTACAGCCATGGCAGTGTTGCAGGAACTACAAGGGCATCAGCCAATGACTTCTGTCCTTAGTGGCTGCCAGGTCCTAGTGTTTGATCCCAAAATTTTGTCCTTCAGTACTATCCATGTCCTCATGTGTGATTCTGTTAGAACGCTGGCCATGTGCAGGAGCCAAACATACACCAGTGGCTTCCATTCAACATATGTGCAGGTCTTGGAACTTGCTCCAACAATTTAAAAACAAAGTGAATTCTTATGTATTTTTAGGTGCAGAGGGTACATGACAAAGGGTCCAATTGGAAATTTTCACTAAAGTGGATCCAGATTTTTTTTTGAACTTGACAATAAAGAGAAAATTCAAAGAATTAGTTAAGGCATATGAGGTGTCCGTATTTGTTGAATTATAACCCCCTTACACAACTGCTTAAAATAACATTAAAGTCTTTATTTGTTATGGACTTTATGTATTGTTGGAAACATACAATAGATCATTTTTGGTCTTTAAAAATCGTAATATCAGAGCCGGCCACTGGTGGCTCACGTCTGCAATCCTAGCTACTCAGAAGGCTGATACCTGAAGATCACGGTTCAAAGCCAGAATATGCAGGAAAGTCCGTGAGACTCTTTTCTCCAATAACCCACCAAAAAACCGGAAGTGGCACTGTGGATCAAGTGGTAGAGTGTTTGCCTTGAGCTGAAGAGCTGAAGGATAGCTCCTAAGCCCAGAGTTCAAGCCCCATGACCAACAAAAAAATAAATAAAAAGTTATAATATCAGTATGCACTTTGGTGTTTTCTTAATGGAATCCAAGATTAGCCCTATAGCTCTTGAGAGGAACTAAAACAATAACACACGTTTGAATAATAACATATAACAATAACATGCGTTTGAAAGAAGGCAGGAAGGATCAGCCTACTGCAAAGTGACTATTGCCAGAATGAAACCCCTATAGAAATACTTTTTTTCCTTTTCAATATTTACTAATAAAATCCATCCTTGTATTAATGGCAATACATTACTACTTTAATATAAATTAAGCACGTTCTCTATTCAACTCAGTAAATTTTGACAACTATTTAATTATGTAATCCTGAGTCCCTTATAAAGTCAATAAGTTGGCACTTTTGTCATTTACCTTAAAATGCAATGTAACTAAGACCAAGAAAGTTTTATAGTTAGGTGGGTCATGAAAGCAGCTGTTTTCTCACATAAAAATTAAATCCAGTAGGATACTTCATGGAATCCAAAATCTGAACAGCTGCTCTAACTTTTGGATTTTAAAGACCTCATCAATTTACTCAAGATATTCAAGGTCTTTTTCTTTAAATCTAGAATGATTGATGTTAAAAGAATAGTGATATCACTTCAGAATTATCTGATACTGTAGCAAAATGCCTTATGCCATACAGCTCCATGAAACGGGTTATTAACATCTATAAGAGTGAGAGAAAAGAGAGCATCATCCTTTCCAAAGACAGTTTCTTAACAGATAGTTTACATCTGCATTCTTGAAATCCATAAGGCAGTGTGCTGATATGCTCAAAGTGAAGAACAAAGGTTGGAGTAGGGAACTTATGTAATAGAACCCCTGCCTAGAATATTGGAGGTCATCAGCTTGAACTCTCCTACGGCCAAATCCATCAGTATTCCTTTAGAGAAAGAGTTATAGCTGTGTATTTCAATTTCATTGTGATGTTATAAAAAATTCCTTAAGCCGTAAGAAAGCCCCCATTTGACCACAGGTGTGCATTGTAGGAAAAAAGATAAATCAATAAAAGCAAATTCAAATATTCTGAGACACTTACAAAAGTTCTGGACATCATTTTCTCTTGGGCTGCTGCTGTGCAGGCCCAATATTTGATCTGAAGTGAAACTTGGAATTACAAAACTTAAAACCCAAAGTCTAGTAACCTCTAAATGGCCTGTGTAACTCCTTAGTTCTCATACCTGACACTGTGACTTAGTGGGAAAGGCAGAGAGCAGATTTCCAGCTATTGCAGACTTCTTCCATAGTGAACAATGAGCTACCATCTTCAGTCATGTGGTTCCAGCACAGACTTGGTTGAGGTCTTTGAACCTGAGTGTAGAAGTTTGACTCTCCATAGTGTGAATTGGAAATTTGGCCTCTTAGTAAGATAGGTTTGGAGGACCTTGGGTAACTGTGGGCTAGTCTATTTTTAATAGCTTCTGCTTTGTGCACATTTGGTTTAAATGCAGAGATACATAACTAACTAGTAGGAGTGGTCAACCTAGGGTAGAGCAAGAGAGCCACAGGAGAGGGACAGAGATCAAACTCATGCCGTCTGCCATTTTATGCTGCTTCAATTGACATGTTCTGCATGAATTTTAGTAATTCAAGAATAAAAACTATGGGTTGGGAAGGTGGCTCAGTGGTAGAGTGCCTGCCTTGCATGCATGAGGCCCTGGGTTCCATTCCTCAGCACCATATAAGCAGAAAAGTGCCCGAAAGTGGCTCTGTGGCTCAAGTGGTAGAGCTCTAGCTTTGAGGTGAAGAACTGAGGGACATCGTCCAGGCCCAGAGTTCAAGCCCACGATTTCCCCCTCCAAAAAAAGAATAAAAATTAACATTACATATAGATTTTTCAATTGCCTCTTTGCTTCTGACAAAAATTAAAAGTAAAAATGAATTTAAATGGAAAGGCAGTATGGTAAGAGCAGGGAAAAGTAATGGAGAAATGATTGTGGACAGTTCCTGAAGTCCAATCAGGAGGCTTTATTTACCAACAATGGGAAATAAAATGAAACTATGTAACAAGAGAGGGCCTGCCTGCTTTTTCTCAGCAACAATGCAGCCCTGTCTGCTTTCCTTAGCAACAGCCCTGCCTGTCTTTCCTCATTTATGCCAGAGCCAAAGGGCTCAGTATACCATGACTAAGGGAGGATGTTAGAGCTGTCTTTGTAAGATGAAAAAGAACAAGCCCTGGATCCCTGGATATGTCTGGAAACCTAGAAAGCCTCTGGAGCCTTAAACTTTTAGGCCTTTAGATACCAGTCTTCCACAGAAATTAAACATTTAGACAGAAAGCCAAGATGTGCTCTGAAGTATGTAGATTCCCTTACTCAAAGAACATAAAGACCTCCCAATGACACAGTCCTCCCTGCAAACAACAGCCCTTCCTAGTGAGCCTCAGGGATTAGAAGGCACATTAATCTTTTCTACCTTCCAGAAACCAACCCACACCCCGAGGGCACCATGACAGCAGGAAGGGAGGGCTCATCCCTGTCACAAACCAAGGATGAAGCTCAGAGGAACACACATAATCTCATAATGTACTCAGACCTCCTAAAATTCCAACACCTTCCAGAAGGTGTTGGATCAAAAAGATCAAGCTGTCATGCCCAGCTCTAAAGCCCAAACTTCCCACCCAGTGTGAGCCCAATTGAGTGACGTACAAGCCAAGTAAGGCTCTCTGATAAATTTCCTAAAACCATTAGACTCCATGCCAGCATGATGTTACTTGTCTTCTGGTGACAAAGCCTCGGGATCTTTCAAGAGAGAAGCTGTCATGACCTTAACTCCACCTGCCATGGGCAGTTCAGCAAGCTTTACTCTTTTGCTCCCTCAGCGACTGGTTTAATTTTGGGATAATCTCAACAACACAGTCTCCTAATACCACTGTCCCCAAGGGGAGACTCTCCATCCAACCAAACAGTCAAACAAACTGGAGGTGTTCTCTTTGGGCAGGACAGACCAGCCTATTTCCAGGGGCTCCCCTTCCCCCTAGATGCCTTGGAAGGGGCATCTGCTCCCTCCTGCAGCAGACCTGCAATTCCTCCCAGACCTGCACTGACCACAGCAGCTTCTAGACAGCTGGACACTGCATGTCCAAGTTAGGAGAGGTGCTGTCTCCAAGTTCTATGATTCAGGAGATGCTAGGCAGTTTTTTGTGCTGCCAGGTGTGCCAGGTTGAGGACTCTGCAAAGCCAACCAGCAAGGTTTCACCTACCAGCCTGCCCAGTGTGCAGCTGGCCAAGCCTGGTGTCTGCTTGGGCTCATGTATCCCTAGAACTGCAGAGTTAGGGAACCTTCAGATTCCCCCTGCCAGAGCCAGCATTGAATTGCCCACAAAGAGCACCAACTGCTCCTGGTCCATCTACTGCTGTCTTTAGCAGTTTCCCCCCACTAGCATGGGACTCTCTGGTGCAACCAGTCTTAGTGGGATATTTCTGGGTAGCAAGCACGCATCACTTTTCATTTGTAAGCCAGCAGACTACTAATACAGGCTCATCATCTGCCCCGTGCCAACCTGGACAGCCCTGCCCCTCCCAGCTTCATTGTCCACCCTGTGTTTAGGGGCCCCCTGAGCTCAGGTTCTGCTCCCGAACCTGCCCATATATTCTGAAAAGAGCCCAGAGAAATACTTGGCCTTTTTTGTGCCCCAGAAGTCAGGCCACAGTGAGGCTTATTCAACTCCTGCCTTGCTCCAAGCATATCCTCCAACAGAAGAACACCCCCAGGCTCCACTGCAGACTTCTGATAGGTAAAACAAGAGGCTGTCCTTGTACTGTCCACAGTCACTAGCCAACAGTTCTGTCAAAGGGGCATCTGCTAAGGCCTCCCAAGTGGATACAGGGGCTCTGACATCAAGACAGGGGCAGGCAACATCCATGCAGGTTGACTTTGGAGAAGCTCCACTTCCAGGTACAGACCTCGTGGCCTTTGAATCAGATCATGACATTGCAAAAGATCACAGCACACACTAGAAGAACCCAATAAGCAATGACCCTGTGCTCAAAAACCTGACAGAGGTGGGAAATCAGAGAGAGAGAGAGAGTCTAGCTGTGCTTTGATGCTTTTTCAATATCCTTGCCAAGAAAAGCATACTTTTATCTAGAAATAAAGAGGAAAACTTTGAACTCTAATATAGATCAATTAAACTTCCTACCATAAACAATCACAAAAGTGGAAACTGTGTGATAATAAATGTATGTATATAAATGTATATGTAATATAAATATGTAGGTATGTATATGTATATTAAAATATACAATTTGAATATATATGTATAATTTATATATGTTTAAAGTACAGAGGGAAAAAAGTAATACATAGTATTTGAAGGAATAATAACCAATACCCTCCCAATTTTGATTGAACGCATGAACCCTTCTATGCAGGAATCTAGCAGCTCAAAAAGTCAATTAACATAATTACCCAGGTCCACACTAAGACACATTTTAATTAAATAAAGACAGAAAACTTCCCAAAGCACAGAGACAACTCATCACACCCAAGTAAACTTCAATGATATTATGAAAAATTTCTCATGAGAAAATAGGTTAACTATTGGACAGCAAGGGCAACAAATTGAAAGTGCTAAAAAGACATATCGAAAACCCACCTTTCTAACAAATATACTTCTTCCAAATGTAAGAGATGAGCTAAGTACCTACCGATGGCTAAGGCCTATAATCCTTACTACTCAGGAAGGTGAATTGTGAGGATTGTGGCTCAAATCCAGCCTGGAACTTGTCTTTCAGGAGGAAGTTTTAGGACACAGGTGTCCTTGAGAAGGAGGGAGGCCTTGTGCAGGGCCATTGCTGGAACAAGACATAGGATAAGGTGGCCATCAAGAATGGAGGCTATTAGCTAGTGTCACCACTGAAGCAATTTATAATATGCAGTAGTCCTCTAGAAAATCAGAGGATTTTGACCACTGTCCTAGTGGTTTCAGAAATGCCATGATAAAGACCAGAGCAACTTCAAACCCACCTGGAGTCCTTAGTAACAGTCTTTGAGGCCTAAGAGGTAGAGTGTCAATTTTGGCAGGCTGTGATTGGTCCACTATTTTTGGGACCTCACTGGCCCAGACTCTGATTGGTCCATTTCCTCCATGATATCACTATGCCTGGTTGTGATTGCTCCAGGGTGTGAGGCCATGCAGGATATATAGGAAGCCACCATGTTCCAACCTATGTCAGTTAACAGATCTGGGAGATCTTGCTTGAGGGCCCGCTGGACTGACTCAAAGCTGATTGTTTTGCTTGTGGGGACTGGTTGTTGTTTGGATTTTGGTATTTCTTTTTACTGTTTCTGGGTTTTCCAATATTTTATTTAGTTTATTTTAGGTAGGGTTGCTACCTGCCATAATAGCAGAAGGATGGAAGAACACAAAGAATCAAGCTCAAGCTCCTTGAAGGAAGAGATCAAGGAACAATACCAGATGAAAGAGCTCATCCACAAAGGTACCTATGGACAAGTGAAGCTGGCACATCCCTAACTCACAGACAAGGATGTGGCATTTAAAATACTCTAGAAGTGAGAGTCCTCATCATTGGATAAAGAATGAAGTGAACATTTTTAAGACGGTATGGCACAAACACATCATTAGGTTGTACTAAGTGATGGAGAAGGAAGAGTATGTATGTCTCATCATGGAACTGGCCATTAGGGGATACCTCTTGGGGTGGATCTGAAAATCCTGCCATCAATATGAGGATTAAACCAGGAGGCTCATCATACAAATTGTAAGTGTTGTTCACCACCTATACCAAAACAGAATCACACACGACCTTAAGTCCAACAACATCCTATTGGACACCAAAGGCAATATCAAGGTCAGTGGTTTGAGTCTGAGCATCTGGCTCACCCCGGGGCAATTCCTAACCAATGTATGTGGTGCTGTGCTATTCTATCCCCCTGAAATATTCCTCGAAGGAAGAAATGATGCCAGGTGCAAGGGAGACTGAAATCTGAGGATCAGGGTTCAAAGCCAGCCCAGGTTGGCTCTACCATCTGAGCAGATTCATACTGATACCAAAGACTAATTTGAGGAGGAGATGGCAGAGGACAGAGTTGGCTAGCAAAATAGCTACCACTCTTCTCAGAACAAGCTGCTGAATTTGGGCCTAGGAACAGAGCAGTTCCAGCCAAGTGTGGAGAGCCCTAAGAGATATCAAAGATAACCTCACTTGAAAGCCAGGAGGCTGTTATTGGGATGGGAGAGATTTGTAGGGGGTCTACTAAAAAAATATTTGTAAGTGGGACCCAAGAATGGAGATCAAAATATAGTTTGCCCAGCAACGCCCTCAGTCTATCCCAGAAGACAGGTGGACCAACTGTCTTAGGATGGATTCCAGACAAGGGACACCTTGTACTGCACTGATAAACTGACATTGTAGTTATTAAAGCATATAATTTTTGTGCATTATATCAGTTCCTTCCACATGCAAAACGATTTGAATTATATTTAAACTACACCTTAGTCTTTAAAAATGTAGTTTGATTTATTTTATTCTATGTTATTCAAGATGAGTCTCATTATGTAGCCAAGACTGTTCTTAACTTCATAATTCTACTGCCTAGGTACAGATGTGTACCTCCATGTCATCCATCATACTATAATATGCACCTTTACTTAAGTGTTAATATCATATTTATCCCTTGGCAGTACTGGGGTTTTGATTCAGAGGCTGCTTGGTAAGCAAGTGCTCTACTCCTGCCCCAGTCCTTGCTCTTCATTTTACTTTAGATGAGCTCTTATTGTGTTATTTCGTTTGGGTCTTTATCAGACTGTGATTGTAATGTATTTTTCTGCTGGGAAGCTGACATCTAACTCAGATAGTTCAAACCCTTTTTGTCTTTTTATAGTTTTAGTAAATATATTTTTTTATAATAAAGATGGTACACAGAGTCATTACAATTATATGTCATTTTAAAATTCAAAACCTTATTTTAAAAGAGTTAACATGCATATAATCACTAAAATTTATCTCTAGAAAAAATGACTACCAGAATAAATGTTTTTGAAGGCTGGGTCAGTGGCATTTGGTATTGTTCTCACTTCAGCTCTAGACAATGCTATATAGTTCAAGACCTGCATGGCCTAAATAAAACCAAGTAAAAAGTTAAAAAAAAAATGATCCTTTAGGGCACAGCTGTGGAAGGTTTGAAATACTTTTGTACATTTTACTGACCATTTGTACATTTCTGTGGTGATGAAAGTGATATAGCAATTATGTTAGAATTTGACACATTCTTCTAACATAGCATAGCATTACCACATGACCCAGCAATTCCGTTGCTCATTGTATACTCAAAAGAACTGCAAACAAAAACCAATAGCTCACATGCCAACGATAACATCAGCAATGTTTACAATAGTCAGGAGTTGTAAACACCTGGAGTGTCTATCAGATGAATAGGTTTATAAAACGTGAGGTATGCATAAATGATGACTCATCCACAAAAGGCTGCAATTAATATATATTTGTCATCGATGGACACAAAAATAATCTATTATGTGAAATATATTGACTAAACCATTTCATAAGAGAAAAATGGAAGAATAAAAGTTTCTGGGGCAGGTCATTGAGGGTGATTAATACTCAATGATTGTGTGGATTCCATCATTATTGAAAAGAAAGTTCACGAACAGAGGTAATGGTTACAAAGTAGTGTGGATATAATTAATATCACTGAATTGTATTCCTTCCTAGCAATCATAAGGCCCTGTTTTCAACCCCCTGCACATCCAAAAAAAGAAATGCTAAATTGTCCTTCTGTTACTTGCCTTGAGTGGTCGGTGCTCTTCTACTGTTATGATTGTATTCCTCAGAGGCTCTCTGGTGGATCTCTGATGTTTATTCATTCTCTTACATATGACCCATCATTTGAATATTGAGGTTGAGTTTTAAAGGATTTGTGAATTAAAATGAGGGCAGTGGCTGTAGTTTAACTCGAGGCTAAAGAAGGAAGATCCCTATTCAGACAAGGCTGCATAGAAAGGTCATTTCCAAATCACCATACTAGTGCTGAAACTGGAGGGACAATTGCTTGTAAGCATTTACAAGTGAGAGAAAAATAAGAGATAAGTTTCTGATAACATTAGATTTTGGTCATGTCAGTTTAGATTTAATATTTGCATGAATTTTAAAAATTTTTCCTTTCCCCTTACTTTCAGTATATTATTTTGAAATTTTGTAGTGTGTTCTTGTTTGCTGCGTTTAAAAGAAACAGTTTTCCTTTGCATCATATTAACATTTTTTGTATTACATTGTGTTATTTATTTTTGAAAGTTTTTATGGGTTTTTTTTTCTCAATCTAGAGACTGGCCACTGCCTCAGAGATTTTGCTCAGTTCTGCCAACTGAGTCACAGCGCAACTTCCAGCTTCTTTCTTTTTGAAAAATCTCAGGCAAAGCCCAGCACAACTAGGGAAGTTGAAATCTGATGCTCTTGGTTTGAAGCCAGTCTGAGCAGCAAAGTCTGAGGTTCTTTTATTTTCCATTGGTTGTGGGGCCTGAACTCTAGGCCTAGGCATTGTCCCTCAGCATTCCAGCTTAAGGTTAGCGCTCTATCAATTGAGCTGCAACACCATTTCCGGCTTTTTTTGTATATGTGGTTCTGAGGAAACAAATCCACGTCTCATGCATGCAAGGCAAGCACTCAACCACTGAGCCAACTTCCCAGCCGGAGTCTGAGATTCTTATCTCCAATTAATCACCAAAATGCTGGAGTGGTAGGACTCTAGCCTTGAGTAAAACAGGGCAAGTTCAATTCCTCGTACTGGTAATTACATGCACAAGTCTCATGGACATTTGGTAGGTCTAGCTTTGAACTGCAGCCCTTAGATTTCAGCCTCCTGGGTAGCTAGGATTTACAGGCGTAAGCAACCAGCCTCTGTCTTATTTTAATATTTTTAACCAGCTCTTCCCTTCAACCTCAATGCTTTTTATTGCGGTCAGTAGACCTAATCTTTGGGCCTCATTGCTGTTTCTTACCTATTTTTACGGAGGGTAGGGTTTGAACTCTTGGCCTGAGTGCTGTCTTTGAGCTCTTCAGCTTAAGGTGAATGCTCGAGTTCTTCACCTACAGTGTCACTTAAGGTTTTCTGGTGGTTAATTGGACATAAGAGTCTCATGAACTTTCCTTCCCAGGAAGGCTTTGAACCGTGATCTTCATACCTCAGCCTCCTGAGTAGCTAGGATTACAAGACAGAACCACAAGTGTCCTTGTGTTTCTTAGCTTTTTGGCTCAAGGATGATATTTTACAACTTCCACAGCTCAGCTTTTAGCTTTTTTTCTGGCTTATGGACATAAGATTCTAATGTACTTTTCTGTGTAGTCTGGCTACAAACTGATCCTCAGATTTCAGATTCCTGAGGTACTCCAATTATACACATGAACCATAAAACCATTGCTCATTTTAAAATGTTAATATGTTCTTTTTTCCACTTAAAATTTTTTTTTGCATTTTTTTAAAATTTTTATTGTATATGTGCTAGTCATGGGGCTACAAATCAGAGATTGGATACAATGCCAGAGCTTTACCTTCAAGACTAGTGGCTTACCAAATGAGCCAAAGGAAAGCTTGTAGATATACTTGTTTTGTCTTGGTGCTTGAACTAAGGCCCTAGGTGCTGTCCTAAAAAGTGATTACCCAGTTTGCCATTTAAGTCACAGCTCAACTCCATTTTTTTTTAATTCTTGGTAGTTAATAGGAGATGAGCCTTATGCGAAGCCCCGAATGAATCAGTTGCCTGAAATCTGAGGATCATGGTTCAAAGCCACCCAGGGCAGGAAAGTCCATGAGACTTTTAGCTCCAATTAATCAATGAAAAGTTGGGAGTGGTGGAGCTCTATCTTTGAACAAAACATTCTCAAGCCATAGGATAGCACACAGATGCACACAGAGAGAAAGCCTTATGGACTTTCTTGTATGGTCTAACTTTGACACATGCTCCTCAGATTTCATCCTCTATTCATCCTCTCTCCGTTTAAAATTTTATTGATCCTGCGGCTTCACCTCTGACTCTGGGACCTATATCTTAGCTTTCACAATCAATGCTGGTGTTTTTAACACCTCTGCCACAGCTCAAGGTTTTGTGCTGTGTAACTGGAGATAAGAGTCTCAAGCAGGTTCCTCCCCTGGCTGACTTGACACTGCAATCCTCAGATGTCAGCCTCTTGTGTAGTAAGGATTACACACATGACCAGCAACATTTGGGTCATTTTAAAACTTTAATATGTGCTTGCTTCCACCTCCTTTTATTTTTATTATTTTTTTCATTTTTGCTTGGCCTGGGAGTAGAAATTGAATTTCAGATGCTCTCTCAGTGCATACATGGGACTAACCATAACGTTTGGCTTTTGTGGGAAAGTTAATTGGAGAGAAGAGCTATGCCAGATTCAGGAGGCTGAAAATTGAAGAAAGTCCTTAATGCTCTCTTCTCTAATTAACCACTAAAGTCTAACTTGGACTTCCTATCACTGTACAATCACTCACGACTGACCTGGTCATCTACAGACACTTTCTTGTAAATGTCATCCTTTGAAAACATGTACAATTCTATTTGTTCCTCATCTTAAGATCTAAACCTACATAGCGCTGATCTCAATTAGTCATGGAATACCAAATACGATAGGAAGACAAACCTGAGAGAGAGACATGTAATACAAAAGCAGAGCTTGCTCAGTTCCTCAGCACTCAAAGAGGGGAGGATATGGAAGGGGGGGAGAACTTCATGAGCCTTTCTACTCTTTATTTTAGCAGTGGGTTTGTGGGAAATGTGTGGTTTTATTTCAACATGAAAATATCTCAATGCATGGCGATCTTGCCTGATGGGTTTATATTTTCTGCATAAATGTTATGGAAACTCATACATAACTCTCTTTTCATCCTGCAGTAAAGGTCAAAGCAGCAGCAAACGGAGATGAAAACAGATGATCGCCAGAGTCACAACTTAAGAAGGTTTCAGAGGATGGGGATTTTCCCTTGACTCCTTTTCCACTTTCTCCTGATAGCTCGTAACTGTAGGAGACAGTTGTTTGTAGGAATTTTTGTTTTTCTCCAGATTCAAGTCTTATCTCTGCTTAGTTTGCTTCTCTATGCAGTATTTGACTTGCTCAGCTCCTGCCTGATTGCATCAACGAACTCCTCTTTCAGCTTGGTTAGTTCTTTTCTCATCTCATCTAAAATATCCTGCTTCAGTCTGTCACAGTCAAGGCTTTCTGTCTGGACCCGGTCATCACTGGGCTGGGACAAGGGTGTGGACTTATAATGGCTCATAGGACCTGTTGTCAAAAACAATCTGATTTTTTCCTTGGAGAATCTCATCTGGAGATGACGGGTGACTTGCTGCCATTCATTGTATTTGTTCTTTCCCAAGGTTTCCTGGTTGGTTCAGGTGTACTTGTTGATGAGACCTTAGAAGTTACAGGTTCTGATTCTTCATTTTTTCCTTCTATTGTTGATCCCTTTTCGGCCATTCTCCTCCTTCTGGCCATCAGGAGACTCATTTCCTCCATTAAGCTGCTACCTGCCAAGGGAACGGGTCCATTTCCACCACCCATGTCTGTTTTAGCTGACACGGAGTTCACATCTGTGAACACCGTGCAAAGAGGCATCTTCCACCCGTGACAATTTCCTAAGCTTGGCTCCAGCAATCACAGCTGCAAGTCCAGTTAAAGGACGATTGTCTTCTGAAAAGGATCCTTAAAAAAAAATCCGGATGCAGGAAGGGAGGGGCAGGAGGTGGTACAAGAGAGGGGCTTGATTAGGAAGAGGGCGTGGGGGATGAGGGCCAGAGGATAGCAGTGGGGGTGAAGGAGGAGGTTCTGGGGGAGGAGAGAATACAGAGTCCTGGGCTGGACCTGGTGGGAGTGTTGGAGGAGATGGAGGTGCAGGTGGTCCCAAGATAACACCCTGCGGGGCTGGAGCCTCCGACAGCTGAGAGGCTTCCTGAAAGCCTGGCTCAGAAGCAGAGGGGTCTCCCAGCTCAGAGTTTACAGGGGTCTCCACAAAGGCAGAGGTGGCATTACTCGGCACTCTGCTCTCTTGATCCCATTCCACTTGCTCCAGCTGCTCCATCTGCTCCGGCTCCAGCTGCTCCACCTCTCTCTTTCCAACCTCTCTCCAGCCTCTCTCTCTCTACCTTTCTCTGGTCTTTCCCTCTCCATTCTTTCTGTCTCCAGCCTGTCCCTCTCCAGCTCCTTCTGAAGTTTCTGTTCTTGCAGTTGTCTTCTTTGGATGTCCAACTCTTCTTGGGATGGGCCATTTTGAACTTGATCAGGTAGTTGTGAATTTTATCTAGGCAATTTTGGTCCTGCCTCCTGTGAATTCAGCACTTCTAAGGCATGCATCATGCAATTGCGAAGACATTAGCATCCTCTTTGCTGTCATAGTTAAGACTGTACACCTGCCTGGCATCTCGCCACTGGTGGAAGGTCTGTGTTGCTTGATTATACTTTAATCCTTTGGGGATGGCACAGCTGATCACCAACTGATGATCCTGGATCTTCCTGCCCAGCACTCTGAATGTGTTGTTGCCTGTATGGTGATAGATATGAACTCTGCTGAACCCAGTTGAACCACAGCTGGCACCCACTTTTATTGGCATCATCACAAACCAATGCAGCAGCTCTTCCCTGACAGATACTCTGTTCACTCATTGAGCCGGCGGGCCTGATGGATGCGGCACAGGAGTGCGCTCCTCTGGGATGGCAGGGTTGGCTCATTCAGTGCTTCTCTGCTACACTGGCGGCCAGCTACTCCATCACCTGCTGTCGCGCCGGTCAGGCCTGGGTTGCAGGGTAGGTGGGCTGCTTTGGCTGCCTGCTGCTGCCGCTGCTCCTGCACAGGCACCTGAGGACCACGAGGACCAAGAGGACTGCAGCCATCCCAGCCATGGGAGGAGAGTGGGGCGTGCCATGAGGCGCTGGTGCGGGGTGTGTGGAACACTCAGGCTCTGCCCTCGCCCTCGCCCTCCCCTACCACTGTCGCCCTCCCCCTTTCTTCCCCCGCATAAGTAAACTTTTATATCTTACAAAAATAACTTTTAGCTGGGGACTGGTGGCTCATGCCTGTAATCCTACTCAAGAGGCTGACATCTAGGATCACAGTTTGAAGCCAACATAGGTAGAAAAGTCTGTGAAATTCTTATCTCCACTACACTACCAAATATACTAGAAGTGTGGCTATGACTCAAGTAGTAAAGTGCTAGGCTTCATCAAATGATCTCAGAGCCCAGGCCACGAGTTCAAGCCCCTGGACTGGTACAAAAAGAAAAGTTTCATTAGTTTACATTATACTAGGATTATGGTGTGAGACACCAGTGCTGAGATTAAGAAACAACTTTTGTAGTAGCTGCCACTTTTGATCTTTTCCCTAGGAGTTTTTATGATTGATTTTATCCATGCCTTATATTTACATTCCACTAATGGAATTATTTTTTTGGTTGGAGGCACATTTCAATAATTCAATAACATATCAAAAACACATTTTTCGTTATTTTAAATAGAGAAGGGAAACATATGATGAGTCTGAGCCCAGCAGAGAATGAAAGATGGTTTGATTGCAGATATGTGGAATGTATTCCAGGATGTGGGAACCTACCAATTTGGGTGCTTCAGTTATCAGGTCTTCCTGAAGCTTCACAATAAATTTCTATGATGTCATAGCTACCTTTGCTATCACAACCGATAGGTGTCAGGCACTGATCTCACCCTTAGGTGGACTTAGATACACAAGGTGAAAAACATAATATTTAGAAGAAATGACGATTTACCATAAGACCACAGCTTAATGAGCTTTCCTGATTGAACTTTGAGATTTCATGAGCAGGACAGGCTCATCTCCACACAAGACTACTAAGCACTGAGGACCAGGCACTATTGTAGGCAACTAGAGAGAAAGATGTGAATGCAGATGTGAATGGCCTGCCTCCATGCACATGTCATGCTGTTGGAGAAAACCATAAATCAAAAAGTTAATGTCAATAAATCAGAAGGATGGTCATGTGGGGAGACAGCTTCACTTTGAGGATTGGAGGAAAAGACATGATATAATAGTAGGAGGCATCATCCATGCGATTATTGCTTTTCCAGGCTGGCTCCAATCTCAATCACAGATCGCATCCTCCTGAGTTGCACATTATAGGTGTCAGGCACCTGCACTGGGCTCTTTGATATAAATATCTATAACAAATGTGTGTTAAGTTTCTTGGAAGTTTTTTGTGAGAAAGGTTAAAAATTAAACATATTATGCACCCTAAACTTTCTTTTCACTATCTTCTAATTATTTCAATATGAGCCGTTTTACTCACTTTTTGGAAAAGTCAAGACATTTTTTTTTTCATTGTTCAAATCCTGGGGAGGGAATAAAAATGACAGCTTCTTTGCCAAAATACTAGAATGTACTAGTCATTTTAACTGACCAGTTTTGCCAAATAATATGTCTTGCCCTTCATGGATTTTTCATCTTCAATAATGTTAGATGAATAAAACTATAAATAGGAGAAAAGCAACCACATATTAGCAAATTTATCACAATGACATATATAAGCTGTCCACTTTTTACCAAATGAAAACAGTTGCCACAAGCATTAAAAATTTGAATAAAACTTGGAGATTCTTCCTCTTCATACAGTTGGTTTTTTTCTTTTTTTCTTCTTGTTTTGTTTGTTTTGGTTGGTTGTTGGCCTTGACCTTTTGGTCTGGGGGCAGTCCCTCAGCTATTCAGCTCAAGGAGAGCGCTCTACCACTTGAACCACAGCACCACTTCTGGTTTTCTGGTGGTTTTTTGGAAGTAGGTCTCACAGAGTTTCTTGACCAGACTGGCTTTGAACTGAAATCCTCAGATCTCAGCTTCCTCAGTAGTAGGATTGCAGATGTTAGCCACCAGCAACTGGTCAAAATAGTATTTTTTTCAATTTGGCTAGCTTGAATGATTGCCAAGGAAATAAATAGAACGTAAAATTGTTAATTTGTGCTAAAATTTGCAATAGTTTTACCTTGAAGAGTAGTGAAATATTTAGAATTACATATTTTGAGAAAATGTAGCTGATTAGCTTTTATTGATTTAAAATACTAATATACATCTCTTTTTTATTTAAAATACTAAAATATATCTCTCTTTGTAGACACTGAATTCTGAGTTCAAAACTTGTACTTGTTGGCAGTCACTCTGAGAGTTAATTCTGTCAGCTCATTTTTAAATCAATCATAGATTAAATAACTTGAAGCTTACAAGGTGTCTTTTGGTAAGAATAAGTGAAATAAGCCTAAACTCCTGCCTTTCGAGTAACAGAAGAAATCTTAACGTCTAGAATGTATAGACTCAAAATATGAAACACACAAAGAACATTAAGGGAAAAGAACAAATAATCTTATCAATAAATAGGTAAGTGAATTGACTAGATAGGTCCCAAATTAAATATAGATATCTACAGAATACACGAAAAATATTCAATGTCTTTAGTAATCAAGGAAATGCAAATCAAAGATATGTTGAAGTTCCATCTCTGCCTAATGAGAATGCCTATTATCAAAGAAAACACAAATATTGGCAAAGAGGTGGGGAAAGACACTCTACACAGTGTTGGCAATTAAGTGAATCAATGTAACCACAACAGAAATCAGTGTGGAAATTCCACCCAGGAAATCCTACATATACACCTGAAGAAATTTAAGTCAGCGTTATAGTAGAGCTGTGTGCACACATATTTTTTATAGCAGGATTCAAAATAGTCATGTTTTAGAATAAGCCACCACAGGCAGGAAAGTATGTACAACTGTTATCTCCAATTAACAATAAAAACAAATCTGGGAATAGAGCTTTAGATCAAGTGGCAGAATACCAGCCTTGATGGATAAAAAGCCAAGCAAGAGATGAAGACCCTAGGGTCAAGCCTCAGGACTGCCAAATGTGCATGTACACACGCATTGCCCCTCTCCCCCGCACAATGCTGCCTATATTTTTTAGCCAAGCTTCTTATTCCCCTTTGATTCATGCACCTATGACAGAGCTAAATATAATGGGAAAGTGATATTTAAAATGGTAAACTTATACTGAATACCCAGGTATATTTCTCATTTTTTTTTGTAGTCACTGGGCTTGATCTCACAACCTGAGTGCTTTCCTTGAGCTTTTTCACTGCAGGTTGACTCTCTACAACTTGGAGCTACAGTTCAACTTCCGGTTTTGTGATGGTTCATTGTAGATAAAGAGTCTTTAGGACTCAGTCCTCCATACACTTTCTAACGGCAATTCTCAGATTTCAGCTTCCTGAATTGATAGAATTACAGGCTTGATCCACCAACACTGGGCTAGAACCTGAGTATTTTCACCATTGCCCATTGGAAGAATTCAATTCTTTTTCCTCCGGAATGCTTGCCATGCACATTTCTCTCTGGATAGCAATTGAGCAAAGAGAGAGGTTCCAGTAGCTCACACCTATACATAATACCTACAGAAAAGTCTGATATCTGAGGATAGTCGTTCAAAGCCAGCCCAGACAGCAAAATCTGGTAGACTTTTCATCCCAATTAACCACAAAAAAGCTGTATGCTGAGCTGTGCCTCAATCAGTACAGCTCTATGTTGATCAAATATCTCAGGGATAGACCTCAGTCACTGAGTTCAAACCCCAAGATCAGTGAACACGGGTACACACATGATGTACATACACACACACACACACACACACACACACACACACACGTACACACACACACACACACACACACAATTTTATAACAGAGTTCTCAAACCTAACAAGGTGCCATTCTAATCCCTTAATGTCATGCTTTGCCTGGGCTGCAATCCATGCGGGTAAACAGCATCTACAGGGATTAAGAAGCTCAGAGCCAATCTGGACCCACCCAGACCAGAAGCAGGAGTGAAGTAACACAAGCATGAGGCCCCAACTCACTCACACTGGAAGGAGGAGTGAGGTGACACAGGCATGCGGCCCCCTCTCATCCAGAGGGAACATAGGAGTAAGGTGACACAGACAATGGCAACTACCCAGCCAGACCAGAAGCAGGAGTGTTGTGGTGAAAGCCCACAGCCCCCACTCTCCTAGACCAGAAGCAGGAGTGAGGTGGTGCAGTCAAATGGCCTTACCCACCAGACCGGAAGTGGGAGTGAAGTGACACAGGCATGTGGTCAGACTTATCCTTCCAGGAAGCAGAAGTGAGGTGACGGTAGCATGCCAGACCAAAGGAGCCTCACGAACCATGGTGGCCCCCTGAGAAGGAAGGTATGGTTCTATGTCAATCCAGCCTTCTCTCCTGGCCTTTTGTGAAGGGCTGCTGGGTTCAATGGTGCACTCAGTAGGTCATAGGGCTCAAGCTATGGAGCCTGCTGTCCTCTCCCAACTGGTACTGCACCTGCTGCAGCTTTGGCAGCAAACTTAATAAGTTCTAATTCACAGAATGTATACCATGAACCATTAGTTTCTTCAGGTACCATGTGACACTTGCTAGTCACTTAATATTACAGTTGCCAATGTCTTAAGTGCTTTCTGAAGAGAGGGAGAAGGGGTCATAGATCCAACTGTTCAAAAATGCCTTTGGATGACACTGTATTGGCCCAAGAATGAGTCGACACAGCTGGTATCCAGGTATTTTGGGAAATTCTTTTTGGCCATGCTTTCTGCTTGGCCTTGGAGAGTCTTAGGCTTTTCTTTGTTGACACAGAAGATGGGAAAGTAATTGCTAAGGCTTATATAGTCAGGAGCCATTTCCTTTCTGGCCTTCTGAGATGGCATCTCACTACATAGCCAAGACAGCCTTGGACTTAATGTGTTTCTGCCTCAGCCTCCCAAGTGATGGAATTACAGGCTTACACCACCATGCCCAACTATCTGTCATGGGCCATTTGAAATAGAAAAATCATGACGTGTTCTATATCTACTAACACTCTTTTGCAAAGATCAAATAACTTACAGCCTGGTTGTTAAGAATATAGACTCAGATTCAACTGAATTTCAAATAAAATTCTTGTTTCTTACCTGCTTTTGGTTAAAGAGGAAGACACTATATCACTGAGCTTTATTCACTTGTATACAAATGTGAATGGAGCCAAGAACAGGTGGCTCATGCCTACACTCTTACTCAGGAGGCTGAGTTGGAAGGATTGTGTTTCAAAGCCAGCCCAGGCAGAAAAGGTCGTATGAGAGTCTTAGTTCCAATTAATCCCTCAAAAACCATAAGTGGGCTGAGAAGGTGGCTCAGTAGAAGTGTGCTTTCCTTGCATGCATGAGGCCCTCGGTTGGAATCCTCAGAATCACATAAGAAGAAAAAGCCTGAAGTACACTATGGCTCAAATGGTAGAATGCTAGCCTTAACCTGAAGAGATGAGACACAGCACCCAGTCCCAGAGTTCAGGCCCCATGACTAGCAAGAATAACAACAACAACAAAATAAAACAGAAATGGAGCTGTGGCTCAAGTGGTGGAGTGCTAGAAAGTGGATCAGGGAGAGCACCCAGGCCCTGAGTTCAAGCTCCATGACCAACTAAACAAAAACAAAAACAGAAATGGAGCTGTGGTTCAAGAAGTAGAGTTCTAGAAAGTGAATCAGGAACAGGACCTGAGTTCAAGCACCACAATATACAATTGGATACTGGTATTTCCCATCTCCTAAGGTTGTCATGATTATTCAATGAACAGAATTTTTTGAGTATTTCCTATTGAAAAGAGGGGTTTTTAATGACCAGCAAGTGATTTATGATGCTGCAGAGCATGCAATGGATACCCTCTACTTCAGTGGAGAATTGAATGTTAATTTTGTGAGTCCAGAAGCCAAACTGATGAGCCAGATACTCTTTTGGAAAATGGTTTCATATGGTAGACACAGTTTCCCACATGTCAGTTTGCTGTTCTGCTTCTAGTCAGAAGATCTCTAAGACTCAGGAAAGGATTCAAGCTCTCTGTTAAACCATGCTGTAGCCATTTTATTTGTATTAAAGGAATAAGTAATCTAGATATTGGTGGCTCATGCCTATTATCCTCGCTGCTTAGGAACCTGAGATCTGAGGATCATGATTTCAGACCAGCCCACGCAACAAAGTCCATGAGACTTGTCTCCAATTAAGCAGTGATAAACCCAGAAGAAGAGGTATGGCTTAATAGAGTATCTTTCCTAAGAAAAAGCTCTATTTAAGCTGTCCCTTATGTTGGGACATTGCCACCTACAATACGTCCGGACCATGTCTTCCTTTAGTGTGTTGGCTTATGGCCTGGCTTTCACTCCTGTGGGTATAGGCTGTTTGGCCATCCACCTTGGGGGTGGAATGATCCGTTTATCGAAAATACTGCCCAGAAAAAACAACTATGATATAAACAATGTTTGACAAGTTGTTAAGTCCAAAGTTACAGTGGTAAGGATGATTATTGTTTAGCTTTTTTTCATTAAATAGTTAATTACTTTTTAAAGTTTATCTGCTTATTTAATGTTATGTAGGAAACCAAAAGTTAATATTTGGGTTTTTTGGTGAAATTTGAAACTAGGCAAGTAAAAGTACTCATTGTCCCCAAATTCAACATTTAAAAATATTAAAACATTGTTCATATGTTTTAGTCACCAGAAATTTGGGACAGGCATGGTAGCTCACACTTGAATTGCAAGCTGCAGAGAGGATTATTAGGATTTGAGGCTAGCCTAGGCAAACATTCACTTTATTGGATCTCAATCGATATCTGAACCAAAATCATTGTGCTTTTAATTTCATCTACTCAGAAAGGGTAAAGAGAAGGATTGTGATCCATTCTGGCCTGCTCATAAACAGAAAACCCTGCCATAAAAATGGCTAAAGCAGAGCTGGCCACAGGTGGTTCATGCCTGTACTTTTATTTACTCAGGAGGCTGAGGTCTGAAGATCACAGCTCAAAGCCAGTCTAGGCAGGAAAGTTTGTGAGACTCCTGCCTCCAATATACCAATAGAAAACCAGAAGTGGAACTGTGGCTCAAACAGTAGTGCACTCGCCTTTAGCTGAAGAGTGCAGGTACAGTGTCCTGGCCCAGAGTTCAAGCCACATGACTAACAAAACAGAAGTAACTAAAGCAAAAAGCTCAGGTGTATGGTTCACCTTGTAGAGCACCTACCTAAAATGCATGAAGCCCTGAGTTTAATTGCTAGGATAGAAAGGAGGAAAGGATGTGAAGGAATGGAATGAAGAAAAGAAAGAAGGGAGGAGTTATGATATAATCAAATACTAGACTGACCTGAAGTATTAAAGGGATTACAAGTAGTTTATATAAAAATATACTGATTGTTTACTAAAAGGCAAATTTTAAAATGTTGAATTCAGGTTAAAATACATGTACAACTTTTGTTTTTCTGTAAAACGATACTTATGTGCTCCTTTAGTTTAAAAGTAGTAAATGAGTTTAAAACAATACAAGAGTGGTTAGAATGAATAATTATTTCTTATCACTTTCTCTGCTACATCTACTACTTATAAAATCAAAACAATGTTGATCATTTTAATTATTAATTCATTCGTATAATCTTTCATCTTTAGTGTATAGTCTATTGTACACATCATTTAAATGTTTGAACTCTTTTTGTTGTTTGTTTGTCTTTTGTGGGTCATGGTTCCTAAACGCATGGCCTGGGCACTTCAGCTCTTCAGCTCAAGGCTAGCACTCTACCACTTGAGCCACAGTGACACTTCTGGCTTTTTCTGCTCATGTGGTACTGAGGAATTAAACCGAGAGGCTCGTACATGCAAGTCAAGAACTCTACCACTGAGCCACCTTCCCAGCAATGAACTCTTTTTTTTTTCCTTCAGATATGGGGCTTGAATACAGGGCATGGGTGCTGTCCCAGAGCTCCTTTGCTCAAGGTTAGGAGTATAGCATACCAGTTTAAAACACTGTGCCATTTCTTGCTTTTTAGGGATTAATTGGTAATAGGAGTCTCATGGGAACTTTTCTGCCCAGGCTGGCTTTGAACCACCATCCTCATTTCTCAGCCTCCTGAGAAGGTAGGATTACAGGCGTGAGCCACCTGCACACAGCTGCTCATTTTTTTCTTTTAAGAGTTATACAAGTTTAGTTACACTCCGAATAAGTGCAAACTGAGATGCAAATTGGCTTTAAATAAACCACTAATTGAGGATGTTGAGATCACAAGTGATTGCAAATTCGTTTTTACTTATTTTTTTTATGTGGTGCTTGAACTCAGGGCCTGGTTGCAGTCCCTGCTCTTTTGTGCTCAAGGCTATCACTCTACCAGTTTGAATCTCAGTGCTCCTTCTGGTTTTTTGGTAACCAGTTAATGAGATCATAGTCTCACAGACTTTCTTACACAGGTTGTCTTTAAACCTCGATTATCAGATCTCAGCCACCTGAGTTGCTAAGATTACAGGCATGAGCCTCTGGCACCAGCTTGTTAAAAAAAGAACGACAATTCATAAGCCAGGTACCTTGGCTCATGGCTGTAACCCAGAGGATGAGATCTGAAGATAATGATTTGAATCTAATGATGGTAAAACGTCTCTGTGATTTTTTTATCTCCAATAGACTGCACAAGAAAATCCAGAAGTGAAGATTTGGCTCAAGTGGTAGAGTGCACTCGAGCAAAAATAAAGCTCAGGAACAGCACTTAGATCCCGAGTTCAAGCTCCATTTCTGGCACACACACACACACACACACACACACACACACACACACACACACACACAACAAAAAGTAAATAGAAAATGTGAAGAAATCAAGGGAAAAAATTGAATATTGTAAGGACTTTTGGGTTTAGAGGTATGACTCAGATGGTAGGAAAAAAGCTAATGATTGAAATTATCAGGTACCAAGGACTTACAAAAACATGATTATCTTCTCTTTATTTCCCTTTTTTCGTATGTTCTCATTTGGGAGCTTTCTTCTTTTTGAAAAAATATTGTTGTTTTAGCGGTGATATACAGCAAGGTTATCTTTCTGCATGTCAGGTAGCTAGTATATTTCCTTCCTTTTACATAGTCTAATCTGTTCCCCCATTCTGTTCCATTCCCTCCCTCCCATGTCGATCCGCAAGTTGCATGGTTCACTTTCATCAATGTCCACTTTCATCCACTTTCCACTGATTCTGTGCCCTTCTCCCATCTTCCATCAGATATGCATGCATATATAATGTATATTGGGTAAAGAATACAGAGTCATCAGAAAATGAAAAGAGAAATTAAGAAAAGTTCCTTGTTTCTTTATCTTTACAATTCAATTTAATATATATATATATGCATATGCATATATATATATATATTGTTTTATATACATAAGAAGAGGTGCTTGTGTATTATAACTTGGTGATTTTCTGCAAAGGCTTTCCCCTACTGTACTAACTTTACATGATGCCTAGAATCCTGTACAGTTTTCATATCCCATTGTGTTTTAAATCTAACTTCCACATAATCAGGAAGAAAATGTGCCATTTGTCTCTTTGATCTTGGCTTAACTTTATTAACATGATTTATTCTAGTTCCTTCCATTTCCCTGCAAATGACATTATTATATTCTTTCTAATGTCTCTGTCTGTAAAATTTCATTGTATATAGATAGCATAATTATTGGATACATTCATTTATTGTGGGGCATCTGGGTGTGTACATATCTTGTCACTGTGAATTGAGCAGCAAGGAACATGGTTGTGCAAGTGTCCTTGCCATATTCTGGTTCATGATGCTCAGGGTAGATGCCTACAAGTGGTATGGCTGTAGGGAGGGTATTAGGGAAGGTCTGTGTTGCGATTTTTGAGCAACTTTCAGACTGCTTTCCAGAGTTGCTGTATTAGTATACATTCCCACCAGCTGTGCAGTAGGATTCCTCTTTTCTCCACTTTCCCATCAGCATTTGTTGTCAGAATTCAGAATATTTGGGTAAGATTGTATCTCAGGATTGCTTTGATTTACATTTTCTTTATGGCGAGGGATGAGGAACCTTTCCTAATATGTTTCTTTCCCATTCTTTACTTTTTCTTCTGAGAAGTCTCTTCTTGGCTCCCCTGCCCCTTTAGTAATTGGTTTATGAGGTTTTGGAGGGGTACTTTCCAGAGATCCATTTATACATTGAATATTAGCCCTATGTCTGATGTGTTGCAGGTAAATATCTTTTGCCAATTCCTTGGCTGTCTTTTTAGTTTAGTGGCTATGTCCTAGCCTGTGCAGAATTTTTTTTTCCTTTAATGTAGTCCCATTTGTTGGATCTATCTCCTATCTGTTCTGCCCCAGGAACTCTATTCAGGAAGTTCCTGCCTGTACATATAAGTTCTAATATCATCCCTATTATGTCTTACAGTAGTTTGGCTGATTTTAAGGTAGTTAATCCATTTTTAGTTGATGTTAGTGAAAGCACAGATCCACTTCTAGTTTTCTGCATATGGCTGCCAAGTTGCCACAACAGGAATATTTGAAGAAGCTGTGATTTGTGTATGTGTGTGTGTGTGTGTGTGTGTGTGTGTGTGTGTGTGTATGTGGTCGGTCGTGAGGCTTGAACTGTGGGTCTCGGCGCTGTTCCTCAGCTATCAGCTGAAGGCTAGTGTTTGAGCCACAGTTCCGGTTTCCATTTTCTTGTGGTTTATTAGAGATAAGAGTCTCATGGACTTCCCTGTCCCTGCTGGCTTTGAACAATTATCCTCAGATCACAGCAGTTACATAAGCTAGGTAATGAGTATATTTCTTATCATCATTGTTACTTCCTCCTTTGTTTTTCCCTACCATCCCTTTCCTCCCATCACCAAAACTACACTCTCACCCCACCCCCGGCCTAAATTGTAAAGGTCATTTTTCCACATAGTGTATTGTGCATCTCATTATTACAATGGGTCAACCTATATCTCTATTTAAGCATTTTGTTTTTCCCTTCTTCTCCCCAAATTAGAAAAGTGTATATAAAAGTTGCAAGGCACCAACATCAAATAGAGTGAAAACAGGGGTTTTACGATGGGGGGAGGAGCATACAAAGAAACAAAAAAAAAATCACATGGTATATTGTGAATACGTTAGAAACAATAGAAAGAAAAAAAAAAAAACACTTCGGTCCCTATCTTGAGGTTCATTTCTCTTCACATCATCTTATTGGGTCATATGTACATAGCTTTTGAACTTTTCTGCTTGTCCCTCAGATCTCTGCTTGATGTATACTAGTTATTAGAAATGAGGGAAACCATGAGACCTATGTTTCTTTAGGCCTGACTTACTTCACTTAATATAATCTTTTCATTGGTCTTCGGATCTTTTTTATTTTTTTGTATTTTTCTTTTTTTATTGTGAAAATACCGTAAAGAAGAGTTACAATTACATGGACAAGATAATGAATATATTTATTAACAAACATTGTTGCCTGTTCTTTGTATCCCCTTCCCCATTCCTTCCCATTCTCCCCCCCACCCGCTACTACCCCCCCCACCAAAGTTGTAATGTTTGTTTTTCGACATAACTACTTGTACATCTCATTGTTGCAATGCTTATGCCTGTATCTCTAGTTAAATGATTTGTTTTTGCCCTTCCCCTCCACAAATTATACCACCATCAAATACAGTGAAAGCAGGAGTTATATCATTGGGGAAGGACATACAAAGCAACATAGAAATCATCTTATAAATATGTTAGAAACAATTTTTATACCGATAACAAGCTGTTTTTGTTATTGTGGCTCTTTAGTATAACTTGAAGTCTCGTATAGTGGTACTGCCTGAATGGCTTATTTTGCCAAGAATTGCTTTGTCTGTTCTTGGTCTGTTTTTTTTTCCATATGAACTTTTGGATTCTTTCATTTACCTGAGTAAAGTACATCATTGGGATTTTGATGGGGATTGCCTTGAATTTTATGCCAATTTTTTGCATTATGGCCATTTTCACAATATTCTACCTATCCATGAACATGGAAGGTCTTTGCATATTCTGATATACTCTTTGATTTCTTTCTTTAGATTTTTGCAATTTTTACATCTTTGGTTAGGTTAATTACTATTTTTTGAAGCTTTTGCAAATGGTGTCATTTCCATTATTTCCCTTTCTGCTTGTATATTCTTTGCCCAAGGAATGGTTCAGTAACCATTTGTTGTTGTTTTGGGTCCTGGTGCTTGAACTTTGAGCTGGGTGCTGTCCCTCATCTCTTCACCTCAAGGCGAGCAAAAGCACCACTTCCAGTTTTCTGGTGGTTAATTGGAGACTCATGGACTTCCCTGCTTGGATTGGCTTTGAACAACGATCCTCAGATCTCAGCCTCCTGAGTAGCTAGAATTACAGGCATGAGCCACTGGTGCCTGGCCAAGGTTATTGAATTTTATGGATTGATTTTGCATTCTGATACTTTACCAAAAGTATTAATTAGCTGTAGGAGTTTGGGAGTTGAGCTTTTGGGTCCTCAAGTATAAGAAATGGTCATCAGCAAATACCGTTAGTTTAAATTTTGCGTACTCTGTGTGGCTCCTTTAATGTCCTTTTCTTTCCTTATTGGTCTGGCTAAGAATTCCACTATAGATTGAAGAGGAGGGGAGTGAAGGGGCAGCTTTGCCTTGTTCCTGATTTTAAGGAAAATAGTTTTAGTTTTCCCCATTTAGTATGGCCTGTTGTCTATGGCTCTTATTGTTTTAAGGAATGTTCCTTCTATTCCTTGTTTCTCCAGAGCTTTTAATGTCAATGCGTGGTCTTTTGTCAAAGGTTTGTTCTGCATCTACTGAGATGAGTATGTGGTTCTTGATATTGGCTCTACTGATGTGAATTATTGATTTGTATATATTAAATCAACCTTGCATCTGTGGGATGAAGCCTACTTGATCATATTTTTATGACTTGTATTTGTTTCTGGGTTCTGTTGGCTAATATTTTATTGAGGAGTTTTGCATCTATGTTCATCAGAGAAATTGATCATTCATTCACTTGTTTTGTTGGATCCTTACCTAGTTTTGGGATGAGTGTAATATTGGATTCATAGAATGAGTTTGGGTTTGCTCCCTATTGCGTCTATTTCACTGAAAAGCTTGAGGAGGATTAGTATTACTTCATCTTTAAAAGCCTTATAGTGGGCTTGGAAGATAGGTTAGTGGTAGAATGCTTGCCTAGTATACATGAAGCCGTGTGTTCCATTCCTCAATGCCACATACACAGAAAAGCCAGAAATGGCATGGTTGCTCAAGTGATATAGCACTAGTACTAAAACTAGCCTCGAGCAAAAACAGCTTTGGGACAGGTTCAGACCCTGAGTTCAAGCACTAAGACTGGACAAAATAAAATGTCTTATAGAATTGAGTAATGAATCCATCTGGTCTTGGACTCTTTCTTGTTTGAAGACTTCTGATTACTTTTATGTTATTCCTTTGTTTAGTTTGTTGGTATTTTCTTGGTTCAGTATAGGAAGTTTGTATGGGAAACTATATTTATGGTCATGGGTCGCTGTCCCTCAGCTCTTCAGCTCAAGGCTAGTGCTCTACCACTTGAGCCATAGTGCCACTTCCAGCTTTCTCTGCTTATGTGGTGCTGAGGAATCAAACCCAGGGGCTCATGCATGGAAGGCAAACACGCTTCCACTGAGCCACCTTCCCAGCCCAGAAACTCCATTCTAGGTGCTGGCACCCAGACAAAGAGGTTTGTTGGGCTTTTTGAACTGATGATGGAAAAGTGGGATTGTATGACAACTATTTCCACAAGTAAGAACTTGATAATGCTTACTTATTACTCAAACGACTGAGGAAAATATCAGCATGAATTCAATTTTGAGTTAATAAACATATATGCACATCATTATTATCTGAAAGACTTTCAAAAAATCTACCATGCTGACTAAGATTCAAAACTCAAAAATAAATAAATTTACTTATTTATTTTGGTGCCAATCCTACGACTGGAACTGAGGGTACAATGGTAAGCACTTACTACTTGATCAACCACTCCCATTCCAGGTTTTCATGGATAATTGGAAATAAAGATTATTAACAAATGTTCTGGCCCAGGATGGTTTTGAAAATCTACGCCCAGGTCTTAGCCTCCTAAGTAGCTAGGGTTATAGGTAATTGGCCAGAGATATTTATTTATTTATTTATTTATACAACCAGACTTAGGACTTGAACTCATGTTCTGGGTCATTACCTGGACTTTTGTGCTCTAATACTTGAGACAGAGCTACAATTCCTGTTTGTTTAAAATAATTAATTGGATATAATTGTCTCCCGGAGTTTTCTTCTGGGTCTGGCTTTAAACCTAGATTATCTGATCTCAGCCTTCTTGCTAGCTAGTATCACAGGCCTTAGCCACTGCTGCCTTGCGCAGAAATTTATTTTTAAAATATCTTTTCATTGGGTTTTAGGGGGAAACAGAGAAATGTATACATTTCCTGAATTGTGAACACCTTACAACACCTTAATAATAACAATAAATTATGTTTTTTTTTCATTTTGTAGTAATTTGGCATTTGCAAACCACCAAAATGAACTCATTCTCTTTCAAAAACTATCATGCGTTTATGAAGTTGAAAATCACATATTAAGTTAGGTTATGGTGGCTCAAATCTGTTATCCTAGCTACTCAGGAGGCTGTGTTCAAAGCTAGCCCAAACAAGAAATTCTGTGAATTTGTAGGCAGGGGCTAGGTCTTCCTCCTTTCTGATCATAGTGAGCACAGTCCTTCACGTACTTGGTTCTTAAAAATCATACTTAGGCCAGGCATTTGGTCACTCATGCTTGTAATTGTCACTGGCCAGGATACTGAGATCTGAAGATAAAGGTTCAAACCCAGACCCTGCAAGGGTTAGAGTCTTATATTGAGCTAAGCATAAAAAGTTTGAAACAGAGTTGTGTTTCAGATAATAGAGTGCTATCCTTGAGTGACAAAACCAAGCAGGAGCAAGCAGACCTGAATTCAAGACCCAGTACTGGTAAATATATATATATATATATATATATATATATATATATATATATATATATATAATAAAATAAAATAAAACCACCAAAAAAGTGCCTTTGTTCTTTTTAATATTTTTGACATTTTTTCCTTACTTTTTTATCTGTATGTTCCTATATAAACACACAGAATTTTATGGAACAAAGTTAAATTTTAAGAATATTCTTCCATTATCGACCATTATACCTTCATTATACTTAAGAAAATTAATGATATTTTCATAATACTGTTATTATATCAAATACAGATACACATCTCTTTGTTTGAGACAGATATTATTCTTGCTATATTTCAAATTAAATTTTCAAATTAATTTTTCATTAGGGTTCATTTCATGTTGTTATGTCTCTTTTGTTTTTAGTACTCTAAAATATCATCCCAGCCAGGCATTGGTGGCTCATGCCTATAATCCTAGCTACTCAGGAGCTTAGATTTGAGGATCGTGATTCAAAGCCAGCCCAGGCAGGAAAGTTAGTAAGACTTTTTTCTCCAATAAACCACCAGAAAAGCGGAAGTGGTGGTTTGGGTCAAGTGGTAGAGCACTAGACTTGAGCATAATAGCTTAGGCACCGTGCCCAGCCCAGATTTCAAGCCCTATTCCACTCCCAAAATAAATAAGTAAATTAAAATAAAATAAAATAAAATAAAATAACATGCCACCCCAGTCTTTCCTTTTCATGATACTGCCCTTTAAGTCAAAATATTCTAAATTAGTTTTTAAATAAGATATTCTTTATACTTTACTCGCCTAGCTATTTCTTTAAGGTGGATTCTCATTCGTTTTCCTTTTTTGTTGGTTGTGGGGTTTGTACTCAGGTCCTGGATCCTGTCCTGAGCTTTTGTGCTCAAGGCTAGTGCTCTACCACTTTGAGTTACATTGCCACTTATGGTTTTCAGTGCTTAATTGGAAATAAGAATCTCATAGATTTTCTTCCCAGTCTCGTATTTAACCTTGATCCTCAGATCTCAGACTTCTGACAAGCTAGAATTACAGATGTGAGCCATTGGCTATGGACGCCGATTTGTTTTTCTTTTATTTAATTTTTTGTCAGTCTTAGTGCTGTCCCTGAGCTCTTCAGCTCAAGTCAAGTGCTCTATCATTTGAACCAATGCCCACTTTTGGTTTTCTGGTGGTTAATTGGAGATAAGAATCTCATTAGCTTTCCTACCTGTGCTAGCTCTGAACTGCAATCCTCAGATCTCAGCCTCACTAGTAGCTAGGATTACATGTGTGAGCCACCTGCACCCAGCTTCCTCATTTATTTTCTTATGGTGAGTTCTATCTGATTTCTCTACTTCTTGTATTTCCTACCAACTACAAAGTAGGCCTAGAGTTCCTCATCTATTACAGTAGTTCTTAGGTCCAAGTGATAGCTGAGTGCAGGAATGGAGATGAGTCCAATATAAAATACAATGCTGTCTTGGTATTTAAGAAAACTAACAATCACATGCTAGTGGTTCACATCTGTAATCCTAGCTACTCAGAATGCTGATCTGAGGATTATGGTTTAAATACAAGATAATTTATGCTGAATTTCGATAAAAGCTCCCTTGGTGTTTTTAAATGTAGGCTTTTATTTATTTCTTATTCTAGTTTTTCTTATTGTGACTACCAAAAAGCTGAGTGACTTCAATGGCTTCTATTGATGGCTGACTTTTGAGGTGCTTTAGAGACTTCATCAGAAGCCAGACATGTTATAATCAATTGAGTAGCCAGCCACAAAGCTGTAAGTGACAATACTTAAAGTAAGCAAAATTACATAAAACCAAACATTCACTCAGTTTCAATAGCCATATTTCAAATAAAAATAGAATTCAAGTTTCAGGGAATGTTAGTAAAGTTTTAATGCACTCATTCTATCTGTGTCCTCTGTCATACTGCTACAGCAGAATGGAATACTGACAGCTTACCATGTGGCTCCCAATGTCTGGACATACTTACTCTGATCTTTACAGAAAATGTTTGCCTGACCTTTTTCCCTAGTGAACATCATTTATTATGCAGAGCTACCCTCTTTTCTATATGCAGTTATCACTCTCCTTTCCTCCTTCCTTCTCTCTTCCCTCCCCCAATCTCTTCCACAATCCCTCCCTTTCCTTGTTTTAGGGATAAAACTCATGCATGTTAAGCTGCTAATCTGAATCCCAGCCCTGTGTATGATTTTGTTTTTGGTGAGGGTATAGCTTTCCAGGGGCTTAAACTTTGATCCTCGACACTTTCTCTGACCTATTATCCTCAAGGTTAGTGCTCTGCCACTTCAACCATAGCTTCCCTTTTGTGTTTTTGATGGTTAATTGGAGATAAGAGTCTCACTGGTTTTCCTTCTTGGGCTGCGTTGGAACCACGATATTATAAGCTTGTGATTACAGGAATGAGAATTGGCATCCACCTTACATTTTTTTAAGTTTTCAAGTAGAACCTATATCCAAACGAATTCTATACCTTTTTTTAATTTAAAAAAGGACAAGTCTGGGAACCATTCCAGAGAAGTAAACAACTTAAAACTGTGTAAATTTAAATAATTCTGTAAATATGTTAGAAACAATGGCAAGAAAAAAAATTTGAATACTTATCTTGGGGTGCATTTCACCTAACATCAACTTATCTGACCTTTTCTGCATATGTCTCAGACACATCTTAGTTACGGCAAATAAGGGAAACCATGGGACCTATGTTTCTTTGCACCTGGACTATTTCACTTAATATAATTTTTTTAAAGTCTTTCCATTTCCAAACAAAGGGGCAATGTCATTCTTTCTGATGGAGGCATAGAACTCCATTGTGTATATATACCACATTTTCTTGATCCATTCATCAAATAATTCTGTATCATCACAAAATTGCTAAATAATTTTATTACTAAAATATTATACGGTGAATTTTCAGGACTAACACTAATAATGTAAATGGGGAAATGACATTGCTTTATTTTTAGGCATCCAATCCAGATACTTTATTCTATGTCTTAGCTGAAGAAAATCTGGGTCATTGTATACAATGATTCCTATCAATTTGTGAGCTACATAAAAATAATGACAAAGCTGGTTTAGTCATTGATTTTAGAGTTCTAAAACGATACCTACAAGATACTCTGTATTTTAAGTCATATAGTATAGCGATTTTGTCTAAAGCATGCTTTACTGACACACATCACTAGAAAAAATTTCCTTAAAAAGATAGTCAATTCAGAAAATCAGTCTATACTCAAATCTTGTCAAATTAAGAATATATTTGAATAGTGATGATATTTGGCTAAGCAATAACTTAAAATAATTATCACTGTCCTGACAGGTAGGATTAGTAGCTTCTTAAATTTCTAGTTGTCATAGTATTTACACTTCAGTAATGCTACAGCTGTATTAGAATACTTGGTAATTTTGAAATAGGCTGCCTACAGGGACAGATAAGCAAGACACCAGTGGCTCACAACTATAATCCTAGCTACTCAGGAGGCTGAGATTTGAGGATCGCCATTCAAATCCAGCCCAGGCAGGGAAGTTTGTGAGACTGTTATCTCCAACAGACCTCTAAGAAAACAAGAAGTAAACCAGAAGTGGTGTTGTGGTTCAAGTGGTAGAGCACTAGCCTTAAGCTGAAGATCTGAGGGACAGCACCCAAGCCTACAGTCCAAGTCCCATGACAGATAAAACAAACCAAAACAATACAAAACAAAACAATCCCACACTGGTTGAGAACTGACTATGTTTTCTAGATAAGGTATATTTAGGGTTAGTTTTTCTATATTTTGGCTTACTTCATATATTAAATATTTTTTTCCAATCAACTGAAGAAGGTTTTGAAATGATTTTTAAATGAATAACTGAGTTTGTAGTAAAATCATTTTCGTAAAACATTGTTTATTTTCACTATTGCTTTTTAACTTTTAAATCTTCCTCTGTTCTGCACCACCTTCCACTCCAAAGACGTCCACAGATTTCGAGGGTGTACCATAAGAAGTCTGTGTACACTTTAGCCTGGGGTTCACCAGTGCCTCCCATTTCATTTGGTAAGGCTATGCAACATTCTTTAACAAATATGTAGGGTGTTTCTTTCCCTTTAATCCGAATGCATTTAAATTAGAAGTTAAAAAAGTTCTAATTCAGTGACTGCACTTGTGTTTTGCTGTGTACCCAGAGATCGATGGAAGCAGTAGTAGCATGTGATAATGGAGCATCTAGGAGTTACTATTTACCTGTAAGTAAGCTCCGCTAACCTCTAAAGCACTGATAGAGCAGATATTTTTCATTTTACACATGTTTCTTTTTAGTGTCCTGACCTTTGATTAATACATTTGGTCGCTTTTTCTCTTCTAGCCAGTGTAAACATTGTCTTTGTTATTTTTTTATTGTGAAAATACTGTACAGAGGGTTTACAATTGCATAGGCAAGGTAATGAGTACATATCAAGCATTGTTACCTCTTCTTTTGTTTTCCACTTCCCATCCCTTCCCATCTCCCCATTCCGCCCTACACTCCTGCATCCACCCCTTCCCCCGCCAAAGTTGTAAAGTTCGGTTTTCGACATAACGTCTTGTACATATCAAAGAAATAAGTCAAACAGAGCATCAGTAGCTCATGCCTATAATCCTAGCAACTCAGGAAGCTAAGATCTGAGCATCATGGATCATGGTTTAAAACCAGCCTAGGTAAGAAAGTCTATGTGCTTCTTATTTCCAGTAAAATTATGGTATTTCTTTATTACAATGAAACATCTTAAACATCTATAGTTCTTTTCTTAGATAGAGGAGCTAGATTATTAAGTCATCAAAACTTAATCAGTTAGTTTTTTCCAGCAATATAAGAATTGCTGTATATATGAAGGAAATACATGCTTTAGAAATGTTATAGTTGCTAGGCACTGGTGTCTCATGCCTCTAACCTTAGCCACTCAGAAGGGTGAAATCTGAGGGTCATGCTTCAAAGCTAGCTTGGGCAGTAAAGTCCATGAGACTTTTATCTCTAGTTTACCACAAGATACCTGGAAGTGGTATTGTGGCTTACATAGTAGAGCACTAGTCTTGGGCTGAAGAGCTGAGGGACAACGCCTAGGCACAGAGGTGAAGTCCTATAACCAACAAAAAAAATCTTATTGTTTAGTCATAGCAATTTTTGTAGCTCTGTATATTAAAATACCCAAAGGGTAGAATATATATGTGTGTGTGTGTGTGTGTGTGTGTGTGTGTGTGTGTGTGTGTGTGTGTGTGTGTGTGTGTGTGTGGCCTTAGTGGAACTTGAACTCAGTGGGCTCCCTAATTTTTTTCCAACCAAGCCTGGTACTCTACCCCTTGAGCTACACTTCCACTTCTGGTGTTTTTGCTGCTTAATTGGAGATGAGTCTCAGGATTGAGTTTCCTGCCCATGTTAGCTTTAAATTTCTATCCTCAGATGTCAGCCTTCTAAGTAGTAAGGATCACAGGCATGGATTTCTGGTTCCCAGCTTAGAATGCTGATTGGTTTTGTTGTAAATGAGAAAATTAAAGCTTGGTTTGCTAAAATTTTAGATTTTTTTATGAAAATTGAAATAACTATTTTAGAAAGTCTTAAAAGTTTTAAAACATACTTTTAAATAAAGGGAATGCTCAAAGACTGGTTAATTTATGAGCAATGAAATTTTATTTGGCTTATGGTATTAGAAATTTCAAGAGCATGGTGTTCACATATGTGACTGAGGTATTTTTTTCTGTCTCTCCCCATGAAGGTAGAAAGGAAAAAGAGCATAAATGAGAGACTGAGAGGATAAGATGGAACTGATTTTGCAATAGGATCATTTTCATAATGAAGTCATCTGTCTATGAGGGCAGCATTCTCCTCCATGATCATCTCTTAAAGATTCTACCCCTTTTTTTCTGTTCTTTTCTTTTTTCTGGATATAGGGCGAGAATTCAGGGCCTGGATGTTGTCCCTGAGCTCTTTTGCTCAAAGCTAGTACTCTACAACTTAGAGCCACAGTCCACTTCTGAGAATGCCTGGGCACTGATGTCTCACACCTATAATCCACGAGACTCTTATCTCCAACTAATCACAGAAAAATCGGGAAGTGGCACTGTGATTCAAGTGGTGGAGCACAAACTTTGAATAAAAGCAGCTCAAAACCCAGGACCAGAAAAAAAGAAGAGAATGCTAGACAGATACCTTGAAGGAAAATATAGGAATGTCTAGAAATAAAGCAAGGCTTTCAAAAAGCAGTGATGATTAGGCTATGATCTAATATATTAGATATGAATTATCTGACTTAATACTGAAGCTGTCTAAAATCTTAGACTCTTTTCCCAAAATAACAAACAAAATTGAAATAAAAAAGGCTTTGATATAAAATATGATATGATTTTAAAAGTATGAGTCTTTATATATTGGCTGATAAACCTGCATGACCAAAATAATTAATTTCAGGGGATGTGGAGTATGGGTTACAATTCTCAATTTTTGCTTTAGGAACAATGTCTTTTCAGATTCCAGCTTTGATGTCCCAGAAAAAATGTTTAAAGTAATCATTTTCTGTCATAGAAATTATCACAGAATTAAGAATATCTCTTTTAATCTCTCTCCAACTGCGCAGAGCATCGTAAGGATAGTTTATTCCAGTGTATTAGATTACTTCAGATTTTTATTTTTTTATTTTCCTAGTGTTATAGTCATACTCTAAAATCAAATCCTTAAGATGTTATAAGCATTTTTTTGTGCTACAGGAGTAGGACACAGAATTTGTTTCACTTTATACAGCTGTGGAGGGGAAGGGATTGTCTTACATCATAACTTTTGAACGCTTAGTGGTGAGGTCTTTGACATCAACATTCACATCAGGGACACCAATTCAACCAAAGTGAGTTGCTGTGATCTGAATTCTCCCCTCCCCTTCCTCTGTTGCCATTTTGCAAGCTACATTTCCCATGTGATACCCTCCATGCTAGCCAGACTACTTAAGTTTTGTTGAAAGGCTATGAGTGAATGAAGGTGTTATCTTATGGTACTTTATCATTGAGTGACATGAACAAATTAAACACAATAGAAATCAGTCCTCAACTGCAGTGATTTATGAAGAGATTTCATATCTTAAAAATAAAGGTTTCTTTTATGCCAAGTACTTTAACTTGAACCAAAATTATGTCATGGCAAGTAGAAACTATCACAGGGTTTTTAAATCCAACCAATAAGTTTCTGCACATGACAACATACAGTGAGCTAGCCTCATTTCCAGATTTAATAATTGTTTGACCATATGAAAATTCTTCATTATGATTAAAATTTTAATCTATTTTTAAAAATAAAAAATAATTTAAATTCCCATATTTGCATCCCATTAGGAAGTTGAAGTGAGGACCAGAAACACTCAGAACTGAATTTATGTCACTTAGATCTTTTTATGTGTGCTAGTCTTCTTTTTGTTGGTTTTGTTTTGGTTTTACTTTAGGCTAGTGCTCTACCACTTGCCATAGATCTACTTTCAAATGTCATTTTTTTCTAGTGGAGGTATAGAATTCCATTGTGGATATATACCACATTTTCGTCATCCGTTCATCTACTGAGGGGCACCTGGGTTGGTTCCATATCTTAGCTATTGTAAATAATGCTGCAATAAACACAGTTGTGCTGGTAGCTTTAGTATGGTCTTGTTTGTTTTAATTTGGTTAAATGCCCAAAAGTGGGATTGCTGGGTCATAGAGGAGCTCTATGTGGAGTCTCTTGAGGAACTTCCAGACTACTTTCCAAAGTGATTGAACAAGTTTACACTCCCACCAACAATGCAGTAGGGTTCCCTCCTGGTCACATCCCCTCCAGCATTTGCTGCTATTAGAGTTCTTGATTATAGCCATTCTAACTTAGGTGATGTGGTATCTAAATGTTATTTTGATTTGCATTTCTTTTTATGGCTAGAGAGGTTGAGCATATCTTCATGAATCTATTGGCCATTTGTATTTTCTCTTCAGAGAAGTTTCTCTTTAAGTCTTTAGCCCATTAATTTATTGGGCAGTTGTTTCTTTGATGATTTGTTGAAAAATGAAAATTACTGTTATGAAATGGTAGCCATTCTCTACAACACATTAACAATATCATAAAATTATTATTATTATTAGGAGGAGAAGTAGTAGTAGTTTGTATGGGGCTTGAACTCTGGGCCTGGACATTTTCCCTGCACTCAAGGCAAGTGCTCTTCCATTTGAGCCACAGCGTCACTTCTGGTTTTCCAATGGTTAATTGGAAATAAGGATCTCATGTAGTTATGGGAAGTTGGCACAGTGGTAGTGTTTGCCTGGCATGCATGAGGCCCTGGGTTTGATTTCTCAGCACCACATAAGCAGAAAAAGCCGGAAGTGGCACTATGGCTCAAGTGGTAGGACTCTAGCCTTGAGTTGAGGAGCTGAGAGACAGAGCCCAGGCCCGGAATTCAAGCCCAGGTCTGGCAAAAAATAGTTTCATGGACTTTCTTGCCAGTGCTGGCTTTGAACTATGATCTTTAGATCTTAGCCTTCTTAGAAGCTTGTATTACAGCCATGAGTCACCAGTGCCAAGCTAAAATTATTTTTAAACCATAATTAAACTTTCTTTTATCATAATGTGGAAATTGCTATGTATAATGCTTGTTGTGGAGGCTGATGGATGGCCTCTTTTTTCCCAAAATGCAGTTGTTTCTGTGCCCAATCTAAAAACTTTATTTTATCCTGGATTCAGTAACTTCCCATTCTGAGATTTGGTTTTTAGTTCTTTTAGGCATTATTATTTCAAAAATTACATTTGTTTTACTTTAAAATTCACGCATGCCAAAATGGTTAATGTAGAAAATTGCTAGTCCCCAGTGGCTCATGTTTTTAATCCTAGTTGCAAGGGAGTCTGAAATTTGTAGGTTCTCATTTAAAGCTTGCTGGTCAAAAAATTTGAGACACAATTATATCTGATTAACCAACCAAAATCCAAAAATAGAGATGTGACTCAAGGGGTAGAGTAATAACCTTGAACAAAAACACTAAAATTACTGAGAAGACTAGTTCAAACTCCATTTCTCACTTATGGCAAAGTGCATGCATGCACACACACACACACAGACACACACACACACAAAACACATTTCTCTTATAATCTCATCCTTTAGTAGTAATCAATGGTATAAACAACACCAATTTTCTGCAACTTTTTCAGATATTAACCTAAATATATACATATGATAATATGTAGTTTTACATTTCTGTGTACTAATGTAAGAGAACATTCTGCTTCATTTGATGTAGAAGTCAAGGAATTGTTTTGTCCTTAACCTGTCCTTTACCCTGAGGGTTCTTTCCTATACATTCAAACCTAAAAACTAAGGAAACATCAAATTCTGTCTCCCTTTGGCCAGTTATGGACATGTTCCCCCTCCCTTCATGTCATCAGCTCTGCGCTCTAGAAGCCATTTTGCTTCTTCCAAACCCTTAAGGTAAGTCTGGATTTTATACTTAGAAAAAAAGAAAGGTTGTGATAACTATAGCATCCCTGTAAATCATCTTAAAAATAAAAAGAAATTAAAAAGGATGCCAGAGCTGGAATTTCAATAAAAATCTGATAACTGCTAAAGCTAAGAGGATAAACATTGTAATTTATGGCTATTCAATATGGATACAGAGGACTTTTATTCATCTACAAGGAGATATCAATCAATTTTTCAATATGGTGATAACATTGTATAGGTTCACACACCACTATTGGGTATGGATGCTCCAAATCACTTGGATATATAAACTTTAATTGTTTCTTTTTTCATCTTCTCATAAAAAAAGTAACGTAGTGATAAAATATTTTTACACATTTCATTCTGATTTTATTTTTTGCCAGTGTAGGGGCTTGAACTTAAGGTCTGCACACTGTCCCTGAGCTTCTTTCACTGAAGGTTACCACTCTACGACTTGAGCCCCAGCTTGGATAACAGCTTTTTTAGTTTATGTGTTACTGAGGAATCAAACCCAGGACTTCAGGGTAGAGCCCCAGTGGGAGCAAAGCAGGAATGGAAGACAAAAGCTACATCCAAGAGATGCTGGAGGCAATGACTCAAGAATTAAAGCGAGAAATAGACCAGAAATGTAAAGAACACTGGGTCAAAATATCAAAAGAGATGCAGGATATCAAACAGGAGATGCATGCGAAAATAGAGGCAGCACTCACTTCACTAAGAGGTGAGATTAGAGTAAAAATAGAGGCAATACACACCTCATTAAGAGGGGAGATTAGTAGTTTGAGAACAAACATCGAATGCATAAATGAGTCCATTTCCTCCATGCAAACCACAATGGAAGCCATAGATAACAGAGTGAACGAATTGGAATTTAGTGTCAGATCCAAAAGACAGAATACACCAACTAGACCAAAAAATGACAGATATGGAAAAATCACTTAAATTATGCCAAAGGAAATCCAAGAGCAAGTGGATAGTGCCGAGAAATTTAACCTTTGTATAATTGGAGTGGACAAAGTTGGGGAATATCAAAGCAAGGGACTGCAACAACTATTCACTAAGATAATCGGTGAAAATTTCCACCATCTCAAAAAAGAATATCTTACCTACATAACAGAAGCATATAGAACACCAAAGATGCAAGATCCCAGGAGAAACACTCCTAGACATATTATAGTAAAAATGATAGATCTGAATAATAAGAAAACAATTTTGCATGCAGAAAAAATGTAGAAGGAGCTATACTAGAATGGGAAAAAATTAGAATCACTGTAGATCTCTCCACAAAGACACTGAATGAAAGAAAGGCCTGGGAAAGTACCATGGGACCTGAAAGGCAATAACTGCCAACCCAGGCTGATATACCCGGCAAAGCTCTCATTCACATTTGCTGGAGAACAGAAAAATGTTAATAGCAAAGAAAAACTAAATGAATACATAAACATTAAGCCAGCATTACAAAGAATACTAATGAAGGGAAACACAACCTAAAGAAAGCAACCAGGAAGAGGGACCTGCACCCAGACAGGCATTAATAGAAGTCTAACTGAGCAAGCACAGGAGGAAAGGTAAGAAGAAAAACTGAGGAAAACAGGAATGACAGGGACCACAGTGCATCTCTCCATACTATCTCTTAATATTAACGGTCTTAATTCACCAATCAAAAGAAAAAGAACTGCAGATTGGATAAAAAAAAAAAAATGACCCATCCACCTATTGCCTTCAGGAGACCCAATTCTCAGCCAAACATACAAAGAAACCCAGAGTGAAGGGTTGGAAAAGGATCTACCAATCAAATGCCCCCAGTAAGAAAGCAGGTGTAGCAATCCTGATATCGGACAAAATAAACTTTTCACTAAAATCAATAGAAAAAGACAAGGAAGGACACTACATATTAAAACAGGGAACAATCCAAGAGGAGGATGTTACCATTATTAACTTATATTCCCCAAACATTGGCAGACCCAAATATGTTAAGCAAATACTCTCAAACTTACAGAATAAAGTAGATCCTAACACAATAATACTAGGAGACTTTAACACCCCACTCTCACCAAAGGACAAGTCTACCAACCAGAGGATTGGCATAGAAGCTACCAAATTAAATGAGGATATACTTCAAGCAGAACTGACATCTATCAAGTATTTCCCCTAAAACAAGACAGTACACATTCTTCTCAGGAGCTCTAGGAACTTTATTCAAAATAGACCATAACATAATTCATGCAAGGAACTCAAGCAAATAGAAGGGGATTGAAATAATCCCCTGTATCTTATCTGACCACAGTGGAATCAATCTAGTTCCTAAAAACAAAGCATACCGCAGAAATTACTCAAATACATGGAATTGAACAGCACACTTCTAAGTAATACCTGGTTAACAGTAGAGATTAAAGAAATAATTAAAAAATTCCTACAACTCAGTGACAATGAAAACACATCACAAAGAAACTTGTGGTACACAGCAAAAGCAGTCCTGAGGGGCAAATTTATTACCCTCAGTGCCCCCATCAAGAAAATAGAGACAGACCAAGTATATAATCTCATGTTGCAATTAAAACAGCTAGAAAAACATGAAAAAATGGAATCTAAAGTTACTAGATGGAGCCAGAAAACTAAATTAAGAGTGGAAACTAATGAAATAGTAGGAGAATCATAGCTAAAATTAACAAAACAAAAAGCTGGTTCTTTGAAAAAATAAATCAAATTGATGGACCATTGGCAAGATTAATTAAGAAAAGAAGAGAGGAAACCCATATTAAGGGGTGCCACGGGGAAAATCACAACAAGTACCCAAGATATCCAAACAATTTTAATGGACTGCTTTCAGAAGTTATACTCTCTAAAGAATGAAAACCTGGCAGAAATGGATGCATTTTTAGAGAAATACAAGTTGCCCAAACTGAGCAAAGAAGAAATAAATCAATTAAATAAGCCAATATCTTACAACGAGATACAGGACGCAATCAGAAGTCTTCTAACAAAGAAAAGCTCAGGACCAGATGGATTCACAAGGGAATTCTATAAGACCTTGAAAGAAGAACTAATATCCATACTCCTTAAGCGCTTCAGAGAAACAGAGAAGTAGGAAACTAACTCAAACTCATTTTATGATGCCAATATCACACTCATCCCCAAACCAAGCAAAGACCCAACGAAAAAAGAGAACTACAGGCCAATTTCCTTGAACACAAATGCAAAGATCCTTAACAAAATGCTAGCTAACAGAAGCCAGAAACATATAAAAAAAATCATACACTACGACCAGGTAGGCTTCATCCCAGAGATGCAGGGATGGTTTAACATACGTAAGTCAATCCAACACATCAACAGAGCCAAGGTCAAGAATAACATGATTATCTCTACAGATGGAGAAAAAGCCTTTGATAAAATTCAACATTCATTCATGCTAAAATCTCTGGAGGAGATAGGAATAGAATTTTAAATAATGAGATTCATCTACTCACTCTTGTCTGCTCAGTTTCCAAATAAGGAAGCGGAAGTTCTCACAAATATGGTGATAAAGTATAATCAAAGTGAAGAAAGTTCCATTGGATCCTAATTGCATGCCTGTGAATTATCTGAGCTTTGTGTCTTATAGAATTCAGTCATCACTCACCGAGCTTCACTTTTTTTGTGTGTGTCGGTTGTGGGGCTTGAACTCTGGGCCTGAGGGCGGTTCCTCAGCTCGCTCAAGGCTAGAGCTTTTCTGTCTTATAGAATTCATTCATCACTCACCTAGATTGATAGCTGGGAAGAAAGGGGTGGAGATAAACACAAGCTGCTTGGGATACAGAGAATTGCTCCCTGAAGGTGAAGGTTGAGCATGAATTTTTGTATATTTAGTAGACAGCAAAATGTGAAGAATCCTGTAGGTAGAAAAATAATGTTTGTATTTCAATATGTCAAACAGGTGCTTAGTGTATCAAAATGGAGAGATGTCAGAGAGGTGAATTCTATGAATATACAAATAAACACAGAAAATTTGCTACATTCTATTCCATGATAGTGCCTGGAATGAACTTTGATTCTTTGCACATACTCTGTAAATATGCACACACTAAAAAACAGAAATGTAATCTTTTATTACTGTTAAAATGCATAGAATATCTTCTTAAAATATATTTGTGGATGTATTTTTCCCTTAATTTCTTCCACACCTGCATTAAGAAATGGGTCTAAGAGAAAAGTTTCTAGATGTGTAAAATTTGAACTCCATCAATTTCTTTTGTTGAATTGTACTCTGGATAGGATTGAAGTCCCTATTTCAACTTAAGGCTTAGAACTAGAAAAAGAATAAGTATTCTCAATAAATTGTCATGCCTCATTTTAAAAGAGAGCTATGTATTTAATAGGAGAAATATGTATTGGTCTTGGTAGCTAGGAACCTTCAAGAAACAAAAGAAAAACAAAAATTCCATGGCAGTCTCAAGTACTTGCATATCTAGATGTGAACACTAACTCCTCTATATTCTATATTACATTTTCAAGAATATTTTTACAAGCTATTCCTCAGCTATTGTCATCCTCCAATGTAAAGTTCAGGCATGCCTATTGCTCATTATTGAGACCGTAGTTGCTCAAAGTCACAATCCATTGTTTGTATAGGTTTCACATGGCTATCTTTACTTAGTGGCACTGAGGGCTGGGAGATTCACTTCAAATATATAAATACACACACAGACACAAATACACACACATCAAAAATCGTCTAGCATCTTTAAAAATGTGACATGTTCATTATTAAATTTCAAGTAGCTTAGATCTCTAGCTTCACAAAATTCTAAATACTCATATGAAGAAAAATATATACCTAGAATTTTGGTGTGATTCTATATCATGAAGCTCTTACTTTTCATTTTATTTGTCCGGAGGAGGCAAAAATGTTCCATAGGAAAAGTACTTATTACCTTGCTTATGTAACTGTAACTCCTCTGTATTCTTACAATCAAAAATGTACAAAAAGGAAAAAAATGTAATTGAAAGTCACATATTTCCCATTAGAACTAACTAAATTTTAGGGCTGTAACGTTCTACAGGTTTTTAAGTACCTAATAATTTGTGGATATTCCCCAAGGCCTTTACTAAAAGCTGAATGAGAGAGATCCAAAAGTGGAAGTAGACTGGCAACCAGAGCATAATTATGTAGCTTTAGTTCACTGTTACAATAACAGAAGTGTAAATCAATATGATGGTTCATAGTTAGAGGACCAGAAGCCATACAGGAAACTGACATCAGAGAAGGGTTATTCATTGTAGGGAAACACAAATAAGAATGCACCAAAGGATTTAATCAACAGTGTCCCAAAAAGAATTTATGTTGTGACAGATGATACATTATGGATGAATCTTTGGGACACTCCGCTAAGTGAAATAAGCTAGTCATAAAAAGATCAAATATTACATGATTCTACTTGTATCATTTACACAGAACAGTAAAATTGATAGAGACAGGAAACAAAATCGAACTTGATGCATATCTTGAAGCAGAGGAGAGTGGAAAATTGTTTTAATGAATATAGAATTTGCATCGTGGAAGGTGAAAATAGTGTGGACCTTGAACTTGTACAATATTGTACATTTACTTACTACAACTATGCAGTATTCTTAAAATGATTAAGAAAATAAAACCTGGGAGAGGAGAATGAGAATGATGAAGGGGTTAGTATAATCAAGGTACATTGTATGCCTATGTGGATATATCAAAATGAAATCCACTTATTTATCTAGCTAATGCTAATACAGTGTTTATAAAAGATAATAAATTCTAAGTTGTTTGCGTTTGAACACAAATATGGATAAAAAGGAAAAAAAAAAAAAAACAACCACAGGCTGGGAAAACAATTAAAATTGCCAGCATTCACGAAACCTGAGTTCAAAATTATATCTTACTTAAGTGTGTAAGGCCATTTGTTTAAACAGGTTTTTATTTTTATTATCTTTAAGCTGTTGCATAAACAAGTTCCCATTCTACAAAACAGCCTATGAATACAAGGGGGCTGACAATATTATCACCCATCCTTCTTAAACCAACCTTTCTCCCACTGTTTTTTATTTTTTTTAAATTGCGATAAGTAATTACATTTTACTCATATATTTCACAGTATTGTGGAAGCATGATAGTTAGTTAATGTCATAAACATGTTTTAAACTACACAAAGAAAATTATCATTTTCATGCTTATTAAAGTTTGTGAATTCTATGAGCTTTGACAATACAAATTATTATTCTACATCAGGTTATGTTTATGTTTCTTGCCTTATGCTTAATGTAGGCTATTCCTTCTTTCACTCTTATTCCTCCCTTCCTATCAGTGTTTTTGGATTGCTTAGTTCTTTTCCTTCTATGAGCAATGCAGCTGATGAGCCTCTTGGTTGTATGTTTTTCTGTTTCCCACTCATCCCTCCTCCTGGCTTCCCTCCATAGAGTGTGGTGAGATTGTTTTTTAATGTAATGAGAGTAGGCTCAAGGAAAACAAAAACAGCTTTTGTCAAAATATATTGTAAATTTGCTGTAATTTGGATGTTATAATACACATTTTCAATATATTATAGCATATGTAACATATAAGGTACCTTCTTCCTCTTTTTCTTATACTTGAAAGTAGTTTCTAATTGCAAATAAAATGCATCGTCTATTCCCTATGAAAAATAGTAAAATATTACATATGAGGTCTAGAGCCCTCGATATACATAGCAAAACATCTCAGGTGCCTACCATAATATCCACTCTTCTTTTTTGAATCAATAGAAAGACCTTGATCGATATCACTCCTTTTATCATTTTTCTTTCATTTGTTCATCAAAATGTCATTACCAGATATATATTGAACATACTGTTCTGCTACTAAGAACTTGCTTCATCTGCAGTTTAGACTCCTAGGTATATGCTTTCAGATGCACAAATATGATCTTTTGCCTGAATGCAGCTCAGAATGTACCTTCTGGAGAAATTACTTCCCACATAAAAATGTAGGACTATGAAGATAATACATGCACTCTGGAAATGGTGGCTCCTACTTCAACGGACTTTAGAAATACAGTCCATTTATTTCTCTGCCCTAGATTTGCTAAAGTTATCTTACTATGTTGGCTCAAAGCAGAACTGAATTTGCCTTCTGCAAGTAGAAATCAAATTGCATTCAAGGTAAGTGTGCAATTTTAAGTCAGAGGGCTTTGCTGCTTCCAAACAGCGATGTAGACAGCCAATCTCTTTGTCATCATAGTGTTTCATGGGACACCACAAGGTACAGTGCCCTGTGAGTGACAAGTGGAGATGTGCCACTCAGAGGGAGTTAAATCACTTCAGCTAGGTAGTTATGGATAAAAGATGATGGTTAGAACAGGTTCCAACCAGGCGTGGCTGAATGACACAGCAAAAAATACACACCTTGCTCCCATCAACCTTTAAGAGCTAACACATACACTGTTTCTGACTATGGTCTGGGGAGTGTCCCTCTACTTCCCATCCAATCAAAAGTGTTTTCTGCACTTGTGCTCTGAGATGGGGCATCCAATAAGCAAAATTCCATCCTTATTCTCTGAGACTGGGAAACCAAATATGAGACGCCATGTAGCACAAGCCCACCCATTGACCAGTCAATCCAGGAACATGCCCTAAGGAGCAGAGACAAAGGGCTCTACATGTACCTGAGGGATGTGGGCCCCTTCCAACCAGCTCTTGTTCCTCTTTTCCCTGAGGAGTCTGTTTCACTGCTCTGTTTTCACTTTGATTAGGAGTCTGTTTCACTGCTCTGTTTTCTGTTTTAAGGAGACGGGCTTTAAAAACTTTTCTGCTCTCGAATTCTTTAAAGAAAAAAAATGCCGAGACATAGACAATACTGCTATTCTGAAGATGTTGGTTGGAGGGAAGCCTTGGCCTTCAGCTTTGAGACTTGATTTAGAATTTGATAACTTAGGTGGTGTGGTTTCAAATTATTCTGAACCAAGCTAATGTCTGCATTGGCTCAAGTCTTCTTACTAGAATCTCTAAAAGAATTAGCGATGAGATGTACAAGATGTTATGTCGAAAAAAGAACTTTACAATTTTGGCACAGCAGGAGGGGGGAGGAGGGAAGGTGGGATATGGAGGCAGATGGGAAGGGATGGGAAGGGGAAACAAAGAGGAGGCACAAAAAATAACATTAAAAACAATTAGGAAAACAAAACAAAAAAAAACAAACGAAAACAACAAGAATCCAGTACTAGGGTAGCAAAGGGTCCAGAAATTATCAGCATTTCTTTTTTTTCTTCTATGAATCTAACAATGAAACTTAATGCAGAGGCTAGTATGTTTAAGAAGTTAAATTCTGTAGAATGTGATTTCTTTTCTTCCTCTTGTTCTGACATAGAAGTTTATCTATTCTAAAGCCAAAAGATATGCTTTCCTCACCAGCTAGATCAGGTTTGCTGACCTTTTTCTGTCTTAGAAACTGCTTAACTCCTGTAAGAGAGAATTGAAGACTGCCAAGCAGGAGGGATTGAGTGTAAGTTGTGGGCACTGTTCTCATCCTCTGCAACTAGAGGGCTAGAAAACATGTTGATCTGCTCGCTACCTCAAGAATTCAGAAAGTGGCTTGCATTTTCTAAAATCTAAACCCAAACTTTCACCTTCTCCTTCCCACTAAGAATTCTCCCTCAGGCCTCTTCCTACCATAGTGTCTTAGCAGCTTAGAACTGCTTTGCCTCAGAAATGTGGCATCAGAATTGTGCCTTGTGGTCAGCCAAGAAGCTGGGATCTGACTGATTCATCTATGGCTCTGAAAATGCTGCAGCCCAATCTGTGCTCAGGGTTCAATATGTGTCCTCCAGCTGCGTGCCTCCAGAGAGAGCAGGCTTTCCTCTTTCTATTAGCAGTAGGAGCAGAGGTACAAGACAGCTTCTTTGTGATGAAGCAACCACACATAGCTGTTTGTTTCATACCCACTTGCGAGGTGAATTTGCCTAATGGAGCCAAGGCAATATATGAATAAGTTGTTTTTACCTGGAAGCTCTTAAGCCTCCATTCCAAAGAGGGAGCTGCTGATAATAAATTCTGTCTGAAAATGGACTGTGTAGGAGAATCTGTTTTCTCTGAATGTGATTTCTTGAGGGAAAGCATTAACTAAGAGTAGCCATCATCTTACAAAAAGCTATTTTAAGTAAAGTTTATCCTGTAACTAAAATCGTTCTAGGGACTTGAGGCATAGTTTAATCCACAGTGCACAAGCTGAACAAGAATTTTCTAACAATTTCTGGTCTGGTTGTCCTGGTTTAGTGGAGTGCTCTGAAACTGTTGACCCCTTTCAAACTGGCCAGCTGAACTACAAAAGAGACAATTGAGCAAATTTGTGAACAAAACTTATGATCAATACCAGAATTAGTAACGCAATATGGGTAAAACCTGGGGAGAATTACTACTAAGAGTGGTTGATTAATTGGCTTCCTGTCAATAACAAGCCCTTGAACAGAACTAAACTTTGCCTTGCTAAGTTCCTTTCAAGTTGGTGATCTTTCTTGGGATATTGGGTTACACTGTGAGAGTAGTTGACCAATTTGTGGAATTGTCATGCAAAGGGAATGCGGGGAGCCCCTCAGGAGGAAACTCATTTTGCCTTGTTGAAGTAGCTCAAGGTTGGGTTAAACACCATCCATTATGGTTAATGATGGAAAGCGTATCAGCAATGTCACGCAAGGGCCCAAGGAAGAACACAAATAACAAGCAACCTCATGCATTGGCTATGAGAGGAAAAATTGGACTGGAGCATATTACCTTGTTGTTTGGGATTTTCATGGGCTGAGTGAGTCTTAAGCACAAATAGAACATGAGTCTTGATTTGTGTTTTCATTCTCTGACCCAAGAATAAAAATTTGGGAGCTGGAGGAAGCCATTTTTTAGAAATCTCCAGTATGGGGAGAGTTGAGTATGAGAAGGGTGCACAAGAAACGTACAATAGGGAGGATTAAGTGAGTCAAAAAATCACAAGAGACTTGCTAAAATGGGGGATAAGAAGTCTAGGCCTAAAGAACCCAAGAAAAGGGCTGGGAAGGTGGCTCAGTGGTAGAGCACTTGCCTTGCATGCTCGAGGCGCTGGGTTCGATTCCTCAGCAACACATAAGAAAAAAAAGCCGGAAGTGGCGTTGTGGCTCATGGTAGAGTGTTAGCCTTGAGCTGAAGAGCTGAGGGACAGGCCCAGAGTTCGGGCCCCACGACCGGACCAAAAAAAAAAAAAAAAGAACCCAAGAAAAATGATCCAAGGACAGGATTCTGTTAATCCATTGGGAGAATGGTCAAAAAGGTCTGAGAACACTATGTATTATTTAATGGATGATTTTCATTATTGAGCTCCATAATGTGCACTTGTCCAAACGAAAACTTGTTATGCACATGTGCTTGCATGTGTGTGTTTTTAAATCTTATATCCTGAAAGGGGAACTCAAAAAAGTTCTACTCACTAAACTCCTTCAGCTGCCCACTTTGACTCTGAAGCTTGGATTGATCCTCTAGCTGATCCAAGGATATATGACATTGCAACCTCAGTTTCAGAAGCAGACTCTCTGGGTAGACTTGCAATTCAAGTCCAACGTCGGGAGCCAGTGGCTTGCACCTGAATTCCTATCTACTCAGGATCTGAGGATTGGGGTTCAAAGTCAGCCGGGCAGAAGAGTCCTTGAGACTCTTACCTCCAATTGACCGCCAGAAAACTGGAAGTGGCGCTGTGGCTGAAGTAGTAGGGGTTTCACTTTGAGCTGAAGTGCTCAGGGACAACTCCCAGGCCCAGAGTTCAAGTCCTATGACTAACAAAAATTAATGCTTGTGTGAAATGGATTAAATATTCTGCCCACCATTACTGTTAAGATTGTGTGGCACAGAGACCAGAAAAACAAGTGGTCCACTTCCCAGGGAAAATATCTGATGGTATTGTGGAGCTCTTGTGCTGGAGACCTTCCTGGCCAACTAGAGTAGAACCTGTGCTTTGGTTCAATTTACCATCACTTACATCCTAGCATTTCATCCACCTGTCCATTCTAAAACATTTTATACTAGTTAGGAGAGACCCCTTCCCTAGAGGGTCATTCGTATTTCATATTTACATAGGTACTATTCAGGATCCTCCCCCAAAAGTTTCCAAAAATTCAAGCCAGGCCTCAGATAGCAGTTTATGAATCAGTATAAATAAATTAGTATAATTAGTATAAATAGAATGTAGTTTGGAGGCTAGGAATATGGCTTAGTTTTAATTGTTTGCCTAGCATGCATGAAGCCCTGGGTTTTATTCCTCAGCACCACATAAACAGAAAAGGCTGGAAGTGGCACTGGGTCTCAACTGGTAGAGTGCTAGCTTTGAGCAAAACAAGCTCAGGGAGCAACAAGACTGGCCAAAATAAAATGTAGAGTAGAACAAGATCCACAAAGATTTGTTAATTATACTAAAAGATTTTTTAAACCCATAAATTAAATGCTCTATTCAGATGGCATTGGAAAATTAATTCTAGAAACCTTATCTGTAAAGGGTAGAGTTTGTGTGGTGATTGGAGGCAAAGCTGCACAAAGGCCTTAGAAGAATTCCACATTGGCAAGTGAGTGAACTAAAAACTCAGATGAAGGGCTGAGAAGGTGGCTCAGCAGTAGAGTTTTCGCCTTGCATGCTTGAGCCTCTGGGTTCGATTCCTCAGCACCACATAAGGAGAAAAAGCCAGAAGCGGTGCTGTGGCTCAAGTGGAAGAGTGCTATCCTTGAGCTGAAGTGCTGAGGAGCAGTGTCCAGGCCCAGAGTTCAGTCCCAAGACTGACCAAAAAAGAAAAAAAGGCAAGCTACACATAAGGGTTTCCTACCAAGAGAAACAGAGGGTTTCCTACCAAGAAGGAGGGAGTTTGGTAGATTTCTATCTAGCAGGAATGCAAGTTCCCCTTCTAGTGGGAGAGGGATTGCCTTCTAATAAGGAGGGTGTTAATGATCAAATTGGTCAAAATCATCATTCAGTTTCATAATGCCCAGATAAGTGTCTAATTTTTGTTAGGTATTGACTTGTGATAACATCCTGCTTAGGGAACTCCAAACAGTCTTAATGCCCTTAATGTGAACTTGCTTAGTTCCAGGGCCTCAATGGACCCTCTAGTTAATGCTACAATATGATTGCAAATTCAGTCATGGAGCAGACACTCTGTATGACTTCCAATTTTCAGTCTAGCCAGATTGAAATTGTTACTGGATAAGCGAGGTAAATATTGTGGTGATTCTGTCCACATACTGAGTACTGCTATGACTGTGTGGCAGGGAGGCCACACAAAAGGTCCTCTTTGTGCTGTCATCGAGCTCAGACCGATGGGCATGAAATTCATGATAGGTCAGCAAAATATGATATGAGACAACTTGGAATACACTGTTGCTCTTATCAAAAGAAAGAGTCTATTTCAAAAACCCTGAAACTGACCAGGTCCATTCTTTCAAGGTCAACTATACCTGGGGAAAATTTGACATTTCTGGGAAATTTACCTGGATGTAGTGAAGGCCAACCCTTTGAGATGAGCAATAAGTACCAATAGCCAGGGAAAATGTCTGGTGGTATTTCAGAAGACCACTATTGGAGAGGTTACTGGCCAACTGGAATGGAATCTGTGCTTTGGGTCAATTTTGGTATGGCTGCATGCACAGTGGAAACATTAAAATTATTAATCACCCAGAACCTAGCCTCATCACAACATCTCCAAACTAGAAGAAACAGCCATCTCCTTATTTTGTGATACTCAAATCAGATCTCCTTCCCATTGAACTAGCCTGGAAGGACAATCACAAAATCCTGGGTAAAGCAGAGCATTTTTCTGCCTGCTCAAACAAACTGACTTAAAAAACCAACCAAGGCATAGAAAAATCAAACACCACAAAGACTATCAAGAGACTGGTTTATGGACACAAGAGAGATATAGGATCTTCCCATCCCCCCAAAAAATCAAAGAAATCTTTTTTTTTAACCCTTTATAAAATTTTTTTCCGAAACTTTTTTCTAATATTTAATTTCTAACTTTTCAAAAACATTGATTTCTATTAACTTTTTTTTTCTTCCTCTTATAATTTTTATTTTAGGAGTATGTGTGTGTGAGCTTTTTTAAATTTTTTTTTTGTTTATCTCTACTGACATTTTGATCCTTTTATTTCACTACTCATTCTTTTCACATTTTCTTCTCTTTTGTAACTAAATTGCATAACTAAATTGCTGTTTTGCTCATCCTCAGATATACCTGGAGTCGATTATTAGACCTTATCCCCCATTGTGACACTTAATCCAGAAATTTATTAGTCAATTCAAAACCCCTTAGACTTAAATTCCTTAATAGCAGTACTACCTCTTTATTCTTATATAATATTTAAACATTTTTATATTTAAGTAATTTTCCTCTCCTTTATATACTTCCCCTTCTCTTATTCTATCCACGTTCTTTTCTGAATATTATGATTTTAAATTTGCATATATTTAAGTGTTCCACTTTTTTTAATATTTGCTTTTCTATTTTTTCTTATCTCTCTTTTTCTTTGTCTTTCTTCTTCTTTCTCTCTCTCTACAATCATTCTATTCATCCACTTTTCTGCTTTGAGTTTAGGACTTAGTTTACTCTCCCTCTGCCTTTCCACATCCCTCTATTCCTATTTTAACCAACATCTCTCCCTAAACCTAATAATTTCTGGTTTGTCAAATTCTTATTTGCAGTTTGAAGCCCATTAATACATAGTTCTTTGATGTTGAATAGGTATATCTGTTGAACTAGATTGTATCTGCAGACTATTGACTGTGCAACTACAGACTTTGGTTGATGCTTGCCTTAAGATAGTGTTCTAGCACAAAACAGGTCTTACTTTCATCCCACATGGGCAGAGCAAGTAGGAAAAACAAAAGAAAAATGGCAAGTCCAGGTATCTGATCTCCCACTCGTGATAATCAGGGGACAGAACAGATAATGAATAATCCAGAAGAGGCTTCCCAAAAAGCTCTACAAACACAACTGGTAAACATGGCAAATGAAAAGATGGGAAACCTGTAAAGGACTCTGTATGAGCATGATAGGGAGAGAGAGGAGGTAAATCAAAGGTCAATACAGGAATATCATGAGCCAGAGGAAGCTACTCAAAGATTCATACAGGAATTGCGTGAGCTGCTTGAGAACTCTCAAAGATAAATAAAGGAATGGCATGAGCAGGCTGAGATCAGTCAAAGCGACAGTCAGGAATGGCGTGAGCAGGCAGAGAACACTTAAAGAAAACTACAGGAATTGCGTGAACATGAGGAAGCTAATCAAAGAGTAATACAGGAATTGAGAGAGAAGGATGAGAATACAGAAAGATCACTAAAGGCATTCATGGAATCCATAAACAGAGAGCTGAATAAAGTTAGGGAGACCACAAAGGGAATACTGAATGAAACCCAACAGAAGGAATGGGAGTCCAAGGAAACCACAACCCATCAACTAAGTAATTTGAGAATAAACACTAAGAACCAAATTAAGGAAGTAAAGAAGTTCATATGAGATCTAAAACAAAACTCCAAAAAAGAATTTGAAGCCATCGAAGTCGACCAACTAGAAGGAAAAGAAATTTAAAAAAAGTAGAAAGTCTTGAGATTAGGTTAGACCATGCAGAAGATCGAATCTCAGGAATTGAAGACAGCCTAGATATTACAGAGAAAGAACATACAACCATCCAAGACAAGTCCAAGAAATATGAGAAATCTATTCAACATTTAGAAGGCACCATCAGTAGGCCTAATCTGAGGATAATGGGTATAGAGGAGCATCTAGAGACAGAACTTAATGGTCTAGGAAATTTGCTTAACAGGATCTTAGCAGAGAACCTCCCAAACATGCAAAGAGATAGGCCTATTCAGATACAAGAAGCTTTTAGAACTCGAAATAGAGCAGACCAGAATAGGACATCCAACCATCACATTATAATCCACACAGGATAAATTCAAACCAAGGAAAAGATCCTTAAAGCTGTCAAGGAGAAAAGAACAATCACCTATAAAAGGAATCCACATAGAATCACCTCAGATTTCTCAGCAGAGCCAATCAAAGCAACAAGAACCTGGAATGATGTATGCTATGCCCTAAAGACAAACAATTATGAACCAAGAATTCTGTACCCAGCAAAACTCTCCTTCAAAACCTAAGGTCAAATAAAAACGAAGGATTTATTTTTTTTTTCAGGTAAGGGCTAGGTTTATTCAGTAGACCTGCTGGGACCAGGCAAGGGTGGCACTTCACATGGCTCGGAAAGGCCTGGGAAAGAGAGAGAGAGCTAGGAAAGGGAGAGGAAAGATATAGAAAAGAGCTAGAAAAGAGCAGCAAGAGGGTTTCTGGGCCTGGGCTAGGCCTTATCTAGGGTATGGGCAGAGAAAGGTGTGGACACATCAAATCCAGATGTGACCTCAGCAGATGCAGATGTGACCTCTTCCAGGTGCCCCAGTTGCCTAGGTAATGCAGGTACTTGGTGGAGACTTTGCTGCGAGGAGGGTGGAGTCTGCTAGCTTTCCAGGAGCGGACCTTACAATCCAGCCTTTTAATAATCATGAAATCGGGTGTGGATTCTCTCTGGCTCCTTCCTGCTGACATGGGCTTCGACAATAGTGGTAAAAGGCTGGAATTTGGTTTCCTCCCAGAGAAGGCAGTGAGCAGCAGCTGTCCGTTGGTGGCGTGAGTCCTTAGTTGAAGTCTGGATAAGTCTCATGAGCATTGAGGGGCTGTAAAAAATACTAGAGAGCAAATAAATGGCAAGAGGAAGGACTTGAGGATAAAAATATTGGTAGAAATGTCCCTAGCTACTTCTGACATCTGGCGACTAGGTAGAGAAGTCCGGTGACAAAGGCAAGAATATAAATTCCAGTTCAGTTAATAGGTAGACAGGCATAGACATTGGATGGGCAGGCTTCTTACTTCTACTGACCTCCCAGCTCTGGTTAATTTTGAAAGGGCAGGCACAAAGTTTCTGATGTAATATCATGTCTTACTCCTCTCCATGGTCCTTGTTCCCCAGACTGGCTGAGTCTAGGTGCTTGTTGATGGGATGGCTTGTCCTAGTTGTTATTCAAGGAGGTTTTAACTCAAGGACTGTGCACTGTCCCTGAGCACTTCTGCTCAAGGTCAGCACTGAACCACTTTGAGTTACAGTACCATTTGCAGTGTTTGCTGGTTAGAGATGGGAGTCTTGAGCCATGCTTCCAACTTGAATCTATGCAGGTTATTTGGGAGATAGAGTCTGAGGGATTTTTCAGCCAGGGCTGGCTCTGAACTGCAATTTTTGCCATGAAAGCTCGTTATTATTTCCAATTAAAGCAACAACGAGATCAACTAGAATAAGTAGAGCTTACCTGTTTCTTATCAAGAATTGACCAACACATATTCTGAAATGACGAAACTCATTGGATGTGATGAGAATTTTAGCACAGATATAGTATTGCTTTCTTTCTGATAACCCTAACAATTCTTAAGCTAATCAACTTACAGAAAGAGCCTTACCTTTTACAAATCCAAAGCAATTTTTCACCAGGAAACCAGCTGCATGTGATGGAAACTAGCAAGACTCCAGTATATTTTTACCATGGTGGAGGTAGTCAGGATGGTCTAGTCAGGATTGAGGCCTGTCTTCCAAGTTGGAGGAGATGGACAGGATCTGGACTGCATGTAGACTGGCTATCCCTGAACTACATATCCAAACTAAACACACTTCTGGAATCTCAGACAATTTTACAAATAACCTGATAACAATGCCAGATAACAAGTTTACACAGACACAGACATAAACACATAGGCATATACACAAAGAATCAAGTTGAGGTGGTGCAAAATCAAGTTGGTGGGAAATAGCAGCTGAGCTCTCAAGATGCCAAGATGGCACATCCTCCACTTGGTCAATAAAAACAAAGGTTTTTATAGCAAAGAAAAATTGAAACAATATATCTCCACCAAACCAGCCATACAAAAGATTCTTAAAGATGTCCTACACATAGAAAACCAACAAGACCACAATAAAGGCCAAGAAACTGCATCCAAACTGTGAATCTAAGAATCATAGGAAGAACCCAGTTGTTGTAACACCAAAGAAGGTAGATAAAATGGCAGGAACTCCCAAAAACCTCTCAGCACTATCTCTCAACATTAACGGACTTAACTCTCCAATTAAGCGACATAGACTGTCTAGTTGGATAAAAAAGCAAGATCCTACTATCTGCTGTATTTAGGAGTCACATCTTGCCCATAAAAACAAACACATTTTCCATATGAAAGGCTGGAACACAATCTACCAAGCAAAGGGCCCTCATGAAGAGGCAGGAGTTGCAATCCTAATATCAGATAAAATAGACTTCAAATTAAAATTAGTGAGAAGAGATAAAGAAGATTGCTACATGTTAATTAAGGGATCTCTCCTTCGGGATGATATTACAATTCTAAATAGCTATTCTCCAAGCAAAAGTGCACCCAAATTTATCCAAGAAACACTACTTTCCTTCAAAGCTCACATAGATCCAAAGACATTAATTGTTGAGGACTTTAACACACCACTTTCCACACTATATCAACTCGGCAAAAACTCAACAGAGAAACCACAGACCTAAACAACTTCAGAGATCAACTACATTTAACAGACATCTACCGAATATTTCACCCAGCAGCATCAGACTACACATTTTTCTCAACAGCACATGGAACAATTTCCAAAATAGACCACATTTTAGGTTACAAAGTAAACTTGTCCAAATTCAGAAACATTGAAGTTATACCTTGCATTCTCTCTGATCACAAGGGAATAAAATTGGAACTCAACACCAAAAGCCACCAAAGGAAATTCTGTAACACATGTAGGCTGAACAACACACTGCTGAATCACCAGTGGGTCATGGAAGAGATTAGAAAGGAAATTCAAATGTTCATGATATTCAACAAAAATGAACACATAAATTACCAGCTCAGCTGGGACACAGCAAAGACAGTAATCAGGGGCGAGTTTATAGCTCTGAGTTCCTATATCAACAAATTGGAGAGCTCTGAAACTAACGGTTTAATGTGACATCTGAACCTCCTTGAAAAAGATAAGCAAGATAAACCCAATCCAGTTGAGGGAAAGAAATAATTAAAATTAAAGCAGAATTAAATGAATTAGAATCCAAAAAAACCATAGAAAGAATCCACAAAACAAAGAGTTGGGTCTCTGAGAAAAATAACAAAATAGAGAGACCATTAGCAAGTCTTATCAGAAAAAGAAGAGAACACACCGAAATGAATAAACAGAGATGAGAATGGAAACATCACCACAGAAACAACCAAGATTCAAAACATTATAAGGGAATACTTCTCAAAACTTTATGCTAATAAGTTTGAGAACCCGGCAAAAATGGACCTTTTCCTAGCAAATATTGACATGTCGAAACTAAGTCAAGATAAGTTAAACCATCTTAACAGGCCCATATCCAGCATTGAAATAGAAACAGTACTAAGAGACCTCCCATCTAAGAAAAGCCCAGGACCAGGTGGATTTACAGTGGAATTCTACAAGGCCTTCAGAGCAGAGCTCACACTAATACTCATCCAACTCTTCAATAAATTTGAAAGAGAAAGTTCATTACCAAACTCATTCTATGAAGCCATCATAACCCTCATCCCAAAAATAGGCAGGGACTCATCAAAGAAAGAGAACTATAGACCCATTTCTTTGATGAATATTGATGCAGAACTCCTCAACGATTTTGCCCAATTGACTTCAAAAATTCATCCAAAAAATCTTACATCACGATCAAACATGATTCAATTCAGGGATGGAAAGCTGCTTCAATATATGCAAATCGATTAATATAATTCATCATATAACAGGAGCAAGGATAATAACCACATGGTTATCACAATAGCTGCAGAAAAACATTTGACAAGTTCCAATACCCTTTTATGATGAAGGTTCTGGACAGTTTGAAGTCAGCCTGAGCTGGAAAGTCCATCAGTCTCATCTCCAATTAATGAGATGAGACAGGAAGTAATAGTTTTAAACTTGAGCAAAAACCCTCAAGTTCAAACCCATGTCTAGCACACTCAAAAAGAATTTAGTTGGGCTTTCCTGCAAAAGCTGGCTTCAAATTGTGATGTTTAGATTTCAGAATGGATTAAAGGTATGACTCTATATTTAAAAAACAAATTGGCTCTTTTCTTCTTCACATATATTTATTGTTTATTTTGTTGGTTCTCTGGCTTGTTTTGAGGGCCTCGTCAATCATGCTGAAAGATAGCATGCTCTAAAACTTTAGCCACAGTTTCACTTTGGTTCACTTTTTGCTTTTAGTGGTTAGTAGGAGGTAAGTATAGAGACTCCCACAGCGTCCTGAATTGTGCTAATTGTGATTCAACGTCAGGGGGCAAGGAAAGTCCATGAGACTCTTTTTTTCACTATTTTTTATTTGAAAATACCATAAAGAGGAGTAACAATTACATCGGCAAGATAATGAGACTCATCTCAAGTTAACCTCCAAAAAACCAGAAATGATCAAGCAAAACCTTGTAGTTCCTATCCCAGAAAGGCACATACACACACACACACACACACACACACATAAACACACACACACACACACACACACGCACACACACACACACACACACAATGGTTTTTCCTGTCCAGGCTGGCTTGGAATGGTGATCCTCAATTTCAGTGTTTTGATTACCTTGAATTACAAGTGTGAGCCACCAGTTTCTTGGTCATTTTATCATTTTCAGTAGACTGTGCTCTCTTCCACTTTTTAAAAAATATATTTTGTGGTTGTCTTAGTGCTAAATCTGACTTACACTTAGCTTTTTTAAACCTTTTTTTCTTAGCTTTTTCTTAACTTTTTTTATGACCAAGGTTGCTTCTGTACGAATTCAGGCACAGCTCCACTTCTGCCTTTTTGCTGTTTAGTTGGAGATAAGAGGCTCATAGATTTTCCTGCCCAGGCTGGCTGTGAACCACAGTCCTCAGATTTGAGGATACTGTGTAGTGTCCTTGGTTCCTGTGGTACATTTCTGTCCTATTTACCACCAAAGGAAAAGAGGGTGGGGCAGAAGTTGATCTGTGATTCAAATAAGAGAGCCTGCAAGCCTTGAGTTAAAAAAAATGTAGAAGTCTAATTCTGGTACTAATTGTACGCATTGCTTGATCTATTCAAACAAAACAAAAAAAAATAAAACAAAAAAAACTTATGCACAGTGACCAGGTAATAAGGATTCGTGACTGATAACCAGGAACTAATTCTTGAACTCATCTCCTATAGCCTTTTTTAGATATACATGTCCATTTGGGTAAGCTGAGGAGAGATTAAAGACCACACTTTAAGGGCCAGTTACACAGTACTTGGAAATCAGGATACATTGACTAAGCTTTACAGAGAGTGACTAAAAACTTACTCTTCAACATTGCAAATGGTTCTTCCCTCTGTGCAAGGGGAAGAGTGATGAGAAGGTATAAATATGGGAAAACTAAGAAACTTCAAATAAGATTAGGAATGTTAACTTTATAGATAAAGTAAAACCTAGGTGTTCAGTTTGAAGTCCAGAAAAGGACATGTCACTTCTGTATGGATGCCAGTTAATTTAGTTAATAAAATTAATCGATGGTAAAGAGGAAAACCCACTATTGTATTTATGGAAAGGAGGTACATGGCAGGCAAATCACTTCACTAACCTCCAGGATTTTGAACACAAAGGAGTGAAAGTGTTTGGTTTTGCTTGAGCAACAGGAAGGAACAGAGCTGAAGAGGACTGAGATGTGCAGACATTCCCATGAAAGAACTCACTGACATCAAGTCTTCAGATGCATGCTGGTTGCTAGGGGCTCATGCTTGTAATCCTAGCTACTCAGAAGGCTTATAACTGAGGATTGTGTTTTGAAGCCATCTGAGATAAGAAAATGTGTAAGCCTTTTATGTTTTACACTCAAGAATGGTCTTATTTATTGCTAATCACAACCCAAGGCAGTGCAAATGGATACCAAGCTGAAGAAAATTAAAAAATACACAGACAAGTGTAGATAAAAAGAACAAAATCAGTGAGGACACGGGATTCCCAAGGCTCACTGGCACCTGGGCCCCAGGTCACACAAGCAAACATATTTATTTGAATTCACACTGGGAAGGTTACTATGGATACATGAAAAAATGAAGCATCGATACTATAATCAGAGCCACACGGTGAGTGAGAAACACTGGCTCCCTTATCGTTTTGAGAAAGAAGACTGCAACCCAGAGAAAGTGCAGACATGTGGTCTACTTTATCTAGCCTCCTAGGTTAAGTTATCATTTCTTTTACCTCCCAGGCTTCAAGGACTTTAAAGCACCATGGTGGGGGACAATAGATTAACCCTCTCCAGAGCTGTGTTTTAACCCTTCCACGGACAGATCTCAGCTTTCTATGTAATATTGAGGTGGTGTTCAAACTTTCAAATTTTTTTCAGGTTCAACAGTTCAGCTTGAGTCCCCTACTCCTATTAATATTAATAGCATGGATTACAAACACAGTAAAAATAGAAAAATAACATTAGACATTTAAACAGAAATAATTGACTGCATTCTTTTATCCACTACAAGAAATTTGGCACTGCTGTTTAAGTCACTAATAACACTTTTTTAGGTATAATTTCCCGGCTTTCAAAGAACCTCCTATATAGTCCTTAGGGTGTCTTTTTGCTTCCCATTTTTATTTGTTGCGTTTGCATAGTAGTATAGTATATCAACTTTAAAAGCATATTACCTCATAATTAAAGTTTATCTTGTAAGTAAATACTTGTGAGGATAAAAAAAAATTAAAAAAGCTGGAAATGGTGCTGTGGCTTAAGAGCTATAGTGCAATCCTTGAGCAAAAGAAGCTCAGGGGCAGTGTCCAGGCCCAAAGTTTAAGCCCAAGTGTCCAAACATACACACCTCCCCACCCGCCACCCCCAGAAACAATCAGATGATAATGTCTATCAGATTCTTCCTTAGGATGATTTTGGTGATGTGAGCAACTGTATCAAGATTCTATCTCTCTTCCATGCCTTTGTTGTAATAGACAGCAGAGTCACTTATTATAACAGTACACATCTTGGGACTTTGATGGGACCCATGTACTCTTCAACTGGCTTTCCCATATTCTGTGCGACCTGCTTCAATGATTCACCATCCACGCCAAAGAGGCTTTCATAACCTTTCCCAAATTATCTGAATCCTGGATGCCAGAGATGTCATGGAAAACCTCTATGGCTATTCCCCTTCATGACAGGCCATTTTACCTCCTATGCTCTCCTCACAAATGTGGGCAATGGTCTCTGAGAGACTTCAGTGCCAGATCTTAGAGAGATTTAGTTTCATTGTGTCCATAAGCTTTGGGAAATCATGCAGTGAAGGGTCCAGTTTAGAAATATAGGGGTATGCATACCTCCTCTTTCTGGAAGTTTTCACATGTGTTCTCTTGGCCACTGAAAAGAAGTGGGGTCTCTGAAAGGAAACTTGTATGGTGATCTCTGTCTGCCTTGGTCCATACAACATAGAACCACTTTCCCATCCCTTCAATGATTTTGACATTCTCCATGTTATTTGTGCTGAACTGCTCTCAATGCTTTAACAATGTAGAGGTCACAACTGGATGTTGTGTGGATGGCTGTCCATGCTTAGGCATGAGTCCCCTTGCCAGGCAGGGCCCATAATTCCATGCTGGGAAAGTGAGAAGATGATTAGCTGCCTTATATCTGTGTAGTCTGAATGACTCCAGTAGGCATTGAGGCCTCATCTTCTTGTCCAAGGCCCCTCAGCATATTGATAAAGAGTGGTACACCATGGCCAGTCATCATCAAAATGCTGAGTTGTTCCTGGGCATTATCTCCAGGATCTTACCACTTCTAGCAACTTTCCTTCTTTCAAGGTCTTGCCAATTCTCCTCCTTGTGTTCTCAGGTAAAATGCTGTTGTCAGTGAGTAAAGAGCTGAGGACAATGAAGCAGGTACCATAGAGAAAGTAAAAACTGGAGCCTCTTCCATGTTGAGAAGATAATGCAGCCTACAACTATAGTATAGTGAAAGAGTTAAGGTGGTTGTGCACAGTTTGTGCATGAAAATTCCAGACCTAGTTCAGAGTTTCAGCCAATAATCTTCTGTAACAAAGGCATCACAATTTCAGCTAAACCAAGTTGATAGCGTCTTTTCTTCTTTTATTTGGTGCCATTCAGGATCTTGCACTCAGGAAATGGACACTATCCCTGAAGTTTATTTTTTCCTTTTAAGGCTACTGCTTTACCACTGGAGCCACAACTCTACTTCTAGATTGTTTTTATTTTTATTTTTTTTTATTTTTATTTTTTGTGCACATACTGTACAGAGGGCTTACAATTACATGGGAAAGAAAATGAGTACATTTCTTATGAAGTATTGCAGCCTCCTCCTTTGTTTACTCTTCTTGTACATAATTGGAGGTAAAAGTCGTACAGGCTTTCCTGCCCAAGTTGGCTTCAATCACTGATCATCAGCTCCATGAATAGCTAGGATTTCAGGCGTGGCCGCTGAGCCTAGCAGCAACCCTCTTCCTTTTTTATTTCCTTTTCTATATTTTCTTTGTCATTTATGGGCCTGAATTCTGAGCTTGGGCACTGTCCCTCATCTCTTCAGCTCAAAGCTAGTGCTCTATCACTTGAGCCACAGCGTGACTTCCAGGTTTCTTTCTGCTTATGTGGTACAGAGGAATTGAATCCAGGGCCTCATGTATGCAAGGCAAGCACTCTACCACTGAGCCACCTTCCCAGCCTCATCTTTCTTTTTCTTAAAAAAAGTATTATTAGGAAAATGATGTTCAGAGGGTTAACAGTTAAGTAAGTTGAATTAAACTGTCATCAGGTAAAGAATACATTTTTGGGGGACAATTACACCCCTTCCCTTGCTCTCAGTTTATCCCTCCCACTAACCACTTTTTTGTGGTTAACTGGAGATAAGAGTCTCCCAGAATTTGCTGTCCAGGGTGACTTTGAGCCACGATCTTCAGACATCAGTCTGCTGATGAGCTAGGATTACAGGCTTGAGCCTGAAAGACAGGATGACTGTTCTGAAGGTTGTTCTATATTGGCTATAGGGCTTTTGGCCTGAATGGATTTAGGCAGTGAATGCCAGGCAAGTCACTCATCTGGAAGCATGTGTCCCTTTTTAACCCTGACTGTCTCTCAGAACAGAGAGGTGATGCTTTCAGAGCAAGAACCAGTGTGTACTAGTACAAAGGAGGTCCTCATTGTATTTGTCTTATTCAACAAATATTGTGTTGCTTATATTATCAACATTTTTGCTTTCTTAAGAACATTTTATTGTGAGATTGCAATAACTACAGATTCATAATGACCTAGGAATACATGTCTTTTATCAGCTTTAATATCTAAGCCACATAGCAGCTCCAAATCATGTTTTGTTGGTCTTAAAGTCGTTCTTGAATATCACTCTTTATTAGTAATGATATTATTAATATAAGTATTAAAGTTCTTCAAACATATTTCTCTTATTAGATGAATCATTACAGTGACATTGAAAACATCTGGAGCAGCATTGGAAAAGATACTTGGTTAATACTAAGAATGAAGGATGAGAAGTGTGAAAACCAGAACTAAGAGACTTACCAGTGTGACTAGGAAACATCTTCCACAGAGCAGAATCTCAGACTTCTGGAGGCATGTAAGTTTGAGAACAAGTCTTCAACCAGTACACGTGACCACATGGATGAGTCTCAATGTTGCCACATAGATATTATTCTGATTCTTATATAAAAGTCTCATGTCTGACGGGCTTTCACATACACAGATTTATGAAAGTTTATTGTCTTCTTTCCTTCAATATTACTTCATAATTTTCAATTGAGTGCAATTTTTCTTTTAAAACAGGAAAACTCAACACCATCTCTTGGACTGAGGCATTTCCTGTCTCCCTGTGAATTGATCTGTAATTTAAGAGGCTTCCTGACAGGTGCCAGTGCCTCACTCCTTTAATACTAGTACTCAGGAGGGTGGGATCTGAAGATCACACTTGAAGCCTCCTGAGTACGAAAGTCCATCAAACTCTCATTTCCAATCAACTACCAGAAAAGCCAGAAGTGGAGCTGTGGCTGAGGTGGTACAGCACTAGCCTGGAGCAAAAAAGGCATAAGGTCAGGCAGCACCCAGCCTGAGCCTGGGCCACAGACCAGCCTCCAGGCACACACACACACACACACACACACACACACACAATCACACACACACACACACACACACACACACATAAGTGGCTTCCTGCCAGACTTGTCCATTTGGTCCCTGAAATGGTTGGAGACAGCTCTTCAAATGGATGTGCCCTTCCATTAATGTGCAAATTGACAATCAGTCACATATAGGTCCATTGGTTCAGGTTGTGTACATTGTATCCCACTTCCTCTGCTCCTTTTCTGAGGTGAGTCTTGTAGCTCAACACAGCTGTCCATACACTTCAAGATGCTACTTATGGTCTCAGGGCCTGGATTCACTCTCCAAATGGAAAAATAAAAACTGACCTGAGACCCTCTGCTTACATTGAGGACCAGCTATCCAAGCAATGGCAGCTCCCTATGAATGACAAACTAGAATCCAGGCACAGGGTGTTCACAGTAGAAAGAAGTGAGGTGTGTGGGGCTTGAGTTAGTCTAAGGAAAAGCAGAGAATGGAGGAAGAAAGAGGAATTGGGAAAAGACAATCTACCTTCCCATGTTTCCTTGCAGTTCCTGATCCACTGTATAACATTTGCTAACTGCTCTGCTGTGTGTGTGTGTGTGTGTGTGTGTGTGTGTGTGTGTGTGTGTGTGTGTGTGTGTGTGTGAGTGAATGTTTGCATGTGTACAGTGGTTCTGGGCCTTGAATTCAGGGACTTCACACTGGCAAGGCAGGGTGAATGTGAGCAAGTACATCATATGCATTTATGGAATTAACTCCATCAAACCTCTCACTGTGTACAACTAGTATATACTAATGAAAGTGAAAAAATGATTAAGCAATACTCAAACTCCTTCATAAGCTATTTAGAGATAACTTCAGAAAGGGTATCAGAAAGCATGGTTGGTAGGGGATATGAAAACAGCTGTAGTTAAAACTATGGGATTATTCAAGCCAGGTTGTGGTGGCTCATGCTTGTACTCCTAGATACTCAGGAGGCTGAGATCTAAGGATCATTACTTGAAACCTGCGTAGGCTGGAAAGTTATGACATTCTATATAAAATATACTACTCAGAAAAAGCTCAAAGTGGTGCTATGAGGCTCAAGTGGTAGAGTGCCCAGTATTCAAATCACAGGAGTGGCAGAAAAAAAAGAAATAGTCCAAACTTAATATATCTAGGGACTTTTAGGTTAATGTTCTATAAAAACAAGTTACTATATTTTGGGGTTAATTTGTTGTTATTTTAAATATATAAGTTTTTGGTTTCCTTTATATATTCTTCCCCCTGTGATATATCAACTTTTGTCACTGTATTTGACTTTGATACTTTGCCTCTTTTATATACATTTTTCTAATTTGGGGAGGGGAAGGGAAATAACAAAATGCTGAAACAAGGACACAGGACGACCCGTTGCAACAATGATACCCATAAGACAGTATGTGGGAAATTAACTTTACAACATCGGGTGGGGATGGGAGGAGTGGGTGGTAAGGGATAGCAGAAAAAAAAACAGGCAAGTGGTAACAATGCTTGACCAGAAATGTACTCATTGCCTTATTCATGCAACTGTATCCAATCTATAGAATCTTTACAATAAAATAAAATTAAAAAAAATGAAAAATAACTAGTTACAGCTAAAGTAGGAAAGGAGAAATCCTTTCACACATTGGCCTGTGGCAACAGAAATTAGAAATACAAAGTCAATAGATATTAATTGCAAACCCTCCACAAATTCATGCCCATAGCTACGTCACCCTCCTTGTACCCAGGGTAAAGTCAAAAGAAATCAGTACAAGCCTCCTTTCCTATGATAGTCTACTCAATTCCTGTTCCATCTGTAGGACATCAGATGGAAAAAGTTAACATTCCTTCCAAAAGGGTCGCAAATGAACCTTAAATCCATAGCTTCCTACTGTCCTGTTTTAAATCTTATTTTCCTTCCCAACTACAAATACATATAAACTTGTGGAGGGTTCTAGAGAGATGGACAAAGACTTATAAAACATATACTATGTTTCACATCTGTAGAAAACTAAAACTAGATCCTTATATAACACCTTGCAACCGAATCAACTCCAAATGGATCAAAGATCTTGGAGTCATAGCAGATACCCTGAAGACATTACAGAAAGGAAGCGGAGAAACTCTAAGGCTCTTTGAGACATGACGAAAGTTTCTTAATAAAGACCCAGAAACACATCAAATTAAACAAAGCTTGGACAAATGGGATTGCATCAAACTGCAGAGCTTCTTCATGACAAAGGACATAGCTAGCAAGATCAATAGAAAGCCAAAAGACTGGGAGAAGATTTTCACTAGCAATAAAATGGTCAAGGGTCTCATATCTAAAATATATTTAGAATTCAAAAAATTGAATGCCCCAAAAACAAATCCTCAAAGAAACAGCTGCCAGATAAATAAGTGGGCTATAGACTTAAAGAGAAACTTCTCTGAAGAGGCAATATGAATGGCTAACAGACACATGAAGAAATGCTCAACTTCTCCAGCCGTAAAACAAATGCAAATCAAAACAACATTGAGATACCACCTCACCCCAGTTCGAATGGCTATAATCAAGAAATCTAATAATAACAGATGCTGGAGGGGATGTGGTCAAAAGGGAACCCTACTGCATTGTTGGTGGGAGTGTAAACTTGTTCAACCACTTTGGAAAGCAATATGGGTAATCTTTAAAAGACTCCATAGAGCTTCCCTATGACCCAGCAATTCCACTTTTTGGCATTTACCCAAATGATCACAAACAAGGCTATATTAAAGCTACCAGCACAACCATGCTTATTGCAGAATTATTTACCATAGCTAAGACATAGAACAAACTCAGATGCCCCTCAGTAGATGATTGGATCAAGAAAATATACACAATGTAATTCTATGCCTCCGTAAGAAAGAATTACATCACCCCACTTTGTTAGGAAATAGAAAGACTTGGAAAAAATTATATTAAGTGAAGTAGGCCAGGCCCCCAAAAACGTAGGCCTTATAGTTTCCCTTTTTTTACAATAGCTAGTATATGTCTAGGACATGCAGAAAGGGTCAAAAGCTATATACATTTGACCATATAAGGTGATGTTAAGCGAAATGTATCCCAAGACAGGAAGAGGTTTTTTTTTTTTGCTATTGTTTTTAACGTATTTATAATGTACTATGCGATTTTTTTTTATTTCTCTGGTATGTTCTTCCAACACAGTATTACACCTGTTTTCACTGTATTGGTTTCTGGTGACCTGCACCTTGTATGTATATTTTTTATTTGAGGAAGGGAAAGGAAATAACTTAATACTTAAATAAGGATAATACCCATTGTAACAATGAGATGTATAAGACAGTATTTTGTAAACAAACTTTACAACATTGGGGGGGGCGGGGGAGGAGTTGGTGAGGTGGGGAGGGAAGAAATGGTAGGGGAAAAAGAAAGGAGGAAGTGACAGTGCCATTAGGAAATGTACTCATTACCTTACTCATGTACATTTTTACAAGAAAAATATTTTTAAAACAGCTTAAATAACATATACTATGTTTCAATAAATAGAATGAGAAATCAAAGCAAGCATGTTTTGATTTTTTTTATTTTTAAAATAAAATGAGGGCTGGTAAGGTGGCTTAGGAGTAGAGTGATTGTCTTGCAAGCATGAGGTGCTGAGTTCGATTTCTTAGCACCACATAAGCAGGAAAAAGCCAGAAGTGGTGCTGTGGCTCAAATGGTAGAGCACTATCCTTCAGCTGAAGAGCTGAGGGATAGCGCCCAGGCCCAGAGTTCAGAATTCAGGCCCCATGACCAACAAAATGAAAGAAAGGAAGGAAGGAAGGAAGGAAGGAAGGAAGGAAGGAAGGAAGGAAGGAAGGAAGGAAGGAAGGAAGGAAGAAAGAAAGAAAGAAAGAAAGAAAGAAAGAAAGAAAGAAAGAAAGAAAGAAAGAAAGAAAGAAAGACAAAAGAAAAATGGAAGGGAGGGAGGGAGGAGAAAGGAAAGAAAGAAATAAAAAAGGAAGGAAAGATATAGAGAAAGAATGAAAACACCTACACTGAGTCTGATCATATCAGGGAATGTTTGATGGTTTGGTTGCTGAGCTATTGGACTGGCTTCAACATGATTGTTAGATTTCAGCGTCCTGAGTAAGTAAGATTCCTAAGTGTGGAACCCCACTGTCTTGTGTGCCTCAGGTGGGGGTGTAGGTGGTGATGGTGGTGGTCCCCCTTCACAGCTTCAAAAAACAATAGCCATATATTACTTCCTTTATTTTGCCAGACTTGCGACTTGAACCCAGTGTGTGGGCACTGTCCTTGTGCTTTTTTTTGCTCAAGGCTAGCTCTCTACCACTTGAACCACAGTGACCCTTTTGTCTTTTTCTGTTTGTGTGCTGCTTAATCATTGAGCCTAAGGTTTTATGCATGGTAGGCAACCAGTCTACCACTAAGCCAAATTCCCAGCCCAGGCCATTAACTTCTATGATATCACAGCCACCTTTCCCATGGCAACAAATAGGTGTCAAGCAATAATCTTGTCCTATAGTGGACTCAGCTACCCAGAGAGGCAAAAATAATGAGAGGAAATGACAGCTATCTACCAGAATACAGCTTGATGAGTTGTCCTGACTGGATTCTAAGATTACAAGAGCTGAATCAGGTTCAATCCCACAAAATTCTCCTTTGATCTAAAAGACCAGTGACTACTGCTGTCTTTGGAGAGACAAAAGTGAGTGCAGCTGCCTCCATGAAGCTTTCACACTGGAGAAGAAAAACAGAAATCACTATGATAATTTCTGTAAATCAGAGGCATGAGGTTAGTGATGTGGTGGGAATAACTTCACAGTAGGGATGAGAGGAGACATTCCTGAGGAGGAGACATTTGATCTGAGAGCAAGGCCATCATCCATGCAATTATTCAGGAGCAGGTTTTCCAGGCAGTGAGAACAGCAAGTAAAACCCCAATGAGGGGAATGGACCTGACTTGCTTCACAAAAGGTAAACAGCACTGACACGCTGAAGCTCACGAAGCAAGAAAGGAATGGTACAAAAGAAAGAAATAGAACAGATGTGAAGACAGGAATAAATTAGATAGATATTGTATGCTACAAGTTACAAGGAGAAACAATTGATTTTGTTCTAATTGTTTTGTTACCCACTGCAGCCAAAGTGTTCAAATGGTAGCCACACATATCAGAAAAACCTAGAGAATACTTTTTTAAAAAATTTATTGTGAAAATAGCGTACAGAGGGGTTACAATTACATGGGCAATTTAATGAGGACATTTCTTTTCAAGCATTGTTGCCTCCTCCTTTGTTTCCTTTTCCCATTCCTTCCCATCTCCCACCCAGCACCCTCACCCACCCCACCCCCACCCAACCCCTGGAGAAAGTTGTAAAGTTTGTTTTTCCACATAACGACTGTACCTCAAATTGCTGCAATGGGTCCATCTACAAATTCAATGTAATACCTATCAATATCCCAACCTCATTCTTCAAGGAAATAGAAGAGGCAATCCAAAAATTCATATGGAACGATAAAAGACCCCTAATAGCAAAAACGATCCTCAACAGAAAGAACAGTGCTGAAGGAATATCAATACCAAATTTCAAACTCTACTACAAAGCCATAGTAATCAAAACAGCTTCGTACTGGCACAAGAACAGACCTCAGGACCAATGGAATAGAATTGAAAACCAAGAAATGAACCTAAAGACATATAGCCATCTAATCTTCGGTAAGGGAGCTAAAAAAATAGAATAGAGAACAGTTAAAATGTGATTCTAGCCAAGTTAACGTGCCTCAAACCTGGAATCCCACCTACTCAGGAGGCTGATATCTGAGGATTAGATTTTCTTTTTGGCGGGGGGAGTCTGGTCGTGGGGCCTGAACTCTGGTCCTGGGTGCTGTCCCTCAGCTCTTCAGCTCAAGGCTAGCATTCTACCATATGAGCCACAGCGCCACTTCCGGCTTTTTTTCTTTTTGCTTATGTGGTGCTGAGGAATCGACCCAGAGCCTCATGCATGCAAGGCAATCGCTCTACCACTGAGCCACATTCCCAGCCCCCTGAGGATTAGAGTTGAAGCCAGACCAAATAGGAAATTCAATGAGAATCTATCTTCAATTAAACACCAAAATTTTGAACTGGAGTTATAGTTCCAGTAGTAGAGAACTAGCCTTGAGCAAAAAAAAAAAAGTCAGTGACAGTTCCAGGGTCTCAGTTCAAATTCCAGGATAGGGATGAACAAACAAAATGTGACTCTGATTCCTTATGCTTGGGGGTTCTAGTTCATGAGCCCTGGAAATGATATCACTACCAAATGCTCTCCTCCCAATCCTGCTTCACAGACACTTTTCAAGGCTCCAGCATCACCACTGTCTCCTGACAGTTAGCATAGCAGTCTACCACTGAAAATTGGAAGCCACAGCACCACTTCCAGTTTTCTGGCGGTTTGATGGAGATAAGAGTCTCAGGGTCTTTCCTGCCAAGGCTGGCTTTAAACTGTGATCCTCAGATCACGGTTCCTGAGTATCTGGTATGACAGCCTTGAGTTACTGGCACGAGCCAAAGATACTTTTCCATGCTTTCATCCTATCTCCTCAGGAGACTAAGATCTGAGGACTGCAGTTGGATGCCACCCTTGGCAGCAAAGTCCATGAGAACTCTTTATCTCCAATTAAACACCCAAAAAAGTTGGAAGTGGAGCAGTGGCTCAAATGATAGAGTGCTAGCTTTGAGCATCAAAGACAAGGGATAGGACCCAGTCCCTAGTTTCAAGCTTTTTCTATCGTACACACACCCAAGAAAAGGAACCAGATGGGCACACGGGAGCTCAAAGCTCACACATAATACTCAAGTCTTCTAGAACAGACCCCATCCTGCTCTGATTCTCTATATTCTATGTCCTATATCATGGCAGTCTTAGATGGGACTGACCATGCCCAAGTTAGGACGTTCAAGTACAATCTCATACTGAGGATTCCCTGACCTTATCAAAGACTCAGGATTTCTCATTGTCCTGCTTGGACACTGGGCAGTGATGTGAGGTCTAGTTATCCAACCACAGGATGTGTGAATGAAAGGATTTCTCAGCCAATGGATGCAGATTGGAGGGCTCTATGTCCCTGTCTCTCAGGAAGGAGAAAAGTGCTGATCCATCCCAGCAATGATCCTGGGTTGTGAGTATCCTCAAAGAAACAACCCTGATCAGAGCCCAGGGCCTCTTGTTTTCCCACCAGCCTCTACCCAACCCTGCCCCACCTTCAGTTGGCCCTCTCTGCATCCCAGATCTGCCATCTAGACTAAAGGCTGAGCCAGAAAAGAGACCCACCTCTGCCTCTGAGAATGGCAGTCAAGGGGTCCTAGTGGCCCCTAGAAAAAGTCTTGGGGATACACGTGTCCCGACTCCTACCCTCATTCCCTGACTGTCCTGTGCCAGTGGCACACTTACCTCTGTCTCTGGTGGAGGAATGAACACCGGTGGTGTTGTGAAGCCTAATTCAGGAATCCTTACCAGAGACCGTCACCAAGCCAACGGTTACAACACTTTTTATACACTTTTTTAGGGAAGGCAGGGTTTTGCATACATCATAATTTCTTGTAACATATCAATATAAACCACGGGAAAAATCATAAAACAACTCTATAGTATGATTGGCGCACGACAAAGTGGGAAAGGACCAGAAACAAATTGTTGGTTAGGTCATGGGTCCCGATGTTCTTTAAACTGTGGCTTGCACCACAGGGGAGTCTCAAGAGGATACATGATAAAATCCAGAGCTCCTTTCTTAAACAAACACCACCTGTGGCCTGACTGCTGGTTCACCAAGCCCTCCAGCACCTGCCTGCCTGTGGTTTTACCAAGGATTGTTTATGTTCCTAGTCACCTGGGAATTGCTTCTTCTGTTCATTCCCAGGTAGGGTTCATGGTCAGCTGCATAACTCATACCTCAGAAGATGCTCATTAATTCAAGATGGAGTCACCCAGGCCTCAGGCTTCTCAAGGTCATCTTCAAATTGAGCTTGGGAAAGTCCCAGTCCCCAAGCATCCTGCAGCAGATGACAGCCGGGTGGTCAATGGTGAACCCAAGGTGCCAGGACTTTTAATACCCATGTGGCTGGGTGGAAGGCTCTATCAATGAAGGTCTGGGTTTCAGGCAAGGTCATGGCTCCAATTTCCTGACGCACCTGACCTGGGATTGTCCTCCCTCTTCATCTTCCTGCTTGTACCTTGCCCCACCCCCTGCTTGACACTCCCTCACCCCAAAACCTCCCTTGCTCTTGGACCAGAAAATAAACTTGTTAGGGCTAGGGATGTTCAAAACCTAGTGACACACTCTGAGCCCTAGGGTCTACCTGAGGCTGCTTCCCTCTGCAGTCGGTGACCACAAAGCTCTTGGATATCATGAAGTTGCTGAGGGGTCAGTGGCTTTGTCCTACAAACTGGCTTTAGGCTCTGAAACTGTCCCCTCAGAGATTGTGAATGGTTGGCTCCCTTGATACAAGGATTCCAAACCAAGGCTCGTATACTCCTTTCTTCCTTCCTTTCTTCTTTTTCTCCCACCATCCTTCCCTCCTCTCTCACTCTTTCCTTTCTTTCTCTGACTTCTGTGCCTTGAACTCGGAGCCTGTTTGCTGCCCCTGAGTCTTTTTACTCAAGGCCAACAGACTACGGATTGAGCCACACATCCACTTCTGGCATTTTCTTTTTGGCAGTTAGTTGGAGATAAGAGTCTGACAGGCTTTCCTGCCCAGAATTTAAGCCCCAGTCCTCCCATCTCAGCCTCCTAAGTAGCTAGGATGACAGGCATGAAGCACCAGCATCCAGCTCAAACCAAGTTTTCTTCATGTGTTGTGGAACCAGCACTGGAAATTTTCATCATCTATGACCCCACGGAGCCTGGCGCACACTGTAACTCTGTTGGATAAATAAATGAGCATCTATCTACGACAATACTACAAAAAAGTCCCATCCGATTCTGGGAAGCATCTTTGGGGGCAAAGCCTCATGTAGCTCTCCCACATTTCTCCCTACTCCCTCTTCCCGCCTTTCTGGTGCTACTGCACTTAACTTTTTGACTCCGAGGACGTAAGCCATGATGTACTCGCTGGATTCTGGGGCCTCTTGGAAGCCTGTCTTCTGAAAGATCCCTTCCAGCGGCTGAGTAGCTTTGTGGCACTCAATTCCCCACTCAGGTGTGAACAAGTTTTCCGTGAGCTGAACGCCTGGCTCAAGGGGCCTCCTTTCTGCCCCTGGGGCCAGACAGGATGGTCCACCATATCCGGCTCCCAAGTTTCATGTTGCAGAGAAAGGATGCTTGAGGCATCCCGGGTCTCTGAACCTCCCAGAGTCCAGTACAGGTGCTAGGAATCATCTCTGCTCAGAGCTGGCAGGCTGGGGATGGTGAGGTCACAATCTCTGCTCCCCACGATGTCCTTGACTGTGGTGGTCACCCTAGAGAGGGCCAGAGGCTAGTCAGTAGCTGCTGGAGAAAGGTAGTCAGGGCACAACGTTCATAGCAGGAGAGCATCTGGCTTAGCAACTCTGCCTGTGTTGCTTTGAACATCATTGTTTGGCAGCTGAAATGGTCGGTCTAATTTGACCCATAATCCCAGGTGTTAGTGGAAATTGCCAACTTCAAGAAAAAAAACCCTGGAAAAAGTGGCATTTCACTTTTCCCAATCAAACTTAAAGGGTTCCAAAGTCAGTGGGCCCTTTTCCTTCCAGACAGCCCTTCAGCAGGCTACAGAAACTGGCATTCAGAGAGTCCTAGCTAACTGCCATGTCCTCATACTGCGTAGGCTCCATCAGGGAGAACGCACTTGCCTACCACTCCCCAGCTGGAAATGGCCTAGTCGGAACACAGATTTGAGTCTACAGGACTCCAAGGAGGACTGCTAAGGAGTGCACTGACACAGAAAGGAATCCACACCACCAGTGGGGACCTGGAGCTCCCGCCCAAATGCCCACAGACAACATTAATGCCCTGGGTAAGTTTCCCCTCTCATCCTCTGTCGTGGTGAACCATCTGCCATATCACACCGTTCTCCACTTCCCAGACCCTCCTAGCTGCACAGCCCCTGCCCTACCCCCTCCATCTCATTCCATAATTATGTTTGGCAGACACATTCCCAACCCTTGAATTAGTTCCAGCTATACACAGGAGAGCAGAGTGTCTGACTGGAAGAGTGCGGCTGTGGTCACACTCGCCTCATGAGCCTTCTGGCTGAAGACAGAAGGACAGGTGTCCACTCTGGTCTGCCGTTCACACAGGCCTCCTATGGGAGAACCACACAGGCCCAGCAGCTACAGTGGGCTATGGAAAAGGGGAAGAGGGAGGTGGAAAGAAATGGAAAGGAAATCTACTGAAAACTTCCCCAAAGGAGCCATGAAACTTTGAAGGAGAAAACAGATTGTGGCTGGGCTTGTACTGGGTATTCATAAAAAAGAACAACAAACACACACATACACAGAAATAAAACGCTTTTGCTCTTTTTAGACATGGTGACTTAAATATATTTTCATTGTTCTCATCTCCCTACTCTCCCAACACACACACACACACACACACACACACACACACACACACACACACACATACACACACACACACAAATCTAAACCGGTGACAGAAGACTCATCCATGCAGCACCTGCCATTTGCCAACTGATCATTTATCTGAGCACAGTCAGGCTGTGATCTCTCTCTCTCTCTCTCTCTCTCTCTCTCTCTCTCTCTCTCTCTCTCTCTCTCTCTCTCTCTCTCTCTCTCTCTCTCTCTCTCTCTCACACACACACACACACACACACACACAGACTCAGATCAGTGTCTCTCCCGAGTTAGTTGGTTCCTCATCTGGGAAATGTACAAGCTTGAGCTTGGGGGTTCCCTTGTCAGAACCAGAGCTCCCACCGAAGGGGAACATTGCTCCAATTACACAGAACCACACTGCCTTTCCCTTTCTCCAGGGTCAGACCCTACCCCTTGGGAGCAACCAGCTTTGACTCCCCATTCACTAAAACCCTAGGCCAGGACACTGGGTGAAGGAGTCCTGAGACAGGTGGCTCCTCAGAGCTGGGAGAGAAAACAAAGCAGGGGTCATGGTGCCTCCAGAGGGGTGTCTGATCTGGACTGGGGGCATTGTTGGGGAATTTGATAGGGTCCTAAATGCTATATACATGGATGACCTCCCTACTTCCATCCTAGGTGCTTCTAGGTGACTTTGTGGATTCTTGGGGAGAATGAGGAAACCGGATGGACTAGCAGAGCTGGCAGAACTGGGAAATATGATCACCCTGTGAGAACTGTTAACAGCTGGAGTGGGGGGAGGACAGGACAGGTGTATGTGTGTCGGAGGGGGTGTGTTCCTCTCGAATATTCACCTCCTATCTAACCCCCAGTGCCTTTACCTCCCCACTGGGCTCTTCTGGGACCCTCCTCAGGTGAAAATATGACTGAGCAAAGAAGACAAGGGCTCCTAAAGCAACGGGAGGGCTACATGGCGGAGTCCTCTACGTGGTCAGGAAACCCTGACCACTCCTTTGGCAGTTTCCAAGCTGTCTTGAAGTTGCAATTCTTCAAAACCTTTCTGCTCCTCCCTCCTTTTGCCCATTGCGGAGCCTGAGACATCTGAAGTGGCGGTTGTGTCGGGGGGCTCAGCCTGTGCTGGCATTTGGAGCATGCTGTCCACGCCTTCCCCTGCGAGGAGCAAAAGCAGCTCCCACAGCTCTCTCTTCTCCATCTTCTCCTAGGAGAGCAGGCAAACGTGCTTAGCTTTCTCCTGACACAGCTCAACCAGGACAAACATCTGCTCTTTACACACCACGATGGACTCTGCTATGATGCAAATATGTGCCAACAGCTATCTGCATGTATGGTGGAGTTCATCCGCTGGACTATGGATGTCCACCTCATGCAGGTTATGAACGAAGAAGATTTTCTTCTCAGATGCCCACGTGTGCCACATCCTATCCCCACCCTTGCTGTGGTGGAAGCTCATGGGGTGGGGGGCCTGTGGCTCCAGCTCTGTCTAGCACTGAGCTGCCTTGTGGGCCGGACACCTACACCAGTGTCGCTGCTACTGCATCAGGAGTTTCCGCCTGTGGATCTCAGCCTTTGAGAGTGCTTGCAGAGCCATGTCACTCTAGGTCTGGGGCATGTCTCCAAACTCTGCGATGGTTACGTTGGGAGGAGTCACCTCCTCACATTTTGCTTCTCCAGGGCTCACACCTTCCCCTCCCCAGGGAAAGCCAGGAAGCTCAGTTGGGCCTGCAGGTGCTCCTCTTGTGGTCTGGTCACTTCCAGGCATTGAGAGTTTCCTGCCACTTTCAGGGCACCATCTGGTCCCCCCAGTTGGTTGGGCCCTGCACTTGCTTCAGCTGCACAAGCAGATGGGTCTGCCTCTGCAGGTGCTATTGCAGGGCCTCGTTCTCAGAATTCAGTCACATATTGGAGGCAATGTGCTGCTCACAAGTGGCTCTGAGCTCCGGTAGGTTGTCCAGGGACTGCTCCTGCTGCTCCTGTAGCTCCCAAGCCACTTGGCTCTCTCTCTCAGCCACCTATTTCCATTCCTCTATCTTCTCCTCTGGGTAGCCTAGCTGTTCCAACAGATGTTTCTTCACCTGCTAATCTGAGTCCAGGATGCTAGCGAGCTCCTCCTTCTCACCGTTCACACTGTGGAGAGCATCCCACAGAAGAGCCAGCTGTTCCGCTTGGTATGGGTTGCACACACATGCACATCGTGGGATCTCCGGGATCTCCTGCAGATCCTTGACCTTCTCCTCTAGTCTCCGTAGTTGCTCCTGTTGCTCTGCATTCTGGAGACAGAGCCTCTGGTTTTCCTTGACCTGGATGTGAAGTTGTTCCTACAGGTTTTTCAACTCCACCTGCGTGTGGTAGGCCTGGGCCAGCCACTGCTGCTCGGCCTGAGATGGTTCTGCTGCTTCCTTCTCAGTTCCCCCAGCTCATTCTCTATGTCCAGCACCTGCCTCATCCTTCGCTCCTTCTCCTCTGTCAGTTGGTTTACCTGGTCAGTGAGCCACTGAACCTCTTCCTTCCATGCAGACCCCTCAATGCTCAGATCCTCCGTGATGGTGTCTCTCTTCAAATTTGTGGAGGTCACCATCCAGCTCATGTTGTCCAATAGTCCCTTCAGTACACATGTCTCGCCAGCACTTGTTGGAATTTGCAAATTATGTTCTTCCTGTTACTCTTCTTTGTCCAGAACACTTCCAGTTTCTCCTGCAACTCTGTGTTCACTTGCTCCAGGTCGTCAAAACTTTTAGTCTTTTCCTAGAGCTGAAGTGTCACATCTTTCAGCTGTTTGAAGAACATTTCTATCTCCTTATGTGCAGTAGTGACCACAGAAGCCGCCATTTTCAACTCTGCCACGCGCCACTTTGCGACCTGCAGGCAGCTGGTGAGAGCTTCTCGCTCCATTTCTCTGCAATTGGCAGCGTGCTTGACTTGGGCCGGTGCAGATTGTAAATCACTTTCTGCTGAAACCAAACTCTATATGGGTGGCTTGTGGATCTCTAGCTCTGATTTTGGTGCTTTGTGCACCTGAGCTATCTTCTCCCTCTCTTTCTCCAGTCAATCCCACAGGTTTGTCTTTTCCTGCTTCAGTGGTTGGATCTTGGCACAGAGTGCCTGGTTTCTTTTGCTGTAGTCCAGGGTGGGCATCACGTGTCGCTAGCACCTCTGCAGATCCTTGGTGGTATCGGGAATATTGATACTCTGGACCCTGGTGGCTGTGACTGTGTCAAAAGGCAATGGAGGCCCGCAATCAGGATCACCTTTGGCCAGACCCTCCATTGAATCACGCTCCCCGGTGGTGTTTGTCTTGGGGATCCCTCCCTTTTTCATGTTCTCTGTTTTCTTGATTGTTGCAGGTCTGATGGGAGGATTCTTCCACTGGTGTTCTGCCAGTAGTTTCTTGTCCGGAGCTCTCTCATGGAGTCTTGTTTCAGACATCTGAGCACTGGAAAGATGGGCTGGCCACATTCCCAGGCTCTGGGAAATCCTCTATTCTCCCACTCACTGACTAGGACATCAATTTCCTATTCTAATCCAAAGTCTCCTCGAGTCTCCTGCTCCTCTCTACCTTCCTCAACTGTTGGTGGTAGTGTCAACCAACTGAGGGAATCCTGGTGGTGGGCAGCATGGAATGTGGGCATGGCTATGATTCTTGTATCGCATTGATCAGAAAGATCCATGAAAGAATGGGGGTGTGGCCGGAATTCTGTGATGCAAGCAGCCTGGGCGGAGTCAAGCTGACAGCGCCTTCCCCAGTTCCTTTCCCAGGGAACTCGGTCCAATTCAGTTGGGTACAAGAGGGTGACCTGCTTTAGATGGATGTCTGCACAGATTGTTGTATATATCTGTTTGTTGCCAGTCCTGGACCTTGAACTCAGGATCTGGGCACATTCCTTGAGCTGCTTTTGCTCAAGGCTAGCCCTCTACCACTGGAGCCACACAGCTCTACTTCTGGCTTTGTTGGCACTGAAGTTGGATGGGGGTCTTAAGGACTTTCCTGCCTAGGTTAAATTATACCATGATCCTCCTATCACAGCCTTATAAATAGTAAGGAGGACTGCTGAGAGCCACTGGTGCCTGCCTAATCATTGATCTTGCTGTTCTTGGACATACCAGTGAGTACCCTATCCTCAGGTTTAAGTGGTTGGAGCTGGAGCCCACAGTTGGAATCCTGGTCCTGCCACCACCTAATGGCAGGAGAGCCATAGAATCTCATTTCTATCTATATGAATACCAGTGGAATGTGATGTATGTTATGACTGAATAGGCAGTTCTTGAATGATTCTAGGATAAAATTATACACAATTTTATTATAGGATACTGATTGGTTTCAATCAATACTTTATGAAGGATTTAAACAATCACATTCATTGAATGTAGGCATAATGAAATACCTAAGAATTGGGCGTCACATAGTAAAAAGGTGCCAATTTTTTCTGCCAGAACTGGGATTGGAACTCTTGGTCTGCGTAACTCTGTTGCACTGTGTGGGTAGGGGAAACTCGCTTCCTTGATGTCAAGAAATTCATGTGTGCTTCTTAGATCTGAAACGATCCCCAGCAGTAGATAACATCCTATTCATATACATTTTAAATATATGATATATATTTACACACATATGTTGACTCCATATTGCATTCAGTGTATTCATTTTATGTTTTGTTTCATTCATGTAGTGACTGTTTATTTTATTGATTATTATAGCTCATAGAACATTGATTACATTGATTATATAGGATATAGGTCTGCATATGTATTACAGTTATACCTGACACCAAGGACTTTCACAGGAAAGGACAATATGTGTCACCATCAGCTTCTTACTCCACGATTCATTGTTTGAACTTATGGCCTATAGGGCTAAATTCATGAATGGGTGAGGGTCAGCATGCCATCCTGGGACAAATTGAGCTGACAGGCAGTTCCCAGGACCTGAAATAGAGCCCCAGGGTTTGACAAAATATGAACAGATTGACATTCAGATTGCAGTACACTAATAAATATATATGTTTACAGAGTGCCAGAGATGTCTATACATTATTCAGTTATAGAGACTATATTCCTACCAATTCTTGGGTATTTATTATGCCTCCATGTAATTAATGTTATTATTTTCATCCTTAATAAACTATTAAGTAAATTAGTGTCCTGAAATTATTGCATTCCTCTGAGAATTAGTATTTTTAATACTTCATAAGATGATTAAATAAAATCAGCCAACTGATATCATGATGTCTAATTTTATATGAGTATCATTCATGAGCAACTTATTCAACCGTGACATTGATAACATTCCATAGTTATTCCTGTGGATGGGATCGAGTCTCTTAGGATCCCCCACCATCCGGAAGTGACATGACTGAGATTTGAACTGTAGGGCTATGTTGCCGTGCGGGACTATGGCTTCCCCAATAGCCACAATTAAAAAAAATATTTAGGTCCCTGGTTCAGAATTCGTGCAATTTTTTCTGCCAGGCCTGGGATATGAACCAAGGTCCGGGTAAATATGCAGCACTGTGAGGGAAGGGAATCTGACCATTCTTGAAGACAAGAAATTCAGACCTGTTCCCTAGGCCAGAATTCAAGCCTCCGGCCCGGAAAACATACTCCTTATATCCATTTTAAAGATAGGATTTATACTTCCATACAGATATTCAGTCCATATCGTGTTTGGTGTGGTTTTTCATTTTATTTCTTGTTTTATTCATTTATTTACCATTTATTTTATTGAATCTGATGACACCTCTACCATTTATTACATTGTTTACATCCTATCACATAGCATCCAGATTTGTACATATGTTCTCCATCATGCCTGACCCCCAGAACTCTTCTAGAAAAGGAAAACATGTGTCACACTCGGCTTCTTATTCCAAGATTAAATTTTTGGGAGTGCTGGGATCTGAATTCAGTGCCTAGCAGGCCCAATTCATGAATGGATGAGTGTGAGCATGGCAGCCTCTAGCCAATGAAGCTGTCGGGTGGTTCCCAGGTGCTGACATCCAGCCCCAGCTTTGGCGAAAACAGCGATACATGGATATGCAGAGGGTGATATACAAATAAATATATACGAGTAAAGAGCATCAGAACCGTCTATCTATGATTGAATGACACCTACTACATTCCTACCAACTATTAGGCATGTAATATACGACCATTGAAGGAATATTATTCTTTTCATGGTTAATAAACTATTAATTAGGATCAATCAGCTTCCTAGGATTATTGCATCCAATTTTAGACTATAACAAAGTATGACCTACTCTTTCAATTGGTATTCCTATGTATAGGAACGAGTCTCTTGTTATCTCCTGACATTGGTAGGACCAGGATTTAAACCCAGGGCCTATGTTCACAGGTTGGCCTATGGCTTCCCTGATAGCCCTCCAACTTCAGCAATGGTAGGTCAGGTCCACTTTGTAACTGTGTCATCCAGACCCAGGATGGTCACTGCAAAGAATAAAACATAAAACCCCCAGCCTTCTGCAGTTCACCACGTTTTGTTCTATACTACTTTTTTTCTTCCTGCAAGCCCTGTGGGCCTAGGATCCCAGGATTGGCTATGGGTCCAGAGGCTGCACTCCAGCCTAGGGAGATTGAAACTGAGGCAGAGTTGCCACTACCTGAGTTCAAGCCCCTTGTTCGCAAAATAAAGAATAAACTAAAAATTAATTCATTATTTAACTAAATTAAAAAAGAAATAAAAATTCCTGGTTGGGAATTTCTGCCAGTTTTGTTTCCTAACCTGGGATTTGAATTCAGGGTCTTGGTAAATCTGTAGCAGTGTGTGGGAAAGTGCAGAGTTGCCACTTCTTGAGTTCAAACCCGGTGTAAAGCCAACAATAAAAAATTACCTCACTGAGTTCAGCAGGGGGAATAGATGTGGAGATGGGAGGAAAGGGATGGTAGGTGGAAAACAAAGGAGACAACAATGCTCAAAAGGAACTATACTTATTACCTTCCTCATTTAACTGTAACCCCTTTATACAACATTTTTACAATAAAAAATGAAAAAAAGTAGTGCTCAGAGAAGCAGTTCGGGGGGTAAGGGAAAGACATTTGAATAGATGTACAAAATTCTACACTGCTTTTATTTTAATGTTCAGTATGGAACTGAATAAACATAACTGCTTCCATTAAAAAAAAATAAGTCTCTGTCTTGGAACTGGGGCCAGAATTCCCTTCAGTGCTGGGATTTGATCTCATCATCCAGGTAACATTTTTGCACATTGGGTGAAAGCAAACTCACTGTCCTTGAGGAAAAGTAATTCAGATTAGAATTACCAGGGTCTGAATGAAGGCCCTGCAATGGAAAAATATTTCTATATATGTGTAATATATGATATATTTACGTATGTATGTTTATAACATATTATGATTTGTATTATTGAATTTGTATTTATTTTAGTTTTTACTTGATTCATTTATTTTAGTTTTTACTTGACTCATTTATTTATTGTCTATTGTATTTAGAATTATTAGTTTTTTGGGGGGGTCCGGTCGTGGGCCTGAACTCTGGACATGGGCGCTGTCCTTCAGTTCTTCAGCTCAAGACTAGCACTCTACCACTTGTGCCACAGCACCACTTCTGGATTTTTTTTCTGCTTATGTGGTGCTGAGGAATCGAACCCAGGACCTCGTGCATTCAAGGCAAGTGCTCTACCACTGAGCCACTTTCCCAGCCCCAATTTAGTATTATTGTACACATAATATTTAATACATGTTGCACATCTATTATAAAATTATACACAATAATATAGGACTGACTCATTTTTATTAATACTTTTTAAGTGTTGAAACATGATACATAATTAAATGGAAGCATTTGCCATAGTCTTCACATGTTTAGAGTCCCTCCCAAATATAAGCTGTGTCTTCTGTATCTTTGGACACCTTCCTATAGGGATTTCTTTAAATGATTTATACTCAGAAGCCTTTTCTTGAGGACAGGCAAGCTGAGGGATAAAATTGTAAAGGAGGGGCTAGAAATATGGCTTAGTGGTAGAGAACTTACTCAGCATGCATGTATGCCAGGGTTGAACCCTCAGTGCCACATACAAAGAAAAAGCCAGAAGCTATGGAGTGGCTAAAGCGGTAGAGCGTTAGCCTTGAGAAAGATAAGCTAGATACAGTACCTAGGCCCTAAGATAAAGCCCCATAACTGTCAAAAACAATAGGCCAGATGCCAGTGGCTCACAACTGGAACACTAGCTTCTCAGGAGGCTGAGTTCTGAAGACCACAGTTCAAAGACAGCCTAGTCAAGGAAAGCCTGTTAGACTCTTACCTTCAATGAACCACCAAAAGACCCTATGTGGTGTTGTGACTCAAGTCGTAGAGTGTTCGCCTTGAGATGAAGGGCTCAGGGACAGTGCCCAGGTTTGAGTTCAAGACACACAACTGGAAAAAAAGAGGGTTAAAGTACTTTTTTTCTATTTTCTAAATAGGAGAACATTCTCTGGAAAATGAATGCTGATGTACACCAGAATTGGAGTCAGAGCTCAAGGTTCAAGTGTAGCATATCAAGATGCCCAGCCTCTCAGACTCTAGCATTATAACCTTGTGTCCTACAGGGTTCTGAAAGATCCAATGTTGAAAGGGTTAATATACTCCCCAAGCCCATTGTGATGAGCAGTTCACTTGTATTGTCAATGACATTACAGTTTTGAACCTAGCAGAGCACCAGTAGCTCATGCCTGTCACCCTAGCTCAGGAGACTGAGGTCTGAGGGTCACAGGGTGAAACCAACCATGGACGGAAAGTCTATGGGACTCTGACTTCCACTTCTGAAAAGTCAGATATTCAAGAGCTTCCTGGGTTTCCCTTGGTGATATGTTATTTGCACTCTAAATGTTCTTAGACTTCTTAAGCTATAGAAGCAGGAATGAAACATTATGTACCAATCCTGGGTTCAAATGAAGTTCTCAGGATCTGAGTCCTAGCCCTATTAGCAGGAAGAACTCCAGTGTAACACTGTATTTGAAGGAGAGGAAACAGTTTCAAAATCCAGACTAGGAGAAGAGACCCAGTCCTGCAGGATTAGGAGGCAGAATGTACACACTTAACAGGGAATTGTGCTACAAAACCACTTCATTCATTCCAGGAACACCAGCAATGAGGGGAAACCTGAAACATTTGTTAGAGTTACACCACGGTCAGGCTTTTCTCAGCCTCTTTAAACAATGACTAATTAACCTTTCTCCTTCAGGTGAAGGGAGCCTCAGGCTATCTTTGTTAACAAAGACTTGGAAAAAATTATATTAAGTGAAGTAAGCCAGGCCCAAAGAAACATAGGTTCCATGGTTTCCCTTATTTGCAATAACTAGTATATGTCCCAGTAAAGCAGTAAAGGTCAGATAATTTGATGTTGGGGGAATGAACCCCAAGATAAGTATTCAAAATTTTTTTTTGTTTTATTTTCTTTTCACGCATTTGTTTCTAACATATTTATAAGATGATTTCTATGTTGCTTTGTATGTCCCTCCTCCACGGTATAAGCCATGCTTTCACTGTATTTGATGTAGGTATAATTTGTGGAGGGGAAGGGCAAAAACAAATCATTTAACTAGAGATACAGATGGACCCATTCCAATAATGAGATGTACAAGTCGTTATGTCGAAAAATGAATTTTACATCTTTGGTGGGGCGTGGGGGTAGGATTGGGTAGGGGGAAGGGGGAGTATGGGAAGGGATAGGAAGAGGAAACAAAGAGGAGGCAACAATGCTTGATAAGAAAGGTACTCATTATCTTGCCCATGTAATTGTAACTCCTCTGTACTGTATTCTCACGATACAAAAAGATAAAAAAAAATAGAGAGCCAGTTTAATGGGGGAGAGGGGAGTATTTCTTTGTTGCTTTGTATGTCCCTTGCCCACCGTATAACCACTGCTTTCACTGTATTTGATGTTATTATAATTTGTGGATGGGAAGGGAAAAACAAATCGTTTAAATAGGAATACAGGTGGATACATTGCAACAATGAGACGTACAAGTCATTATGTCGAAAATGAACTTTACAACTTAGGTAGGGGGGCAAGAGGAGGGTTGGGGGGGCGGGGGAGGATGGGATGGGAAGGGAAAAGAAAGGAGGAGGCTACAATCCTTGATAAGAAATATATTCATTTTCTGGCCCATGTAATTGTAACCCCTCTTACAGTATTTTCACAATAAAAAAAGTATAGAAAAACACTGCTCTCTGATCTTAGGGAGTGGGTTTTTGACTCTCCATCTGTCAGATTTAAAGGCCCTTCTACTTCTACCAGTCCATTTTCCTTCCTTCCTTCCCCACATAATTAATGCAAATCCCCAGACGAAGGAGATGCAGGGTCCTTTCTCTACTGTGTCTGAGCACTTGGGTTAGAACCTGGCTCTGCCTTCTTGGCTTTGGTGCCTTCGGCTGCCTGAGAAGTGGGACAGAGACAGTCTTCCTGCTCTGTGGTTGTGTGAAGGCGATGCTGGTGTCCTGGCACATTGCAGAAGGCCTCATGACTGGGAATTGTTCCCTTCTTTCCTCCTGACGTCCAAGACCATATTAATCTGTCACCTATCTCTCTCTCTCTCTCTCTCTCTCTCTCTCTCTCTCTCTCTCTTTATCTATCTATCTCTATCTATCTATCTATCTATCTATCTATCTATCTATCTATCTATCTATCTATCGATCTATCTATCTATCTATCTATTCCATCCACCTACATACCTACCCACCTAACTATCTCTTTGCCAGTTCTTGGGTTGAACTCAAGGTTACTTGAACTCTGCTACTTGAGTCACAGCGTGAATTCTGGCTTTTTCTGTGTATGTGCTACTGAGTAATCAAACCAAGGGCTTCTTGCATGCTAGGCAAGCACTCTCTCAATAATCCACATTCCCACCCCCCTGATCTTTTTCTTAGTGGTAGTTTTTACATAATTATGCTACCAACTTACATTTCCAAGTTTAATTTTCTGAATACTAGTTATTTCCATGAAACCGAACCTTCTCTTCCCCTACCTGATTTGTGACTCTACTGGCCTTGGTCTCATAATAAAATATAAATAAAGGCTGCTGAGCGTTTAAGTTCGCATCATATAAGGACACAGACCTGGAACCCTAGAAGAGAAAAGCAATGGGCCTGAAATGAAGAGAATTATGTGGTATGTGCAACAAGCGTATCTGAAAAAATAAATCAGTAAATAAAAGCAGAGGCATTGCTTATGGTCTGTTTGCACTCTGGGAGGTAATATACACACATAAGTTAGTAGAGCACTGATACATAACATGGCCTTCACTTTTTGAATTTTTGTGGCCATCCCAGTGCCTAAAGTCAGGGCCCCATGTGTTCCTCAGATGTTTTGCTCAAGGCTGAGGCTCCACTACCACCACCACAGCTCCATGTCCAGCCATTTGGTTATTAATTGGATATAAGGGCCACCCAGGCTTTCCTGGTCTGTCCTGTATCTCCTGCTCGGATCTCTCAAAACTGGAGCTCTACCCTCTGAGCCACTGCTCCACTTCTGGTTTTCTGGTGGTGTATTTGAGATAAGAGCCTCATAGACTTTTCTGCTTGGGTTGGCTTTTGATGACGATCTCCTGAGGAGGTTTCAAGCGGCTTTCCTCAGGGATTCATCGAGGAGTTGCTCAACACAAAATATTATTCTAAATCTCGGGGGTACTAGAAAAAACCAGAAACATGAAGATGCTTCTAGTGTGTTCTAGATACTTAAGTTTGGAGACACATAACATTAATAACTATTAGATCATTTTATAGGCAAAAGGACCAATGAAGACAGTGTGTGGATCACTCCAGCCTTTGGTCCTCTCATCCAGAGACAGTAAATTTACTGCAACTCAAAGCTAAGTGACAGAGCTGATATGAACTGTGGACCTTAGCTTCCAAATCCTGTGACACTCATTTCTCACTTTTGGCTTCTAACCTGTGACCAGAGGGGAAGATGAGGAAAGAAAATCCTTCTCAGAGAAAGCAGCTATAAAGAACATTGGGTAGTTTGCTTATAAATTCAAACCATGGGAATGACCCGGTGAAGAAGTCAGATTGTCCAGATTAAAAACTGAAGAAAAGAAAGGCAGGTGCCAGTGTCTGCTGATTATAATCCCAGCTCCTCAGATGGATGAGATGTAGAGATTCTCAGTTTGAATCTAGCCCAGGTAGGAAAGTCCTTAACATGCTTATTTCTTAGAGATCACAAAAAAAAAAAAAACCCAGAAGTGGGACTGTGATTCAAGGGTAATCACAGGCTCATAGTGCAACCTCAAGACTTTCCCACCAAAAGAGCCTGTACCTCCATGTCTTTGTGTATGTATGGATGCATTCCTATATGTGAATCTCCAGAGTAGCTATTATGAATGGCATCAAGCTAGGAAATTTGTTCTCAATACAATGATTTCATAGCACAGACATGGCTTTCATGACAGTGTTTGTTCTGGGGCTCCCCTCACTGTTCCCAGTGTAGCCTGAGGGTTTTCTGGTAATGTGGTACTGAGAAATCAAGACCAGGGTTTCATATATGCAAAGAACTCTACCCCTAAGGCACATTTCCAGCCCTCTACTTCAGGTTTGTTAGTTTGTTTATGTCTTTTTGTTGTTGTTTTTGTCAGTTGTAGGAGTTGAAGTCTAGGCCTGGGTTCTTCAGCTAAAGTCGTGTGCCCTACCACTTGAGGTACAGGGCCACTTCAGGTTTTCTGGTGGTTCATTGGAGCTAAATGTCTCAAGGACTTTCCTGCCCATGATCTTCAGCTCTCATCCTCCTGAGTAGCTAGGATGACAGGCATGAGCAACAAGCACCCAGCTTCCACTTCAAGTTTCTTAGTGGTGAATTGGAGATAATAGTATCATGGGACCTTTTGTGTCCAGAATAGTTTGGAACCCAGGTCCTCAGATCTCAGCTTCCTGAGAAGGCAGGATGATAGACCTCAGCTATAGACCCCTAGGTCGTGGCACTCTGTTGCAAGGGGGTCCTTGGCTCCACATGGTAGACTGCTGGCCATGAGCACAAGAGGTAAGGGTCAGCACCTCGGCCCTGAGTTCAAGATTCATGACTGAGGAAAAACAAAACAATTGTCTGCAGGAGACAACTCCACCGACACTTTAGTAATACATAATTTTGTCCCTGCCAAGGGACATATCTGGGCCTCAATATTCATGTTTGCATAATCATCTCAGTTGTGGAGCTCTTACAAGGACCAGATGAAAGAATGCACCCTATGAAGGACACAGCACATGTCACTCTTTGAAGGACTCAGCCCACAGCATCATGTGATAGACTCAGCATACTGAACCCTGTGAAGGACTCAGCACATAACTCTATTCCACAAGCTGTCATTAGAATTAGGGTGCTTCCATCAGTATCACCATTCTTTGAGGAACATTTCATAAGCCACACAAGTTCACATCTAATGGTTTATTGGGGTGGTTTTTTGGGGGGTTAAACATGGGAGTTGTACTCAATGCATAGGGATACTGTCCTAATAACATTTGCTCAAAGCTAGAAATCTACCTCTTCGAGCCACATTTCCAGGATTCTCACAGACTTCCTGATAGGGCTGGGTTTTAAAGCCCCCAAGCAGCCAGGATGATGGGGGTAAACCAGCAGTGTCTGGTTTCTTGGAGCTGGGTTGCAGCAGTTTACATCTGGCTGTCAGGTTAAGTGGCAGCTGTCAGCACCAGACTCCTAGCTTGCTCTGTGATGAGGTATTTGAAGTCCTGGCCTTTTATAGTTGCAGTTAGAACATTCTACCTTTTTTTGGCAGCAGTCCTGGGCTTTGTATAAGGGCTTAGACACTGTCCTTAAGAGTTTGTGCTCCAGGCTAGCACTCAATTGATTGAATGACAGCAGAACTTCTGGGTTTTCTGTTTATGTGGCACTGAGGAATTGAACCCAGGGCTTCCTGCTTACTAGGGAAGCACTCAACCATCGAGCCCCATGACTGAATGAGGTATAAGTAGGTAGACATTGCTGTATATAAATATTATATACACAAAAGAGACATCCCTATATTATTAACATAGATATTACTGCCAATTATTAGATATTAAATTATGTCTCCACTTAATGATGTGTCCCAGTTGAACAATTAATAAAGCATCAATTAAAATTATTCAATATCCTGCTATTATTTATCATATATGTACATATATACATACATATATTTACATACTTTATAGAATAAGACAGATGTCTATATATAATTAAATATACATTATGTGTCACTACCAATTATTAGGTATTTAATTATGACTCTATGCAATTTTTATTCTGTTAGTGCTTAATAAAATATTAATAAAAATTAATACACATCCTATAATTATTGCGTCTCATTTTATCTAGAATGATTCACTAATTCAACCCTTTATCATTTATGGTAGTGACAATTATTCCACCTATGACATTTATTACATTTATGACATCCTATTACATAGCATATAGATTTGCATCCTAATTATACATCCTACCTGATACCGAGGACTTTTGAAGAAAAAAAATGTGTCATGTTCGGCTTCTCACTCCAAGAATACATTTTTGGCAGTGCTAGGATCTAAACTCAGGGCTTAGAAGTTCATGAATGGGTAATTTTCAGCCCAGCAGCTTCTAGCCAATTCAGCTCCTAGGCAGTTCCCAGGCCCTGAGATGGAGCCCCATATGTTGACTCAATATTGTGCCTAGTGTAGTTATTCATTTTATTTTTGTTTTATTCATCTATTTACCATTTATTTTATTGACTGTTATTACACATGGAATATTTATTACATTTATTACAGAGGTTATAGAGTTGCTTATGTATGAAACTTCATATCTGATACCTAGGACATTCACAGCAAAGGAAAACATGTGTCACCATAGGCTTCTTACTCCACGATTCAATTTTTGGGAGTGTTGGCATCTGAACTCACAGGCTACAAGGCTCAATGCATGAATGGGTGACTGTCAGCACGCCAGCCTGGTGAATATTGAGCTGACAAGTAGTTCCCAGCACCTGAGATCAAGCTCCAGGGGTTGAGAAAATGAGAACAGATTGACATGCAGATATTAGTATACAAATAAATATTGATCTTTATAGAATGCCAGAAATGTCTATACAATATTCAGTTATATATGCTACATTCCTACAAATTCTTGGGTATTTATTATGCCTCCAAGTAATTAATATTGTTTTCATCCTTAATGAATTATTAATTAAATCAACCACTGTCCTGGAATTATTGTGGCCATGTAATTAAAAGTATTTTTTTAATGTGCAAAAATATTCAGTAATATCCATCAGCCTCCTAAAATCACTCTAATTTTATAATAGTATCATTCAGGAACAACTAATTCAACCTTGACATTCATAACCTTCCATTGGTATTCCTATGAATAGGAACAAGACCTTAGGATCTCCTACCATTGGTAAAGGTCAGGACCGAGCTTCAAACCCAGGGCCTATTTTGTCCTGTTGGCCAATGGCTTCCCTGGAAGCACACCAGCCTTCAGCAATGCCAGGTTACCAGCACTTTTCATGTCAATCAAACCCAGGAAGGTCACCTTGCAAAGAAAACAAATGTAAAACCTGCAACTATCTGCAAGTTGCTGGGTTTTTTTTTCCTGTTTTGTTTTATTTTATTTTTTCCTGTCAGCCTTTGGGCCCAGAATCCAGGTTCGGCTGTGGGTCCAATGGCTGCAACCCTAGCCTAGAGTGATTGAAGCTGAGGCAGAGTTGACACGACCTGAGTTCAAGCCCTGTCTTTGACAAAATAAAAATACATACAAAAATACATACATACATTTAAAATATTTTTAAAATTTTGAGGCTCCTTGGTTTGGAATTCATGCCATTTTTTTTTCTGCCAGACCTGGGATTTGAACTCAGGGTTGGGTAAATCTGCAGCATAGTGGGGTAAGGGGAAGCTCACCGTGCTGGAAGACAAGAAAGTCAGGCCTGATCCCAGGGCCTGACTTCAAGTCCTAACACTTGTATACATTTTAAATACATGATTTATATTTACATACACATGTTTACTGCATATTTCAATTAGTGTATTTATTCATTTTATTTTGTGTTATATTTATGTATTATGTATTTTAGTGAGTATGATTACACATATAATATTTTTTACATCCTATTACATAGGACATAGATTTGCGTATGCACTATGCATCATTCCTGAGACCCAGGACTTTCACTGATAAGGAAAATAAGTAGGACAGTTGGCTTCTTCCACAAGGATTAAGTTTTTGGCAGTTCTGTCATTTGAACACCAGGCCTAGAAGGCCCAATTCATGAATGGGTCAATGTTATCCCACCAGTCTGATGCAAGTGAAGTTATCGACAAATTTGAGGACTGGAGATCAAGCCCTAAGAGTGGCCAATATATAAACACATACATGTGTAGATTGCAGTGTGTGTGTATTTACATGTGTATATGCATATATAAATGTATACAGAGACAGATAAACATTTATGTAGATTCTAGTGTATAACTCTATATAAAGAGTGATGTCTATATCTTATTTTCATATATTCTATTACTACCAATTATTTGGTCTAAAATTATGCCTCCATTAATTAATCACAGTGGAAGACTTAATAAATTATTAAATTAATCAATGACCTGTATTTATTGCATACAATCTTATATTAGAATAACTAGCTAAGTAGTAATTCAATTAGTACATTTCAAACATTCTATTAGTGTTCCTATACATAGGAATGAGTTTTCTAGAATCTTCAGCAGTGTGTAGGTGCCATTCCCAGGATCCAACTCAGGGCCTAGGTTTGTGAGTTGGGCTCGGGCTTCACTGACAGCCCACCAGCATTCAGCCAGGCAAGGTCAGATTCAATTTCCAAGCTGAGTCATTGAGACCTAGGATGGTCAAGTTCAAAGGAAACAAAGGTAAAACGGTTGTGTAAAACTTCCTGGTTTTTTTTGCTTCTCCATTTGTGTTGATTTGATGTTTTTTTTCCAGTGTTGGGAGTGGAACTCAGACCCTAAGATCCCCGGATCATCTGTGGGTGTAAAAGCTGCACCCAAGCCTAGGGTAATCATAGTTTAAGACACAATAAAATGCTTCTTTTAGCAAAAAGAGCTCACAGAAAATGTCTAGGCTAACAGTTCAAGCCTCAGGACCTGCCACACAAAAATAGAGCCAGTAACTCCATGTGTCTATGTATGCATACATGCATTTCTATTGGTGAACATCCAGAGTCTCTCTGAAGAAAGCCACCCAGCTAGGAAATTTGCTTTGAATAGAATGATTTCATAGTACAGAGAGTGCTTTCAAGACAGTGCATGTTTGGGGCTCCCCTCACTGTCCCCGGTGTTGCCTGAGTATTTCCCCACACCTCAGGCTGCTGGAGGAAGTCTGCCTCATTGTTGGAACAGGCAGACAAAAAGCCTCACTCCTGTACAAGTGTGTAACAAACAATTCATCCAGGGGCAATCAGTGAGGATGAATGTGGGTGGGCTCTGAAGTCCAGGAGATGAAGGCCTCTTTGTACCCCAAGCTCTTTCTCTCCCCAGTGCTCTGTTTTGACAGGAAGCCTTCATTTGTGTCACCTTCCATGGCAGGCCAAGTTCCTTGTACTTATCCTGTCTTTGTTAGACTATGTCCCATTGTTGAAACAAACTGCTACAATTAATTCAAGAGTCCTTCTGGCAGACAACTGGGGAACTGAAAATAATGAAATGATTCACCATTGGCATTGGTGCCTCACTTGGTTTCCAGAAGCTTGGTAAATCTAAGTACATGTGTAATATCACAATGCATCCAGTCATCTAGGGCTGGTGAAGCTCATCAGGTTTTGAAACCTTTGACCTCTCCTAGTTGGGCCCTGGGTGGCTAGGTTTTGAGGTTTTGCACAGGGCCAGGGTGCTGACCATGAGCTCAGCAGAAGCTCTTTGCTTTACCATTTGGTGTCACAGTTTCATTTCTGGTATCCTTATCTGTGTGTGTGTGTGTGTGCGTGCATGTGTGTTGTGTGTGTGTTGTTTGTGTGTGTGTGTGTGTGTATGTGTGTGTGTGTGTTTGTGTGTGTGTGTGTGTGCATCAGTCCTGGAGATTGAACTCAGGACTTGAGTATTGTACATGAGTTTCTCCTGTATGAGGATAGCACTCTACCACTTGAGCCACAGAGCCACTTCAGGCTTTTTTCCCCCTAGGGATGTGGTACTGAGGATTCAAACCCAGGGTTTCATATATGCAAGGCACTCTACCCCTAAGACACATTCCCAGCACTCCACTTCAGGTTTCTTGCTTTATTTTCTTGTAAGTTGAAGGAGTTGAAGTCTGGACCTGGGTGTTGTCTCTGAGCTCTTCGGCTCAAATCTAGAACTCTACTACTTGAGCTACAATGCCCCTTCAGCTTTCTGGTGTTTCATTGGAGATAACCGTCTCAAGGAATCTCCTGCCCAGGCTGGCTTTGGACCCTGATCCTCAGCTCTCAGGCTCCTGAATAGCTAGGATGAGTGGTGCAAGTCACTGGTTCCCAGTTTCCACTTTAAGTTTCTAAGTGGTAAATAGGAGATAATAGTCTCATGGGACCTTTTGTGTCTGGGATAATGTTAAACCCAGATTGTTAGATCTCAGCTTCCTGAGTAGGCAAGATGACAGACCTCAGCTACAGATGCCAAAGGTCGTTGGCTCCACGTGATAAGACACTAGCCATGAAACCAACAGGGAAGGGTCAGTGCCTAGGCCCTGAGTTCAACATTTACAACCGGAAAAAATAAACCAAGACAATTGTCTGCAGGAGACAATTCATTAGAGTTCAGAACATCCAAAATTTTGGCCCTGACATGGGACATATTTGAGCCTCAACTTTCTCATATGCACAATCATCTTACATGTGGAGCTCTTACAAGGACCAGATGAAAGAATGAACCACATGAAGGACTCAGCACATAACACCTCATGAAGGACTAATCACATAGCTCTATCCCACAAACTGTCATTAGAATTAGGGTGTTTTCATCAGTATCACCTTTTTGTCAGAAACACATCACAAACTGCACAAAGTTCACATCTAATGGTTTAATGGGGTGAGATTTTTTAGGGGGAAGTTAGCCACGAAGATTGCACTCAAAGGTTGGGGCTACTGTCCGAAAATTTTAGCTCAAGGCCAGAGCTCTTACACTTTGAGCCACAGCTTAGAGTTTCACAGACTTCCTGCCAGGGCTGGGTTTTAAAACCACCAGTGTTAGATCTCAGCCCCGGAGTATCTTGGATGATAAGGGTGAGTGAGCCAGCAGCATCTGGTTCCGTGGAGCTGAGTTGCAGCAGTTTCCCTCTGGCTAAATCAGGTTAGATGGCAACTGTCAGCACCAGACTCCCAGCTTGCTCTGTGATGAGATATTTGCAGTCCTATCCTTATATCCTTGAGGTCAGAACATTCATTTTTTTCTTTTTTGGTGCCAGTCTTGGGTCTTGAGTAAGGGTCTAGACACAGTCCTGAAGATTTTATGCTCAAAGCTAGTGCTCAACTGCTTGAGCAACAGCACAACTTCCGGATTTTTCTGTGCATGTGGTAGCCAGGAATCGAACCCAGGGCTTTGTACGTACTTGGGGAGCAGTCTACCACAGAGCCCCAGGTGTAACAAGTGTATAAACAGATAAATGTGTAGATTGGTAGATAGATAGATAGATAGATAGACGTATATGTATAAACTAAGAGAAATTTCTATATTATGAAATTGCATATATGTTATTACTACTAATTATTGGCAACTAAATTATTCCTTCCTTATTTAAGTATTATGATTGAATACATAATAAAGTATTAATTGAAAATTAGCCAATGTAGTATAATTGTGTATAATATGAATATCATACACTACTAATTTGTTACTTTTATAACAATCCATTTGTATGGATGTATCATCTGAATGTATTTCTTAGAACCTCCCACCATTCATTAGTGACAGAACCGGGATGAGAACTCCAGGCCCAAGTTGCCGGTTTTGGCTATGGCTTCCCTAATAGCCTGCCAAACATCAGCAATGCAAGGTCATGTGCACTTTCTGGGCCTTGTCATTTAGACCCAGGATGGTCACAATACCAAAGGAAAAAAAAGGTAAAATCCCTTTCTTGAACTTCTCAGTTTTATGCTTCTCCTTGTTTTTGTTTTTTATTTTTGCCATCCCTGAGATTTGAACTCGGGTCCTAGGATCCCTGGGATGGTTGTGGCAGAGGTGCCAAGACCTAAGTTAAAGCCCTGTGCTGGGCCAAAAAAGAATTAAATAATAATAATAAGGCCCTGGCTAGGAATATGCACCATTTTTCTGGCAGGCCTGGGATTTAAACTCAAGGCCTGGGTAACTCTGTGACATTGTGGGTGAAAGAGAAGCTCACCATCCTTGAAGACAAGAAATTCAGACCAGTTCCCAGGGCATGGACTCAAGCCCCAGCACTTGGAAAAAATAATATTCATATATTGTATTTATTTATATACATGGGTTTACTGCATATGACCTTTATTACCCTTATTTATTTGGTATTATTACACATATAACACTTCATTTATTACATCATATCACCTAGATTATATTTGCATACGGATTATACATCATACTGAGACTCAGGACTTTCTCAGAGAAGGAAAAAAATGTGTCAAAATTGGCTTCTTACTCCATGAATAAATTTTTGGCCATGCTGGGATTTCAAGTCCCTGCCTGCAATGCCCAATCCATACATGGAGTCACAGTCTTAACACACCAGCCTCCAGCAAACTGAGCTGCCAGGAAATTCTGAGGACATTTGATCAAGCCACAGTAGTGACCAATATAAACATTGATAGATATATATATGTGTATGTGTATATACATATATATATATATATATATATATATATATATATATATATACGCACACACACACACACATATATATATATATTCCTTCTCATATATATATATATATATATATGAGAAGGAATGTGAGGATATTAATTTATATATATGTATATTATTACCAATTATTTGTTATTACATTATGGCAACATTTAATGAAGTATCATGGTTGAATACATATAAAAGCATTAATTAAAAATTAGTTAATATCCTTCCATTAGAGGAATCATACCATGGTGCTAAAATGGAAAATATGAATCCAATAATATTTGTGTTGCATTCTAAAATAGAATCATGAATTAACTGCAAATTTAATTATTATTTTATAGCATTCCATTAGCATTCACACGAGTAGGAATGAGTTTGTCAGGATCTCCCTCCATTTTTAGGTAGCAGTCCTAGCATTCGAACTCCAAGCCTGGGTAGCTTACTTCGAATGCAAACAATTAGAATGACACCATGAATATATTAGATTGTTACTATTAAAAAAATAAAAACAAGAAGAAAAGAAAGCCAGGTGTCAGCAGCTCCTGCCTATAATCCTAGCTCCTCAGGAGGCTGAGAATGTAGAGAATGCCAATTTGAATTCAGCCAGGGCAGGAAAGTCAGTGACACTCTCATTTCTAACAGATCACAGGGAAATAAATGACTGGGATTGTGTCTCAAGTTGCAGAGTGTTACCCTTGAGCAAAAGGAGCTCAGAGACAGAGCGTAGGCTCACAGTTCCACCCCAGACTTGCCTCCCCACCCCCCCCACCCTGAATAAAAAAGGTAGCAGTAACTTCATGTCTCTGTGTATGAAAAGATGTTGTATGGATGATGGGCATTCAGCAGGTTGCCCATGCTCAGCCCACCCAACTTGAGCAAGCTGGGACAAGCCCTCAGAGTTCCTAGGCTGTAGGAGTGGTGGAAGGTTCTGGATCCATATTTTCTATCCCTAGACCTCTAGGGCCTGGTGGCTCTCACTCATTCATCATTCCTCATTGCCGAGTCAAAGACTGGTTCCAAATCTCGGCAAAGATATGAAATAGTCAGCAATTTCTATGCCTGAAGGGATAAGCCAATAAATCTCACCCTCATAACTCCTGTTAAAAGGCAGCCTTGGGCTGCGAATGTGGCTTAGTGGTAGAGTGCTTAGCTAGCATGCACGAAGCCCTGAGTTCGATTCCTCAGCAATACAGAAACAGAAAAAGGCAAAAGTGGCATCATGGCTAGCCCTCAGAAAAAAAATCTAAGGAACATGCCCAGACCCTAAGTTCAAGCCCCAAGACTGGCAAAAAAAATTGAGCCTGGTGAGACATATTCTTCTGGGACTCAAGAGGGCTGAGGTTATAGGTAAGAGACAGAGGGCAGCTACTTGTGGCTCACTCCTGTAATCTCAGCTACTCAGGAGGCTGAGATCTGAGGATCATAATTACAAGTAGGAAATTCTATATGAGAAACTTTTCTCCAATTAAACACCCAGAAGTAGAGCTGTGTTTCATGTAGTAGACTGCTAGCCATGAGCAGAAAAGCTCAGGGATAGTGTCCATGGCATGAATTCAAACTCTAGGACTGGAAAACACACACACACACATAAACACACACACACACACACACACACTCCGAGATAGAGCATTTGCCAGTAAGCCTGCAAAAGTTCCACATCTAGAGAGAGAAAGGAAGGAAAGACTTGCTCCAGGAGGTGATATAATCAGTGCCAAAATTCCACAGGAGTTCTAAGGTGTGGAACAGGACAGAGAGCCTCAGGCAGAAGGTACAGAATAGGCAAAAGTCCTGAGGTGTGGTATAGAGCAGGTGGTGTGGGTGGAATGAAGGTTCTGTGGCTTCAGAAAAGTCTGGCAGGGCATTCAAGGCTGGGTCAAGGTTTGTACTTGAGTCACAGGTTTGGAAGAAGGTGGAGTCCCAGAATGGGGCCCAGGGGGAAGATTAGCTTGGCTTTTCACCATGGACCCCAGCCATTTCCTGTGGCTGGAAGTCTATTTTTCACAGCTCCTGACCCTTGGGCCTCCTTTACATTGAGGAGTCAGGGCAAATGCAGGGAAGAACCCTTGCTTAAGAAAAGCTTCTGGGCTGGGAAGGTGGCTCAGTAGTAGAGCACTTGCCTTGCATCCATGAGGCTCTGGGTTTGATTCTTCAGCACCACAAAAGCAAAAAGAAAAAAGCCACAAGTGTCGATGTGGCTCAAGTGTTAGAGTGCTAGCCTTGAGCTGAAGAGCTGAGGGACAGTGCCCAGGCCTAGAGTTCAGGCCCCAACACCAGAGCCCCCCTCCAAAAAAAAAAAAAGAAAAGAAAAGTTTCTACCCCAATGCCACCATTAGCTCCCTCCCTTTAGCTACTCAGGAGACTGGGATCAGAGATCATGGACCAAAGCCAGCTCAGGAAAGGTATGTTAGTGAAACTTTTCTTGCCAGTGAACTACCAAAAGCCAGAAATGGAACTGTTGCTCAAGTGGTAGAGTGCCAACCTTGAGGGAAAAACTTAAGTGACTGGAACCAGACCCTGAGTTCAAGGCCAGTAATGACATAGAAAAAAAGAAAAGAAAAGAAAAGCTGTCAGGAGCTCCTAGTTCACTGTGGTGAATGGCCAGATCATCTGGGCGCCGGTGACTCACGTCTGTCCCCCTAGCTCCTCAGGAGGCTGAAATCTGAGGAGCTTGGTTGAAAGCCAGTCCCGGCAGGAAAGTCTGTGAGACTCTGATCTCCAAGGAAGCACCAGCAAACTGGAAGAGGCACTGTGGCTCAAGCGATAAGCTGAAGAGCTGAGGGGACAATACCCAGGTCCAGAGTTCCAGTCCCATGACCAACTCCCCTGGCCTGCTTGGAACTCACTCTTTGGCTGTAGCCAGAGTATTTTCCAGTGGGCCCCTGAGTTTCTCCCAATGTCTAGGTGTCCTACAAGTCTTGAGAGCAGCCCATTTGGAAGACTTTGCTACAGAGCAGGCCACATTATCAGAGAAGTTTCCAGCCTTGGGGAACAGAGGTCATCGGCTGGGTCATCAGAATGGCATCTGTCATGGGTGCAGTGTGGATCTGAGCAGTAAATCAACTTCTCAGACCACGGTTTGGGGCAAGGAGGGCCAGAAGTTGCAACTGGCATGGCAGGTAACAGCTGCTCAAACGGGTATCACAAGAGTGTGAATCTGTAAGGCACACCTCCGGTGGGTGTTGAGTTGGGCTAATGAAAGTCTCGTGGGCTCACAAATCCACAGCCAGCTAGCTGGCTGCTGCTCATAGCAGTCACTATCCCAGGAGTCCCAGGGCTCAGATCCCTGCTTTCCTCACCAGTGCTCAGGGCTCAGTCTGCAAATGGGGGCCAACTATAAAGTTGCAACCACAGTGTCCTTTCCCTTGGTCCTGTGGCCTCATGGATGGTGGAGTTCAGGAGCTCTTGGCTCCCACTCATCATCCTGGCTATTTGGGAGTCTGAGGTCTGATGGTCGTGACTCAGAGCCAGCCCGGGCGGGAAAGTCCATGAGATTATTATCTCCCATATACCACCTGTCTCGCCCCCAACCCACACACAAAAAAGCCAGATGTGGTGCTGTGACTCAAGTCATAGAGCCTCAGCCTTGAACAAAAGAAGCTCAGGGATAATACCCAGGCCCTGAATCCAAGCCCTAGTACTCACACAATCATAATAAAATAAATGAACAGTGTACACATTTTATCTGACTACCAAGAAAGATGAATTCAGTCTTTGATCTGGCTGGTATTTTTAGTCAAAGTTAAGGGGCTTCCCTTGATGTTCCCCTAAACCTCTCCTTCTCTCCTTTATCTGTCCAGCCTTCGGTTGTAGGACAGAATTCGGATCATCCCCCTGGATGTGACCTTAAGTACCCTCCCCCATCCACCTTCCTTGGGGTCAGGATACTGGATGCACTTCCTGCTGGGAGGATGAGGCACCCCAGAGAGGAGGGTAGGTATCCCCGACACTTACACACACACACACACACACACACACACACACACACACACACAAACACACCCTAAGGCCAACTCAGACTAGCCTTTTCCAAAGACACTTCAGTGACACAGCTCCTGATCCACAGCCCACATCCAGAATGAGAGGGCCACCTTGGGTTCCAGCCACATGGGGATGCTGGGCCACCTCTTCCAGAACCCATTCAAACAGTTCCAGTTCCAGAGAGAGAGAAAGAGAGGGAGGGAGGGAGAGAGAGAGAGAGAGAGAGAGAGAGACAGACAGACAGACAGACAGACAGACAGACAGACAGACAGACAGACAGACAGAGACAGAGAGAGACAGAGACGGAGAGGGAGAGGGAGAGAGGGCCAGAATTACACTTAGCCAGTTGCCGGTGACTCAGGCCTATAATCCTAACTACACAGGAGGCTGAGATGTGAAGATCATGGTTCATGGGTGGCCAGGGCAGAAACATCTGTGAGACTCTTATCCTCAAAGAACCACAAGAAAAATGGAAAAGACATTGTGTCTCATGAGCTAGAGCACTAGCCTTGACCTGAGGAGCTTGGGGACAGCAACCAGGCCCAGAATTCAAGCCCCACGAATGACAAGAAGTGGACTTCCTACCACAAGAAGTGGACTGAATAACACCCACTGTCCTAAGGAGCATGGCAGAGAAGTCAGGCTGAGCTTCCTGTCAGCTGGGGGTCATGAGTGGTTCACCCAGCTTCTCGATGCCACGTTTTCTCCAGCTGCACAACTGATTACAGTGAAGGATCCCCTTCCTCATGGGGATAGAGTAATGATGAAAGACAGCCATGTTTTGTTTCATAATCCCACACGTGTTGCACGATTTATAACAGGCCCCGTCTGAGCCCTTTCCACATAACTTCCTGTCATATGCTCACAGAATTGCTGACAACCGTATCTGACAGCCGCGCCATTTGTGCCTGGCCCTGCTCAGGAGATCCCTCTGTGTAAGTTACTTATTTTTCTCACAACTCTCCCGTGAGGAGACTGAGGTCCGATGGTTGACGTCCAACCCAGAGCTTCACCTGGGTTCAAGAATCAGCTGCCGTAGACTAAGAGTTTGGGACAATCCATCTAAACCAATGACTGAGTATGGCACTAATGCCTACCATCTCAACCCCCCCCCCCTACACACACACCTCCACAGTCCTTTGCAGGCAAAGATATTGTACTTTCTTTTTGTTGGTTGTGGCGCTTGAACTTTGGGCATGGGTGCTGTTCTGGAGCTCCTCAGCCCAAGGCCAGCACTCTACTACTTGAGCCACAACACCACTTCTGGTTTTCTGGTGCTTTGTTGGAGAGAAGTGTCTGAGGGTCTTTCATGCCCAAGCTTGCTTTGAACCGTGATCTTCAGATCTCAGCTCCTGAGTCCTTAGGATGACAGCCATTAGCCACTGGCACCTGGCCAAAGATGTTTTTCCATTCCTGTCATACTATCCCCTCAGGAGGCTGAATTCTGTTGCCTGCAGTTGGATGTCACCCTTGGCAGCAAAGTCCATGAGCACTCTTATCTCCAATTAAATACCCAAAAACCTTGCAAGTGGAGCTGTGGCTCAAATGGCAGAGTGCTAGCTTTGAGCATAAAACAACAGATGAGACCCAGGCCTTAGTTTTAAGCTTTTTCTAGTATAGACCCACCCAAGAAAGGGAAGCAGGTGTGCACACAGGAGCTCAAAGCTCACAAATAATACTCAAGACTCACAGAATAGATCCCATCTTGCTCTGATCGTCTGGATTCTATGTCCTAGATCACAGCAGTCTTAGATGGGAGTGACCATGCCCCAAGTCAGGATGGTCAAGTACAATCTCATACTGAGGATCCCGTGACCTCATCAAGGACTCAAGATCTCACTGTCCTGCATTGACACTGAGCAGGCACATGAGGTCTAGTTATCCAATCACAAGATATGGGAACGAAAGGATTTCTTGGCCAAGGGATGCAGACTGGAGGGCTCTTGGTCCCTCTCTCTAAGGAGGGAGAAAAAGGCCGATCCATCCCAGGAATGTTCCTGGGTTGTGGGTATCCTCAATAAAACAACCCTGCTCAGAGTCAGTGCCTCTGTTTTTTCCACCAGCCTCTACCCATCCCTGCCCCACTTACAATCGACCTTCTCTGAATCCCAGATTTGCCATCTGGACTAAAGGCTGAGCCAGCAAATGACCCACCTCTGCCTCTGAGAATGGCAGTCACAGGGCCCTAGAGTCCCCTAGAGGAAGTCTTGGGGCAACACGGGTCTAACTCCAGCCCTCATTCTCTGGCTGTCCTGTGCCAGTGGCACACTCACGTCTGTCTCTGGTCAAGGAATGAACACCGGGGTGTCATCTTCAGATAGAGCCAGCAATAATCCCAGTCCCCAAGGATGTACCGCACAGGCATCCTGCAGTGGATGACAGCCAGCTTGTCAATAGTGAAACCAAAGTGCCAGGATTTTTAACAGCCATGTGGCTCGGTCGAACGCTCTATCACTTATGGTCTAGGTTGTCAGGTAAGGTCATGGCTCCAATGGCCTGACACACCTGACCTGGGATGGTCCTCCCTCTTCATCTTCCTATTTATCCATTGCCCCCTCCTCTTGACACTCCCTCAGCCTATACCTCCCTATTCCTTGGGCACTTTCTTCTTATCTGACCAGAAAATAAACTCGGAGGGCCTGCGGAGACTGAAATTTGGTGACGCATCCTGAGCCCTAAGTTCTACCCGAGGCTGTTTCTCTCTGCAGTTGGTGAACACACAGCTCCTGGATGTCATGAAGTTGCTGAGGGGTCAATGGCTTTGTCCTACATACTGGCTTTAGGCTCTGAAACTGTCCCCACAGAGATTGTGAATGGTTGGCTCCCTTGATCCAGGGATTTCAACCAAGGCTTGCATGCTCCCTTCTTCCTTCCTTTCCTCCTTTTCTCCCTCCATCCTTCCCTCCTCTCTTTCTCTTTCCTTTCTTTGTGTCACTTCTGGGCCTTGAACTCAGATCCTGGGTGCTGTCTCTGAGCCTTTTTACTCAAGGCCAACAGTCTACAGTTTGAGCCACTCATCTATTTCTGGCATTTTCTTTTTGGTTGTTTGTTGGAGATAAGAGTCTTACAGGTGGGCTGGGAAGGTGGCTCAGTGGTAGAGCACTTGCCTTGCATGGTCAAGGCTCTGGGTTCGATTCCTCAGCACCACATAAGAAAAAACAAAAAAGCCGGAAGTGGCGCTGTGGCTCAAGTGGTAGAGCCCTCGCCTTGAGCTGAAGAGCTGAGGGACAGTGCCCAGGCCCAGAGTTCAGGTCCCACGACCAGACCCCACCCCCCCCAAAAAAAAGAGTCTTACAGGCTTTTCTGCCTGGGAATTAAGCCTCAGTCCTCCTATCTCAGCCTCCTAAGTAGTTAGGATGTCAGGTGTGAAGCACCGGCATCCAGCTCAAATCAAGATTTCTCCATGTGCTGTGGAACTGGCACTGGAACCTTTCATCGTCTATGATTGCCTGGACCTGGCACACACATTGTAACGGTTTGTTGGGCAAATAAATGAGCATCTCTCTATGACAATATTATAGAAAACTCCCATCCAACTCAGGTAAGTATCCTGGGGTTGGAAGGATTGATGGGAGAGGTGTCAAAGCCTATGTTCTACCACAGTTCTCCCTCGTCCCTCGTCCTGCCCTCCTGGTGCCACCGCACTTAACTGTTTTGGCTCTGAGGATGTGAGCCACGATGTACTCGCTGGATTCTGGGGCCTCTTGGATGGCTCTCTTCTCAAAGATCTTTGTCCAGCACTGACCCACACTTTGTCACTCAGTTCCGCCCTCAGGTGTGAATGAGGTTGCCATGAGGTGAACACCTGGCTGAAGGGGCCTCCTCTTCTCCCCCTGGGGCCAGACAGGATGGTCCACCACATACGGCCCCCAAGTTTCATGTTGCAGAGAAAGGATCCTTGAGGCATCTGGGGTCTCTGGATCTCTCAGATTCCTGTGCAGGTGCTGGGAATCATCTCTGCTCACAGCTGGTAGGCTTGGGATGCGAGGTCACCGTCTCTGCTTCCCATGTTGTCCTTGACTGTTGTGGTCACACTAGAGAGAACCAGAGGAGGATCAGCATCTGCTGGAGGAAGGCAGTCATGGTACGATATTCATGACAAGAGACGATCTGGCTTGGGAACTCTGCATGTGCTGCTTTGAACATCATAGTTTGGCAGCTGAAATCCTCCATCTAATTTGACCTATAATCCCAGTCATTACTAGTAATTGCCAGCTTAAAGAAAAAACCCTGGAAAAGCTGGCATTTCAGTTGTCCCAATCAAACTTAAAGAATTTCAAAGTTGAGGTGATGTGTCTGCTGTGCCAGCTCCATATGCTCTGGGCTCCTGGCCAGGACCTTCACTTCAATTGAGACCTCAGACAGCCACTGAAGCCGCTTCCTCTTGTGTATGTGCTCGCTCCTCTCTGCTCTCTCTCTCTCTGTCTCTCTGTCTCTCTGTCTCTCTGTCTCTCTGTCTCTCTCTCTCTGTCTCTGCCTCCACTCCTTTTGTGGACAGCCTAGCCCCCTCCATGCATGCGTGCCTACCACTGAGAGACCCTGGCCACTGCTGCCACCACAGTGAGCCCCCTGGTCCATGCATCCTCCTCCCCTGGACCCCACCCCCTCCTCTCCTCAGCCCAGCCCCCCACCCTTGACTACCAGAGCAGCTCTGACTGGGCCCTAAGGCTTCCAGGCCATGGGAATTGCAACCTCACTTTAACTCAGCACTCCCTGCCAACCCTAGCACTTGCCCGGGGGATCGAATCTCCCCTCAGCCCCACCTCTGGAGGAGACTCTCCTCCATTCTTCTCCACTCCACACATCAAGCAGGTGCACAGTGACCGCTGTATGTGTGTGTGTGTGTGTGTGTGTGTGTGTGTGTGTGTGTGTGTGTGTGTGTGTGAGAGAGAGAGAGAGAGAGAGAGAGAGAGAGAGAGAGAGAGAGAGAGAGAGAGAGAGAGAGAGAGAGATTGTTGGGGATAACTACCTCAGAATATAGCACCCTTTGGGATGACTCAGCACACAGCACACTTCAGAAACCAGCACATAGCACCCTGCGTAAAGGACTCAGCACAGTGCACCCTTTGAAGGACTTAGCATATAGTAACCTTTGGGATGACTCAGCACACAGCTCCCTTTGAAGGAGGAAGTCCATAGCACACAGTGTATAGGACACAGTGCATGGCAGGCTTTGAAAAGCCCAGCACATAACACTCTTTTCCAGAACTCAGCACATAGCACCCTGTGTGAAGACTCCACACACACACCACTCTTTGAAGGGCTGAGTATGTAGCACCTTGTGTAAAACATTCAGTGCACAGCAACCTTTGAAAAACTCACACCACTCTTTGAAGGGCTGAGTATGTAGCACCTTGTGTAAAACATTCAGTGCACAGCACCCTTTGAAAAACTCAGCACATAACACAATTTTGAAGGACTCACACATACCACCCTGTGAAAGGACTCAGCACACAGCACCATTTGAAGGGCAGTACAGAGCAACCTGTGTAAAAGACTCGGAATACAGCACTCGAAAAGCTCACCTTGTCCCACTCTTCTCAAGGATGCAGCACATTGCAACCATTGGAATGATTCAGCACACAGCCTCTTTTGAAGGACTCAGAAAAAGTACCCTGTGTAAAGGACTCAGCCCACAGAAACCATTGAAAAATTCACCTGGCCCTCCCTTCTCAAGGGCTCAGCACATAGCACCTTTTGGGATGAATTGGCACACTGCACATTTTGACGGACTCAGCATAAAGTACATTGTGTAATGGACTCAGCACACAGCACACTTTGGAAAACCCAGCACGGCCCACTGTTCTCAAGGACTCAGAAAATAGCACCCTTTGGGATGACTCAGTACACAAAATGCTTTTTGAGGACTCAGCACAAAACCCTCATGTGGGAAGGACCCAGAAAACAGCACCCTGTGAAGGACTCAGCACATAGCTGTATGTCACAAGTTCAGCTGTAATTAGAATTAGGGTGCTTTCTTCTGTATCACCGTTCTTCAGAAACACTTCACAAATCCTACTAGCTCACATTTAGCTAACCTATGTTTTATGGGGGAGGGTCAGCTGGGGGTCTTGAACTCAAAGCTTGGGGGCCCTGTCTCTGAGCTCTTTGGTTCACTGTTAGAGCTCTACCACTTTGAGCCACAGCTCCAATTATTTGGGGAGGTTGTTCTTTGACAGGCATTACGGGGATCAGGAAGGGCAAGTTGGGGTGTTCGTGGGCAAAGGCTCTTAGCTGGGCCTGGAGCTGACCTCTCCCTTCCTTGTGCCCCTGGGAGCTGGGCCTCCTAGAGCACTCTTGGCCTAGGGTGGAACAGATCTGCTCTGGAATCAGCATTCAGGGTGGGCAAAAGTCAGCGTGGCCCTGGTCACTTCCCCCAATTGAACTCTACAGGACAATAGCCCCCACAATGGCATGAGGCCACATGTCCCACGTCCAGCTACAAGGGGGCAGGAGTCTCCCACCATAGGGATTATACCTGCAAGTTGTGTTTACTCTTGCTTCCCTGAGGCCACCATTATGCTTCAAAGCCACCCTGGACAGGAAAATCCTTGAGATTCTTACCTACAATTAACCATCAAAAAGCAATTGGGGCTGTGGCTCAAGTGGCAGAGCACTAGTCTTGAGCAAGAAAACTCAGGATAGAGCCTGAGTTCACACACACACACACACACACACACACACACACACACACACATACACACACACACACACACACACACACACACACTACACACACCACATGCATGCAAAATCAGATTTCTACACTGCAATCTTTGGATATTCTCTACCTTTTCTCCGCTAAGCCTGGTGGCGTTTGACCTAGGTGTTTCATGCATCCAACACCAGGTGACATCTTTAATTTGGGGGAACAGAATGGCTAGAACATCAGCCTTCCCCCATCCCAGCTCCTTGATTGAGTCAACGTCAATCCAGGCCCTTTGGAGCTCTTTTTACAGACTTGCCAAGAAGCCTTCAAAAAGTATCACATGCTGGCCCTGATGGTTCTTGTATGTCATCCTATCTACTCTGGAAGCTGAGATCTGGGGGATCACAGTTCAAAACCATTCTAGGCAGGAAAGTATGTGAGACTCTTATCCTCGATGAACCATCAGAAAACAAGAAGTGGCACTGTGGTTCAAGGGTAGAGTGCTAGCCATGAGAAAAAGAACTCAGGGACAGTGGCCAAGCCCTGAGTTCAAGCCCCAGGACTGGAAGAACAAATCTTTGTTGGAGGCGTTTTCCCTTTGAAAACAATTCATTCTTTGTGATAAGCATAACATGGGCTTCTTCCCTGGCCACCAATCGTCCATTAGATGTCCCTTGAATATGGACCGACTCCTGGCAGCCTCTGCCCTACCCGACCCACAGTTTACCCTTCCCATCACTGTCAGATGGAGGCCTGAGAGAAGGGCACCTGACCACCTACTTGTGGTGGCTGCTGAGGCTTTTGAGACTCATTATGTCACATAGAGTGTCATCATCCACATCAGTCTACAGAAGAAAGGGTGGGAGTGCTCTTCACCTGAGCCCTCGAACTGTGGGCGATCTGGATGTTGTGCTTCTGTGGCAGGATGTGCTCCAAGGGGGAGTCCTCTACGGGGTAGGGACCCCCGACCTCTCCTCTGGAAGTTTCCACACTGTGTTGAAGTGGCAATTCATACAATCTTTCTGTTCCTCACTCATTTGACCACCCTGGAGCCTGAGGCGTCTGAAGTGGCGATGGTGGCGGGGGACTCAGCCTGTGCTGGTGTCTGGTGCCTGCTGTCCATGCCTTCCTCCGAGAGGAACCACAGCGGCTTCTACAGCTCTCTCCTCTTCTCTACCTTCTCCTGGGACAACCAACACATGTACTCAGGTTTCTCCTGACACAGCTCATCCAGGACAAACATCTGGTGTTTAAACGCCACAAGGGAGTCCTCAATGGTGCTGATGTGTGCCAACAGCTGGCTGCATAGATGGTGGAGCTCATCCGCTGGACTCTGGAAGTCCAACTCATCATGCAGGTCGTGGATGAAGCAGATTTTCTTCTCTGACGACCACGTGTCCCACTTCCCATCCCCATGCAGGCTCTGGTGCCAGCCTGTGGCTCCAGGTTTCTCTGACACTGAGCTGCCAGATGGGCTGGGCACCCACAGTAGGTCTGCCACTCTTGGCACAGGAGTTTTCCCCTGTGGATTTCAGCCACTGAGAGCACTCACAGATCCACATCCCTCTGGGTTTGGGGGACGTCTCCATCCTCTGCGATGGTCACGTTGGGAAGAGTTGCTTCCTCATCTTTTGCTTTTCCAGGGCTCTCATCTTCACCTTCCCCAGGGAAAGCCAGGAAGCTCAGCTGGGACTACAGGCACTCCACCTGTGGTCTGATCACTTCCAGGCATTTGAGGGTGTCCTGCCACTTTGGGGGCACCATGTGGTCCTGCCAGTTGGTGGGGCCCTGCACTTGCTTCAGCTGCTACAGCAGCTGGGTCAGACTCTCTAGGTACTGCTGCAGTGCCTCCTTCTCAGAGCTCAGCTGCTCATTGGAGGTGATGTGTAGCTCACAGGTGGCTCTGAGCTCCTGCAGCTGGGCCAGGGACGGCTAGTGCCGCTCCTGAGCAGCTTGGCTCTCTCTCAGCCATCTCTTTCCATTCCTATATATTCTCCTCTGTGTGGTCCAGCTGTTCCAGTAGGTATTTCTTCACCTGCTGCTCTGAGTCCAGGATGCTGGCGAGCTTCTCCTTCTCACTGCTCACCCTGTGAAGAGCATCCCGCAGCAGGGCCAGCTGTTCCTCCATCTGTCCACTGCACACACATGTGCATCGTGGGGTCTCAGGGATCTCTTGCTGATCCTTGGCCTTTTCCTCTGGTCTCCACAGTTGCTTCTGCTGCTCCGTTCTGGAAACAGAGCCTCTGGTTTATCTGGACCTGGATGTGAAGTTGTTCCTCAGGCTTTTCAACTCCATCTGCGTGCAGTAAGCCTGGACCTGCACCTGCCGCTTGGCTGGAGATGGTCCCGCAGGGGGCCGTGGTTCTGACTTCTTCCTTCTCAGTTCCTGCAGCTCCTCCTTAGGTCAAACACTTGCCTTGCTCCTCGATCCTTCTCCTTTGTCAGTTGGTTCATCCACTAGATCTTCCACCGGGCCTCCTCCTGCTGCACGGACTTCTCAATGCTCAGGTCTTCCATGAAGGTGTCTCTCTCTAGATTTGCTGCATTCACCATCCAGTTCAGGTTGTCCAGTACTGTCTTTAGTAACTCATGGCCCACCAGCGCTTGTTGGAACTTGCAGATTCTCTTCTTCATGTTGCTCCACTGTGTCCAGATCACTTCCAGCTTCTCTTGCAACTCGGTGTTCACTTGCTCCAGATCATTGAAGCTTCTAATATTTTCCTTGAGCTAAAGGGTCACATCATTCAGCTGTTTGAAGAACATTTTGGTCTCATTCTGTGAGCAGTGACCACAGACACTGCCATCTCCAGCTCCACCAGCCTGCAGGTAGCTGGTGAGAACTTCGTGCTCTCTTCTCTGTCATTGGTCAGTGGGACAGTGTCATGGGACAGTGAATATTGTAAATAACTTTCTGCCAAACCGACCTCTGTATGGGTGCCTTGTGGATCTCTAAATCCGGATCCATTGCTGCGTACAGCTGGGCTATCTTCTCCCTCTCTTTCTCCTATTGATCCTGAAGATCTGGCCTTTCCTGCTTCAGTGATTGGATCTTGACACAGAGCGCCTCTTTACTTCTTTTGCTGAGATCCAGAGCAGGAACCTCATGTCAGTAACACCTCTGTGGATCCTTGGTGGTTTCGGGACCATCGACACTCTGGAAGCTGGTGGCTGTGACTGTGTCCATAGGCAGGGGAGGCCCGTGGTCAGCATCACCTTTGGCCGGACTCTGCTTTGAATCACGCTCCCCAGTGGCGTTTGTCTTGGGGATCCTTCACTTTTTTGTGTTCTTTGTTTTCTTGAATGTTGCATGTCTGTCTGGAGGATTCTTCTGCCAGTGTTCTTGTGGCAGTTTCTTGCCTGAAGCTCTATCATGGAGTCATGTTGTTTCAGATATCTGAGCACTGGGAAAGATAGGCTGTCCACATTTCAAGGTTCTGGGAAATCCTCTATTCTCCGACTCACTGACTAGGACGTCAATTTCCTACTTTAGTCCAAAGTCTCCTCAAGTCTCTTGCTCACCACTCAGCCACCTCTACCTTCCTCAACTGCTGGTATTGGTGTCAACCAACTGAGGGAATCCAGGTGTTACCGGGCAGCATGGAATGTGGGCATGGGCACCATTCTTATTTCCCATTGGTCAGAAAGAACCATGAAAGAATGGGGGTGTGGCAGGAATCCTGTGATGCAGGCAGAATGGGCAGTCAAGATGACAGCAGCCCCTTTCCCAGGAAACTCAGTCCAATCCAGTTGGGGACAAGAGGGTGAACTGCTTTAGCTGGATGGCTGCACAGATTGTGGTGTATGTCTGTTTGTTGCTAGTCCTGGACCTTGAACTCAGGATCTGGGCACAGTCCTTGAGCTGCTTTTGCTCAAGGCTAGCCTCCACCAGTGAAGCCACATGGTTATACTTCTGGCTTTGTTGGCACTAAAGTTGGACAGGGTCTCAAGGAGTTTCCTGCCTAGGGTGACTTTGACCCTGATCCTCCTATCACAGCCTTGAAAGTGTCAAGCAGGACTGCTGAGAGCCATTGGTGCCTACCTAATCATTGGCCTTGCTGATGTTCTGGCACAGACCAGAGAGTTCCCTATCCTCGGGTTGAAGTGGTGGGAGCTGGAACCCAAAATTGGAATCCTGGTCCTGCCATGTCCAAATGGCTAGAGATCCTAAGAAACTCAATCCTATCCATATGATTACCAATGGCATGTGATATATGTCATGATTGAATGGGCAGTTCTTCAATGATTCTAGTATAAAATTGTACACAATTATATTCTATGAAACTGATTCATTTTAATTAATAGATTATGAAGCATTTAAACAATCACATTCATTAAATGGAGGCAGAATGAAATACCTAAGAATTGGGCATCACATAGTATAGAGCTGCCATTTTTTCTGTCAGGACTGGGATTGGAACTCATGGTCTGGGTAACTCTGTTGCACTATGTGAGAAGGGGAGGCTCACCTCCTTGAAGTTGTGAAATTCAAGTCTATTCCTTAGGCCTGAAATCTATCCCTAGCACTAGAAAACATCCTGTTCATGTACATTGTACATGTATGATTTATATTTACATACATAGGTTGACTCCATATAGCATTCAGTGTATTCATTTTATTTTTTGTTTTATTCATGTATTGACCATTCATTTTATTTACTATTATGGCACACAGAACATTGATTACATTGATTCCATAGATATAGGTCTGCATATGTGTTCCACTTCATACCTGACACCCAGGACTTTCACAAAAAAGGAAAACTTGTGTCACCATCACCTTCTTATTCCACGATTCATTTTTTGGGAATGCTGGAAACTGAACTCATGGCCTACAAGGCCCAATTCATTAATGGATGAGTGTCAGCATGCCATCCTGGGGCAAATTGACCTGACAGGCAGTTCCTAGGACCTGAGATCGTGCCCTAGGTGTTGACAAAATAAGAACAGAGTGACACGCAGATTGTAGTATGCTAATAAATATATATCTTTATAGAGTGCCAGAGATGTCTACACATTATTCAGTTACATAGACTACATTCCCACCAGTTCTTAAGTATTTATTACACCTCCATATAATTAATGTTATTGTTTTCATCCTTAATAAACTATTAAGTAAATCAGTGTCCTGGAATTATTGCATATCTGTAAGAAATAGTATTCTTTTAATGCTTCACATTGAATGGAATCAGTCTACTGAAATCATGAAGTCTAATTTTATATGAGTAGCATTCACGATCAGCTCATTCAACCGTGACATTGAAAACATTCCATCATTATTCCTATGGATGGGAACGAGTCTCTTAGGATCTCCCGCCCTCTGGAAGTGGCATTACTGGCATTCAAACTCTAGGCCTGCGTTGCCGTGTGAGACTATGGCTTCCCCAATACCCTGCCATCCTTCAGCAATGCAAGGTGAAGTACCCTTTGGAGCCATGTCATTCAGACCCAGATGGTCACGGTGCAAAGGAAGAAAATGTAAAAACCCAATCCCGTCACTTTTTTTTTTTTTTTTTGGTTGGTCATAAGGCTTGAACTCTGGGACTGGGCGCTGTTCTTGTTCTCTTCAGCTGAAGGCAAGCACTCTACCGCTTGAGTCACATCACCACTTCCATTTTTCTAGTGATTTCTTGGAGATAAGTGTCTCACTGACTTTCCTGTCCAGGCTAGCTTTGAACCAAGATACTCAGATCTCAGTCTCCTGAGTAGCTAGGATGACAGGTGTGAGCCACGGGCACATGGCTCTACCACCTTTTATTGTGGGGAGGGGACTAATCGTGGGCTTGAACTCTGGGCCTGGGCCTTGTCCCTCAGCTCTTCAGCTCAAGGCTAGGGCTCTACCACTTGTGCCACAACACCACTTCCGGCTTTTTTATTTTTGATTATGTGGTGCTGAGGAATCAATCCCAGGGCCTCAAGCATGCAAGGCAAGTGCTCTACCACTGAGCCACCTTCCTCGCCCTATTTTTTTCTTCCCACCACTTTTTTCTGTGCACATTTTTTCCCCACACAAGGCCTGGAGATCTAGAATCCCAGGATCGGCAGTGGCTCCAGTGGCTGCACCCCAGCCTAGGGTGATGGAAGCTGAGGCAGAGTTGCCACGGCCTAAGTTCAAGAACTTGCTTTGCAACACACACACACACACACACACACACACACACACACACACAATTTAGCTCCCTGCTTTCAATTCTCGCCATTTTTCCTACCAGGCAGTGGATTTGAACTCAGGGTCTGGGTAACTGAAGCACTGTGGATGAAGGGGAAGCTCAACATGCTTGAAGACAAGAAAGTCGGGCCTGGTCCCTAGGCCTGAATTCAATCCCAGCCATGGAAAACATACTGTTTATATACATTATAAAGATAGGATTTGTACTTACCTATAGATGTTCAGTCTATATCCTGTTTATTGACTGTATTTTTGTTTTATTCATTTATTTACCATTTATTGACTGTGATGACATATGATATACATTCCATTTATTATATTGATGACATCCCATCACATAGTATCTAAATTTGTAGACATGTTCTCCATAATGTCTGACACCCAGAGAAAAGGAAAACAGGTTTCACACTTGGTTTCTTATTCCACAATCCAATTGTTTGCAGTGCTGGGATCTGAACTCAGGGCCTAGCAGACCCAATTCATGAATGAGTGTGTCAACAGGGCATCCTCTAGCCAAAAAGCTGCCAGGCAGTTCCCAGACCCTGAGATTGAGCCACATGAGAGGACAAAATAGCCATACATGGATAGGCAGGTGGTAGTATATCAAAAAATACATATTTGTATAGAATTTCAGAGACATCTACCTAGGATTCAATGACATAAACTACATTCCTACCAACTCTTAGGAATTTATTATGCCACCATTGAAGGAATAGTATTGTTTTCATGATTAATAAACCATTCATTAAGATCAATCAGCATCCTAGGATCATTGCGTCTAATTTTATACTAGACCGATGCCCGCAGAAACTTCTCATTCAATCATGAGTTTGCTCACAGTCTATTGTTATTCCCATGCATAAGAACGAGTCTATTGGGAAGTCTCTGCTTTGGTAGGTGTCAGCACCAGGATTAAAAATCAGGGCCTACGATGACATATGGGCCTGTGGCTTCCCTGATAGCACGCTAGCCATGGCCAATGCAAAGTGAAGTACCCTTTATAGCCGTGTAATTCGGACCCAGATTGGTCACCATGCAAAGGAAGAAAATTTTAAATATTCATCCCATGGCTATTTTTCTGTGTGGGTTTTTTTTAACTCTTGCAAAGCTTCAGGGCCTAGGATCACAGGATCCACTATGGGCCTGTGGCAGCCCACCGGCCTAAAGTGATCGAAGCTGAGGCAGTGTTGCCATGAACTGAGTTCAAACACCTTGGTGAGCAAAAACAAAACTAAAAAACTAATAAAGCACCCTAGTTCAAAATTCACACCTTTTTTCTGCCACAGCTGGGCTTCCAACTCAGGTTTAGGTAACACTATAGCATTGTTGGAGAAGACAAGCTTACCATCCTTGAAGACTACAAGGTCAGGTCTGCTCCCAGGGCCTAAATTGAAGCCCCAGCACTGGCAAAAATCATATGCCTACCTATTTTAAACATAGGATCTCTATTCACATACATTCGTTCAGTGTAGTTATTCTTTTTATTGTATGTCTTAGTCATGTACGCATTTTGTTAATTGGGCATGATGACAGATATAACTGTGCTGGCATGGATGACAATCTATTCTCATTTCTATAGAATTGCTTAAGCCTTCTCCATCATATCTGAAACCCAGAACTTTCACAGGACAGGAAAACAGGCGGACGGATTGGATTCTCTCACCTGCATTCTCTTTTGGCAGTGTTGGGATTTGAACTCAGAGCCTAACAGGCCCAATTGGAGAAAGGGTCAAGGTGAGGACACCATGATGTGAGCAACTAAGGAACTTGGCTATTCCCAGGACCTATATTGAGCCCCGGGAGTAGGGCAGGTGGAGAGCAAAATAGTCTTCCATTCATAAGCTGAAGATAGTATGCATATTTGTATAGAATAGAAGAGATGGCAACCTGTGATCGAATCCAATCTACCCTGTGACTACTGATTGTTGGATCTTTCCTGATGGCTCCATTTCATGACTGTGATGATTATGGTCATGCTTCATCAACTCTTCATTAAAAATAATTGATACCCCAGGAATCTTGCCTATCATTTCCTACTCACATCCTGCAGGAACTACTCATTCAAGGATGAGACTGATCACATTCCACGATTCTTCCTAGGTCCGGAAATGAGTATCTCAGGATCTCCCACCATTCCCTCAATGAAGGGGGCTGACCGGGATTTGACCTCGGGGCCTCCGTAGCCCGGTCGGCCTGGGCTTCCCCAACAGCTTCAGGCCTTCACCAACTCCAGGTCACCTTCACTCTGTAGGTCTCCGGGTTCAGACCCACCATGGTCACCGTGCATGGAAAATGAATGTAAAAGCACCAGGTGGAACTTCCCACCGCTCTTTTTCCCATCGTGCCTTTTTTATTGTCCTGAAGACCTGGGGTCCTAGGATCTGAGGATGGGCTGTAGGTCCACAGGCCACAGGCTAGGATGATCTGAGCTGAGACAGAGTTGCCACAACTTGAGTTCAAGCACTGGGTTTGGTTAAAAAAAAAAAAATATATATATATATATATATACATATATATATACATATATATGCATATATATACATATGTATATATACATATATGTATACATATACATATGTATACATATATACACATGTATATGTATACATACATATGTATATATGTATACATATATATATGTGTATACATGTGTGTATATATGTGTATATATACATATATATGAAGCACCCTAGCTCAGAATTCACACCATATTACTGCTAGAGCTGGGATTAGAACTCAGGTCTGGGGAACATTGTTGCACTGTTGGGGAAGGAGAAGCTCACCATCGTTGAAGACTACAAATCAGGCCTGGTCCCAGGGCCTGAATTGAAGCCCCAGCTCTGAAAAAAATCATATGCCCACCTATTTTATACATAGGATCTCTATTTACATACATGTGTGGAATGCATCATGTTTTCAGTGTAGTTATTCTTTTGGTTTGTGTCTTAGTCAGGGTTGCATTCTGTATTTTATTAAGTATGATGACAGATATAAATGTGCTGACATGGACAGCAACCTATTTCTATGGCCATGGAGTTGCCTATGCCTTCTCCATCCTAGCTCAGATCAAGGACTTTCACAGGACAAAAAAACAAGTGGACCCATGGGCTTCTCACATCAGGATTCATGTTTTGGCACTGTTGGGATTTGAACTCAGGACCTAGCAGGCCCAATTGTCGAAAGGGTCAAGGTTAGTACACTGGCCTGTGAGCAACTGAGGAGCTAGACTGTTCCCAGCACCTGACATCGAGCACCAGGGAGGGCCAGGATAAGAATAAATTCATAATTTAAACATAGGATATATATTGATAAATATGTGTGGACAGCATCTTGCATTCGGTGCACTTCTTAATTTTTGTCTAATTCATGGAGTTATTGTGTATTTTACTGTGTATGGTGACAGGTATCACTGTGCTAAACTGGATGTCAACCTATTCCTATGGCTATAGATTGCCTACATAGTATGCTCCATTCGTAGCTGAGAATCAGGACATTCACAGCACAGGAAAAAGGTGGATCAATTGGCTTCTCACATCAGTATTCATCTTTTGACAGTGCTGGGATTTGAACTCAAGGCTTAGAAAGCCCTACTGGTGAATGGGTAATGGTGAGCACAACAGCCAGTGAGCCAATAGGGGGTTAGGTCCATCCCAGGACCTGTGATCAAACCCTGGTGGGGTCCATGATTGATATAAATTCATAATTTACAGAGATGATCTCTATTTACATACATCTGTGGAATGCATCATGTATTCAGTGTAGTTATTCTTTTTATTGTGTGTCTTAATCAGGGATGCATTTTGTATTTTATTGCGTGTGATGACAGATATAACTGGGCTGACATGGATGGGAACGGATTCCAATGAGTATAGAGTTGCCTATATAGCATACTGCAACCTAGCTGAGACCCAGAACTTTCAGAGTACAGGAAAACTGGTGCAACTCTGGGCTTCTCACACCAGCATTCATGTTTTGGCAGAGTTGGGATTTGAACTCAAAGCTTAGCAGGCCCAATTGGTGAAAGGGTCAAGGGGAGGACACTGGCCTGTGAGAAACTGAGAAGGTAAGCCTGTCATCGAGCATCAGGGAGGGCCAGGATAGGCATAAATTCATACTTGAAACATAGGATCTGTATTGACATACATGTGTGGAATCATCTTGCATTCAGTGCAATTCTCCTTAATTTGTGTCTAATTCATGGAGGTATTGTGTATTTTACTGAGTATGGTGGCAGGTATAACTGTACTGACATGGATGATGACGTGTTCCCATGGTTATAAGTTTGCCTATGCATTCATTCTCCACCCTAGCTGAGACCCAGGACTTCCACACGAGAGGAAAACAGGTGCAACGATTGGCTTCTGACATCAGGATGAATCTTTTGTCAGTTCTGGGATTTGAACTCAAGTCGGGGTAACCCCATTTCCCTGGGGGGAAGGGGAAGCTTTCCATCCTTGAAGACTAGAATGTCAGGCCTGGTCCAGGGCCTGATTTGGAGCCCTAGCACTGAACAAAATAAGAAGTCCCCCTCTTAAACATAGGATATCTATTTACATACAGCTGTGGTATGCGTTATTTTCTAATTTTGAGTCTTATTCATGGGTGTATTGTGCATTTTATTGAGTATGGTGACAGATATATCTGTGATGCCATGAATGACAACCTATTCCCATGACTATAGAGTTGCGTATATAGCATTTTCCATCCTCTCTGAGGCTCAGGACCTTCACAGGACAGGAAATCTTGTGGATCCATTGGTTTCTCACATCAGGATGGCTCTTTTGGCTGTGCTGGTTTTTGAACTGAGAGCCTAGCAGGCAGAATTGGTGAATGGGTAAAGGTGAGCACACCAGCCTGTGAGCCTCTAAGATGCTAGGCCATTCCCAGGGCCTGATGTGCCCTGCAGTGGTCAATATATTCATGAATTCATAATTTAAACACAGGAGCTATATTTCCATGCATAGGTGGAAAACATCTTGAGTTCTGTGTACTGGTTCTCTTGATTTTGTGTCTTATTCATGGATGCATTGTGTATTTTATTGAGTGTGATGACAACTATAACTGTGCTGACAAGGATGTCAACTGATTCCCATGATATAGAGTTGCCTATATGGCATACTCCATCCTAGCTGAGATCCAGGACTTTCACAGCATAGGAAAACAGGTGCAACGATTGACTTCTAACATCAGGATGAATCTTTTGGTAGTACTTGGATTTGAACTCAAGGCCTAGCAGGCCCAAGTGGTGGATGGGTCATGGTGAGCACACCAGCCCTTGAGCCACTAAGCAGCTAGGTTTTTCCTAGGACCTGAGACCAAGCCCCAGTGGAGGCCATCGTAGTCATAAATTCAGAATTTAAACAGAGGATCTCTATTTCTATACATGGGTGGGCGGCATCTTGTGTTCGGTGTAGTCATTGTCTTTATCTGGTGTCTTATTCATTGATGTATTTTGTGTTTTCTTGAGTATAGGATGACAGATATAAGTATGGTGACCTGGATTACAACCTATTCCCATGAGTATAGAGTTACCTAATCATTCTCCATCCTAGCTGAGACCAAGAACTTGCACAGCACAGAAGAACAGGTGCAATGTATGGTTTCTCACATCAGGGTGAATTTTTGGCAGTGCTCAGATTCAAACTCTGCCTAGGAGCCCCAACTGCCCGATGGGTCCTCATGAGCACACCAGCCTGTGAGCCACTAAGGAACTGGGCCATTCCCAGGAACTTAGATCGAGCACCAGGGTGGTCACAAGAGTCCTCAATGCATCATTGAAACATGGGATGTATATTCACATCCATTGTGTGGACTGCCTCGTGCATTGAGTGTAGTTATCCTCTTTATTTTTGTATGCTATTCATGGACGTATTGTGTGTTTTTGAGTATATGTGACAGGTGTAACTGGGCTGACATGGATGAAAACCTTTTGCCATGGCCACTGGCCATGGCATCATAGCTGGGACCCAGAACTCACATAGGTAAGGAAAACAGGGGAAACATTTGGCTTCTGACAGGATGAATCTTTTGGCACTGCTGGGATCTGAACTCACCACTAAGCAGGCCCAGTAGGTGAATGGGTCCATGTAAGCACACCAGCCTTTGAGCCACTAAGGAGCTAGGGCGTTCCCAGGAATTGAGATCTAGCCCCGGGAGTAAGGCAGGGGGAGCACAATAATCATCCATTCGTCAGCTGAAGGAAGTATGCAAATAAGTACATATCTGTATAGAGTAGGAGAGATGGTGAGCTGTGATGTAATCCAATCTACCCTGTGACTACCAATTCTTGGACCTTCCCTGATGCCTCCATTTCATGACTGTGATGATTATAGATACGCTTCATCAACTCTTTATTAAAAATAATTGATACCCCATGAATCTTGACTATCATTTCCTACTCACATTCTCAGGAACTACTCATTCAAGGATGAGATTGATCTCATTTCACGACTCTTCCTAGGTCCGGAATCGAGTATCTCAGGATCTCCTGCCATTCCCGCAATGTAGGGGGGATGACTAGGATTCAACCTTGGGGCCTCCATTGCCCGGTCATCCTGTGGCTCCCCTGATAGCCAGCAGGCCTTCAGCCACACCCGGTCACCTTCAATCTGCAGGCTGCCAGCTTTGGTCCCACCATGGTCAACATTCAAAAAAAAAAAAAAACCTAAAAGCGCCAGCTGGAACTTCCCACCGCTTTTTTTTTCCCATCCGGCTTTTCTTTTTTTTTTTTTTTTTAATTTAATTTAATTTTATTTGTGAACATACTGTACAGAGGAGTTACAGTTACATGGGCAGGATAATGCGTACATTTCTTACCAAGCATTGCAGCCTCCTCCTTTGTTTATCCTTCACATCCCTTCCCAGCCTCCCCCCTCCCCTCCTAATCCCAAGCCTTCTCCTTCCCCCCCCCCGCACCCCCCCCCGACCAACGTTGTAAAGCTCGTTTTGGACATGACAACTTGTACTTCTCATTGTTGCAACAGGTCCACCTGTATCCTTAACAACTGGTTTTTCCCCATCTCCTCCACAAGTTATACTGACATCAAATATAGTGAAAACAGGGGTTATACTGTGGGGGAGGGACATACAAAGCAACAAAGAGATAATCTTATAAATGTGTTAGAAACACATGCATGAAAGAAAAAAAACATTAAAATACACATCTAAGGGTTCATTTTCCTGACATCACATTATCTGACCTTTTCCGCTTGACTCATACATATACTAGATATTACAAATAAGGGAAACCATGGGACCTACGTTTCTTTGGGCCTGGGTTACTTCACTTAATATAATTTTTTCCAAGCCTTTCCATTTCATAACAAATGGGGCAATGTCATTCTTTCTGATGGAGGCATAGAATTCCATTGTGTATATATACCACATTTTCTTGATCCATTCATCTACTGAGGGGCATCTGGGTTGGTTCAATATGTTAGCTATGGTAAATAATGCTGCAATAAACATAGTTGTGCTGGTAGCTTTAGTGTGGTCTTGTTTGTAAACATTAGGGTAAATGCCCAAATTGGGATTGCTGGGTCATAGGGGAGTTCTATGTGAAGTCTTTTGAGGAACCTCCATACTGCTTTCCAAAGTAGTTGAACAAGTTTACAGTCCCACCAACAATGAAGTAAGGTTCCTTTCTGTCCACATCGCCTCCAGCATCTGTTGTTGTTAGAGTTCTTGATTTTTGCCGTTCTAACTGGAGTGAGGTGATATCTCAATGTTGTTTTGATTTGCATTTCTTTTATGGCTAGAGATGTTGAACATTTCTTCATGTGTCTATTGGCCATCCTTCTTTCTTCTTCAGAGAAGTTTCTCTTTAAGTCTTTCGCCCACTTATTTATTGGGCAGTGGTTTCTTTGAGGATTTGTTGTTGGGGGGGTTTAATTTTTTGAGTTCCAAGTATATTTTAGATATGAGACCCTTGTCCGTTGTATGGCTAGTAAAGATCTTCTCCCAAACCGTGGGCTTTCTATTGATCTTGCTAGCTATGTCATTTGCCCTGCAGAAGCTCTGCAACTTTATGCAATCCCATTTGCCCAACCTTTCTTTGATTTGTTGGGTTTCCGGGTCTCTATTCAGAAAATTTCGGTCTGAGCCAAGGAGACCTAGGGTTTCTCCTATTCCCTCCTGTAATGTTTTCAGAGTGTCTGCTTTGAGTTCAAGGTCTTTGATCCATTTGGAGTTGATTCTGGTGCAGGGTGATATATAAGGATCTAGCTTAAGTTTTCTACATGTAGTTAACCAATTTTGCCAGCACCATTTACTGAAGAGGTTGTCTTTCTTCCATTCTATTGTTTTAGCTCCCTTATCGAAGATTAGATGGCTATAGGTCTGTAGGTTCATTTCTGGGTTTTCAATTCTATTCCATTGGTCCTGAGGTCTGTTCTTATGCCAATACCAAGCTGTTTTGATTACAATGGCTTTATAGTAGAGTTTGAAGTTTGGTATTGATATTCCTCCAGCAGTGTTCTTTCCATTCAGGAGCGTTTTTGCTATTCGGGGTCTTTTATTGTTCCATATGAATTTTTGGATTGCCTCTTCTATTTCCTTGAAGAATGAGGTTGTAATTTGGATAGGTATTGCGATGAATTTGTAGATAGCCTTGGGAAGTATTGCCATTTTCACGATGTTAATCTTTCCAATACACGAGCATGGGAGGTTTTGCCATTTTTTAAGTTCTGTGTTGATTTCCTTTTTCAAGATTTTAAAGTTTTCATCATAGAGGTCCTTCACTTCTTTAGTTAAGTTAATTCCTAGGTATTTTATTTTTTGTGGGGCTATTACAAATGGAGTTGCTTTCCTAATTTCAGCCACACTTTTCTCATTGTTGGCATACAGAAAAGATATTGATTTTGGGGGGTTAATTTTATAACCTGATACTTTGCCAAAGTTTTGAATCAGCTTGAGTAATTTGGGAGTGGAGTCTATGAGATTCTTTAAATACAAGATCATGTCATCTGCAAAGAGGGAGAGTTTTATTTCTTCTTTCCCTATTTGGATCCCCTTTATGTCTGCATCTTGTCTTATTGCTGTAGCTAGGCATTCTAATACTAGATTGAAGAGAAGTGGAGAGAGTGGGCATCCTTGTCTTGTTCCTGAGTTAAGAGGAAATGGCTTTAGTTTTTCACCATTGAATATAATGCTGGCTGTAGGTTTGTAATATACAGCCTTTATTGTATGGAGGAATGTTCCATGGATTCCTAATTTTTCCAAAACCTTCATCATAAAGGGGTGTTGGATCTTGTCGAATGCTTTTTCTGCATCTATTGAGATAACCATGTGGTTCTTATTCTTGCTCCTGTTGATGTGATGAATAATATTAATTGATTTGCGTATATTGAACCAGGTTTGCATCCCTGAAATGAATCCTGTTTGATCGTGGTGTATGATTTTTTGGATGAATTGTTGAAGTCGATTGGCCAAAATTTTGTTGAGAAGTTTTGCATCAATGTTCATCAAAGAAATGGGTCTATAGTTCTCTTTCTTTGATGAGTCCCTGCCTGGTTTTGGGATGAGGGTTATGATGGCTTCATAGAATGTGTTCGATAGTGAGCTTTCTCTTTCAATTTCATTGAAGAGTTGGAGGAGTATTGGTGTGAGCTCTGCTTTGAAGGCCTTGTAAAATTCCGCTGTAAAACCATCAGGTCCTGGACTTTTCTTAGCTGGGAGGTCTCTTATTGCTGTTTCTATTTCAATGCTTGATATGGGCCTGTTAAGTTGGTTTAACTCATCTTGGTTTAGTTTTGGCATGTCAATATTTGCTAGGAAAAGGTCCATTTCTGTCAAGTTCTCAAACTTATTAGCATAAAGTTTTGAGAAGTATTCCCTTATAATGTTCTGAATCTTGGTTGTTTCCGTGGTGATGTTTCCATTCTCATCTCTGAGTTTATTAATTTGGGTGTGTTCTCTTCTTTTTCTGATAAGATTTGCTAAGGGTCTGTCAATTTTGTTAAATTTTTCGAAGTTCCAACTCTTTGTTTTGTTGATTCTTTCTATAGTTTTTTTGGATTCTAATTCATTTAATTCTGATTTAATTTTGATTATTTCTTTCCATCTACTGGATTGGGGTTTATCTTGCTGCTCTTTTTCAAGGAGGTTTAGATGTGTCATTAAATTGCTAGTTTCAGATCTCTCCAATTTGTTGATGTAGGAGCTCAGAGCTATAAACTTGCCTCTGAGTACTGCATTTGCTGTGTCCCAGAGGAGCTGCTAATTTGTGTGTTCATTTTTTTGAATAGCGTGAACATTTGAATTTCCTTTCTAATCTCTTCCATGACCCACTCTTGATTCAGCAGTGTGTTGTTCAGCCTCCATGTGATACTGGACTTTCTTTGGTGGCTTTTGGTGTTGAGTTCTAATTTTATTCCCTTGTGGTCAGAGAGAATGCAAGGTATAACTTCAATGTTTCTGAATTTAGACAAGTTTGCTTTGTGGCCTAAAATGTGGTCTATTTTAGAAAACGTTCCATGTGCTGCTGAGAAAAACGTGTATTCTGATGCTGCTGGGTGAAATGTTCGGTAGATGTCTGTTAAGTCTAGTTGATATATGCAGCTGTTTAGATCTGCGGTTTCTCTGTTGAGTTTTTGCCGAGTTGATCTATCTAGTGGGGAGAGTGGTGTGTTAAAATCCCCAACAATTAATGTCTTTGGATCTATATGGGATTTGAGGGAAAGTAGTGTTTCTTTGATAAATTTGGGTGCTCCATTGTTTGGCAAATAGATATTTAGAATTGTAATATCCTCCTGAAGGAGAGATCCTTTAATTAGTATGTAGCGACCTTCTTTATCTCTTCTCACGAATTTTAATTTGAAGTCTATTTTATCTGATATTAGGATTGCAACTCCCGCCTGTTTATGGGGGCCTTTTGCTTGGTAGATTTTGTTCCAGCCTTTAACATTGAAAATGTGTTTGTTTTTATGGGCAAGATGTGACTCCTGAAGGCAGCAGATAGAAGGGTCTTGTTTTTTAATCCAACTAGACAGTCTTTGTTGCTTAATTGGAGAGTTCAGTCCGTTAACGTTAAGAGATAGGACTGAGAGGTATTTGGGAGTTCCAGCCATGTTATCCACCTTCTTGGGGGCTTCGAAAACTGGGTTCTTCCTATGGTTCTTGGATTCTCAGTTTGGGTGCAGTTTCTTGGCCTTTGTTGCAGTCTTTTTGGTTTTCTATGTGTAGGACATCTTTAAGAATCTTTTGTAGGGCTGGTTTGGTGGAGATGTATTGTTTCAATTTTTCTTTGCTATGGAAGGTTTTTATTTGGCCTTCAGTTATGAAGGAGAGTTTAGCTGGGTACAGTATTCTTGGTTGATAGTTGTTTGTTTATAGGGCATGGCATACATCATTCCAGGCTCTTCTTGCTTTGATTGTCTCTGCTGAGAAATCTGAGGTGATTCTAATTGGTTTCCCTTTATAGGTGATTACCCTTTTCTCCTTGACAGCTTTAAGGATCTTTTCCTTGGTCTGAGTTGATCCTGTATGGATTATAATGTGACGGTGGGATGTCCTATTCTGGTCTGGTCTATTTGGGGTTCTAAAAGCTTCTTGTATCTGAATAGGCCTATGTTTTTCTATGTTTGGGAAGTTCTCTGCTAGGATCCTGTTAAACAAATTTCCTAGACCATTAACTTCTGTTTCTAGGTGCTCCTCTACAACCATTATCCTTAGATTAGGCCTTCTGATGGTGTCTTCCAGGTGTTGGATAGATCTATCATACTTCTTGGACTTGTCTTGGATGGTTGTATGTTCTTTCTCTATAATATCTAGGCTGTCTTCAGTCCCTGAGTTTCGATCTTCTGCATGGTCTAACCTGCTGTCAAGACTCTACTTTGTTTTTTATCTCTTTTCCTTCTAATTGGTCAGCTTTGATGGCTTCAAGTTCTTTGTTGAAGCTCTGTTTTAGGTCTTGCATGAATTTCTTTACTTCCTTAATTTGGTGTTCAGTGTTTGTTCTCAAATCACTTAGTTGATTGGTTATGGTTTCTTTGGATTCCCATTCCTTCTGTTGGGTTCCATTCAGCATTCCCTTTGTGGTCTCCCTGACTTCCTTCAGCTCTTTGTTAATGGATTCCATGAATGCCTTTAGTGATCTTTGTGTGTTCTCTACCTGGTCTCTCAATTCCTGAATTACTCTTTGATTAGCTTCCTCCCGTTTGTGGGATTCCTGCAGTTCTCTTTCCTCCCGTTCATGGGATTCCTGCAGTTCTCTTTGAGTATTCTTAGCCTGCTCACCCCATTCCTCCCTTTCTCTTTGAGTATTCTCAAGTTGTTCACGCAAATCCTGTATCAGTTTTTGAGTAGCTTCCTCACGCTTATGATATTCCTGTATAAACTTTTGGGATGCCTCCTCTCTCTCCCTATCACGCTCATACAGAGTCCTTTGTAAGTTGTCAAACTTCTCATTTATCGTGTTTGCCACCAGTGTTTGTAGAGCTATTTGGGAACTCTCCTCTGGATTGTTCATTATCTGATCTGACCCCTGATTATCAAGGTTGGGAATTGAGATACCCGGATTTGCCATTTTTCTTGTGTTTTTCCGGCTTACTCTGCCCATTTGAGATGAAAATAGCACCAGTTTTGTGCTATAACACTATCTTAAGGCAACCATCAACCAACGTTTGCATTTATACAGTCAATAGTCTACAGATACAATCTAGTTCAACAGATACATCTATTCAACATCAAACAACTATATGTTAATGGGCTTCGAACCACAGAGAAGAATTTGGAAAACCAGAAATTTTTAGGGTTAGGGAGAGATGTGGGTAAAAATTAGGAATAGATTGGTGTGGGGAGGCACAGGGAGAGTTAACTATGTCCTGATCTCAATGCAGGAAATAGGTTGGGTAGGATGCAAGTAGAGAGGGAGAGCAAAAGAAGAAAGGGAAAGGGAAATGAAAAGAGACCAGAAAAAAAAATTAGAAACGTAAAAATTAATATTGTTATGGAGATTGAAAGACCATCTATTTAGGGAGGAATGTGAATATAATGAGAAAACAGGAGGGAGATAGAGGAGATGTGAAAAACTTAAAAAATGCTTAAAATATTATATAGGTATAAAGAGGTAGTACTGCTATTAATGAATTTAAGTCTCAGAGGTTTTGAATTGAGTAATAAATTTGTTGATTAAGTGTGTACACAATGGGTGATAGGGTCTACTAGTTAACTATGGGTTTATCTGAGGATGTGCAGGACAAGAGTTAAGTCACATACAGAAGAACAAAAGAAAGGAAAAGGTGAAAAGGATAAGAAAGGGAGAAAAAAAAAGATCAGAAGTTCAGTAGAGCTAGACAAAAAACAAAAAGATAATTAAGAAAGAAAGAAAAAGAGAGAGAAGACAAGAAAAGAAAGGAAAACGTACATTCACATATTCCTAAAATAAAAATTATAAGAGGGATAAAAAAAGTTACTGGAAAACAATTATTTTTTCAAAAAAGGCAAAAATTAAAGATTAATAAAAGTTTTAGAAAAGGAAAATTTTTTTTTTATATATATAAGATACCAAAAAAAGAAAAAAGAAAAGAAGAAAAAAAAGTTCTTTGATTTTTTTTTTTTTATTTTTTTGGGAGGGGTGGGAAGAATCCTGTATCTCCCTTTTGTCTGTAACCAGCCTCTTGTTGGACTCTCTGGTCAGCTTGAGGTCCTGTGGCTTGATTGGTTTCTTAAGTCAGTTTGTTTGAACAGGCAGAAAAATGCTCTGCTTTACCCAAGATTTTGAGATCCCCTTCCCAGGTTAGTTTAATGGGAGGGTGATCTGCTTTGAGAATCACAAAAGAGGGGTGATGAGGCTAGGTTCTGGTAGAGTTGAGGCCTTTCAACAAACAGTAGCTTTTCCCTGGGGCTATTTTGTGAAAAATTCACAGAGCCCAGCCTGGAGCCATTCTCAGGGTTTCTGTTTTTCAATTGATTGTGGAGGCTGCTAGAGGGAGGGGCAGCCTCTGGCTCTGGTTACCCAGTGAGGAAAGCCACTCCAATGGCTGGTGCCTGAGCTGGGTGACTTTTCCCTGGATGGAGCTGAGTCTGGCAGGTCACTTTGCCGTTAAGTTCTTGTGACCTGTTAAATGACTCGTTTTATTCCAAGGCCTGAGTTGGAGCTAGCAGCTCCTCCGAGCTTTGTCGGTATCCAAGATGGAGATCACCGGTGCTGGGGGGGGAGGGGTGGCCTTCCCTCCTCTGCTCCCTGAGAAGGAGTGAGGACGTCAGGCTTCTACTCACGCAGAGTCTTGGATCCTGGGTCGTCTCTGGTCTGCAAACTGCAGGATGAAGATGTCCGCTCCTTGTCGGTTCTTGCTGGTGTTGAGTAGAATCCTCTCGCCCGCTGCGTCTGGCTCCTTCGTCCCGGACTCTCTGTGTGAGCGCTCAGGTATGGCCGCGGCTGCGGTCGCCGCTGCGACCCTGCAGCCGCGCGGCGGCTGCTGGCAGGCGCTCAGATGTGTCTCCTTGTCTTGGCTTCCCCTCTCTTGTCTAACTCTCTGTCCTGTGATGGCACACTTGGTGTGATTCTCTGGCTTAGGACTGTTCACTGGAACTCTAAAACTGCTTTCTATGCGAGAGCTTGTTCAGATTCCAGCTTCTCCTCCGCCATCTTCCCGGAACTTCCGGCCCCATCCGGCTTTTCTTTTTCCTCCAATCCCTGGGGTCCTAAGATCCAAGGATGGGCTGTTGGTCCAGAGGCTGCAGCCTAGGATGATCGGACCTGAGGCAGAGTTGCCACAACTTGAGTTCAAGCCCTGGGTGTGGCAAAAAAAATTAAAAAATTGAAAAATTATAAATGAAGCGCCCTAGCTCAGAATTCATGCCATTTTATTGTTGGAGCTGGAATGTGAACTCAGGTCTAGGTCACTCTGTTGCACTGTGGGGGAAGGAGACGCTCACCATCGTTGAAGACTACAAATCAGGCCTGGTCCCAGGGCCTGAATTGAAGCCCCAGCTCTGAAAAAAATCATATGCCCACCTATTTTACACATAGGATCTCTATTTACATACATGTGTGGAATGCATCATGTTTTCAGTGTAGTTATTCTTTTGGTTTGTGTCTTAGTCAGGGTTGCATTCTGTATTTTATTAAGTATGATGACAGATATAAATGTGCTGACATGGACAGCAACCTATTTCTATGGCCATGGAGTTCCCTATGCCTTCTCCATCCTAGCTCGGATCAAGGACTTTCACAGGACAAAAAAACAAGTGGACCGATGGGTTTCTCACATCAAGATTCATGTTTTGGCACTGTTGGGATTTGAACTCAGGACCTAGCAGGTGTCGAAAGGGTCAAAGTGAGGACACTGGCCTGTGAGCAACTTAGGAGCTAGACTGTTCCCAGCACCTGACATCGAGCACCAGGGAGGGCCAGCATAGTCATAAATTCATACTTGAAACATAGGATATATATTGATAATATGTGTGGACATCATTTTGCATTCGGTGCACATCTCCTTAATTTGTGTCTAATTCATGAATGTATTGTGTATTTTACTGAGTATGGTGACATGTTAACGGTTCTAACATGGATGACGACCTGTTCCCATGGTTATAAGTTTGTCTATGCATTCACTCTCCATCCTAGCTGAGACCCAGAACTTCCACACGAGAGGAAAACAGGTGCAATGACTAGTTTCTGACATCAGGATGAATCTTTTGTCAGTGCTGAAATTTGAGCTCAAGTCTGGCTAACCCCATTGCACTGTGGGGGAAGGTGAAGCTCATCATCCCTGAAGACTAGAATGTAAAGCTTTGTCAAAGGCCAGATTTGAAGACCTAGCAGTGGACAAAATAAGAAACCCACCTCCTTTAAACATGATATCTCTATTTACATACAGGTGTGGTATGCATCTTGCATTCAATGTAATTATTTTTTTAATTTTGAGTCTTATTCATGGATGTATTGTGTATTTTATTGAGTATGATGACAGGTATATCTGTGTTGCCATGGATGACAACCTATTCCTATGGCTATAGAATTGCCTATATAGCTTTCTCCATCCTCGCTGAGTCCCAGGACTTTCACAGGACAGGAAAACAGCTGTAAAGATTGGCTTCACACAGCTGGATGAACCTTTTGGCATTGCTGGGAGTTGAACTCCGGGCCTAGCAAGCCCAACTTTCTAATGGGTCCACATGAGCATACCAGCTTTTGAGCTATTAAGGATCTAGGCTATCCCCAGGACCAGAGCTTGATCCCCGGGTTGGGGTTTGTGCACCATATTCATCCATTCATAAGCTGAAGCTAGTATGCTAATAAATACCTATTTGTATAGAGATGTGGCATGTTGTGTTGGAATCCTATCTACCATGTGACTACTAATTCTTGGATCTTTCCCAATGCCTCAATTTCCTGAAGGTAATTATTATTGTCACACTTCGTGAAGTCTTAATTAAAAATAATCATTTTGCCAAAGTTCTTGCCTATCATTTCCTGTATGAATCATGCATGAACTTCTCAACTCTTCCCTAGACCAGAATTCAAGCACTAGCCTGGAAAATGTATCATTTATAGACATTTTAAATATATGCTTTGTACTTACATCTATATATTCAGTCTATATCGTGTTTGCTGGAGTGATTCATTATATTTTATTATTGACTGAATGAATTAACATTTATTTTATGGACTTGAGTGCACCTATATCATTTATTACATTTATTCTAATCTATTCCATAAAATGTAGCTTTGCACACATATTATGTATATCATACCTAACACCCAGCACTTGCACAGAAAAGGAAAACAAGTGTCACACTTGTAATCTTATTCCAAGATGAAATTTTTGGCAATGCTGGGACCTGAACTGAGAGCCTAGAAGGCCCAACTCATGAATGGGTGAGTGTCAGCATGGCAGCCTCTAGCCCATTCAGCTGCCAAGTGGATCCTAGGACCTGGGATGAGGCCACATGTTTGGCCAAAATAGCAATACCTTTCTATGGAGATGGTGGTATACAGGTAAATATATATTTAGATATTTTGATACTGCCAGTGATGTCTATCTAGTATTAAATGACATATATTACGTTCATACAGGTTCTTGGGTCTTTAGTGAGGACTTCATTTAATGAATAGTATTCTTTTAATGCATAACAAACTATGATTTAATGCATAATATACTGTGATTATTGGGTCTAAATTTATATTAGACTGATTGATGAACTACTCATCCAACCATGACATTGATTACATTTATCTGGTGTTCCTATGGACAGGCAATAGCTTCTTAGGCTCTCCAGCCCTTTGTAAGTGGCATGACTGGGATTCAAACACAGGGCATAGGTGTCCAGACTGGCCTATGGCTTCTCTGCCAGCCTGCCAATCTTCAGCAATGCCAGGTGACCTACAGGTTGCAACCATGTCATTTAGACCCAGGACAGTCAACATCCAAGGAAGGAAAAGAGAGAATCTGCCAGGTGACCTACAGGTTACAGCAGTGTTATTTGGACCCAGGATGATCACCATGCAAGGAGGGAAAACCAAGAAAACACCATCCATGGTCGGTTCCTAGCTTTTTTTTTTTTTTGGTGCCGTTTTCATTTTGTTTTCCTGTCAGCCCCCGAGGCTTAATATCCCACGATGGGTTGTGGGTCCAGAGGCTGCACCGTCCCAGCCTAGGGTGACGTTAGCTGAGGTAGAGTTGCCACCCTATGAGTTCAAGCTCCGTGCTGGGCAATACATAAATAAATAAATAATAAATAATTTAAAAATATTAAAAATAGTTGGGCACTGGTGGTTCACGCCTGCACTCTTAGCTACTCAGGATGCTGGGATCTGAAAATCTCTGTTCAAAGCCAGCCTGGGCAGGAAAGTCCTTGAGACTCTTCTCTCCAATAAACCACTAGAAAACCGGAAGTGGTGCTGTGGCTTAAGCAGTATAGTGCTCGCCTTGAGCTGAAGAGTGCAAGGACAGTTCCCAAGGCCAGATATATATCAAACTAATGATCCCTGGCATGGAATTCGTGCCTTTTTTTTTCTGCCAGGCCTGGGAATTGAACTCAGAGACTGGGTAACTCTTATGCACTGTGGGGGACAAGGAAACTCACCCTCTTTGAAGACAAGTAATTCAGGCCTGCTCCCTAGGCCTGAATTCAATCCCTAGCCCTGTTAGAGTAATATTCATCCACATTTGAAATAATTAATATCTACATACTTGTGTTTATTGAAATTGCCTTGAGTGTATTTATTTTATTTTTTGTATTGATTCATTATTTTTGTTGACTATTATTACACTTATGTATTAAATTGATTATATCTTATGAGAACTATACAGGACATTCACAAAAATTCTATGGTATATCATCCCATGCTTAGAAAAACAGAAAGAATACACCAAACAAAGTCTAATTTATCCCTAGGCACCCCAGTGGCTCACATCTGTAATCCCAGCTACTCAGGAGGTAAGAAGTAGAAGATGAAGTTTCAAAGCCAATCCAGGCAGCATAGCCTGAGAGACATCATCTCTAATTAACTGGCAAAAAGCCAGGCTACAAGTATGGCTGACGTGGTAGAAAATCAGCTATGAACAACCAAGCCAAGAAAGAGCAAGCTGAGTTCAATTGCGGGGAGAGGGGAGTAGGGGAGAGAAATCCTCCAAAAACAGAGAAATAAACAACACACAAATCCCACCTAATTTATGGTACCAACAAACTGAAAAAAAAAATCAAGCTTGTGCAGTTGTACAAATTTAAATGAGCACATATGCTCTTAGGTACACTTCAAAACCATGTTTTTAATAATATATGTATATATATAAATTAATAATGTATATATATGAATAAACTAAGAAACCAGCCAATGAACAAATGCTTCTGAATTAGTGCCTTTATGTTTATATTAGTGGCACTATAAATTATTTGTACTAAAAGTATATTCCAAGTTTCTTTTTGCAGAATCAATCTTAAAATGTTTCTTCATGCACCAGGCGTCAGTGGCTTATGCCTATAATACTAGCTACTCAGGAGGCTGAGAGCTGAGGATGGCAGTTCAAGGCCAGCCCCTGCAGGAAAATCCGTGAGACTCTTATCTCTAATAAACCACTAGAAAACTGGAAGTGGCGCTGTGGCTCAAGCCGTAGAGTGCTTGCATAGAGGTATAGAGTGCAGGGATAACGCCCAATCCGAGTTCAAGCCCCACCACAGACAAAAAAAAAAAAAAAAGAGAGAAGTTTGTTCATACAAAATTCTAGCATTCTGTGCTTTAGGAAACTTTTCTTCCAGGGTCTAATGCTCTTCAGGCAACTACTCCACTACTGAGCTACATCTCAGTACCAACGTTTTTGTTTTTCATTTTACAATCCAGTTTATTCCCAAAATGCTTACAAGTACTACTGTCCTCACAGAAGTGAGTTTATATTCAGAAACCCAACCTTTTGTGGTATGAAGACTCCCCTAGTGTATTTCGTGGTAGGCACTGAGGAAAACTCACACGACACAATTGCAGATATTTTATAATTATAGAAATAATTCTAAATAGAAATAACATAAACTATTGGGCACGGGTGGCTCATGCCTGTAATCCTAGCTACTCAGGAGGCTGAGATCGGAGGTCTGTGAGCCTCTTATCTCCAATAAACCACTAGAAACCTGGATGTGGTTCTGTGGCTCAAGCGGGTGAGCACTTGTCTTGAGCTGAAGATCACAGGGACAGTGCCCAAGCCTAGAGTTCAAGCCCCACGATCGATGAAAAGAAGAAGAAGAAGATGAAGAAGAAGAAGAAGAAGGAGGAGGAGGAGGAGGAGGAGGAGGAGGAGGAGGAGGAGGAGGAGGAGGAGGAGGAGGAGGAGGAGGAGGAGAAGGAGAAGGAGAAGAAGAAGGAGAAGGAGAAGAAGAAGAAGAAGAAGAAGAAGAAGAAGAAGAAGAAGAAGAAGAAGAAGAAGAAGAAGAAGAAGAAGAAGAAGAAGAAGAAGAAGAAGAAGAAGAAGAAGAAGAAGAAGAAGAAGAAGAAGAAGGAGGAGGAGGAGGAGGAGGAGGAGGTGGAGGAGGAGGAGGAGGAGGAGGAGGAGGAGGAGGAGGAGGAGGAGGAGGAGGAGGAGGAGGAGGAGAAGGAGGAAGAGGAGGAGGAGGAGGAGGAGGAGGAGGAGAAGCAAAAGAAGAAGAAGAAGAAGAAGAAGAAGAAGAAGAAGAAGAAGAAGAAGAAGAAGAAGAAGAAGAAGAAGAAGAAGAAGAAGAAGAAGAAGAAGAAGAAGAAGAAGAAGAAGAAGAAGAAGAAGAAGAAGAAGAAGAAGAAGAAGAAGAAGAAGAAGAGAAGAAGAAGAAGAAAGAAGAAGAAGAAAGAAGAAGAAGAAGAAGAAGAAATAACATCAACTGTCCCAACCTTCTAGGGAGAAATTATATCCTCATTTTCATTCTCACTCTTCATGGCGGATGGTCAAAATAGAAAAACCAATGTGCTATGCTGAAATGTAAAAGTTTAAACCCCCTTTTTTAAAAAAAACTCTCATGTTATAAAATCAAAATGTTTCAAATAAAGGCAAAGTGAGCTTAAAACAATATTAAAAATGCTAATGAAGCTCCTTGGCTTGGAATGTGCCATTTTTTCTCTTCAAGGCCTGGGATTAGAACTCAGGGTCTGGGTAACTCTGTTGCACTGTGGGGGAAGGGGAAGCTCACTGTGCTTGAAGACCAGAAAGTCAGGCCTGTTCCCTGGGCCTGAATTCATGCCCCCGTCATACTCCTTATATACATTTTAAAGATAGGATTGAACTTCCGTACAGTTGTTCAGTCTATATCATGTTTGGTGTAGTTATTCATTGTATTTTTTATTTTATTCATTTATTTATCGTTTGTTTTATTGACTTTGATGACACCTAACCATGTATTACATTGTTTACATCCTATCCCATAGCATCTAGATTTGTAGACTTGTTCTCCACCATGCCTGACACCCAGCACTCTCCCAGAAAAGGAAAACAAGTGTCACACTTGGCTTCTTACTCCAGGTTGAAATTTTTGGCAGGCGCTGAGATCAAGCCCCAGAGGTGGCCAAAATAGCTATACATGGATAGGCAGGCAGTAGTATACCAATAAATACATATTAGTACAGAGTGTCAGAGCCGTGTATCTAGTATTCAATGACACCTAGTAGATGTCATTGAAGTAATATTATTCTTTTCATGCCTAATTAACCATTAATTAAATGCAGTCTGTGTCCTAGTATTATTGTGTCTAATTTGATACTAGACTGCTACACAGACTACTCATTCAATCATGAGTCGGATACTATTCCATCAGAACTTTTATGCATGGGCAGGAGTCTCTTGTGATCTCTTGCCATTGGTAGGTGTTAGGACTGGAATTTGAACTCAGGGACTCTGTTGCGGGGTTGAACTATGGCTTTTCTGAGAGTTCGCCAGCCCTCAGCAATGACAAGTCACCTGTGCGTGGCAACCATGTCATTCAGACCCAGGATAGTCACCGTGCAAGGAACCACAGCCAAGAAACCACGTACCATATGCAGCTTGCAGCTTTTTTTTGGTGACATTTTCATTTTGGTTTCCTGTCAGAACTAGGGTCTTAGGATTCCAGGATCGGCTTTGGTTCCTGAGGCTGCACCCAGCCTAGTGTGATGGAAGCTGAGACAGAGCTGGGACGATTCAGTTCAAGCCATGTGCATGGCCAAAAAAAAAAAAAAAAGAAAAGAAAAGAAAAGAAAAAAATACAAAATTTAAAAATTAAGACAATTAAAAATATAATAAAACGATTACTTATCTCCCTGGTTTGCAATTCGTGCCATTTTTTTCTGCAAGCCTGGGATTTGAACTCCAGGTCTGGGTAAATAGGCAGCACTGTGGGGAAAGGGGAATCTCACTATGCTTGAAGACAAGAAAGTCAGGCCTGTTCCCTAGGCCTGAATTCAAGCCTCAGTCCTGGAAAACATACTCCTTATATACATTTTAAAAATAGTACTTATACTTCCATTCAGATATTCAGTCCATATCATGTTTGGTGTGGTTATTCATTTTATTTCTTGTTTTATTCATTTATTTACCATTTATTTTATTGGCTCTGATGACACTTATACCATTTATTACATTGTTTATATACTATCACATAACATCTAGATTTGTAGATGTGTTCTCTATCATGTCTGACAGCCAGGACTCTCCCAGAAAAGGAACACATGTGTCACACTCGGCTTCTTATTCCAAGATTAAATTATTGGCCGTGCTGGGATCTGAACTCAGGGCCTAGCAGGCCCAATTCATGAATGGGTGAGTGTGAGAACAGCAGCCTCTAGCCAGTGAAGCCGTCCGATGGTTCCCATGCACTGAGATCGAGCGCCAGGTTTGTACAAAACAGCGATACATGGGGAGGCAGACGGTGGTATCCAAAAAATGTATATTGGTAAAAAGTGCCAGTCTGTCTATGGCTGAATGACATCTACTAGGTTCTGACCAACTTTTAGGTATTTATTATACCACCATTGAAGGAATATTATTCTTTTCATGTTTAATAAACTATTAATTATGATCAATCAGCATCCTAGGATTATTCCTTACAATTTTAGACTCGACTGATGCACAAACTAATCTTTCAATTGAATCTCTAGTGATCTCCTGCCGTTGGTAGGTGTCAGGACTGGGATTTGAACCCGGGGCCTATGTAGACAGGTCAGCTTTAGCTTCCCTGATAGCCCGCCAGACTTCAGCAATGTCAGGTCAGGTCCACTTTGCAGCCCTGTCATTCAGACAGGAGATGGTAATCGTCCAAAGAAAAAAAGGTAAAACCCCCAGCCCTCTTCAGCTCACCACTTTTTGTGCTTTCCCACTTTTTTTTCTTCCTACAAACCCTCTGGGCCTTAGATCCCAAGATTGGCTATGTGTCTAGCGGCTGCACCCAGCTTAGATGATTGAGGCTGAGGTAGAGTTGCCACGACCTGAGTTCAAGCCCCGTGGTTGGCAAAAAAAAAAAGTATAAATAAAAAAAATCTAAGTAAGTAATTAAGTAAATTTAAAAAAAAATCTCCCTGGTTTGGCATATCTGTCAGTTTTGTTTCCTAGCCTGGGATTTGAACTCAGGCTCTTGGTAAATCTGTAGCAATGTGAGGGAAAGTGCAGAGTTGCCACTACTTGACTTCAAATCCCATGCCAAGCCAAAAATAAAAAAAATTAAGTCACTGACCTTGGCAGGGGGAGAAGTTGTGGAAATGGGAGGGAAGGGATGGTAGGGGGAAACAAAGAAGGAGGCAACAATGCTCAATAGGAAATGTACTCTTTACCTTGTTCATGTAATTGTAATCTTCTGTACAACATTTTTACAATAAAAAGTGTACAAAAAAAGAAACAATGTAATGGTCAGAGAAGCATTTTGGGAGTAAGGGAAGGATGTCTGAATAGCTGTACAAAATTCTACACTGCTTTGTTTTTTAATGTTCACTAAGGAACTGAATAAACATAACTGCTTTTATTAAAAAAATTAAGTCACTCTCTTGGAACTGGGACCAGTATTTCTGCCATTGCTGGGATTTGATCTCACCGTCCAGGTAACTCTTTTGAACCATGGGTGAAGGCAAGGCTCACTGTCCTTGAGGAAAAGAAATTCAGGGTAGAGTTCCCAGGGACTGAATGCAGGCCCTGCAATAGAAAAAATATTTCTACATATGTGTAATATATGATATAAACTTACATATGTATGCTAACTACATATTATGATTTTTTATTATTGATTTTTTATTTATTTGTTATTTGATTAATTTATTGTTTATTGTATTTAGTGTTATTATACACATATTTATTACATGTTGTACATGTATTTTAAAATTATACAAAATAATTTAGGACATTGACTCATTTTTCATTAATGCTATATTGTGTTGAAACATGATACATAATTAAATGGAGGCATTTGTCACAGTCTTCACACGTTTAGAATCTCTCCCAAGTATGAGATTTGAATTCTTTTTCTATGAACATCTTCCTCTAGGGATTTCTTTAGATGATTTATACCCAGAAGCCTTTTTGTGAGGATAGGCAAGTTGAGGGATAAAATTGCAAGGGTGGGGTTAGAAATGTGGCTGAGTGGTAAAGAGCTCGCTCAACATGCATAAATGCCAAGGTTTGCATTCTCAGTTCCACATACTCAGAAAAAGTCAGAAGCTGTAGAGTGGCTCAAGTGGAACAGTGCTAGGCTTGATAAAAAGGAGCTCAGAGACAGTACCCAGGCCCTAAGATCAAGCCCCAGGACTGGCAAAAACAATAGTCCAGATGCCAGTGGCTCACACCTGGAACTCTAGCTTCTCAGGAGGCTGAGATCTAAAGACCACAGTTCAAAGACAGCCTAGGAAAGGAAAGATAGTTAGCCTCTTTTCTCCAATGGACCACCAAAAGACCCCACATGGCGCCATGGCTCAAGTGGTAGTGTTCACGTAGCTGAAGGGCTCAGGGACAGCACCTAGGCATGAGTTCGAGAAACAAAACAGGAAAAAAGTGGAGGATAATCAAAGTACTTTTCTTATTTGCTAATTATGAGAACATTATCTGGAAAATGAATTCTAATGTACACCAGAATTGGAGTCTGAGTTCATTGTTCAAGTGTAGCAGATCCATATGCTGAGGCTCTCTATCTCTAGCATTATAATCTTGCATCCTAGAGGGTTCTGAAAGGTCCAATACTGAAAGGTTTAATATGCTCCCCAAGCCCTTTGTGATAAGCAGTTGACTTGTATTGTCAATGTCATTACAGTTCTGAACCTAGCAAAGCACCAGTAGCTCATGCCCATCGCCCTAGCTCAGGAGGCTGAATTCTGAGCATCACAGGGTGAAGCCAGCCAGGGCAGAAAAGTCTATGACACTCTGACTTCCACTTCTGAATGATCAGATATTCAACAGCTTCCTAGATTTCCTTTGGTAATGAGAAGTTATTTGCCCCTAAATGTTCTTAGAGTTCTCAAGCTATAGAAGCAGGATAAAAAAACATCAATGACCCATCCTGGGTTTAAATGAAGTTCTCAGGATCCAACCTGTAGCCCTGTTAGCAAGATGAACTCCAGTGTAACACTGTATTTGAAGGACAGAAAACAGTTTCAAAAGCCAGGCTAGGTGAAGAAACCTAGGCCTGCTGGACTAGGAGGCAGAATGAACACACTCAACAGGGAAGTGAGCTGCAAAACCACTTCATTCATTCCTGGCACAGTCAGCAATGGGAGGAAACCTGAAACATTTTTTAGAGTTACACCAGGATCAGGCTTTTCTCAGCCTCTTCAAACAATGACTAATTAACCTTCCTCCCTCAGGTGAAGGGAGCCTCAGGCTATGTTTAGTTTAACAATCGAGAGCCAGTTTAGAAGGGTATAGGGGAGGAACAGAGTAGAAAACCCTGCTCGCTGGTTTTAGGGAGTGGGTTTTTGACTCTCCATCTGTCAGATTTAAAGGCCTTTCTTCTAGCTCTGCCAGTGCCTTTTCCTTCCTTCATTCTCCACATCATTAATGCAAATCCCCAGTCCAAGGAGAGAGGTAAGGCTATTTCTTTTCTGTCTCTGAGCACCTGAGTTAGAACCTGGCTCTACCTTCTTGGCTCTGGAGCCCTCGGCTTTTGAGAAGTGGGACAGGTGCAGTCTTCCTGCTCTGTGGTTGTGTGAAGGTGATGCTGGTTGCGTGGCACACTGCAGAAGGCCTCATCACTGGAAAGTATTCCCTCCTTTACTCCTGACATCGAAGACCAGGTTCATCTATCTATCTATCTATCTATCTATCTATCTATCTATCTATCTATCTATCTATCTATCTATCTATCTATCTATCTGTCTGTCTATCTATCTATCATCTATCCATCCATCAGTCTATCTACTTAGGTATCTAGATACCTACCTAGCTATCTCTTTGCCAGTTCTTGGGTTGAACTCAAGGCCTGGGCACTGTCTCTAGCATTCTACTACTTGAGCCATACCAATTCTGACTTTTTGTGTGTATGTGCTACTGAGGAATCAAACCCAGGGCTTCCTGCATCTTAGGCAAGCACTCTCTCAGTAATCCACATTCCAAGGCCCCTCATCTTTTTCTTAGTGGTAGCTTTTACATAATTATGCTACCAGCCTACATCTCCAAGTTTAATTTTCTGAATACAGGATATTTCTACAAAACTTATCCTTCTCTTCCCCTACCTGATTTGTGACTGTACTGGCCTTTGCCTCATAATAAAATGTAAATAAAGGCTACTGTGAGCTTAGGTGGGTATCATATAAGGACACATGCCTGGAACCCTGGAAGAGAAAAGCCATGGGCCAGAAATGAAGAGAATGATGCAGTATGCACAAGAGCACATCTGAAAAATAAATCAGTAAATAAAAGCAGAAGAAATTCATACGGTCTGTTTGCACTCAAGGAGGTAATATACACACATTAGTAGTTAGGGCTCTCATTTTTTTTAATTTTTTTGGCCTTCTCTTTTTGAATTTTTTTGTGGTCATCCCAGGGCTAAAACTCAAGGCCGGATGCATTCTTCAGCTGTTTTGCTCAATGCTGAGGCTCTATCACTGCCACAACTCCACTTACAGCCATCTGGTCGTTAATTGGACATAAGCGCCTCCCAGGCTTTCCTGCCTGGTCTGGAATGTATCTATTACTTGGCTTTATCAAAGCTGGAGCTCTACCCTCTGGGCCACTACCCCACTTCTGGTTTTCTGGGGGCTTATTGGAGATAAGACTCTCAAAGTCTCTCCTGCTCAGGCTGGCATTGGATTGCGATATCTTGAGGAGGCTTTAAGTGGCTTTCCTCAGGGATTCACCAAGAGCAGATTCACAGAAACCCTTAGTCTAAATCTCGAGAGCAACTAGAGGAAAACAGACACATGAAGATGCTTCTAGTGTGTTCTAGATAATTAAAGTGGGAGACAAAAAACACTCATATTAATTAGATCATTTTATAGGCAAAAGGAGCAATGCAGACAGCATGAACATTGCTCCAGCTTTCGGTCCTCTCATCCTGAGACAGCAGCTCAATGCTAAGTTACAGAACTGGTATGTCTTGTGGACATTTGCTCCCAAATCCTGCGACACTCATTTCTCACTTTTGGCTTCCAACCTGTGACCAGAGGAGAAGATGACGAGAGAGATTCCTTCTCAGAGAACTATCTATAAAGAACATTGGGTAGTTCACTTATAAATTCAAACCATTGGAATGACCTTGTGAAGAAGTCAGATTGTCCAGATTAAAAAATAAAGAAGAAAAGGAAGGCAGGTGCCAGTGGCTGCTGGCTGTAATCCCAGCTCCTAAGGAGGCTGAGATGTAGAGAATCTGAGTTTGAATCCAGCCAGCATAGGAAAGTCTATGACACTGTTATTTCTAAAAGATCAAATTAAAACACAGAAGTGAGGCAGTGACTCAAGGTTAAGGCACGACCCTTGAAAAAGGCGCTCAATGACAACCCCTTGGGTCATATTTCAACCCCAGGACCTGGCCCCCCCAAAAAAGATCCTTACGTCATGTCTTTTGTATATATGGATATATTCCTATCGGTGAAGCTCCAGAGTATCTATGATGATTGGCACCAAGCTAGGAAATTTGTATTCAATACAATTATTTCATAACACAGAGACTGCTTTCATGACAGTATATATTTCAGGCTTCCCTTCTCTGTTCCCAGTGTAGGCTGAGGGTTTCTCTGCCTCCAAGGCCTGCTGGAAGAAGTCTCTCTCATTGTCTGGATACGCAGACAAAAGGCCTCACTCCTGTACAGCTGTGTAACAAACAATTCCATCTGGGTCACTTAGTGAGGAGGAGTGTGGGAGGGCTCTGAAGGCCAGGAGAAAAAGGCCTCTTTGTACCCCAAGTTATCTCTCTCCCCAGTGCTCCGTGTTGACAGGAAGCCTTCATTTGTGCTACCTCCTGCGGCAGGCCAAGTTCTATTCACTTATCCTGCCTTCGTGAGACAATATAACTGGTGTTCAGATACAGTGCTCAATATAATTCAGGAGTCCTTCTGGCAGACAACTCGGGCAAGGGGCCTTATGAGATGTTTCACTGATGGCGATGATGGGCCTATGACATCTCTTCTAGGTTTGCTGAAGCTTGAGAAATCCAAGTGTATGTCAGACATCACAACGTTCCCTATCATATGGGGCTGGTGAAGCTCATCAGGTTTTGAAATCTTTGACCTCTCCTACTTGGGCCCTGGGTGGCTAGGTTTTGGGTTGAACACAGGGCCTGTTTGCTGAGCATGAGCTCAGTGCAGAATCCCAGTGCTTTACCATTTTGTGTCATAGCTTCACTTCTGGTCTGCTTGTGTGTGTGTGTGTGTGTGTGTGTGTGTGTGTGTGTGTGTGTGTGTGTGTGTGTGTGTGTGTGTCTGTGTGTGTCTGTGTGTGTGTCTGTGTGTGTGCATGTCCATGTGCCTGCACACTGACACCAGTCCTGGAGCTTGAACTCAGCAATGGAGTACTGTACCTAGTTTCTCTTGTACAATGATAGCCCTCTCCCACTTGAGCCACAGAGACACTTCAGGCTATTTTTTCAAGTGATGTCGTCCTGAGAAATCATGACCAGGGTTTCATATATGCAAAGCACTCTATCCCTAAGGCACATTCCCAGCCCTCTACTTCAGGTTTGTTAGTTGGTTTCTTTCTTTTTTGTTGTTGTCGGTTGCATGAGTTGAAGTCTAGGCCTGGTGCTGTCCCTGAGCTCTTCAGCTCAAGTCTTGTGCTTTACCACTTGAGCCACAGAGCCACTTCACATTTTCTGGTGGTTCAATGGAGCTAAATGTCTCAAGGACTTTCCTGCCCAGGCTAGCTTTGAACCATGATCCTCAGATCTCATTCTCCCGAATAGCTAGGATGACCAAAATGAGCCTCAAGCACCCAGCTTCCATTCAGGTTTCTTAGTGATGACTTGGAGATATAATCTCATGGGACCTTTTGTGTCTGGGATAGTTTGGAACCCAGATCCTCAGATTTCAGTTTCCTGAGAAGGCAGGATGACAGACATTGGCTATAGAACCCTAGGCCATGGCACTCTGCTGCAAGAGGGTCCTTGGCTCAATGTGGTGGAGTGCAACCATGAGCCCAATAGGTAAGGCTCAGAACCTAGGCCCCGAGTTCAAGATTCATTACTGAGGGAAAACAAAACAAAACAATTGTCGGCAGGAGACAACTCACCCACTCTTTAGTAATACATAATTTCGTCCCTGCCATCAGGACTTATCTGAGCCTCAATATTCTTGTCTGCATAATCATCTCAGTTATAGATCTCTTACAAAGTCCTGATGAAAGAACGCACCCTGTGAAGGACACAGCACATGGCACTCTTTGCAGGACTCAGCACACAGCATCCTGTGAAAGACTCAGCACACAGCACTCAATGCAGGACTCAGCACACTGTACCCCGTGAAGTCTCAGCACATAGCACCCTGTGCAGGACTCAGCACAGAGCACCTTATGAAGGACTTAGTACATATCTTTATTCCACACACTGTTATTAGAATTAGGGTGCTTTAATCAGTATCACCATTCTTTGAGGAACATTTCACAAACCACACAAGTTTACATCTAATGGTTTATTGGGTGGTTTTTTTTTTTGTGGGGGGAGGTTTACCCATGGGGTTTGAACTCAAAGCATGGGGATACTTGAGCTCTAGCTCAAGGCTAGAGCTGTAACACTGAACCATATTTCAAAGAGTCTCACTGACTTCCTGTCAGGGCTGGGTTTTATAGCCCCCGAGCACCTGGGATGATGGGGGTAAGCTAGCAGCCTCTGCTTCCATGTAGCTGGGTTGCAGCGGCTTACATCTGGCTAAGTCAGGTTAAGTTGCAGTTGTCAGCGCCAGACTCCTAGCTTGCTTTGTGATGAGGTATTTGAAGTGCTGCCCTTCTGTAGTTGCAGTTAGAACACTCTACCTTTTTTTTGCGACAGTCCTGGGCCTTGAGTAAGGGCTTTGACACTGTCCTTAAGCATTTGTGCTCCAGGATAATGCTCAATTGATTGAAAGACAGCAGAACTTCTGGGTTTTCTGTTTATATGGCACTGAGGAATGTAATCCAGGGCTTTGTGCTTACTGGGTGAGCACTCAACCACCGAGCCCCAGGAGGTATAGAGATTGCATAAGAAGAGAGATGTCTGCATATTATTAATTTATAGATAATTACTACCATTTATTATGTATTAAGTTATGTCTCCTTAATGATTTGTCTCTGTAGAACAATTAATAAAGCATTAATTAATAATTACGTAATATCCTGTTATTGTTCATAATGTATGTATATACAACCATACATATAATTACATATTTTATAGAATGAGACAGATGTCTATATATAATTAAATTATATATATTATATATATATAATTTATATATATATTATATATAAATAAATTATCATGTGTTACAACCAATTATTAGGTATTTAATTATGTCTCCATGTAATTTTTATTCTGTTAATGCTTAATAAAATAGTAATTTTACTTAATTCATGTTCTATAACTATTGTGTCTAATTTTATCCCAGAATGATTCACTAATAATTCAATCTGTTTTTCATTTATTATAGTGACAATCCTTCTGCCTATGATATTTCTTACCTTTATGACATTCTCTTACATAGCATATAGATTTGCATCCAAATTATACATCCTATATGACACTGAGCACTTTCAAAGAAAAGGAAAACATGTGTCACGCTCAGCTTCTTACTCCAAGATTACATTTTTGGCAGTGCTGGGATCTAAACTCAGGGCCTAGAAGACTCAATTCATGAATTGGTGACTGCCAACACAGCGCCTCTAGCCATATTGCACTTAGTGTACTTATTCACTTTATTTTTATTCATTTATTTACCATTAGTTTATTGAATGTTATTACACATGGAATATTTACTACATTTATTGTATAGGATATAGATTTGCCTATGTATGAAACATTACACCTGACACCCAGGCTTTTCACAGAAAAGGAAAATGTGTCACCCTAGTCTTCTTACTCCACGATTCAATTTTTGTGAGTGCTGGCATCTGAACTCACAGCATACATGGATCAATTCATGAATAGGTGAGTGTCAGCACTCCAGCATGGGGCATATGGAGCTGACAAGCAGTTCCCAGCACCTGAGATCCAGCCCCAGGTGTTGACAAAACAAGAACAGATTGACATGCTGATGGTAGTACACAAATAAATATATATCTTTAAAAAGTGCCAGAGATGTCTACACATTATTCAGTTATATAGGCTACATTTCTACCAATTCTTGGGTATTTATTATGCCTCCATGTAATTATTGTTGTTTTCATCCTTAATGAATTATTAGTTAAATCAACTGCTGTCCCGAAACTCTTGCATCCATGTAATTAATAGTACTCTTTGAATGTGTCAAAAAGTATTCATTAAAATCCATTGGCCTCCTAAAATTACTCTCTAATTTTATACTAGTATCATTCAGGAACAACTAATTCAACCTTGATATTCATAACCTTCCATCCGTATTCCTATGAATAGGAATGAGACTCTTAGGATCTCCCTCCATTGGTAGGGGTCAGTACCGGGCTTCAAACACAGGTCTTATGTTGCTGTGTTGGTCTATGGCTTCCCTGGAAGCCTGCCAGCCTTCAGCAATGCCAGGTAACAAACACTTTTCAGCCATGTCATTCAGACCCTGTATGGTCAACTTGAAAAAACAAATGTAAAACAGGCAGCCATCTTCAAGTTGCTGGGGTTTTTTCTGTGTCATTTTATTTATCTATTTATTTCCTGTCAGCCTTTGAGGCTCAGAAACCCAGGTTTGGCTATGGGTCCAGTGGCTGCCACACAGCCTAGAGTGATCAAAGCTGAGGCAGTGTTGCCATGCCCTGAGTTGAACCCCTGTGCTTGAAAATAAAAATACATATATATATATATATATATATATATATATATATATACACATACATACATACATACATGCATGCATACATGCACGCATATATACATACATTTAAAATATTTAAAAAAATTATAAGGCTCCTTGGCTTGGAATTCATGCCATTTTTTTCCTGCCGGACTTGGAGTTTGAACTCAGGGTTTGGGTAAATCTGCAGCACTGTTGACGAAGGAAAAGCTCACCATGTTAAAAGACAAGAAAGTCAGGCCTGTTCCCAGGTGCTGAAATCAAGCCCTAGAACTCGAAAAAATAATATTCATATACATTTTAAATACATGCTTTATATTTACATACACATGTTTACTACATATTGCAATTAGTGTGTTATTCATTTATTTTGTGTTTTATTTATTTCTTATATATTTTAGAGAGTATGATTAAATGTACAATATTTTTTACATTCTATTACATAGGACATAGATTTGACTATGTATTATACATCATCCTCAGACCCAGGACTTTCACTGATAAGAAAAACAGGTGGGACCATTGGTTTCTACCACCAGGATTAAGTTTTTGGTAGTTCTGTGATTTGAACTCTGATACTAGAAGGCCTACTTCATGAATGGGTCAATGTTAGCACACCAGTCTGATGCAAGTGAAGTTGGCAGGCAAATTTGATGACCTGAGATCAAGCCCTAGAAGTGGCTAATATATAATCAGATAGATGTGTAGATTGCAGTGTGTATGTGTGTGTGTGTGTGTGTGTGTGTGTGTGTGTGTGTGTGTGTATTTATGTATGTATATACATCTATAAATAAATGTATACAGAGACAGATGAACATTTAAGTAGATTCTAGTATATAACTCTATATGAAGTGATGTTTTATATGTTCTATTACTATAAATTACTTGGTCTAAAATTATGCCTCCATTAATTAATCACAGTAGAAGACTTAAAAAGAATTAATTAAATTAATCATTGACCCATATTTATTGCATACAATCTTATTTTAGAAATATTAGCTAATTAGTAATTCAATTAGTACATGCCAAACATACTATTAGTGTTCCTATAGAGAGGAACGAGTTTTCTAGGATGTTCAGCCATGTGTAGGTGGCAGTCCCAGGAATAAACTAAGGGCCTAGGTGTCTGGGTTGGGCTCAGGGATCACCGACAGCCCGGGAGCCTTCGGCCATGTAAGGTCATATACAATTTTCAAGCCGAATCATTGAGACCCATGATGGTCACAGTGCAAACGAAACAAAGGTAAAACGGTTGTGTAAAACTTACTGGGTTTTTCCTCCTCCATTTTTGTTGGTTTGATGCATTTTTGCCAGTGCTGGGAGTTGAACTCAGGTCCTAGGAAGCCTGAATCATATGTGGGTATAAATGCTGCACCCCAGCCTAGGATAATCATAAGACACAATACAGTGCTTCCTTGTGCAAAAGTAGCTCAGGGACAGTGCCTAAGCTCACAGTTTAAGCCTCAGGACCTGCCACAAAAAAAGAGCCAGTAACTCCATTTGTCTGTGTATGTATGCATGTATTTTTATCAGTGAACATCCAGAGTTGCTATGAAGACAGGTTTGAATAGAATGATTTCATAGCACAGAGAGTGCTTTCAAGACAATGTATGTTCCGGGGCTCCCCTCAATGTTCCCAGTGTAGCCTGAGGGTTTCTGCGCATCCAAGTCTGCTGGAGGAAGTCTGCCTCATTGTTGGAATAAGCAGACAAAAGGCCTCACTCCTGTACAGCTGTATAACAAACAATTCATCCAGGGCAATTAGTGAGGATGAGTGTGGGCAGATTCTGAAGGTCAGGAGAAAAAGGCCTCTTTGTACCCCAAGCTATCTCTCTCCCCAGTGCTCTCTTTTGACAGGTAGCCTTCATTTGTGCCACCTCCTGTGGCAGTCCAAGTTCCTTGCACTTATCCTGTCTTTGTTAGACTATGTTCCAGTGTAGAAACAAATTGCTACAATTAATTCAAGGGTCTTTCTGGCAGACAACAAGTTAGCTGAACCTAATGAAAAGATTCCTAATTGGCAAAGGTGCCTCCCTAGGTTTCCTGAAGCTTGCTAATTCTAAGGACTTGTGCAAAATCACAACACTTCCTGTCATCTATGGCTGGTGAAGCTCATCAGGTTTTGAAACCTTTCACCTCTCCTAGTTGGGCCCTGGGTGGCTAGGTTTTGTGGTTGAACACAGGGCCAGGGTGCTGACCATGCGCTCAGAGCAGAAGCTCTTTGCTTTACCATCATTTGGTGTTACAGTTCCAATTTTGGTATCTGTGTTTGTGTTTGTGTGTGTGTGTGTGTGTGTGTGTGTGTGTGTGTGTGTGAACGTGTGTGCAAACACCAGTCCTGGAGCTTGAACTCAGTACCTGAGCACTGTACCTGAGTTTATCCTGTATAAGGATAGTGCACTACCACTTGAGCCACAGAGCCACTTCAGGCTTTTTTTCTAGGGATGTGGTACTGAGGATTCAAACCCAGGTTTTCGTACATGCAAAGCACTCTACCCCTAAGACACATTCCCAGCACTCCACTTCAAGTTTCTTTCTTTTCTTGTAAGTTGGAGGAATTGAAGACTGGGACTGGGTGCTCAAGTCTAGCACTTTACCACTTGAGCTACAGTGCCTCCTCAGGCTTTCTGGTGGCTCACTGGAGAAAGCATCTCAAGGAATCTCCTGCCCAGGATGGCTTTGAACTGTGATCCTCAGCTCTCAGGTTCCTGAGTAGCTAGGATGACAGGCATGAGTCACCAGTGCCCAGCTTCCACTTCAAGTTTCTAAGTGGTGAATAGAAGATAATAGTCTTTTCTGTCTGGGATAGTTTGGAACCCAGATCCTCAGATTCCTGAGCAGGCAGAATGACAGACCTCAGCTAAAGACACCTAAGCTGTGACACTTTGCTGCAAGGGGGTGCTTGGCTCCACGTGGTAGAGAGCTAGCCATGAGCACAAGAGGAAAGTCAGCGCCTAGGCTCTGAGTTGAAGGTTCATGATGGATTAAACTAAACCAAAACAATTGTCTGTAGGAGACAAGTCACTAGAGTTCAGTACATACATAAATTTGGCCCTTCTTTGGGGACATATCTGAACCTCAACTTTCTCACCAGCACAATCATCTTACTTGTGGAGCTATAACAAGGACCAGATGAAAGAAAACACCCCTTGAAGGGCTCAGCACATAGCACCCTGTGAAGGACTCGGAACACATCAACCCGTGAAGGACTCAGCACCCAGCACCCCAGGAAGTAGTTGTACACTTCAAATTGAGTAATTGTAATAGAGTGAATTGAAAACTACACGTAAATATTTTCTCAGTCTACACATATAAAAGCACAAAGAAGAAGGGTCTAGTGTGCACTAGGATGAGATTAAATAGGTTTCCTATCATAGTTCTACCTTGCCTGAGTTGCCTTGTGTTTCCCTTGGTTTCTTGTTTCCTATCATAGTTCTACCTTGCCTGAGTTGCCTTGTGTTTCCCTTGGTTTCTTATTATACTAAGGCCTGGGACATTGGTTTCGTGGTTTAGCACTGATTCAAAGTCTGCAGCATTGAGTGAGGCACTCACACCTCTCATGCCTGAGACCTGAGTCTCTTGAACTTTGAAAACAACGAAGGAACATCTTTCTTGTTCCTGAGCCACAGGCCAAGTGAGCTGGCTTGAGCTGTCAGTTACAGTTACTTGGCGCTCAGAATTCCATTATGAGGGAGGTAGTGTCATCTCTCAGAGCCCAATGTTCTATGCTGCTTTCTCACATAAGACCATCCCAAAGACAAACTGGAGGCTGAAATCTCCCCTCCCACATCACTTTATACACATATGGACATTGTTAAAATCCCAACATCCTCAGCTTGCACTAGATACCGGCATTGTCTCAGCCTCAAAGAGCCCTTCCCAGGTCAGATTCAGGTCTTCTTTGTCACTGTTCTTCACATCCTGCACAAATCATTTTGCTTCTCAGGGCCCTCTCAGCCTGCCATGTGCTTCTTGCATGTATTCCTAGGACATTGTTACATTTTTGTTTCCTAATCTTCTGTTTGGTCTTGAAGCCACTGTGTGCTGTCACTTGGAAAAAAGATAAGTACTTAGAAGTGGGAAAAATCAAAAAAGTATTGAAAACAAACATTACACATATAGTCAGACATTTTTACAGGTGTACAGTCTTGTAAGACAAGAGTACTTTTGATATTTTTATCATATTTTATGACAGATGGGAAGGGGAGAAAGGAAGAGGTGCTGCATTGTATTCTCATAATTCAATGATTATTATTTTAAAATACTATATTTGAAGGAATGTAATATTTAAAGATAAAAACTGTGCTCCTGTTCTTTTTATAAGCTAGTCGTTAATAAAGCATTCCTCACTAAAGTCTTGTCGTCTGTGTCGCATGAACTAACCTCCTCCATCAAAATAATAAAGGAAAACCCTTCACAAATAAGTGGACTGTTGTCCAATCTCTGGATAAGAATTTAAGATACAATATTGCTTGTGATTTTGTGCATGTACATGTGTGCGGTACTGTGTGTGTATGTAGGTGAACGTGTGTCTGTGCATATGGGTGTTTTAGGAATTGAACAGGGACTATATGACAATCCCGAGCATCTTTACCTTGACTGTAGTGCTGTACCAATTGTGCCACAGTTCCAATGCAAGCTTTTTGTAGTGAACTGGAGAGGAGAGACTCATAAAAATTCCTGATCAGGCTGTCTGAACTAAATCTCACGTCTCCACCTCCTGATTAGGTAGAGTTATAATTATGAGTCTCCAGCACCTGGTGATAAAGCATTGTTACTGGAGAGAGTGGGATTGCATGTTTCAGTCCAGCTTCACAACACTCTATATCATAAAACAGCAACAGCAAAACCCTATATCAAAATACAATAATAAGGTGTAATTAGAACACAATTTAGTGATATAGTCTGCTAGCATAACTTTCAGGAAAAGTTGGTCTTAATGATTTAGTAACACAAAACCAAACAAAATGAGATAATTTCAGTAGATTCTATGAATTTTTAAAATTCCATCTTAATAAATTCAAAACATTATAAGGAACAAAAAAACATTCATACGTATAAGGAAGTGTTAAAAAGATAAAAGATGGCAGATTATGAAATGGAATATTCTACACTGCAGGAATATTATTGTCCTGGTGAATATATGGTGGTATTGTTATGGTGAATATATGATAATGTTCTTCAGAGGAGCAATAGATAAATATATACTTACTGCACATAGGTTAACTTGTCTATCTCTATCAGCTTCCAGTCTTCTAGTGCACACTATCAATGTATTCATGTTTATGGTATATTCCAAAAAATAACTAGCAGAGGCAGGAGTTACCAAAATACATTAGCTTCAATGTTTTAGGCGATAAACGTGTTAATCATATTGACTATTTTATATATGTTAAACATGTAATGTGTTATTATTGTATCTCTAAATATGTACAAACACTACTTCAAATTGAAATGAAACACAACAAGGTTTTGAAGGCATATGCCTGTAAAGCTAGCTATTTGGGACATCAGTTCAAGACCAGTGTAGTTTTACCTGCAATGCTCCCCAACCCCTGGCTCTGTGTGATGGAATACATCTATCATCCCAGGTCCATGGGGAGCTGAGAGCAGGAGGATTTGAATTCCATGCCATAATAGGCAAGAATTTCCACATGGCTCCATCTCAACCAAAGAAGGTTCAACACTCCCCCACCTAAGTGAAAATAAAAATAAGAGCATTGTAGTATAAGAAATGAACAATATTAAAACATGCCAATACAAACCATCATGAACAACACACATCTAGTGTTTGTTTCTCATACCTGTAATCCTAACTATAGCTAGGATTATATATGTGAGCCAGAGGCACTAAGCAGTTCATTATTTTAAAAATGTCTATTTGAGTGTCTGCTTTGACTCCGAGGTCTTTGATCTATTTGGAGTTGATTCTGGTGCAGGGGGATACATAAGGATCTAGTTTTAGTTTTATACAAATGATTAACCAATTTTGCCAGCACCATTTACTGAAGAGCCTGTCTTTCTTCCATTGTATTTTTTAGCTCCCTTATCGAAGACTAAGTGGCTATGTCTGTAGGTTTATTTCTGGGGTATTAATTCTATTCCATTAGTCCTAAAATCTGTTCTTGTGCCAGAACCAAGCTGTTTTGATTACTATGGCTTTGTACTAGAGATTGAAATTTGGTATTGATATTCCTCCAGCACTGTTCTTTCTATTAAGGATCATTTTTGCCATTCGAGGTCTTTTATTGTTCCATATGAATTTTTGGACTGCTTGTTCTATTTTCTTGAAGAATGAGTTTGGAATATGGATACGTATCCCATAGAAATGGTAGATAGCCTTGGGAAATATTGCCATTTTCGCGATGTTGATCCTTACAATACAGGAGCATGGGAGGTTTTTCCACTTTCTAAGTTCTGTTTTGATTTCCTTTTTCAGGTTGTAAAATTTTCATCCTAGACGTCCTTTACTTCTTTGGTTAAGTTAATTCCTAGGTATTTTAATTTTGTGGGGCTATTACAAATGGAGTTGCTTTAACGATTTCAGCCACGCTTTTCTCATTGTTGGCATACAGAAAAGCCATTGCTTTCTGAGGGTTAATTTTATACCCTGCCACTTTGCCAAAGTTTTGAATCAGCTGAGTAATTTGTGAGTGGAGTCCGTGAATAGGAGAAACCCTAGATCTCCTTGGCACAGGCAGAAATTTTCTTAATAGAAACTCAGAAACACAACCATTCAAATAAAGGTTGGACAAATGGGATTGCATGAAATTGCAGAGATTCTGCAGGAAAAAGGGCATAGGTAGCAAGATCAATAGAAAGCTCACTACTGGGAGATCTTCACTAGCCATACAACGGACAAGGGTCTCATATCTAAAATATACTTGGAACTCAAAAAATTAAATCCCCCAACAACAAGTTCGCAAAGAATTAACTGCCCAATAAATAAGTAGGCTAAGACTTAAAGAGAAACTTCTCTGAAGAAGAAAAAAGGATGACCAATAGACACATGAAGAAATGCTCAACCTCTCTAGCCATCAAAGAAAGTCAAATCAAAACAACATGGAGATATCACCTCACCCCAGTTAGAATGGCTATAGTCAAGAGCTCTAATAACAACAGATGCTGGAGGAGATTTGCCCAAAAGAGAACCTTACTGCATTGTTAGTGGCAGTGTAAATTTTTTAAACCACATTGGAAAGCAGTACGGAGGTTGCTCAAAAGACTCCACATAGAGCTCCCCTATGACCCAGCAATCCCACTTTTGGGCATTTGCCAAAATGATCACAAACAAGACCATACTAAAGCTACCAGCACAACTATGTTTATTGCAGCATTATTTACCATAGCTAAGATATCGAACCAACCCAGATGCCCCTGAGTAGATGAAAGGATCAATGTGCTATATATACACAATGGAATTCTTTTATTTTATTTTATTTTATTTTATTTGAGAACATACTGTACAGAGGGGTTACAATTACATGGGCAGGATAATGCATACATTTCTTACCAAGCATTGCAGCCTCCTCCTTTGTTTACCCTTCCTGATGTTAGGAATACACAATGGAATTCTATGTCTCCATCACAAGGGATGACATTGCCCCATTTGTTAGGAAATGGAAAGCCTTGGAAAAAAGTATATTAAGTGAAGTAAGCCAGGCCCAAAGAAACATAGGTTCCATGGTTTCCCTTATTTGCAATAACTGGTATATGTCTAAGACAAGCAGAAACGGTCTGATAAGTTGATGTTAAGTGAAATGTACCCCCAAAATAAGGATTCCAATGCTTTTTCTTACTTGTGATTGTTTCTAACATATTTATAAGATGATTTTTTGTTGCTTTGTATGTCCTTCCCCCACGGTATAACCCTTGCTTTCACTCTATTTGATGTTTGTATAATTTCTGGAGGGGAAGGGAAAAAACAATTCTTTACATAGGCATACAGGTGGACCCATAGTAACAAAGAGATATACAAAATATTTTGTCAAAAAACGAATTTTACAACTTTGGCCTGGGGTGGTAGGGAGTGGGGTGTGGTAAATTGGAAGGTGTGGGTGGGAGATAAGATGGGATGGGAAGGGGAAACAAAGGAAGGGCAACTATATATATATATATATATATATAGAAAGGTAATATATTTATTACCTTTCTCATGTAATTGTAACCCCTCTGTATGGTATTTTCACAATAATAATAAAAACAGACTATTTGAAGCCAGGTGCCAGTGGCTCATGGCTTTAATCCCAATTACTCATGAGGCTAAGTTCAATGCCAGCCCAGGAAGCAAAGTCCCCATAAGACTCTTACCTCCAATTAAAAATTCAAAAGACAGAAGTGGCTCCCTGGTTCAACTGGTAGAGTGCTGACTAACTTGAGCACAGAGTCTCAGGGACAGTGCCCAAGTCCTGAATTCAAGCCCCACAACTGACAAAAATAAATAAATAAACATTTAAATGTCTGAATTGCTTGTGAATTAAAATGGCAGCGGTGGTATACAATTCTACAGTCTACTACAGAATTCATTTTATTTGTGGTTAGAAAAAGTAGCAGCACTTGATTAAAGGACATTTTTTCATAAATTAGGACAGATGGGTCTTTAATTAGAGGAAATTGCTGGACTCATACATAATATTTTTGGTTGGTTTTTGTTTTGTTTTTAGGACAGGATGAGAAACCTTATTACTGCCAATTGCTATTTGGATATGTATGACATCATTCACAGGCCATGCAGAATTAACAGTAAAGACAGGAACAGACCAGTGGCAATAAACTTATTTGTCTTTTTGCCATGTTTCAAATGATTTGTTTAGCTTATATGTCCATATGGCCTATAGTTGCCTATTCCGTTCTTCCTCAAAATACAGGCACGTTCTACCAATTCAGATTTGAGCCAGGCGATATGCAGTATTAGTGCCAATAGTTGAGGAAAATTCTAACACAACCAGGGAAGCATGAAACCAACACTTTAGCAACTGGACACTGGGGACTCAGGCCTATAATCCTAGCTACTCAGGAGGCTGATGATCAGAGTTCAAAGCCAGCTGGAGTGAGAAAATTTGTGAGACTCTTCTCTCCAATTAAAAACCAAACAGCCATAAATGGAGCTAGGGCTCCAGACTTAGAGTAGCCTTGATTACAAAAAGTCGGGGACAGTACCAAGTCCTGAGTTCAAGCTGAAAGTTAGGCACAAAAACAAAAAAATCAACAACATAAAAAAAAACCCAGAAACTAGGAGAAAGCTCAGGAAAGGATGGCATTGCCTACAAGACAAATGTACACATTACATGAATTGTGAAATGGTAAGCTCACTGTACACTTCTAAGTAACAATTACATTTAAAAAAGAATCTGAGAAATGCCAAAGCAATAGGTCCTTATGATGTGCCTCAACTTTCCAGAATTTCAAAGTCCCATCATCTGAGCTGGTAGCCCAGGGTGATGATAAAATATGAAACCAGAGATCCTTTCAGATTGTCCCACCAACACTTCTATTACCTTAAGCAAAAATCAAAACAAAGGAAAGCAAACAAAATAGACTTTATGGTTAATTAAGCTGCTATTAAATATTCCAGGCATAATTATACTGTTAAATTGTGAGGTAGTACATACGTTTTGTAGATACTGAACTCAAGTGTCACAAAATTATCCATGGATTCATAACTAGAAACTCTGAAGTGTAAAGTATATTAATTAGGTGAGTTTCATTAGGTAGCCAATGAAGAGAAAACCACATGGTATTCAGTCTGGTAAAGTAGTTTATTTACTGAACTCCTGCCCATGCCATACACGGTTGAAAGGCATTTACAAAAAAATGGGGTGACTCAACCTCGGGCCAGGATGCATCCAGGCGAAGGACCAGATGAGGTGTGATCAGGTGGGGGAAACTTCTGACCACACTGGATCTAGATGTGACTTCAGGGCTTGGGACTCACCTCTGGTCAGATGGAAAATGTGACCAGAGGCTGACCAGTTTGTGACTTAGCAGGAGGGGGAGGTGACTGCCTCCAGGTGTGCCAGATACCTAGGTAACATATAAAAGGTGGAAACTTAGCCAAGAAATGGGAAGGTGTCTGCATAGGGTCTGCATGGCCTGGGGCAGACCTAATACCAAATACAAGTAGTACCTCTGCCATGTGTCTCCTGACTCCAAACAATTCATTCTCAATCATTTTCTTTCTTTCTCCTTCCTTCCTTCCTTCCTTCCTTCCTTCCTTCCTTCCTTCCTTCCTTCCTTCCTTCCTTCCTTCCTTCTTTCCTTCCTTCCTTTCTTTTCTTTCTTTCTTTTTTTTCCTTTCTTTCTTTCTTCCTTTCTTTCTTTCTTCTTTTTCTTCTTTTCTTTCTTTTTACTTTATTTCTCCTTTCTTTCTTTCTTTCTTTCCTTCCTTCCTTCCTTCCTTCCTTCCTTCCTTCCTTCCTTCCTTCCTTCCTTCCTTCCTTCTTTCCTTCCCTCCTTCCTTCCCTACTTCCTTCCTTTCTTTTCTCACTCCCTTCCCCCTCTCTCTCCTCTCTTTCACTCACCCTCCCTCTCTTCTCTCCCTTAGTATTCTCAACTCTCAAATAATGAACACTTGCTGAGTTGAACTCCCAGGCTGGGAAGAGCAGGTCAAATGGCTACAGTGAAATTTAATTTAATATTTCTTTACAGCTCTACCACAGGTCACTGGAATCAAATAATGAACACTCAGCAGCATTTCATCTCAAGCCATTTGGAGGAGGAAAGCAAGCATGCTCATTGCATTCTGTGGGGTCCACCCTGGGAAGGTGGGGCAGACATCTCCATCCTCTTGGCTGAATCTCAGCTTAGTTTTTGTATCAGGAGATGTGACTGCCTCCAAGTGTGCCAGTTACCTAATTGACACAGGTACTAGGCAGAAACTTAGCCTCTTGTGGTGCTGAGATTAATGGCATGATTCAACATGATCTACTAGTTTGTTGAGACTGGGACTTCCTAAACTTTTGGTTAGGCTATGTTCAAATTGTGATCTATTTATTTCTGATTGCTAACCATGATTATAGATGTGAACCAGCACATCATACCATTCAAAGCCCTTTATTCCACATGGAAGACATTAAGTTTATGTTCCCAAATGATATACAAGTTGGCAGACAGCAAAAGAAGTCATTAATTCTGATCGAGGTGTGTTTTTAATGTGAAACAAAATTACTTAGCAAAATATCTGACTACTGGGATTATACTTTCAAACTTACCCTATATTTTTATCAAATCACCTATATTAGGCAATGATTAACTCAAATTACCTGTAATCATTTATTTCTGTCATATCTTCTAGAGGTAGGCATAACTGGAGCTCACACCATTAACTAAAGTGGTAGAATTTGAGAGGATCACAGTTCTGAATCAGTGCAGGAAGGAAAAGTACCATTCATTTCAACCTACTAGGTAGGGATATTGGAATGCAATTATCATCCCTGTTTTTTTGGATGGGTGCAAAAATTGCTACTCCATGAATAAAGTAACTTAAACAATAAAGGATTAAAGTGAGATTGCTTTCAATAATGCATTTAGACAATCTATACTAAGGGCAGGCTACTGGAATTCACACCACTAATTGAAGTGGTAAAATTTGAGAAGATCACAGTTCAGAACAAGTGAGCAAGAAAAGTAGTAAGAGTCTCATATCATCCTAAAGCCTGGCATGTGCAATGGTTGTAATGACTATTGCTCCCTTCGGCTCCCTAATAATAAGGGATTCAATTATCACTATGTATACAACAATACCTCATGTTAATAGTTTTAACCACAAGCTAGATTGATGCCTTAGTTTGTGGACATGCCTGTGGCCACTCACCCCCACCACTCTAGTAGAACTAATATAAAGCATGTTAAGCAGGATTTTGGGATCCAGAACCTGGCAATGAGGCTTTGGGTCCTCTGATGTCTTCTTTCCTATCACTTCCTGTGATTTCTCAGTTTTTTTGCCTGGTATCCCATCATCTTTGCTGTTCCATGGTTGAGGTTAGTGACAGTACTGATATGTGAACACCTCAAAACAAACTGTAGAAAAACACTTCCTCAGAGAAGATTCACAAACGTATAGAAGCACCTGGAAAGATACCAAACATCAGCAGTCATCCTGTGATCCTCTAGCAATAAAGTATAATTCAGGAGTATCTTTACTGCTGATAATATAAGAGATGGAAAATTGACCCTTTTGTACATTTGTTACTTGGTATTGCAAAAATTTTCAGGAATACATATATATTGTGAAATAATGTTATTTATTTCATTGGTCACGCACCTCGTCACCGGATTGATGACCTTGTCTTATCTCAGTTGCCTGATTCAAACATAGATGAGTGTGAATTGCCTAATTATGAACATTCCTCTATGAAACTCAACAACACAGAATGAAGTGTGAGGGTCAGGCCATTCCATACTTCTAAGGATTTCACATATATTAAGGATTCACATACATCTACACTGCTCAGCACTCATTGCACATTGGTGTGTTATAATTGGCTTCAGATCAGAAATACGCTAAAGCAAAAAGTGGAATGATGGGCTGTACATTTTCAACCCAAGAGTGATGATCACTCCCTGCAATAATTCTCAGTGGAGAATCTTTCCTATACATTTTACTGACTTAGCTTCTACTCTGTGCTTTACCATTATTAGGGAGGGTCACACTGTATTGAGCTAGAATACTGCAGCAACCTTAGCTGCCCTTGAAATTTATCTCCAATCTTGATACCAAGGTCAAGTCCACAACTCTAATCACATAGTTAGTGGGAACCTGAAATTTTCAAGCCTGGTTAAAAATTCAGCTATCATTGCTCATTGCCAGTGTTAAAGATCTCACTCTTTTTGATTTATTGTGTATCTCCTTGTATTTCCAACACTGCCTTAGATGTTGGTGTTTGAAGTAGAACCTTTAGTTTGCATTTGATTTATGGAGGTGTTAGTGATGCCAGTTGACCTACATCTATTATAATGTAAGTAATTGGATGTTTTGACATATGAATTTAATTTTGGCAATTGAAGAATGAATACACATCACTCACAAAAGTTTCTTTATATTTACTGGTATTACTTTATGGTAAATTGCCTAAAAGTCAGTCATGGGAGCATATGTCCCTAATCCCATCACTTCTGTCAATGAGACAAGTCTTGAAAGGTGAGACTACTTGGCACTTCATAGTGATAACCTTCCTCCAAGAAAGGCGAGAGAATAGCAAAAAGAGCAAATGAATCTTCCAAATGTTTTGTTACATGTTCTTTACCCTTAGCCATTAAAACCACCATAATATTAATTTTTATGTCTTCTTACCTTCACTCTTCCTCTTCTGAACTGTTTTATTTATGGATCTCTAAGTCATCATATAAAAATCATATAAAATCTATATAAATTATATACGAAAACATATACAATAGTTTGTTAGGGATATATAACCTAAAAGGAATAATTTCAGAAAATTTTTATTAAGCACATAACATATAATGCATACCTAAAATTGTCTCTTTATTGAAAACTTCAGCAGTTGTAGTTTATTTATTCTAACAAAGATTATAAACTAAGTTACAAGAGTATTCAAAATGGAACACAAAACTAGCAACATGAAGGGTAGTACTAAAGAATGCTACTGCTAACACTAATAGAGTAAGAATGAAATTTAGAAAAAACTACTTCAGAGTAAAAGCCACAAGACAGCTCCAACATTAGTGACCTTTTCTTTTTTTAGTAAAGACATTTTTTTCTCAGATATTAACATCAATTGGGTATATATGTCTTAAGGCCTTCAGGAAGGATGCTGTGATCATGTTGATGGAAGCTGACTTCTCTGAGACCTACTACATAATGTGCAGACACCTAATGCACCTGCATTAGGGTAACTTTAGTGCTAATGACAGTTCTTTAAGTTAGGGAATGAATTAAGTATTTTACTAAAAAAAAGAGGTAGGCATCAAGGCCAAACAAATTACCTAGTACTGATCAGTTGTAGACCCATAATTCAAATCCAGGATTCCACCAGGCATATCTGAGGATATTCTGTAAGTGTCACATTCATAAACTTGCAAGACCTATGGAGCAGATGAGCCCACATTATCTTCCTAATTATGGTTATAATGGCAAAAACATTGCTACAGAATGTGAGTAATGAAATTGTATGGGATCTTTATACCAAATAAAGATCGGTTTAATTTCTAAAGAAATACTTGAACGAACATACAGCTTCCACTGTTTAGTATTCCTGAAATTATTACTTAAGGAGAAGAAATTCATATTAAAGACACCTGTGCTGATGAACACAGGTTTTTATCATTAAGTGCCGTGAATACACAGGGAATAGTTTGTTATGGATATATAATCCAAAAGGAATAATTTTTGTGACTAGTTACTTTGTCTTTGTACAAAAGAAAATCCATTCCCTTGAAAACCCATAAATGAACGTACAGAACTATAGCCATCTAATCTTCGATAAGGAAGCTAAAAAAATAGAATGGAAGACAGAGAGCCTTTTCAGTAAATGGTGCTGGCAAAATTGATTAACTACTTGTAGAAAACTAAAGCTAGATCCTTATATATCACTCTGCACCAGAATCAACTCCAAATGGATCAAAGACCTCGGAGTCAAAGCAGACACTCTGAAAACATTGCAGGATGGAATAGGGGAAACCCTAGGTCTCCTTGGCAGAGGCCGAAATTTTCATAATAGAGAACCGGAAACACAACAAATCAATGAAAGGTTGGACAAATGGGATTGCATGAAGTGGCAGAGCTTCTGCAAAACAAAGGACACAGCTAGCAAGATCAATAGAAAGCCCACGGATTGGGAGATCTTCACTAGGCATACAACAGACAAGAGTTTCATATTTAAAATATATTTGGAACTCAAAAAATTAAATCTCCCAACAACAAATCTTCAAATAAAAAACTGCCCAATAAATAAGTGGGCTAAAAACATAAAGAGAAATTTCTCTGAAGAAGAAAGGAGGACCAATAGACACATGAAGAAATGCTCAACCTCCTTAGCCATAAAAGAAATGCAAATCAAAACCACACTAAGATACCACCTCATCCAAGTTAGAATGGCTATAATCAAGAACTCTATTAACAACAGATGCTGGAGGGGATGTGGACAGAAGGGAACCTTATTGCATTGCTGGTGGGAGTGTAAACTTGTTCAACCACTTTGGAAAGTAATACGGATGTTCCTCAAAAGACTCCACATAGAGCTCCCCTATGACCCAGCAATCCCACTTTTCGGCATTTATCCAAATGTTTACAAACAAGACCACACTAAAGCTACCAGCACAGCTATGCTTATTGCAGTATTATTTACTATAGCTAAGATATGGAACCAACCCAGATGCCCCTCAGAAGATGAATGGATCCAGAGAATGTGGTATATATACACAATGGAATTCTATGCCTCCATCAGAAAGAATGACATTGACCCATTTGTTAGGAAATGGAAATTCTTGGAAAAAATTTTATTAAGTGAAGTAAGCCAAGCCCAAGAAACATAGGTCCCATGCTTTCCCTTATTTGCAATATCTAGTATATGTATGAGCCAAGCAAAAAAGGTCAGATAAGGTGATGTTAGGAAAATGAACTCTAAGATATCTATTCAAATGTTCTTTTTTTCCTTTCATGCATTCGTTTGTAACACATTTATAAGATTATTTCTTTGTTGCTTTTTATGTCCTTCCCCCCCAGTATAACCCCTGCTTTCACTGTATTTGATGTCGGTATAATTTGTGGAGGGGAAGGGGAAAAACAAGTCGTTTAAATAAGAATATCTATTCCCTATTCTAAAACATATATCAATTTAGTGGATGTCAATGTTATCAGTATAAATTATGCATGCATAATATATGTAATATATTATATTACATAACATATTAATGATATATTTATAATGTATGTATAATAACTGATATTCTATAAATACTATAAATAATAGATGTTTAAAACTGGTTTTAGTATTATATTGTGAAAGATACAAAGAATGACAACTTTATTTGAATAAATATATTTGTGTGCTTTAGTCACATTATTTTTTTCTGTGGCAGTACTGAGGCTTGAAGTATGGTCTGGGTGTTGTCCCTGAGCCATTTAACTCAAACTGGCTTAATATAGCTATATGCAGATTTCAGCCCCTAAGTAGCTGGGATTACAATCATGAGTCATATTATGTTTTTTTTTTAACTCCATCCTTGGCATGTTCTTACATAATTATTTTTGAATGTTCAATTATATTATGATATTTCATTTCTAAACAAATTCAGAATAAATAACTACTTATTGGGTAAAGCTATTTGTTGTAATAGAAATTGTAAGGACTCTACTTTACTATCAATTTTCAAAGATATTGCTAGTTTAATACCTGGACAGACGAGTAGAAAATTAAATTAAGTGTTCATAATATATGTAATATATTATATTACATAACATGTAAATGATATATTTATAATATATGCATAATTAGGGATATTCTATAATTACTATAAATAATATATGTATAAAACTGGTTTTAATATTATACTGTGAAGGATACAAGGGAAGAAAACATCCCGATCTTAACGGTCTCATTTTCAACGGTAGACAAAATATGCTATAAAGATATATCTTCAAGAAAGCACACCTGTGAAATCACGTGTTCATCTTCATCGCTATGAACATCTTCTAAGATTGGCTACACTTATCCACTAGAGTCAGCTTACTATCACAAACACTTTGTGATACTTTCTGGATAAAGTTGCTTGTCCTCATCCTCATCAGCCTTTCAGCAACTTCAGTGCAGAACATTTTCCCCTGCTTAGCCTGTAGATGATATCATCCTTTGTTATTTCCCATCAAAGAAATTGTGGCTAGCAGGCTTGAGCATTGGTATATTCAGAAGTTCTTTGGTTGTGAATTTTTCCTTTCCTTTCTTGGCAAGTGAGCTGGAATAATGAAAAACATTTAAGGCAATGTGTTTTACTGTAAATAAAAACATACTGATTTGAAAATACTACACATAATCATAATTTAAATTTATTTTTAATTCAAATATAATAAGGATGGTTTTAGTGTTGCATGCTTTTAAATCTAGCTATTTAGATGGCTGAAAACAGAGTATCATAGTTTCAAACTAGAATAGGTAAATAGACCATGAGTCACTTATCTTCAACTAAGAACCAAAAAGCTAAACATAGAGCAGTGGTTTAAATGGAAGACTGCAAGCCTGAGCAAAAAGAAAGGTAAAAGAACCTAGGCTCCAAATTTAAGTCATAGTACTAGCACACATATAACATATAAATATATGTTTCCTAATATATTCAAAACCTGGTCATAGATTAAATATGAAGTGTGAAAAAGTATGTAAGTCTGAAATGACTCCGAGGTATTTTGACAGGAAAACTGGAAGAGTTATCACTTAATCAAATAGTAATGAGGGATTGGTTTATAGATAAAGATCAAAGCTCACTTTGGGAACTTTTGAGTTTGTTAAGATCAGTAGCTAGGAGTGTTCAGTAGACAGGATGATACTAAGGACTGTAATTAAAGAAAGAACAAAGCTGGAGAAAAAACAGAAATAATTACATGTACTCAGTGGTAACAACCATGAGAAGGAATATTATAGAACTAAGATAGAAGTAAGCCCTGGGATACAAATATGTAAAACATGACAAATGAAGAAAAACAGTAATAAGTATGTAATGCAGACTTATATGGATAGGTATTTTTAATGTTTAAGGCCTATGAAGTGATTGTGTGATGACCTAAAATTTAAGAAATTGGTAAGGTAAACTATCCCTTGTGCCAACCATAGCTGATAGTTTAAGTAAAACAGAGCCACAAAAGTGTGTCTTGATTTACCAGAGTGAAAACAGGCCAATATTTGGAAAGCCAATTTTTGGATATGTGGTTGGAGTGACAATTACTGTAGTTTGTTTAAGTATCAGTAGAAGGCTACAGTTTTAGCCCAATGATAGAAATCTTTCAGGGATCTGGTAGATTTCCCTTGGTCTTCAATTTTCCTTTTTTTTTCTGAGTACCAAAATATCATTACTGGAAGCCAGTCCCAAATTTTGCCTTTGGCAATTTATCAGATATTCAGTCTATCACATGTCCAAATAATAGAAAATGGGAACAGGTCTACATTGAGCACTCACAGGAGACAGGTCTCTGGAATTTCTCAGGAAGAGCCTTTTGCCATTGTGGGATGGATAGAGGTGAATTATATACAAAATAGAAATCATAGATTGAAAGTATTCTGCTAAATTGACACTTGAGATATTGGATGTTTTACCTGCATTGTATTGAGTTTAATGAATCAATGAATTAGATTCTTTATACCATATGATATTACTAGAAAATGAATTGCATGCGTATTGCATTTCCTTTGTATAACATATAATATGTTTTGAAATTTGGTAAAAAACATTCGCCTTTTTATTTTTTGTTTTAATATGGATTACTCCTAGTTCTCAAGAATGGGGAAATACCCTGGAACATTGTAACTTCAAGTCAAAGGATGCCATGTGTCATATCCTATTTTCCTTGTACAGACTTGGTAATAAATTATAGGTAATTTATTTTTTATTTTTATTTATTTTCTATTGCAGCACCTGGATATGTGTAATTAAAACTGTAGTTTTCTTCAAGTATTTCATCCTACACTCAAGTTTTTTTCTTCCAAGCTTTCTAATAAATATGTAATCTATTCAATTTTGAAAAGTACTGCTGTACATCCCACTTATTTGTGGCATTTCTGAAACCCTGTGTGTCAGGGTGGATACCTTTGCCTGTAACAAGTATTGTTGTTGAATACATAACATTGGGCTACTTAGAGAACAAAGGATGTGAAGCTACACTAGCCAGATAAAGATTTTCCAGGACAATTCAAAAGAAACTCATGTACTCTCTGTGTAGGTGAATAGGGAGCATAGAAAAGAAATTCTTACACTTGAAAATGATTGAGTGTGTGTGCACATAGGTGTTCACTTATTTATCTGTTGCTATAGTTTTACACATTCATAGTTTCCAAAATCCAGAGAATCACATCCATGGGCATCGCTTTCCTATGTTGCTCTTTGGGTAATAAGAATGAAACCTGGTATTGTCCTGTGGTAGAGAAATTACTCAGAGATTCAAGTTTTTTTCTTTCAATATGTTGCTTGTTACTACCTCTAAAATTAGGAAGTCTGTTAATACATAATATATTTTAAATTATTACATATTTAATATATAACACATAATGTATAATATATTGTATAATATATTATATATAATACCTGACAGTATTATATATTCATAAGGATAAATATGACAAATGTATCAATATCCATACTTTCCAAGCCATGATTAGTTTCAGTAGAGTTAGGTGCATTACATCTCAACAGGGAAACTCTACTGAAGTTCTGATGACCTTGAGCTAGATAAGGATAATTCCTGTAAAAGGAGCTTCTCCTAAATTATGAGAAAGGATAAGTTTGGAAGTTTTTTGGGTTTTTTGTTTGTTTGCTTTTATTTTGGCCGGTCAAAGGGCCTGAACTCTGGGCCTGAGCACTGCCTTTCACCTCTTCAGCTCAAGGCTAGTGCTCTACCACTTGAGCCACAGAACTACTTCTGGCTTTTTCTACTGATGTGGTACTGAAGAATCGAATCCAGGGCCTCATGCATACAAGGCAAGCACTCTACCACTGAGCCACCTTCCCAGCCCATGTTTGGAAGTTTTTGAGAAGAGGGATTTGGCATTTGCTTTGCATCCTTGATTAGTAATGAATGGGTATTATTTTACTCCAAATTTTGTCTCCTTTTATGTTGCATAAACAGTTACACATGATCATCATTCCATCGCATATCTTCAAGTCTTCTTTTATTTCTTTTATCATTATTATGTTGTTGTTGTTGTTCTGCTGATCCTGAAGCTTGAACTCAGGTCCTAGGCAGGGTCCCTGAGCTCAAGGCTAGTACTCTGCCACTTGAGCCACAGCACAACTTTTGGGATTTTCAGCCTTGGCTTGCTTTGAGGCATAATACTCAGATCTCAGCCTCCTTGGTAGCTAAGATTACAGGTGTGAGCCAGCAGTGCCCAGCAATTCCCTCTCTTTCAGATATTATTCTAAAAGCCTCCTGTCCAAGGTCACTCCTAAGATAGTAAATGGACCTATGCCAATAGTTCCTTCAAACTCTTATTTCCTGTTATGGCTGTGGTGTGTCTTTTGCATCGTATCCTAGACCTAATTCACTGTTCCCTTTCCGATCCATGATTCTAGATGTGTTACTAATAATTACCTAAATTTTGTGGCTATAAACCCTAAATCACTCAACTATTAATTTCATTTAATTTTTTTTCAATATGATTGTTCTTCAGTACAAATCTGAGCTTATACTCACCTCTTCCATCTACCTCTTGGCATGAGCAGAGCCTGGGCATATCCTACCTCAAATGCAAGAGTTTAGCCAAAGAATAGCCTACAGTAATCCTGCCTAGGAGTCCGGACAAGTATTTGAATGCCTGAAAGAAGCAATGCATTCTGGCATGGGAAAGGGTGAGAGAGACAACAGCCTAGAGAGCAAACTGACAGTCACAACATTTAACAACTTCTCTTTTGGAGAAACTGACCTCCTGCAAAGTGGTAGTGAGATAACTCACCTAGTGAATTTTCGTATATGAAGGAAGTTGTCATGTTTCACTACACAACTCACTTGTAATCAAAGAGAGGGTCATTCTTTTGTGTCCTCCTTAGGCCCAGTCTCATTTTATCTCCATCTTAGACGTTGCTCATAGTCTGTTCCTTCCAGAAGGTCCTTGATGAAGAAAGTGTGAAAGTGTGATCTTTTGGCTTCTGACTGGCCTTGTGGGAACTGAGGCCACTTTTAGTTTTGAACCTGTTCCTTATGACATTGGGAAAGCTCATTCTCTGAATTTTGCCCTAGTACCAAATCTCTTCAAAGAAAGTCAAGGGAGATTCTGCCTGAGGGAGTGAGTTTCTCCAATTCCAAATAGGTCAATAAATAATCTGATTCTAAGACCCATCTGGAAGTCCTTCACCAGATTCTCCAAGCTGGAGTGGATGTTAGCTCAGATTCCAGGCCATCCTCATATTTCTCCAGCTCTTTCTCATGAACCAAAAGGTTACAGTTCAGTTCAGAAACAAAGATAAATGAGAGTAGCAGAAGAATCATTGGCAAGGGGAGGAATTAGAAACGTTGGGGGAAACAAGGGCTCAGAAAATCTAGGATCACTCACATCATTTGGGAATCACATCATAAGATTAGGGAATAAAAGTAATAAATTACTACCTAAATTAGTAACTCGTCTATTCTACATCACAACTGTTCTGTCGAAAGGTAGCTGTCCTAGTTGTATTTTGATGAGGGAAATGGAGCACATTCTTTCCTCACTGGGTATCTTCATCCATACCCCAGGTTGTTCTCACTCTCTACTTCTCTGTTACTATCCTTTGTTGGATTCAATCAATGACACTTGAAAGTGTTATCATTTTCAGACATGTAATTACATTTTCTTCTAATACATTTGTTATCAAATAAAACAAATTATGTGTAAATATATCTCTATGGTAAATTTTCTGCATGGCATATTTATTTGATGATATTAAGTATTATTTTTATAGTTTCATTTTTAAAACTTGAGGAAAATATTTTGTTACTATTAACAATAACTATTAGCATTTTTTGTATTTTTCCATGTCTGTGTATTTGTTATTAAACTTCTAACATTGTCTTTTTCCCCAACTGTTGCCTTCTTAAAATTTCAAGTTACAAGCTATATATGATTGTCCTGTATGTGTGCAGTGATATATTTAAATTTTGATCTGATATCCACATATTATAGGATATCATCAACCTATTTTAACTGCTCTGAAAATAAATAAGGAGGTCCTCAACTGCATGGATCAACTAGATTTAACAGACATCTACCAAATATTTCGCACAGCACCATCAGAATACATGTTTTCCTCAGAAGCACATGAGACATTTTTCAAAATAGACCACATTTTAGGTCATAAAGCAAACTTCTCCAAATTCAGAAACATTGTACTTTTTTGGGGGGGGGGTCCAGTCGTGGGGCCTGAACTCTGGGCCTGGGCGCTGTCCCTCAGCTCTTCAGCTAAGGCTAGCACTCTACCACTTGAGCCACAACACCACTTCTGGCTTTTTTCTTTTAGCTTATGTGGTGCTGAGGAATCGAACCAAGGGCCTCAGGCATGCAAGGCAAGCGCCCTACCACTGAGCCACCTTCCTAGCCCAAGAAACATTGTACTTTTACCTTGTGTTCTCTCAGACAACAAGGGAATAAAATTAGAACTCAACACCAAAAGCCACCGAAGAAAGTCCTGTAAAACATGGAGGCTGAACAACACACTGTTGAATCACCAGTGGGTCATGGAAGTGATTAGAAAGGAAATTCAAATGTTCATGCTATTCAACAAAAATTAATACACAATTACCAGCTCCTCTGGGAAACATCAAAGACAGTACTCAGAGGCAGTTTATAGCTCTGAGTTCCTACACCAACAAATTGGAGAGATCTGAAACCAACAATTTAATGACACATTTGAACCTCCTAGAAAAAGAGCAAAAAGATAAATCCAAGTCCAGTAGACAGAAACAAATAAGTAAAATTACATCAGAATTAAGCGAATTAGTTTTAAAAAATGATAAAAATAATCAACAAAACAAAGAGTTGGTTCTTTGAAAAAATTAACAAAATTGACAGACCCTTAGCAAATCTTATCAGAAAAAGGAGAGAACACAAACAAGTAAATAAACTCATAGATGAGAATGGAAACTTCACCACAGAAACAACCAATATTCAGAACATTATAAGGGAATACTTCTCAAAACATTATTTTGATAAGTTTGAAAACTTGGCAGAAATGAACCTTTTCCTGGCAGATATCGACATGCCGAAACTAAACCACAGTGAGTTAAACCAACTTAAAAGGCTCATACCAAGCATTGAAATAGAAAGAGCAGTAAGAGACCTTCCATTTAAGAAAAGCCCAGGATGACATGGATTTACAGTGGAATTCTACAAGGCCTTCAAAGCAGAGGCCTCACCAATAGTCCCTCCAATTCTTCAATGAAATTGAAAGAGAATGTTCACTACCAAACTCATTCTATGAAGCCATGATAACCCTCATCCCAAAACCAGGCAGGACTCATCAAAGAAAAAGAACTATAGGCCCATTTCTTTGAAAAACATTGATGTAAAACTTCTCAACAAAATTTTGGCCAATCGATTTAAACAATTCATCCAAAAAATCATAAACTGCGATCAAAAAATATTCATTTCAGGGTTTGAAAGCAGGTTCAATATAGTCAAATCAATTAATATGACTCGTCACATCAACAAAGAGCAAGGATTAGAACCACATGATTATCTCAATAGAAGCAGAAAAAGCATTTGACAAGATCCAACCAACCCTTTATGATGAAGTTTCTGGAAAAATTAGGAATTCATAGAACATTCCTCAACACAATTAAGACTGTATATGATAAACCTACAGCAAGCATTATAATTAATGGTGAAAAACTAAAGCCACTTCCTCTTATCTCAGGAATGAGACAAGGATGCCCACTCTACACTCCTGTTCAATTTAGCATTAGAATGCCTAGCTACAGCAATAAGACAAGATGCAAACATCAAAGGGATCCAAATAGGGAAAGATGAAGGAAAATTCTCCCTCTTTGCAGATGACATGATTTTCTATTTAAAGTATCCTACGGACTCCACTATCAAATTACTGAAGTTGATTCAAAATTTGGCAAAGTAGCAGGGTAAAAAATTAACCCTCAATAATAAATGGCTTTTCTGTATGACAACAATACGAATATCATGGGTGAAATCAGGAAGGCAACCTCATTTATAATAGCCCCACAACAAATAAGAAACCTAGGAATTAACTTAACCAATGAAGTGAAGGACCTCTATGATGAAAACTATAAAAACTTTAAAAAGGAAATCAAAAGAGAACTTTGGAAGTAGAAAAACCTCCCATGCTCCTGGATTGGAAGGATCAACATCTTGAAAATGGCAATACTTCCCAAAGCTATCTACAAATTCAATGTGATACATATCAGTATTCCAACCTCATTCTTCAAGGAAATAGAAGAGGCAATCCAAAAATTCATATAGAACAATAAAAAACCCAAATAGCAAAAATGATCCTTAACAGAAAGAACAGTGCTGGAGGAATATAAATACCAAATTTCAAACTCCACTACAAAGCCATAGTAATAAAAACAGCCTGGTACTGGCACAAGAACAGACATCAGGACCAATGGACTCGAATTAAAAACCAGAAAGGAACCCACACCTAATCTTCGATAAGGGAGCTAAAAAAATAGAATGGAAGAAAGCAGCCTCTTCTGTAAAGGCTGGTGGCTAAATTGGTGGATCACTTGTAGAAAACTAAAGCTAGAGCCTTATATAGCATCCTGCACAAGAATCAACACCAAATGTATCAAAGAACTCAGAGTCAAAGCAGACACCCTGAAAACAGTACAGAATGGAATACGAGATACCCTAGGTCTCCTTGGCACAGGCAGAAATTTTCTTAATAGAAACACAGAAACACAACAAATCAAAGAAAGGTTGGAAAAACGAGATTGCTTGAAATCACAAAGTTTCTGCATGGCAAAGGACATAGCTAGCAAGATCAATAGAAATCCCAGGTATTTGGAGAAGATCTTCACTAGCCGTACAATGGACAAGGCTCTCATATCTAAAATATACCTGAAACTCAAATAATTAAAATGCCCAACAACAAATCCTCAAAGAAACAACTGCCCAATGAATAAGTGAGCTAAAGACTTAAAGAGAAACTTCTCTGAAGAGGAAAGAAGGGTGGCCAATAGTCACATGAAGAAATGCCGTAAAAGAAATGCAAATCAAAACACCATTGAGATACCACCTCATTCCATTTAGAATGTTTATATTTAAGAATTGTAATAAAAACATGCTGGAGGAGATTTGGACAGAAGGTAACCTTACTGCTTTGTTGGTGGGAGTGTAAATTTGTTCAACTAATTTGGAAGGTAGTATAGATGTTCCTAAAAAGATTCCACTTACAGCTCCCCTATGACCCAGCAAACCCACTTTTGGGCATTTACCCAAATGATCACAAACAAAGCTATCAGCACAACTATGTTTATTGCAACATTATTTACTATAGCTAAGATGTGAAACCAAGCCAGATACCCCTCAGTAAATGAATGGATCAATAAAATGTGGTATATATACACAATGGAATGCTATGCCTCCATCAGAAAGGATGGCATTGCCCCATTTGTTATGAAATGGAAAGACTTGGAAAAAATTATGTTAAGTGGAGTAAACCAGGCCCAAAGAAACATAGGTCTCATGGTTTCCCTTATTTTCAATAACTAATATATGTCTGAGACAAGCAGAAACTGTCAGATAAGTTGATGTTAGGAGAAATTAACTCCAAGATAAGGATTCAAATGTATTTTCTTTCTCGTTATTGTTTCTAACATATGTATAAGGTGATTTCTTTGTTTCTTTGTATGTCCTTCCCCCACGGTAAAGCCTTGCTTTCACTGTATTTGATGTTTGTATAATTTCTGGAGGGGAGGGAAAAAACATATTGTTTAAATAGGGATACAGGTGGACCCATTCCAGCAATGAGATGCACAAGACTTTATGTCGAAAAACAAAATGTACAATTTTAGCTAGGAGGTGGGGTGGGGGAAGATGGAAGGGATGGGAAGGGGAAACAAAGGTGGAGGCAACAAGGTTTGATAAAAAATGAACTCATTACATTGCCCATGTAATTGTAACCCTTCTGAAAGGTACGTTCACAATTTTTAAAAAAAGAGACAAAAAAATCACCACTATGGTTTCTTGTGAAAAGACAGAAGAATACAATCAGTTTCTCAAGGAAATTAACCCATAACTTGCAATATTGTCAATTTCATAAATGATGTAAGAAGACAAGAACAAATTTCAACTCAAAGTGTATGATATAAAATTTACTTTGTCTCCTGTAAACAACGTTTCAATTCTATCTATGTCTTCTTCCCAAAGTGATTAGTATTTTATTCTAATCATATTTTTAAATTAACTTTAAGTAGTTGTATAGAAATTGCTGTTTGATAAAGCAGTTTACGTATAGTAATTTGTGTGGTTTTTTTTCTTTTCTTTTTTCTTTCCTGAGGTTTGAAATCTGGGTCTGGGCGCTGCCCCTGAGCTCCTTTGGATGAACGCTAGAACTCTTTCACTTGAGGCTCAGCAGCACTTTCAGATTTTTCTGAGTTTTAATTGGAGATAAGTATCTCATGGACTTTCCTGCCAGGGTAGGCTTCAAACCTCAATCCTCAGCCTCCTGAGCATCTAGGACAACAGGCGTGAGCCTCTAGTACCCGGCTTAATAAAATGCATCATGTTTATTTTTGGCTAGTCCTGGGGCTTGAACTCAGGGTCTTGGCAATGTTCTTGAGCTTCTTTTCATCACGTTAGCACTCTATGACTTGTCATAGTGCCAATTACAGATTGTTTTGTTTATGTAGTACTGAGGAATCAAACCCAGGGCTTCACACATGCAAGAAAAACAGTGTACCAGTAAGACACATTTCGTGGCTAATACAATGCACCTTGAGGTTCATTATCCCTCATTCCTCTCAATCCTATCTCATCCCTCAATTTACATAATTTTGTAGAATATTCACTGACTCACAATGTCATAGTCACTAAGATGATATGTCACAGATCAAAATTTATTGATAGTCTTATTCATCAATATACTAAACTTATTGATTACAGAATTCTGTGATTTTAAATTTTAAATTATCACTCAGATTCACCCACTACTATTCTAAACTTTTTCCTAAGATGAATGCAAATGCAATCTGTAAATATTCGATGAAGTACAATGATTCATAGAACATCTAAGAGTTGGACTATGAACATCACCTTCAGTTCTAGAATATTTTATCTTCACTGCTCTATCAAAATACTCCAATATTTATTAATAGCCACTTCCTGTCATCATTTCAACCTACCCTCCACTTGACCAACCATTACTTAGTCTACCACTACAGATGTGCCAATGTTAAAAAGCTCACATAATTAGAGAATGTAATTTATTTTATCCATTTCTCCCATGCAATATTAGTGCTTCCCAAGTAAGTAAGTCCATGTAATTTTTTTCATGGATAGAGAATATTGTTTTATATGCATGTGTATAACTGTATAATGTCCTCAATGGGAATTTCAATATTTTATTTTGTTATTGTAAAGGGTTTTGCTATGTATATTCTTGTACATGTGTCTCACTTGACATAAGTTGACATATATTTTGTATATAAAATTATGATTGAAAATGCTGGATCATAGAGGCAACTCTATATGTAATACCTTAAAAATTGTCAGTATGTTTAACAAATTGACAATATCACTTTAAGTGCCAAGCACCAATGTATAAGGATTCCAATTTCTACATAGTGGTTCTTCAGGGATATCTTATTGTTGTTTCTATTTCCAATAATCTCTATATGTATGCTATGGCTAGGTAGAATATGACCTTCTCATATGTTTGTATATTATTACAGAGATATGTATTTGGATATTTTGATAACTTATTTAGGAAGATTAAAGTTTTTCATTGGCATTAATATTTAAAAGCTTATGAAAATTTCTAAAAAACACCTGACCATCACTCTTTGACTCATTGACAAAGAAATATAAACTGGAATGTATTTCTCCGTCCAATATTAAAGCTGTTAGTGTAAAATTGTTATGTTTGTAAAGGAAAGATTACACAGCTCAATGGGTCTGTAAGGCACTCGATTAGATTCACATAATTATTATTAAGGAATATTTAATAAGGAGTAAAACTAAATATTTGTGGAATGACATTCTCTTTAATAAGAGGTGATAGGTAGACAGTATTGGGGAGAATTAAAAAATGAGCATTGACTTAAACATAACAATTAATTCAAATATTAACTTCATGCAAGATTAAAACCTGGCATATAAAACAAAAAGATTGATGTCAATATAAAGCAAAGGAAGATGTCTTTACAATTTTGGAGATGAAGCATTCTTAACTTAGGCATTAAAATTATAGGAAAGGAAAACTTGATATATTAGAACTCAAGAAAAGTGTAAAGTAATTTGGTCTGTGAAAGCCCATATACAAGTAGTGAATAGAATTTGGGAGCAGAGGGCTCATGTATCTCACCTTAGCTACTTGGGAGGCTGTGATTTGAGTATTGCTGTTTGAACGCAGACCACAAAATAAAGTCCCTGAGAATCTTATCTGTGATTAATCAGCAAAAAAGCAGAAGTGAGGCATTACTCAAAGGATAACTTGTTAACAAAACAACAAATCTCAGGGACCCTGTATTCAAACCCCAGGACCATACACACATGTACAAATGGAATAGTAGTAATAATAATATTGATGATAATGATGATGATGATGATGATGATGATGATGATGATGATGATGATGATGATGATGATGATGATGATGATGATGATGATGTAGGGTACCCATAGTCAAGGATGAAATATTTGCAAATACTATAACTGAAGGATGCCTCATATCTATATTCTACATAGAATTCTCAAAACCTAATGTTTAAAAAAATCTATTAGAAACCAGCAAAATATATCTTGTGAAAAATAACCACAAGAAAATCATCATCAGTCATCAAATAAATACACATTAAAACTAAAATGACATCATAAAACATGTATGAGAATTACTCCACATAATACAATAATGACCATACTAAATACTATCAAGAAACAGAGAAACTGGATGCAGGCAGGAATGTCAAATGGGAAAGCCACTACTAAAAATATTGTGACAGGTTCCTAGAATATGAAATATGCAAGCACGCACAGTATAGCACAGGAATTGAGCTCTTTAGGCTTTGTCTCATAGAAATAAAATGTAACATTCACCCAAAGGCTAAAACACAGAGATGTTTAGCAGCATTACTTCCTCTAGTCAAAGAAATGGAAATCAATTCAGTCTTTCTTCAGGTGAATGGGAAACAAATTGTGCTACATTCTCTATGACAGAACCAAAAGGCAACTCGAGTGAATACAATACAATATTAAAGCATACAATAACTAGAAATAATCTATCATATATTTGAAGGCAATCTTAAAAGCTTATTTATTGCATGATCTAGAAGTAGGAGAAAAAAATTGCGGTGGTTGCCAGGATGAAATAGGATTGGGATGGAACAAAGAGAAGTAGTGCGTTTAATAATAAAAGGGAAGCATGAGAAAGACTCATTTTTGGTAAAGAAACGTATGTGTAAATATGGTATATTCATATAGAGTTGATAAAATTATATTGGACTTAATATGTGCGCAAAATAATTAAAACTACTGAAGTCTGCATAAAGTACTTGTGAAATATTAATGTCATACTTGTGATTTCATGCTATAAATATTTAAAGAAACCAGGAAAATTATTCCAGGGATATCTCTGTGTTCTTCTTATAACTTCATAAAGATCCATACTAACCTCAATAGAATTTAATGATATCTAGAAAACAGAAGTCAATATAGAAAGTTTACATTGAAAAACAGTCTGAGTCCAAGCTTGAGCTGAAATATACCCTGCTAATTAGAAGGCAGAGATTTAGAAGACATATCAGGGCCAATTTTGACAAAAAATAAAAATAGTGAGAAATTACGAAACCAATGTAAGCTAGATATAGTGTAATTTCCCTGTTATCTCACGTTTGTGGAAGTCATTGCTCACGAGAGGCTTGGACAGAAAAATAATCTAAAGTGTTAGAGTCTTAGCAACTTCAAGCACCAGTAGTGCCAAAGGAAAAAACGAAAAAGAAGAAAACAGAAAAGGAACGGAAAGGACAGAAAAGGAAACTATATCCATTTCATATTTGTTTTTTGTCAATGGGTACAAGAATTGAAAATATTTTGTTTACTTTTTGAAGATTCAGGCCTCTCTAAAATGAAAGTATTTATTTCAAGTAACTATTGTATTACTACTATTTATTAAATTATTATTAGGCCTTCTTGGAGATTGACCAGCTCTCTTGTAAAGTTTGGAAATTGTTTATGAATTCTTCAATAGTTAGCTATTCTACTTTTCATCTTATCTTTTCTCTCCCACCGTGTATTTTAGTTTGTGTTGAAAACTTTCCTCAATTTTATCTTCTAAACTTAGAATGTTGCTGTTGAGTTTATATAGAAGTCGGTTGTTTCTATGACATCTTTTAAAATTATATGCAGATATATGAACTTCACATGTATGATTGATTATTAGAGTTCATTGCAATAAGCAACATTTTATTTGGTCACATGCACATACGTATTGAGTCATTGTGATCCTCTCCTAAGAATAGCTTCCAATCTTCTTGCCATGTAAATGCTCAGAATGCAGTTAGTTAATCATGTCCAAGAGGAATTATTTGTCGTTTACTATCTATTGGATTAACTTGTAGTTTTATGGACATCGTGTAGTTATTTCAAATGAGGAAAACCTTGCAGCATATATTTAATTGGATCTGGCTTATTTCACTTAATATCGTTTTCCAGTCTTTCCATTTCCTCAGGAATGGGTAATGCCATTCTTTCCAAAGGAAGCAGAGAATTTCATCAATACAACAGAATTGAAGGCCCAGAAATGAAGCCACTCCTATAGGTACATAATCTTTGATAAGTAAGTCAGAAACCCAGGATGGAAGAAAGACAGCCTCTTCAAAAAAAATTGTGCTGAGGGGCTGGGAAGGTAGCTCAATAGTAGAGTGCTTGCCTTGCATGCCTGAGGCCCTGGGTTCGATTCCTCAGCACCACATAAGCAAAAAGAAAAAAGCCAGAAGTGGGGCTGTGGCTCAAGTGGTAGAACGCTAGCCTTGAGCTGAAGAGTTGAGGGACAGCGCCCAGGCCGAGAGTTCAGGCCCCACGACTAGACCCCCCCCCCCAAAAAAAAAAAACAATTGTGCTGAAAGAATTGTCTGTACACAGAAAACTTTAGTTAGATCCTTATATATACCCCTGCACCAGAATTGATCCCAAATGAATCAAAGACCTCAATGTAAGTCTGGATAACTTGAGAAAGTGACAGGAAGAGTTAGGGGAAACATGAGGGCTCCTTGGCACAGGTCAAAATTTCCAAAGTAAGTTTGGGTAAATGGGATTACATCAAACCAAATCAATCATTTGTCAGACTCAAAAGCCATGAAGAAAAAAGAGATAGTGTAGCACAGATTTATTAGGGAGCAAACCTACATATGAGAGCCTCAGCCAATGCTAAACCTTTACTCCTTTATCTACCTAGGTTATTTGTAGTGGGTTTACATGAATATAAGAGTTTTCTTGTGGAGAATAGGAAGACCATGATAAAACATAGATAGCATGTGAAATGAGTTGTAGCTGAAAAAAGGGTGGGATTTAGGCAGGGGGTGTAGTTCAAAGCCTTGGCTTGGTGCCAACTAAGTAAGGTATAGCTGCACAAAGGAAGAGGGATAAAGTAGGAGTGGTTATAAACAAAAGCACTGATCAGAAGCCTCAAAATAAGGACCCCAGTCTGTGTGGACCAGTCTCTAATGAGGTTTTAAAAAAAAAATTAACAAGCACTCTTTTAGATTTTTGCAGAGCGGGATGGTGCATAGTCACAGGCAAGGTCTGCACTGTCAGGTAGTCCAGTCTTCTCTTTCACATGTTACCCAATAGCCAAGTTTCAACACAAATGACTACAATGAGATTGTACAAATGAGACTGTGACTTTTCCCTCTCATGAATCAAAATTCTGTCAAATGATTTCTGTCTGCAAGATGTTTACACATTTCTCATGATCTTTCCTATTTTGTCTTCATTATTGATGCTCATACTACTTTTTTGTTGTTGTCTTGTGTGTATTTGCCATTTTTAGGGCTTGAACTCAATGTTTAATGGTCTCCTTCATATTTTTTGCTCATGGATGATGACACTCTATTCCTTGAGCCATATCCTCACCTTCTGCTTCTTGCTGGATAATTCCAGATATTTTTTTCATATTTTTGTCTGTTTGCACTGACATTGAACTAAAATATTCAGGTCTTAGCCTCCTGAGTTTCTAGGATTCTACACACGAACAGCTAACACCAAGCTTTGCTATACTGTTATGTTAATTATGTGTTAGAAGAAAGTGGAAGTATATTTGTTTTAAGTGTGCAATTTTCAAATACCAGTTTTAATGAACTTGATATAATGCAACTGTTATCAATTTTAACAGTGAAATATATGAATGTTACACATTCTCAAAGAAATATAATTGAAAACAAAAGGCATAATTGTTTTCTTAGAACAAGTAATGGAACCATGAATTTCATTCACATTATAATTCATGTTTTATATAACTTTAATTAGCATCGTTCCATGACTAGGTTCAATTCCTCTGTACCACAGAAAAAGAAAAATCCAAAAGTGGCACTGTGACTTAAGTAATAGAATGCTAGCCTTGAGCAAAAGAAGCTCAGGAACATGCCCAGAACTTGAGTTCAAGCCCCAAGATTGGCAAAAAAATAAGTAAGCCTGATGAGACATATTCTTCTGGGAATCAGAGGAGGGCCGAGTTTATAGGTAAGAGGTAGGGTAGAGGGTAGATGATGGTGGTTAACCTCTGTAAGCTACTCAGAAGGCTGAGATCTGAGGATCCCAATTGCAAGCAGGAAAGTCTATATGAGACGCTATTCTCTAATTAAACACACAAAAAGCCAGAAGTAGAGCTGTGGTTTAAGTACTAGAGTGCTAGCCTTGAGCACAAAAGCTCAGGGATCAGATAGCATCCAGGCCATGAAATCAAACCCCAGAACTGGCACGCACATGCACACACACACACACACACACACACACACACACACACACACACACACACACACACACACAAGATAGAGCATTTCCCAGTCAGCCTGCACAAGTTCTATCTCTAGAAACTCAATATTAAAAAAAAAAAGATAGAGAAGGGAAGGAAAGACTTGCTCCAGGAGGTGATATAAGCAGTGCCAAAATTCCACAGGAGTTCTAAGATGTGGATTCAGGGCAGAGGGCCTCAGGCAGAAGATACAGCATGGGCAAAGGTCCTGAGGTATGGTGTAGAGCAGATGGTGTGGGTGGAATGAAGGTTCTGTGGCTTCAGGCAAGTATGGCAGGACATTCAAGGCTGAGTCACAGGTAGGGCAGAGGGTGGGGTCCCAGAATGGGGCCCAGGGTGAAGATTAGCTTAGCTTTTTTACCAGGAACCCCATCCTTTTCCTGTGGCTGGAAGCTTATTTTTAACAGCTCCTGACCCTCAGACCTCTTTTGCATGTAGGATTCAGGGCAAATGCAGGGAAGAACGCTTGCTTAAGAAAAGCTTCTAGCCCAATGCCACCAGTGGCTCAACCCCTGTAAATCTTAGTTACTCAGGAGACTGAGATAGAGATCGTGTGTCAAGCCATCTCTGGGGAAGAAAGTTAGTGAGACTCTTCTTGCCGATGAACTACCAAAAGCTAGAAATGGAGCTGTGGCTCATGTGGTAAAGTGAAAACCTTGAGGGAAAAAGTTAAGAGACCAGAGCTCAGACCCTGAGTTCAAGCCCCAGTACTGGCACAGAAAAAAAAGAAAAGTTTTCAGGAGCTCCTAGTCCACTGTGGTGAAAAGCCATATCAGCTGGGCACTGGTGGCTCACAACTGTCCTCCTAGTCCTCAGAAGACTGAGATGTGAGGACCACGGTTCAAAGCCAGCCTAAGCAGGAAAGTCCGGGAGACTCTGATCTCCAAGGAACCTCCATAAAACCGGAAGTGGCTCTGTAGCTCAAGTGGTAAGCTGAAGAGCTTGGGGATAGCGCCCAGGCCCAGAGTTCAAGCACCATGACCAACCTCTGGCCTGCTTGTACCTTACTCTCTGGCTCTAAGCAGAGTACTTTCCAGTGGGCCCCTAAGGGTCTCCCAATGTCTAGGTGTCCTACAAGTATTGAGAGCAGCCTGTTTGGAGGCCATTGCCTACAGAGCAAGACACAATACCAAAGAAGGGTGGAGCCTTGGGGCATGGAGATAATCAGAATGGCATCTATCATGGATGTAATGTGGATCTGAGCAGTAAATTGAAGTCTCAGACCACAGTTCTGAGCCGGGAGGGGAAGAAGCTACAAGATGTCACACAAGGTAATGCCCACTCATGCGGATATCACACGAGTGAATTTGACAGGCACACCTTGGGCAGGTGTTGTGTTGGGCTCATGAAAGACTTGTAGTCTCAGGAATCCACAGCCGGCTGGCTGGTGCTTGTAGCAGCCTCTGTCCCTGAAGTCCCAGGGCTCAGAGGCCTGCTTTCCTCTCCAGTGCTCAGGGGCACATGAAGGTCTGCAATCTTGGGTCAACTACAAATGAACATCCATAGTGCCCTCCCCTTGGTCCTGTGGCCCAGTGCACAGATGGAGGGACAGGTTCCATGGAACTTACTATCATGGCCCAGACCCCTCAGCCCAAGAAGTATTTAGGGAGAAACCACTTGATATGCCTGTAGAGTTTACTGTGACAATGCCTCAGGACTGTCCCCAGTTCTAGCTCAGCTAGCATGAGATTGTGACATCACCATCCCATTGTGAAATCACAAATCCATATGACCTCATCACCTATATGGCATTACCAACTATTTGTGACTTCAAAACAATACTATCTCATGTAATGGTAACATTATATTGCCAATGGGATATCTCTGTCCCATCGCATTTCCACCAATCTATTATGGACTCATAATATTTTACAAAATTCATGGCCTTTCTGACTTCTAGCTCCTTATGTGAACTCGGATCTTCATTGTGATCTAGTAATATCACCATTACTTGGATTACTTGGATAGTGACATCACTATCCAAGTGTGACCTTATCCCCCTGTGACATCACAAACCCATTGTGACGTCATATTTCCACAGTGATATCACGATCACCTTGTGACATACCAAACCTGTTGTGACCACTTAGCACCTTTGAACAAGCACATGGTGTTTGTGACATCACAGTCCCTTTGGGTAATTATATCCTCATTGTACCATTGTACCATTGCAAATGCTTTGTGACATCATCTCCAGAGTGAGATCACATTATTGTTAGGATAATATCAGCCCATTGTGACATCCCAAAATGACAATGACATCATAGCAATATGACATCACATTTTCATTGTGAGGTCATAGAGACAATGTGATTGCCTATTCTCTAATTTCATTCTATCTCAAATGTGGCATATACTTTGATTTCAGAAACCCATTGTGACCACATCACCATTGTGACATTACAATCCCTATGTGACCTCATATTGACATTGTGATATCATTAATGCAATGTAACATCACAAACCTGTCTTGTCCTCATAAATTTTGTAATAAGTGATTATCTTGACCTGGGCTGGATGCGCAGAACTAAATTCAGCCTCAACCATGAACCCTCAGAACTCTAAAGAGCAGCCCAGCCATTTGTTAACTGGTCTGCAAAGAACCATCCCCCAAAATAATGATCTCCAAAACTCCACACTTCAAAGGCAAGGCTTTTTCCTTTCCTTTCATCCTCCTTCTCTCCAGACCTGTCCTACATTTCAAGTCTTTTCATTTTTTCCTTCCATCATTCCCTTCTCTTCGGGCCGCTCTACTCTTGACAGTCCTACCCTGCCCTATCCAGGTGGCCAGCTGCCATCCTTCACCTCCTGCTCTCCCTCAATTTCCTTTCCGCTCAGGTCTTTACATTCCTACAGTCTCATCACTTCTTTCTTTCCAGGCCTTTCCCTTCTTTCTCTTCCCTTCTGTTGCTCTGAACATACAGCCTATGTATAGGCTGTGACCTTCCCCCACTGTGATGTTTCCTGCATAAGAGTTTCAATCATCACTTCCAAATGTTCATGCCCAATCACTTCTTGGCAGCTCACCCTGTGTGGCATGACATCCTATCTCCTTCAGCAGCATGTCCTGCCCACTACAGTGGCATGCAACCCCCCGCTCTGGTGGTCCAGACCAAGAGGCCACGATGACTATCTGTTCCCGTGGATTATAGGGGCACTGCTGGTTTTTACAGTGTCCTCATGGTGGTCTAGTAGCAATTGAAATTGGACAAATAATTGTGATATTACAAACTCGTGGCATAACTAATCCATTATGACCTCATCATCATTGTGACATCACAAACCCATTGTGACATCACATTGCTGTTTTGACACCAGGATCACATTGTGACATCCAAAATCTATTATGACTTCTTATATCCTTTGAAAAAATACATAGCTTTGTGACATGACATTCCCTTTGTTTACTCAAATCCCCACTGTGAAATATTGACAATTGAGAATCAGAGGACATTTTAACATCAAAAAGTGTTTGTGAGTTCATCACAATTGTGACATCACATTGTCATTTTGACAACATCTGCTCATTGTGAAATCATAAAACTAAAATGATATGATAGATTTAGAAATTCACATTGAACTTGTGACATCATAGACACATTATGAATGCCTTTCCTGTGATTTCATTATATTTAAAATGTGGCCTGTAGGTTGATATCATAAACAAATCGTGAACTCATAACCATTGTGACATTACAATCCCTTTGTACATCACGTTGCCACTGTGATATCACAATATCACATAACCCACCGTGACATCACAAACCTATCCTGTCATCATAACTTTTGTGACATGCTGCAATTCTAATATCAGGCCTTTTTGTCCTCATAATCTCTTGTCGACCTCATTAAATTACACATATGACATTTGATATTACAAATTCCCGTTATATCATGACCATGGTGATATCACACTGCCAGATTTCATAACCACTGTGACAAATTCTGACATCACAAACCTTTTAGGATTTCAATATATTCGTGACAACACATACTTTTGGAGAAACCAAAGTCCTTTTGTAAACTCATATACTCATTGTAAGTTAAAGACAATTGAGAACCATCCTGTCATTTTGACATGCCCAACACACTGTGATATCACCAATCTTTTGTGACTTCATCACCAATGTAGCATCATCAACTAATTTTGACACCAAAACAATAGTTTGACATGATGTAGTGAGTTGACATTGCCATGGTGATATCACTGTCCCATTGTGTATTCACAAACCTAATATAACCTCATAACATTTTTAAAAATTCATGTTCATTAAGACTTCAAGCTCCTACTGTGAACTTGTATGAACATTGTGAAATACTAGCAGTTGAAATTGGAAATGTGTTTGAGATACTACAAAATCATTATGACATCAAAGACCTGTTGTGACCTCATCACAACAATGTATCATAAAGCTATCATGACCCCTAAGTATTTTGAAAACACATATGATACTTGTGACATCACAGTCCCTTTGGGTACCCATATTCTCATTGTGAACACATGATAATTGAATTCATGTATGCCATTGTAACATCACAAACCTTTTGTGACCCAATCACCAGTGTGACAACACATATTCATTATGACAACATTACCACCTTGCAACATCACCAATTTTCAATAATCTCATAGCATTATGACATTAAATTATCATTGTGATGTTATAGACACATTGTAAATGCCTATTCTCTTAGTTCATTCTATTTCAAATGTGGCATTTGGGTTGATATCAGAAAACCATCGTGATCTCATAAATATATGGCATCACAATTACTTTGTGACATCACAGTGTCATGGTGATATCACTAACACACTGTGACATCACAAACCTGCCCTCTTCTGTCGGGTCTTCATCCATCCCATGAAAGCTGGACAGGGTCCGAGGAAAGCTAAGTGCGGCTGCTCACCCGTTCCCCAGCCTCTCTTAGCCCATGAGACAATCAGATGCAGGGAGTCAAGTCAAGAAGGAACTCGTTTATTAACACAGAGCAAGACCTTTTTAAAGCAAAAGACTGCGTGGGAGGAGAAGAAATGGAACTAATCATTTACTGTAAAGGTCACACCTTATCATGTACCTAAGCTTCCACAAGCTGTTTACACAAATCAGGCTCTGCTCAATCAACTTCCTCTCAGGGCCATCTTTGCTGCCTGGGTGCCCTACAGATTTCCCCTTTTTGTTTTAATGGCAGATACACCTCTCAGTTAGTTATCCTTTTCCTCTCCTCTGTAAAGGTTATTTTAACAGGATTACATTGGTGAGAATAGCATTGGCTATGCAAGGAGTTTGAGGCAAGTCTGGGGGGCGAGATTCGCCAGACAAGGATAGGGCCCTTGTGTGTTATACAAGAGCCCGTCCCAGTTACCTCACATCCCCAACTAGCACAGTAATAAACAGCTGCCCCACTGCAGTTAGAAATGTCCGAAGCAGTTTGATTAATTTCGGGGCATATAGAACAGTCATTATCTCTCCCTCTTCAGAACATGGGAGCAGCTTTGGTATTGGGAATTCCACACATGCAACACGGTGCATCCTCGTGGGTCCCCACTCTCAGGCCATTCTACTATAGTCTAGAGAAACAAGGAAAATTTAAAACAAACTCTACAGACATAGCAAAGCAATTCCGGGCACCTGGTGTCTTTCAAGTAAGCCAGTTCTTTGTACCTTCAAGCGAGTACAGGAGTCAAGATGACTTTCAGTATTACTGTTGGCTCCCAACACCCCGTCTTTGTTTAAAGAAGGGAACCCGCCTGTCTTAGGTTGGGTGGATCGTCTTGTCTGTCTTACCCTTCATCAGGAACTTCTTCAGAGCAAAGCTAAAGGCCCTGTCTTAAGTTGGTCAGACTGGCACCCCCACTTACCCATATCTGGCTGCTGTTCCTCTTGGGGGAAATTTATAACTGGCTGGCTAAACTCATAATATGTTTGCAGTGCACATATAATGCAAGGAAGGCATAGAAAAAACATCAGCAAAAGCATTCCCAGGCCAAGCAATGTCATTAGCAGTGCTTTAACAGTCAGGGATGGGATAGCAGTCTTTGCCATTTCAGAGTCCAGAGGTGGGGCTTGTAAAAGGAATATTAGAGCAGGTAGCATTAAAATAAATAGCTCCTACAGAAATATTAAATGGTCCATATGTAATGACATAAGGTGGTGATCAAAATGAAGGTCAAGCCACCAGGTCGAAGGGACAGCTTCTCTTGTGGAGCTATGTCTGCATTGCCAGCGCTGATCACTCTCCAGGTCACCCATTGAGGTTGATGGATTCCATAGCCATTGCCAGGGCTGGGAGGGTCAGAAGAGCCAACAGCTTGAGTATCACCATCTGCAATTGTAAGAGAACACAAGAGCTTCTCAAGGGTTGATTGCCCTTGGGAATGGTTAGTTATCTTTCTTGCTTTCCCTCCTTTAAACACAAGCCTCTGCCACCATAGCCATTTTTCTTTCCTTGTTGGTTAGTTTACACTTAGGCTTCCTCCCATATAGAGGAAATGGGAAAAACTTTAAGGTTCTTGGCAGGGATCCAAATGGAGGCTATCACCTCTGTGGGAAAAATGTATCCAAATCCCCTGTCCATGGTAACTAGCAGGTCAGGTCCTCTCCATTGTTGTGTCAGGGGGTCCTTCCACCTGAATTTCACTTGGGGCTTAGGGTTTAGTTATCCCCTGTGCTTCTGAAATATGGATTCAGATGCCCATTTTGGAAAACTTAAAATGTTAATGGCAAACAAAGGTATCTGTAACTGTATATGGGGGCTAACTCCCACTTTTTGTTTTAATAATTGCTCCTTAGGACATTGGTGATTTCTTTCGATAATTGCTTGGCCTTGGGGATTATAGGGAAATCCTGTAGTATGATTAATGTGCCATTTGTCGAAAAACTCTGACATTGCTTTACTAACAAAAGAGGGTCCATTATCTGTTTTAACTTGTGCTGGTAGACCCAAGGTTGCAGAGCATTGAAGAAAATGTTCTTGTGAATGTTTAAGTCTTTCTCCTGTATGTGCTGTGGGCCAGCATGCTCCTGAGTAAGTATATATACAGACATAGATATATTTAAACTTACCATATGCTAGAAAATGAGCAATGTCTGTTTGCTAGTATTAAGGCCTCTGGGATTTACCACTGGTGGTTGTAACGGGGGTACTTTTAAGAAGGGCTGACATGTTTTGCAGGTATGTACTATCCTTTTGAGGTCCTTTACAGGAATCTGAGGAAATCTATGTTCAACACCTTTCCAGTTAAGTGGGTGAAATCATGCAAACAGGTAGCCTCTTGTAACTTTAATACTTGTGGGCCTGTAGCTAACTGGTCTGCCCAATTATTGCCTAGGGATAAAAACACAGGAAGTTTTGAATGCCTTCTCAAATGTTGAATATGAATAGGGGCTCCTCGCCCTTCTAATAGACCCTTAAGGGTAACCATAACAGGGGAAATAGGGTTTTCACCCAGCTTAACATATGCCTGGGGAATATGGGGGAACGAGTTAATAATATATAGGATATCAGAAATACAAATTAAAGGGTTTTTGAATGTCCTGAAGGGCCATAATTATAGCCAGCATTTCTTTATATTGTGCTAACCCTTGACAAGGTTGAAATCTTTCTTGGCTCGGGGTCTTTTGTTGCTCCTCAAAGGCTGCATAGGCAGAGCCTGCTTTACCTTCATCAGTAAAAACATGGAGTGCACCAGGAAGAGTTGTAGGAGAAAATAGAGAAGGCATTTTGAGAGGAAGTCACCATAATATGAGAGTCCATTTGGATGGCCCATAATGGCAGTTACTTTGGCCTAGGAATCCCTCCACAAAGAGATCAAGATGAGCATTGCCTCGAGTGAGCCAATCAACTTCTACCATCCAAAAAGGAAAAACAATGGAGTGAGGGTAGAGGCCATAATGCCTTTTGGCTTGGGTCCTTCCCTTGACAATAGCATCTGCAAGTTGGCCTGCCTGAGAGTACACCCGAGGTGTGCCCCCCAGTGGAGTATGAACCACTCTAATGGCTCCCCCCTTTGAGTTAAAACTGCAGAAATCAATGTAACACCTGCAAACAACCAAAGGAAAATGGGCTCAAAAATAGAATACCCCTTCAGGTAAACTTCATCCAGGGTTTTTTGGAACTGCAAAAATATTGCCCGATGACTGTCTGAAATTGTAATAACTTCTTGGGGCATTCTGTCTTTTAGTAGAGCATATAAGGCACAAGACTATCTTTAGGGAGAGGAACCCATGCCAACAGCCAACTGATTTCCCCTAAAAGGCTCTGAAGTTGGGTTAAGGTCAGAGAGGCTAGAATGTCCAGCAAAGGCTTAATGGAGCTGGCCTGAGTCAAGGTAATGTGGGACACAAACACCTTAAAAGGAGGTACCTTTTGAATTTTATTGAGGGCTATGGTAAACCCCCATTTTTAATATGGTAAGAACATGGGCCAGAAGGCCCTCCAGGTGGCCCGGGTCTTGGTGCCCCTGAATTATATCATCCATGTAGGCATAGGCAAGGGAGGTATCTGAACCCAGCACAGGCCCTAAAAGTGTGGCCAAGTATTGTTGGCAAAAGTCCGGGCTATTGGCCATTCTCTGTGGCAGCACCGTCCATTCAAACCTCCGATCAGGCTGGGAAAAATTAAGAGAAGGGATGGAGAAAGCAAACTTCTCACAGTCATCTGGATACAGGTGATAGAAAAAGAAAAACAATCTTTAATATCAATCACAACTAAGGTATATTCTGAAGGTAGAGTGGGAGTCCAGGGCATGCCTCTTAGGGGCGTTCTTACTAACTCCATCCTTTCATTTACCTTACTTATATCTTGGAGTATATGCCAAGCCCCAGAAGGCCTTTTGAATAACAGATACGGGTGTGTTCCAAGGACTAATAGAAGGACATACGTGCCCAAGGTTCATCTGTTCCTTCACCAAAAAGTGGAGGGGTACAAGTTTAGGTTTGGTCAACGGCCACTTCTCCACCCAGATAGGGCTTCTGGGTTTCCACTTAATGGGAGGTACTCGAGAGCAGTGGCCTTTATGATTCGGGGTGCACCTGAGTGGATCCCCTATGTTCTTCTCTGTAATTATGAAAGTTAAAAATCCTTTTCCTTAACTCTTCTAGAGTTTTAGCCTTTGTGCTTCTTCTCCATCCAGAATATCATCATAGGATTCTTGATGGTCTGTAGTGACCACGGCATCCATTTATCTTAGCATGTCTTGCCCAAGTAAATTGGCGGTGAGGTTTTTGCCACTAAAGGGTATATCTTTCCCTGTTCTCCATCTGGGCTAGTCCATTTGATAAGGGCAACCATCTCTTTGGACTGGGAATTGCCCTCTACCCAAATATTGGGGTCCTGGGTGCAAGCTTCCAGTCCAAGGGCTGTATTAACGAGCTTGTGGTTAATACTCTGTTGGACTCAGTCTAAACTCAGCTAGAGGCTCCCTAGGTTTTTGTCTCACTCCTGCTATGGGGGATTCAGTGGGCCCATCATCCAGTTTGTACCATGCAACAAGTCTTGCCCGTCTCACCTGGTCACAGTACTGGCCAGGTATTGTGGCCTGTTGGATGCCAGTGGAGTACCTTTTCCCTGTCCCTGTTAGCATGGCATAAGTAATAGGTATTGCGGGTTGTGCCTGCTGGTTATTCTCCACCTGCACTCTGCATTCCTCCTTAAAGAAGGCACACCATTTAATAAACTGAGAACTGGTGAGGAGGGCTTTGGCCACATCCCACCAGACACACAGGTGATAAGCAATGTCATGTAATAGAGTCTGGGCCCAAGGGGAGTTCGGGCCATCCTCCACCACAGCCTTGTGGAGCTCTTTCAGATCCTTAGCTTCTCATGGATACCATTCCAAGGGCATATTACTTCCTGGTGCCAGATTGACTGGATAAGCTTGGGGAAGTGAATCCTGTGGCTTAAGGTCTGGACTCCTATGTGGCCCTTCCCTTAAATGTCAGGAGTCCAAGTAGGTTTTTTCCTAGCCCTTGGCCCCTCTATAGAAGGTTGGTAGGGGTCCAGGTCTTGCAGGTCCCTCTTGCAGGTCCCATAGGGCGCCTTACCTCCCCACCTCCAATCAGGGGAATAGTGTGGGGACCTAGCACCGTCAAGGGCACCCGAGTCATAGGGGGTAACGTTCACGCTCGTTTTGAATTCCACTGTGCATGTTTTGATGCATTCTCAGTGGAATTTGACCCATTCCATTTCCTTCTCACTTCCCAAGTCCTCCTTTATTCCCTCTTGGCCCAATGTTGCCTCCTCTTCCTTCTTTTGTGAAATAGCATTACCCGTACTAAGGGTTTCACTTACCCTGAGAGAGTGCTTAGTCTCAGCTGGTATCTTTTCTTTTCGAGCCCCATTTGGGGAGCCAGATATCAGGTCTTCGTTTGTCCCACAAAAGACGGACAGGGTCCAAGGAACGGTAAGTGCAGCCGCTGGCCCGTTCCCCAGCCTCCCTTAGCCCAAGAGACAATAAGACACAGCGGGGATTCAAGTCAAGCAGGGACTCATTTATTAACACAGAGCAAGCCCTTTTTAAAGCAAAAGACTGCGTGGGAGGGGAGGAAATGGAACCAACCAATGACTGTAAAGGTCACACCTTATCATGTACCTAATCTTCCACAAGCTGTTTACACACTGAAACAAATCAGGCTCTGCCCACTCAACTTCCTCTCACAGCTATCTTTGATGCCTGTGTGACCACACTTTCCTCATAAGTCTTGTGAGTGCTCCAATTGTTATGTTTTAGGCCCTTTATGAGCTCATAAACTTTTTTCAACCTTATAATTTTTCAGTTATCAGAATTTTTCAGATATCAGAAATCCACTGTGACATCATGACCATTGTGACATCATACTGACAGACATCATGACCATTGTGTCACACTGTGACATCATAATCCTCTTAGGACTTCAACACATTTGTGACAACAAATGCTTTTGTAGATACCACAATCCATACATGAACTCATATTCTCTGTGATTTCATGACAAATGAGATCCTTTATGCCATTTGGATATCACCAACCAATTGTGCCATCATAGACCTACTGTGACCCCTTACCTGTATGTCATCAACAACTAATTGTGACATCAAAACTTTTGTGATGTCACAATGTGACACGATGAACATGACATCTGTCAGTGTGATGTCACAATGGTCACGATGTCAGTTGATTTCTGATATCTCATGTCATACATGAAATATGAGGTTGGAAATTTATGAGGGCAAAAAGGTCTAAGATATCACAATGGTAACAGGTCACAAAAGTTAGGACAGGAGATGTTTGGGATATTACATTGTGTTAGTGATATCACAATGGCGCTGTGATATAAAAAGTGATTATGATGTCAAAATGGTTATGTAGGCACAAAAATGTGTTTCTGATATCAACTCTTATGCCACATTTGAATTACAATGAAATCACAGAATAGGCATTCACAATGTGTCTATGATGTCACAATGAGAATTGTTGTCATAATGTGATTATGGCATTGATTTTGGTGATATCACAATAAGCTGATGCTCTCATAATAAAAATGTGATGTCACATTGTTGAGGATGTCACAAACACTTTTTGATGTTATGTCTGATCTCAATTGTCAGTTAACAACAAGGATATGGGTACACAAAGGGACTGGGTTGTTGAAAAGGGCATGGATTTTTCAAAGGACTTAAGAGGTCAAAATATATTTGAGATGTCACAATGGAATCATGATGTCACAATGACAATATTGTCAAATGGGTTTGTGATGTCGTGCTGATGATGATGTCAAAATGGATTTGTGATGTCACAATGAGTTTGTAATATTACAATCAAATTTCCAATTTCAATTGCTACTAGTTCACAAGGAGGGTACTGTAATAATCAGCAAGGCCCCAATAATTTATAGGGTTCGATAATCAGCCAGACACCATCTCCTGGCCAGCTGGAGAGGGCAAAGTATGCCACCAAAGAAGGTGGGGCATTCTGTGGAAGGGGCTGGTGCATTAATCACCACATGTTGAGCTGTTAAGAAGTGATTGGGCTGTGGGCAGTTTGGGATGTGACAGTTGAAAACTGTTAGGCAGTTGGTGTAGAGAAGACTTTATATAGGCTACTTGTTCAGAGCAATAAAGGGAAAGAGAAAAAGGGGAAAGTCCTGGAAGGAAGTGGTGTGATAGTAGAAGGGGAAAGACCTTGGAGGAGAGGAAGTTGAGGGGGGACAGGAGGTGAAGGATGGCAACTGACGACCCAAGCAAAGCAGTTCAGACCTGTGGAGAGTGGAGAGTCCTGAAGAGAAGAAGGAACTGGTAGAAGGGAAAAATGGAAAGACATCGAAGGATGTATAGTTCTGTAGCCAAGGAGAGACAAAGGGAAGGGGGGAAAAGGCTTGCCTTTTGCTGTTTGGAGCTTTGGATATCATAATTTTGGGGGTTGGTGGTTTGGAGAACATTTATTATATTAAATGTGTCTCGATGGATTCTCTTGAACTACAAAGTTCCTAATTTTCGGAAAACCCCATCAAGATAATCAATTTGGATAGCATCAGGCCTTGGCCCCAGGGAAAAATCCCCATAGGTGAAAGTGTCAACTCTCAGGGTTAAGAATCTACCTCGAGTGTTTGTCGCCGGAGGATCAACATTGACAAAAATCATTTAGGTCCCTCTAAGGGTGCGTCTGGGAAAGCTTGCCAGCCTGTTTTGGGAACCTGATCTGGAGGTCATTTGTGGCTTTAGAGGTCATGTAGGGCTTCCTTGGGAAGCCATCTGGAACCCCTTCAAGAGTACATCTGCGACTTCCTTGAGAAGCCATCTGTAACCTACCCTGGAGTTCATCTGGGACCTTCTCCAGGGGCCATCTTGGACTTTCGCCAGAGGTCATCTGGGGCTTTCGCAGGAGGCAACCTGAGACCTCTTCAAAAGTAGTCTTTGGGGCTTCCTTAAGAGGCAATCTAGGACCACCTCCTGAGGTCATCTGGAACTTCTTTGGGAGGTCACCTTGGGTTATCTTGATGAGAAATATATGACTGTCTTCAAACATCATCTGGGACTTCCTTCAGAAGCCATATAGGACCCTTTCTGGAAATCATCTGTTACTTTCTCAAGAGGATTATCTGGACCCTCCTCTGGGATTCATATATGGCCTCTTTGAGTGGCCATCTGGGAGCTATTTGAGAGGTAATCTCAGCCTCATTGAGAGGACACCTGGGACCACTTTGGAGGTCTTCTGACACTTCCTTGGGGAACAATTTGGAACCTCCATGAGAGATTATCTAGGGCCTCATAGGAGGACATATGTGACATTTTCCAGGGGTCATCTGCGGCCTCCTGAAGAGGCAATCTGGGGCTTTCTCTCTGTCATCTGGGACCTCCTGTAGAGGTCAACATTGAGAGGTATGGGACATGTAAGTTAAGTGTCTGTGGCTATTGGTATGATTGTGTATGCTGATAGTTCTATCTGTTTCCTGTATGCACCTCTGTTTACTCCTTTTCTCAAGATGGGAGAACAAGGCCTAAAGTTCCTATATCCAAAAAATATTCTCCCCAAGGGTTATAGAGTCCCTCAGAGGCAGATGCATTGATGTACTCTCTCTCCTATTCTTTACCACCAGCACTTGTAATATTAAGTCCTCCCATACCAAAAGTGGTTACTTTTACCAGCCTGAGGTGGTACAATGTGCTATGGTACCATTATTACCCTTGAGACAGGAGCCTGGAGGAGATGGTAGGCAGGCCTCCTTTTTAATATATGTTCCCTTTGCAACTAGTGACCTGTATAATGGAAACAGCACACTCCATCCTTTTCAGAAAAACCAGGGGTTCATTATTTCATTAGAGACAGTAATTTTCACACACAAGCACATCCGCAATGAGTTTCAGCAAATTTTACAGGTGCTTTTCACCTGGTAGAAGAGGGAGTGAATCCTGCTTGGTGACTTGAAAGTAGTCCTTGGACCAGACAGTACCCCCACTATTAACTAGACCATTTGGAGCAAGTCTTTCCACAGACTTACCCAAGCTGAGACTAACAGTGATTGAGGGATGGAAGTGCTTACCTATTATTGCTAGGTTTGATTAGCAGGGATACCTCAGTGGTTAGAAAGCCAAGCCATCAATCTAAGGTGAGTGAGATGGTACAGTTCCCCAGTGAGTACCCTGGAACTTCTCCCAGATGCCTATAGGACATATAGGCCTATAGATCTTGAAGTTCTGGAGAATCAAAGAGCCCTAAATATGGCCTTTGTTACCCAGTCAGCCCCAGATATTAGAAAAAAAGCTTCAAAATTTAGAAGGTTTTGAGGTTGCCCAGTAGGTGTTTGATAAAAGAGATACCCTGGATAGAAAAGACTCTAAGAAAAGGGGTTGAGGTTTTTTTTTAATTTAATTTAATTTTATTTGAGAACATACTATACAGAGGGGTGGGGGTTGAGTTTTGATAGGAGCACCAGAATAGGGATCAAGAAACCCTTGGCAAAGACAGTGCAATTCATTTGCAAATGGCAGTAGGGAACTTCTAGGACTAGATCAGTGTGCTTATTGCAAGCAAAATGGACATTGGGAAAAGGAATGTCCAAGGAGGAGAAAGAGAGAAAATGACAGGTTATGTAATCACATTAACCACCTGGAAAATGTGTTTATATCTCTGGAGTAACATGCAAAGGAGCTTTGGGCTCTGAATTCCAACTGTGTTCAATTTAAAAAACAGCCCACTGAACTTAAGAAGAAATGAGGCAAAGAAAAATTCACACACTTCTATCTCAAAACACAGGCTTATAAAAGACTGAATCTCCATTATGTGCCAGTCAAAACCAACCAAGAGATTAAAAGCACATAGAAGAGCACATTGGAGAAAACAGAGAGAATTATTTGACGTGAAGAAAAGATTTGAAGATATAAACTTGTGAGAGTGAAAAATGAGAAGAAAATCCTCAAAGGAACCTAGAAAACACTCAGAATCAAATGAAATTCAAATACATTAGCCTGGATGAGTATGAGGCAAATTAGGGGACCACAGGCCGACAGAAGCACAAGAGAGCAATACTGCCATCCTTGCTAACCACAAGTGAAGCCAAGAAGAGATCCTGATGTTGCATTAAGAAATCGTGGACATGAAAAATGAGCTGGAACTGAAATAAAAAATGTATTAAGCTGAAGTACGTGTCGATTATAAGCTTTGAAAAGTGTCCCCAGAAATTCAAAGCAAGAGAGAGAGAAGGGAAGAGTAGTTAGCATAGAAGACGGGGAATTGCTGTGCTAAATGAGTCCAAGAAAAGTGAAAAGGAAAATATCAGGCTCGAGAAAGAGATTGTTACTCTTCAGAAAGAGTTAAAGGGCCACATGCTCTGATAGAGAATGCTGGGGAAAGAGAAAGAGCATTAGGAACAAAATCAGTAGAGCTAAACAAACAGTTGAAAGATCTGTCACAAAAATACACTGAAGTGGAAAACTAGAAAGAGAAACTACTAGAGTAAAAGCCCCAAAAGACTGCTGAGATCTTCACCATAAATGTAATGCAGAAGCATCGTGTCCCAATGGAACAGGTGGAGGTGGAAAAAAAATACCTCGCAATAGTACCTTTGTGAACTTAAGGGAGGAGCTGAAGAGCAAGCAAAGGTGTGATAAGAAGGAGCAGCAGTTGTCCAGTCAAAGTAACACTCCTGTGACCCAGCCAAATCAGTTACAGTTTAAGGACCACATTGAGGAGGAGAGTGGGATTTTGAAAGCAAGTTTGAGAGAAAATGGGGAGAATAAAATAGAAGAAATCTCCAAGGTTCAGAGTACTGTACAGGAGTTAAAGAAACTAGAGACCCTAAGATACAGGGAAACATCTGAGCTGATCAGGTAGCTTGGGAGATCACTCTAAAACCAGTGGGATCTCTAGAGCTACTAGTCGTTAAAATTAAAGGAAGAAGCAAAAACAGTTGTAATAAGTGTGCAAATGTTGACACTGAACTTGTGAAAAAAGCATACAGGCTCAAGCTTTCTGTCAGTTTACGTGTAGATATTTGCACCCTGGTAAATTTCCTGAGACCACTAAACTGCTCTGTAAACCAGTGGGGCCTTAGCGTGACAATACTTTGTAAGGTGTGTAGGTAATTTCCAACAGGTAAATGCTGAAAAGCTGGAAACTATGGAAAGAATTCATATGTGAGGAACCTCAGATGGTGAATATGGTAAAGTGGATTTCACAGAGGTAAAGCTTGGAAAGTATGGGTATTGGTATCTGTTAGTAATAGTGGACACGTTTTCAGGCTGAGCTGAGGTGTGTAATAATTCCTTGATTTGGCTTACCCTTAGCTGTGGGGTCCAAAGATGGCCCTGCATTCATGGCCCAAGTTCTCAATTATTAACTAACACTCTAGGAATAAATTGGAAGTTACAATCCATTTATAGAACTCAGAGTTCAAGGCATTAGAAAGAATGAATATGCCCTCAAAGGAAACTAACTAAATTAAATACAGAGATTGTCCATAGCTAGGTGAGCCTCCTCCACTTTGCTCTCCTTCGAGGAAGATGTAGCCCTTATGATAAAGGATTTATCCCTTTGAAATACTTTAGGGTAGACAACTCCCTTTGGTTCCTAAATTTGGGAAGGCTATATTAACAGAAATGTCTAACTACAATCTGCATGCTTTACAACATATTCTATTATGGACCTCTCCTTTGGTAACCAAGGCTCACCGGCCACTTAAGAAAAACTCCACACCTTACTTTATTGTTGGTGGGAGTGTAAACTTGTTCAACCACTTTGGAAAGCAGTATGGAGGTCCTCAAAAGACTTCACATAGAGCTCCCCTATGACCCAGCAATCCCACTTTTGGGCATTTACCCAAGTGATTACAAACAAGACCACACTAAAGCTACCAGCACAACTATGTTTATTGCAGCATTATGTACCATAGCTAAGATATGGAACCAACCCAGATATCCCACAGTAGATGAATGGATCAAGAAAATGTGGTATATATACACAATGGAATTCTATGCCTCCATCAGAAAGAATGACATTGCCTCATTTGTTAGGAAATGGAAAAACTTGGAAAAAATTATATTAAGTGAAGTAAGCCAGGCCCAAAGAAACATAGGCCCCATAGTTTCCCTTATTTGCAATATCTAGTATATGTATGAGTCAAGTGGAAAAAGTCAGATAATGTGATGTTAGGAAAATGAACCCTTAGATATGTATTTTAATGATTTTTTTCTTTCATGCATGTGTTTCTAACGCATTTATAAGATTATTTCTTTGTTGCTTTGTATGTCCCTCCCCCACAGTATAACCCCTGCTTTCACTATATTTGATATCCGTATAACTTGTGGAGGAGATGGGGAAAAACAAGTCGTTTAAGGATACAGGTGGACCTGCTGCAACAATGAGAATTACAAGTTGTCATGTCCAAAACGAGATTTACAACGTCGGTGCGGGGGGGGGGGGGGGGAGAAGGGGGAGAAGGATTGGGATTGGGGGAGAGGGGGGAGGCTGGGAAGGGATGTGAAGGGTAAACAATGGAGGAGGCTGCAATGCTTGGTAAGAAATGTATGCATTATCCTGCCCATGTAATTGTAACCCCTCTGTACAGTATGTTCACAAATAAAATAAAATAAAATAAATAAAATAAAGGAAAAACTCCACCTGAAGGGAAGGGGTCAAGATGGCAATGGAACAGTAAGAAAACACCACAGCTCTCCCCAAGGAAATACAGTGTTTGGATTTCAATGCTCCGTTTCTGCAAGTGACACACACAAAAAAATGCGATTACTCAGAGAGATACAGAAAGTGAAAAAAGAAAAGGGAAAACCCTACACAGACAGTAAAGAGGGAAGACCCTTCCCCTACCCCTTGTTGGTGATGGGGCTCCCCGCTGAGCAGCCTAAGTGGTGGAGCTTTGTGCCAGGTTGCTTAAATGGCCTGGCTCTGGACCTTCCAAGGACCACACACTGGCGAGCATCCCAAGGCTCCCAGAAGACTCCCAAGGTCCAGTGCCAACCCAGAGAATACAAACCAAAATCTCAGAAGACAGAGCCGGCATGAAGATTCCCCTCACCCTCCCTGGCATGGCACCTCTGCCTGGCTGGTGCAAGCAGCCCAACCCAGGCAGGAGCAGCAACACCTGTCAGCAGTGGCGAACGACCCTAGACTCGCAGTGTGGCACTTCTGTCCTGCTGGTGTAAACAGCCTAGCCTAACCTGGAGCAGCAGCAGCAGCTGGCAGTAGTGGCAAACCACCCAGACTCTGGGGACAATGCCTCTTGGAACTAGCCCACAGGAACAGCCCAGCTCAGCCCGGGGCAGCAGTAATAATTGTGGCGGGGACAGCTGCAGTGAACAACTCCAGACCCATGGCGGTTTGTGCCTCTCCATACTGGCCCACATAAGCAGCCTAGCCCAGCCTGAGGCAGTAGCACTAGTTAACACCTGACTCATGGTGGGGTGGAGCACCTCTCCATACTGGCTTGCATAAGCATCCCAGCCCAGCCCATAGTGGCAAAGATGGTGAACAACCCCAGACATGAGGCGGGGTGTGGTGCTGAACAACCCCAGAAAAACCTCATGAACTTTCCTGCCTGGTCTGGCATTGAACCTGAATACACAGATCTGAGCCTCCTGAGTAGCTACAATTAGAGGCATTCACACCAGCAGGGTCTAACTCTTGCCAACCCCTTCACTTTTTCTACAATAGATCATTTCTTAGTTCATACAAGGAATTTAAGCAAATACAAGAGGATCAACATAATACACTGTACTCTATCTGACCATAGTGGCATCAAACTTGTTCTAAATAACAAGGCATAAAGTAGAAAAAACTTAAACACATGGAAATTAAACTGAACTAAGTTGAACAATACATGGGTCACAGAAGAAGTTAAAGAAGAAATTAAAAAGTTCCTACAATTCAGTGAAAATGAAGAAACATCACAAAGAAACCTATGGGACCCAGCGAAAGCAGTCCTGAGGGGCAAATGTATTGCTCTCAGTGCACATATCAAGAAAACAGAGACCAAGTAAACAATCTTATGATACAAATAAAACTGCTAGAGAAACAAGTAAAAAAAAGGAACCTAAAGTTGCTAGACAGAGATAACTGACATAAGAGCTGAAATAAATGAGATAGAGACTGAGAAAATTATAAATAAAATTAATAAAACAAACAACTGTTTTTAAGAAAAAAATCAATAAGACTGACAGACCACTGGCAAGAGAAACTAACAAAATAAGAGAGGAGACCAAAATCAATATTATCAGAGATACCACAGGAAAAATTACAACAAACATCCATGACATCCAAATAATCATAAGGAAATAATTCCAGACTCTACTTACAAAGGATGGAAAACCTAGCAGACATGGATGAATTTCTACAGAAATACAAATTGCTATCTCCCCTTTCCTTTTTGGACCTGCTTCTCCACCATGTAAGGTTGGGGCAGCAGTTCGGTAAATAAACTTCTTTTCCTGCTTTAATCTTGTGTAGTATTCTCCTCATAGGCTACATAATGAAACCTACCTATTTAATGTTCCTTACATATGATGCTGTAACTCAGATAGGGTTATTGAGTTGAAAATGTTAGATTTTCCTAACCACTCCTTTTCTGTGAACTAAACTGCCTTGAGAGACCACACGAGACTTCTCACCAATGCCATTGCTGGACTTCACATTCATGTCCACACCACTTCTCTTCTCTGGGAGTGAAACTACTCTCTACTGCTCTCTGTTGCTCAATCTTTGTTCACATGTGGCACTATGCCAGAAAGCTCCTATGGCCGTTAGCAGAAAGGCTGGTCACTTCTGAACCTGAGGATGATTGGTTATGGGGTCCTGGCCATTTCTCTCTAGAGACATCTCTAGGGACATCCCTTCTGCCTGGTCAGCTCTCCTTCACTCACCAGACTGACTCTCCTACACATTTAATGGGGTGCTACGAGTCATGCCCGAGCCATGAAACCCCTCTGAAATAGCTCCTGTGCTCCCTGGATAGCCAGAGCATCTAATTTCATATGCTTTTCTCAGATTTAGACAATTTTTGCCTCTGCAATGGTAAATGGTTAGAAGTCTGTTCACTTTCAGGATCTCTTTGCTCTCTGCTAATCATGTCCAACTTTCTATATCTTTCCTTTTCTTTTCTACAACTATTTGTATTGTGCCATGAAGCGTGCGACATGGGCTGGATCCAAGGGACCCATTCTAGGTTCCCTCTAAAAGGCTAGCCAAACTATGCTTGATTTTTTGTTCAGCTTTCTTTGCATTTATTTTTTTAGAAATTTGCCATCTTGAGTTCACTATCTTGGCAAAATGGTAGGTTAAGGATTTGGCCCCCTCCAATCCTTACGCTTCCACGAAACTTACTTCTCCTCAATCCATCTATTCAAATGTGCCTTGCTAACCAATTGCTCTTTTCACAGAATCTGGTAACTGAGGCCCAACCATCTGATGTGCTTTGTTAGCAAAGATGTCTAAATATTAGGATTTGAGTTTTGCCTTTTTTGTTTTGTGTTGTTTAGTACTGACTACGTGATTCTAAGATATTGGGCATATCTGTGCTAAGATTCTCCCATCTAACAAGTTTTGTCATTGAAGAATATTTGGTCAATTCTTGATAAGGACCAGGTAAGCTCTACTTATTCTATTTGATCTCTTTGTTGCTTTAATTGGAAATAACAAAGGGTTTTCGTGAAAAAACTTGCAATTCAAATCCTGTCCGGGCTGAAAAATCCCTAAGACTCCATCTCCCAACTAACCTGCAAAAAGCCAGGCTGGAAGCTTGGCTAGAGCCTCTTAACTCTAACCAGCAAACACTGGAAGTGGCACTATAACTCAAAGTGGTAGAGTGCTAGCTTTGAGCAGAAGTGCTCAGGGCCAGTGCCCAGGCCTTGCGTTCAAACCTCCTTGAATACCAACTGGGACAAACCATCCCAGCAACGACACTTAGACTCAGACAGTCTGTAGAACAAAGGAACATGGAAAGGAGTAAGAGGAGATGATACACATCATCTACATTGTGCCTGCCATTTCAAATTTAACCAGAGCCGTGAGGTTAATAGAAGAAAGAAGACTGCCCATCTAATGTCCATACCCGTCTACCTTTCAACTGGACAGGAATTTATATTCTTGCCTTTGTCACTTGACTTGTTCTCTACCCAGTCGCCAGATGTCAGAAGTAGATAGGGATATTTCTACCAACATTTTCAGCCCCAAGTCATTCCTCTTGCTATTTATTTGCTCTAGACTATTTTTTTTTCAGTCCCTCAATGCCTCGTGAGACTTCTCCATACTTCGTCCAAGAGAATTGCCTCCTCCAGACTTCATCTAAGGACTCATTGCCAAAGTGACAGCTGTTGCCTGCTGCCTTCTCTCAGATGGGATCTCATTTCAGCCTTTTACCCCTACTGTTGATACCCCTTGCAAACAGGAAATAACCAGAGAGAATCTTCACCCTTTTTCATAATTATCAAAAGGCTGGACTGTAAGGTCTGAACAGGAACACCTCCCTCCTTCTTGGCTAAGTTTCCGCCCAATATCTGTTACATAGGTAACTAGCAGACCTGGAAGCAGTCACTTTCCCCTCCTGCTAGGTCACATCCTGAGCCACCTCTGGTCACAAGCCTCACATCTGATCTTAGGAGGGTCCCAGACTCTGAGGTAACATTGAGATCCAGTGTGGCCACACCTTTCCCCCACCTGACCACACTTCTTCCTTTCCCTAGCCTAGATAAGTCCTGGCTCAGAGGTGGGTCGCTCCCCTTCCTTTTAAGTCATGCTTCTCCACCATACATGGTGTGGCAGCAGTTCAGTAAATAAACTTTTTTCCTGCCTGTAAAAAACAAATACAAATTGCCCAAACAGAACCAGGAAAAAAGAAATCAATTAAACATGTCAATCACCTACAATGAGATAGTAGAAGTAATCAGAAATCTTCCAATAAGAAAAGCCCAGAACCTGATGGATTCACTACAGAATTCTATAAGGCCTTTAATGAGGAACTAATACCCACACTCCTCAAGCTCTTCAGAGAAATAGAAACAGAGGGAATAATCCTAAACTCATTCTATGAAACCAATATCACCTTCATCCCCAAACCAGGCAAAGACCCAACAAAAAAAGAACTACACACCAATCTGATTTATTAAGACAGATACAAAGCCCCTCAATAAAATTGCAGCCAACTGAATCTAGAAACATATCCAAAAAAATCATATATTATGACCAAGTGGGCTTCATCCCAGAGATTCAGGGACTGGTTTAACATATGTAAGTCAATAAACCTAATCCATCACATCAACAGATCCAAGGTCAAGAACCATATGAGTATCTCCATTGATTCAGAAAAGGCTTTTGATAAAATTCAGCACTCATTTATGTTAAAAGCTATGGAAAAAATAAGAATAGAAGGAACATTACATAAGATAATAAAAGTCTTACATGGCACATCAAAGGTCAATATTATACATAATGGGGAAAACTACAACCAATTCCCCTAAAAACAGGAACAAGGCAAGGATGCCTACTGTATCCACGCTTCTTCAATATAGTTCTGGAATTTTTAGCCAGAGCAATAATGCAAGAGAAAGACATTAAAGGGATCCACATAGGACAGGAAGAAGATAAACTATCACTTTTTGCAGAAGGCATTATTTTATAAATTACCAATCCTTAAAGTTCCATCCCCAAACTCTTAGAGCTTATAAACCAATTTGGCAAAGTAGCAGGATACAAAATTAACCCACAGAAATCAGTCGCTTTTCTGTATAGTAACAATGTACAAATAGAAAGGGAAATCAAAGAAACAACCCCATTCAAAATAACCTCAAAAAAAAAAAAAAAAAAACGTATCTAGGAATCAACCTAACCAAAGATATAGAGAGTCTGTTTCATGAAAACTATAAAAGACTAAAAAAGGAATCATAGAGATTACCAGGAAATGGGAAGTAATGGGAAAAATATTTACCAGCAATATAAAAGACAAGTGTCTAATATCAATTATATTATAATATCCATTATATTATATATGGTGAAGTCAAGAAACTAACCCTTCACAAACCTAACAAACCAATCTTGAAATGATCAAGGAAGCTAAAGAGAGACTTCTCAGAAGAAGAGTTAAAAATGGCAAAGAAACAAATGAGGAAATGTTCATCATCCCTGGCTGTAAGGGAAATGCAAATAAAAACAACTCGGAGATACCACCTTACCACAGTCAGAATGGCCCACATCCTAAATTCAGCCAATGACAAGTGCTGGAAGGGACACAAAGAAAGAAATATTACTGCATTGTTAGTGGGAATGTATACTAATACAACCACTTTGGATAGCAGTCTGGAGGTATCTTCGAAAGCTAAATATCCACCTGTCCTATGAACTGGCCATACCACCCTAGGCATCTACTCTGAACAACAGGAACCAGTATGCATAGACATACACACCTCTCTGATTATTGCAGCACTGTTCACAAAAGCCAAGATTTGGAAACAACCCACATAAGCCACAACTGATAAGTGGATCCAAAAAATGTGGAACCTATATACAATGGAATACATGTAGCCATTAGAAAGGACAAAATGATAGAATTTGCAGGGAATTGGATGGAGCTACACCAAATTATTTGAGTGAGGTAAGCCAAGAACAATGAGACAAACAGCATAGGGTCTACATGATACGTAGATGCTAAAGCCAAAATACAGGAAGGTACATCAAAGTAAACAGGACTCCAGAAACAAAGGACAGCCACTCATTTTGTTGTATCACCATTAATGACTCCATGTTCTTGACTATGTAGACGGTAGAAATATGCACGCAATGGAGGGAAGCCAGGAGGAGGAACACCATAAAACAAAGGGGCCCATCAGCTGCAATGGACATAGAAGAAAAATAACTAAGCAACCCAAACACAGTGATGGGAAGAGATGAATGAGAGGGAAAGAGGGAATAGCCTACATTAAGCAAAAGAAAAAAATGTAAATTTCACCTGAGGTGGGAAAAATAATTTGGATTGTAAAAGCTCATAGAATTAACAAACTTTGGACCATGATGACAATAATTTGTCTTGTCAAGGTTAAGATGTGTTTGTGACTTTAAGTATCACAATTCCACAATACTGTAAAATATGTGTAATATATGTAATCACCTATCTCAATTCTTACAAAAAATTGTGAGAAGGGAAGGGTTGGGTAGGATGGGTCACAATGTTGTCAGATACCTTGTATTTGTGTACTGTTTTGTAGAATGGGAACTTCTTTTTACAACTATTTCAAGATAATAATAACCAAAAGTGTTTAAAATAAACATTAGGATGAAAATAAAAATTTCAAATATAAAATAAGAAATTAAATCCAGTTGGAAGGAAAATTTCTTTGGGGAGAGTAGTTTCGTTTATTCTCTAGCAAGTCTCACTTCAGAAATAAATCCATAAACTAGACCCCAGGTAAGTGAAATACACTAAGAAATGGAGTTGAAAAAAGAAAATAAGAAACTCCACTGACCCTTTCTTTCCTGGACAGCTGGTGTGGGTAAAAATTCATCATGTTCCTGAATTGGAACCGATGTGTCAAGGACTTTACTTGGTGGTCCTAACTTCACTGTCGCCTATTAAATTAGCACAAAAATAGCACTGGATCCATCAGGCTAAAGTGGAATAGGTAGGGGACCAATATACAGAGAAGGCTGCTAGATGGACTGTTAAGGATAAGACTTACTAAGTGTTAATTACTGTTAACTAGAGTGTTTCTATAATTTACTTGTTTTCTATTAAATTTACCTTTTAAGCCTGTTCATTGGGTGGAAAGAAGGGAATTTTTAGGATTTGGTAAGAAGGAATCAAGGATTTCATTGGACATGAAAAACAGCGGGGGATGTATAAAGCAGCATGGTCCTAATAATGATCAGGGCCCACTAATCAATGTTGCCCCATAACCTGGCCCACAGGAGTGCATGGGGCATGCCACACAAGTGAGCAGGGCATGCTGCTGGAGGGGGTAGAATGTCATCCTCACATGATGAGCTGTGAAGAATTGATTGGGGAACAGGCAGTTTGTGAAGTGATGGTTGAAAACTGTTAGGTAGGAGACCCATTGGAGTGATGGAGGAGTTCAACCTATATATAGGCTGCATGGTCAGAGCAATGGAATTGGAGAAAACCAAGGGAAAACCTGCAAGGAAGGAAGTAGTGAGACAGCAGGAGGGGAAAGACCTGGGAGAAGAGGAATATGAGGGAGAGCAGGAGGGGAAGCCAATTGGCCACCAGGCAGAGAAGTGTAGTGGAGATGCCTAAAGAGAAGAAGGAAGTGATGGAAGGGAAAAAGGGAAATGAAGGAAAGGTCTATAAACAAGGAAGGAATAAGGGAAAAGGAAAAGCCTTACCTAATAAAGTTTGGAGCGTGGAGATGATAATTTGGGGGGTTGGCGTTTTGCAAACCAATTAACTATTTCTATTGGACGTCTGAGGTTTGGTGGTTGGGGCTGGGCTGTCACTGAGTGTACAGCTCAGGACAAGGCAAATGCAGGTCCATTTCTAGTGTAAATAAAATTATCTTCAATGTGCCTCATTGGGTTGCCTTGTGTTTTATGCATCATAACTATCCAAGTTCACAAGTTAATAGTCTCAAAGGCCACGATTTTTGTAAAATGTTATGAGGTCAAAATAGGTTTGAAAAACCCAATGGAACAATGATATCACAATGGCAATATGATGTCACAATATTGAGTGATAATATTTTGATGTTATACTTAGTTGGTGATGCCATAATGATGATGAGGTCACAATTACGATGTTACAATAAGTCATAATAGGTTTTTTTTTATTGTGAAAATACTGTACATAGGGGTTACAATTACATGGGCAAGATAATGTGTACATTTCTTATCAAGCATTATAGCCTCCTCCTTTGTTTCCCCTTCCCATCCCTTCACATAAATACCATGATCACACAATAGGTTATGATGTCAGTTATGATGTCCGTTCCACCCAGGAGAAAGTCATCCCGCCCAGGCAGAAAAAACTCCTCCCACAGAGAAGTGACTTTCTTCACCAGGTAAACACAGCCTGAGACTGCCCCTCCCTACAACAGCCTAGACAAACAATTGAAATTCAGTAAACATAAACCCCGAGAAAAGCTCCAAGCTGGGCTCTGTGAGTGTCTCAGGAATTAGCCCCTCAGGGAAAAGCTACTGTTTGCTGGAGGACCTCAACCCTACACAGAACCTAGCCATATCACAGCATCTCCAAACTAGAGGAAACAGCCATCTTCCTCTTTTGTGATACTCCAAGCAGATCTCCCTCCCACTGAACTAGCCTGGGAGGAGGATCAAAAAACATGTCTAACAGAGAAGTTCTGTCGGCCCAAAGAGACCTAAGAAACCAATCAATTCTTAGGAAAACCAAACACCAGAAGCAGACCCGAGACTCCACAAAGAGACTTGTTATGGACACAGGGAGATACAGGGTCTTCCCATTCACCCCCCAAAAAAACAAAAAATTAAGGAACTGTTTTTTGAAACTTTTCTTAAATTTTTATTGTTTAAAAGTGTTTTCTGTTAATCTTTTTTCTCATAATTTTTATTTTTGGAGTATGTGTGTGTGTGTGTATGTGTTTAATCTCTTTTGACCTTTTGGTCCTTTTTTATTGTTTTCATTTTTTTCTCTCCTTTTTTTTTTTTTTGCATGACTCAATTGCTGTTCTGTTCATCCACAGATATACACCTGTCTTCAATTATTAGACCTTATCCCCCATTGTGTACATACTTAATCCAGAAATTTATTACTCAATTCACAATCTCTTAGGCTTAACTACTTCAAGAGCAGTATCATCTTTTTATACCTACATAATTATCAAGTAACTAATTTTATTTTTTTATTTTTTTCCTTTCATGTTTCCTTTCTATCCCTCCCCTCCCCTCATCCTATCCTTTTTCTCTCAATATCATTTCTTTAAACGTACATAATTATTGTGTTTCACTCCTTAAATTAATTTTTGTTTTTCCAATTTTTCTTATTTCTCTCCTGTCATTCTGTCCAATCCATTTCCCTCTCTGAGATTAGGAATTGGTTAAATTTACTCTCCTTTTACCCCTCCACATCCCTCTAGACCTATTTGTTCCCACATTTCCCCCTAAAGCTAATGATTTCTGGTTTGCCAAATCCTTTTTTTCTGTTTGTAGCCCATTAATACATAGTTGTTTGATGTTGAATAGATTGTATCTGTTGAATTAGATTGTATCTGCAGCCATTTTGATTGTGCAACTACAGGACTCTGGTTGATGCTTGCCTTCAAATAGTGTTCTAGCACAAAATTGGTGTTACTTTCATACCAAATGGGCAGAACAAGCCGAAAAGTACAATAAAAATGGCAAGTCCAGGTATCTCAACTCCCACTCATGTTAATCAGGTGACAGAATTGTTAATGATAATCCAGAGGAGTTCCATAAAAACCTATACAAACGCTACTAGTAAACAAAGTGAATGAAATGATTGAAAACTTGCAAACGACTCAGTGTGAGTGTGATAGGGAGCGAGAGGAGGCAAACCAAAATTAATACAGGAATCTTGTAAGCATTAGGAAGCTACTTAAAAATTAATGCAGGAATTGCATAATCAGGTTGAGAAGAGTCAAAGAGAAATACAGGAAATGCTTGAGCAGGCTGAGCACAGCCATAGAGAATTACTAGAACTGTGTGAACTTGACTAAACTAATCAAAGAGTAATACAGGAATTACGAGAGCAGGATGAGAATACACAAAGATCAATAGAGGAATTCATGGAATCCATAAACAGACAGCTGAAAGAAGTCAGGGGAATCACAAATAGAATACTGAATGACGCCCGATAGAAAGAATGGGTGTCCAGGGAAACCATAACCAATCAACTAAGTGATTTGAGAAACAACACCAAATTAAGGAAGTAAAGAAGTTCATACAAGATCTAAAACAAAGCTCCAACAAAGATTTTGAAGCCAACAAAGCCGACCAATTAGAAGGAAAAGAAATAAAAAACAAAGTACAAAATCTTGACAGTAGGTTAGACCATGCAGAAGATCAAATCTCAGGGATTGAAGACAGCCTAGATATTATAAGAAAAACAATACAACTATGCAAGACAAATCCAGAAAATATGATAGATCTATTCAACATTTGGAAGACACCATCAGAAGGCCTAATCTGAGGATAATGGGTGTAGAGGTGCACCTAGAGACAGAAATTAATGGTCTAGAAAATTTATTTAACCGAATTCTAGCGGAGAACTTCCAAAACATGCAAAAAGATAGACCTATTCAGATACAAGAAGCTTATGGAACCCCAAATATACCAAACCAAAACAGGACATCCCACTGTCACATTATAATTTGCACAGGATCAATTCAGACCAAGGAATGGAGCCTTAAAGATCTCAAGGATAAAGAATAATCACCTATAAACAGAAACCAGTTAGAATCATCCCAGATTTCTCAGCAGAGCTGATTAAAGCAAGAAGAGCCTAGAATGGTATATGCCATGCACTAAAGACAAACAATTATAAACCAAGAATACTGTACTCAGGTAAACTCTCCTTCATAACTGGAGGTCAAATGAAAACTGTCCATAGTAAAGAAAAATTGAAACAATATATCTCAACCAAACCAGCCCTACAAAAGACAAAATATCCTACACATAGAAAACCAACAAGACCACAGTAAAAGCCAAGAAACAGCATCCAAGGGAATAAAATTAGAAATAAACAACCAAAAGCCAACAAAGAAAGTCCTGTACAACATGGAGCCTGAACAACACAATGTTGAATCATCAATGAGTCATGGAAGAGATTAGAAAGGAGATGCAAATGTTCGTGATATTAAAAAAAAATGACCACACAAATTACCAGCTCCTTTGGGACAGCAAAGGCAGTACTCACAGGCAAGTTTATAGCTCTGAGGTCCTACAACAACAAATTAGAGACATCTGAAACCAACAATTTAATAAGACATCTGAACCTCCTTGAAAAAGAACAGCAAGATAAACCCCACTCCAGTAGATGGAAAGAAGTAATTAAAATTAAATAAGAATTAAATGAATGAGAAACCAAAAACATCATAGAAAGAATCAACAAAACAAAGAGTTGTTACTTCAAAAAAAATTAACAAAATTGACAGACCCTTAGCAAATCTTATCAGAAAAAGAAAATAACTCACCCAAATAAAATAAAAAAAACTCAGAGATGTGAATGGAAACAACCAAGATTCAAAAATTATAAGGGAATACTTTTCAAACCATTGTATGAATAACTTTGAGAATCTGGCAGAAAGGCACCTTTTCCCAGCAAATTTTAACATGCCGAAACAACCAACATGCAGGACCAGTTGGATTCATAGCGGAAATCAATAAGGCCTTCAAAGTAGAGCTAACACTAATACTCCTCCAACTCTTCAATGAAATTGATAAAGTTCATTACAGAATTCATCCTATGATTCCATCAGAACACTTATCCCCAAACCAGGCAGGGACTCATCAAAGAAAGAAAACTGTACACCCATTTCTTTAATGAAAATTGATGCAAAATTCCTCAACAAAACTTGGGCCAATCGATGTCAACAATTCATCCAAAAAATCATACACAACAATCAAACAGCATTCATTTCAGGGATGCAAAGCTGGTTCAATACATGCAAATCAATTAATAAAATTCCACATCAACAAGAGCAAGGATAAGAACCGCATGGTTATTTCAATAGATGTAGAAAAAGCAATGACAATACCCTACACTCCATTGTGATGAAAGCTCTGTAAAACCTATGAATAAGTAGCAGGGGAAAAATTAACTCTCAAAAATCAATGGCTTTTCTGTATGCCAACAATGAGAAAAGCATGGCTGAAATCAGGAAAGCAACTCCATTCATAATAGCCCATAAAAAATAAAATATCTACGTACTAACTTAATCAAAGATGTGAAGGATCTTTATGTTGCAAACTTTGAAAACCTGAAAAAGGAAATAAAAACAGAACTTAGAAATTGGGAAAACCTCCCTTGATCCTGGATTGGAATAATCAACATCGTAAAAATGGCATTACTTCCCTAGGCTATCTACAAATTCAATGTGATGCTTATCAATATTACAAACTCATTCCTCAAGAAAATAGAATAGGCAATCTAAAAATTCATATGGAAGAATAAAAGACTCTGAATAGCATAAAAGATCATTAACAGAAAGAAAAGTGCTGGAGGAATATCAATACCAAATTTCAAACTCTACTACAAAGCCATAGTAATCAAAATAGCTTGGTACTGGCACAAGAACAGACTTCAGGACCAATGGAATAGAATTGAAAACCCAGAAATGAACCCACAGACCTATAGCCACCTAAACTTTGATAAGGGAGCTAAAAAAATAGAATGGAAGAAAGAGCCTCGTCTGTAAATGGTGCTGACAAAATTGGTTAATCACTTGTAGAAAACTAAAGCTAGATTCATATATATCACCCTGCCCAAGAATCAACTGCAAATGAATGAAAGACCTGAGAATCAAAGCAGACACCCTGAAAACATTGCAGGACAAACTAGGAGATAACCTATGTGTCCTTGGCACAGGCTGAAATTTTCTTAATAGAGACCCAGGAGCACAACATGTCAAAGAAAGTTTGGACAAATGGAATTGCATGAAATTACAGAGCTTCTGCATGGCAAACGACATAGCTAGCAAGATTAATAGAAAGCCCACGGATTACAAGAATATCTTCACTAGCCATACAACGGACAAGGGTCTCATATCTAAAATATACCTGGTACTCAATAAACAACAAATCCTCAAAAAAACAAGTGCCCAATAAATAATGGGCTAAAGACTAAACAGAAACTTCTCTGAAGAGGAAAGAAAGATAGCCAATAGATACATGAAGAAATGCTCAACCTCCCTAGGTATAAAAGAAATGCAAATCTAAACTACACTGCGATACCACCTTACCCCAGTTAGAATGGCTATAATGAAGAACTGTAATAACAACAGAAGCTGGACAGGATGTCGTTGGGACTGTAATCTTGTTCAACCACGCTGGAAAGTAGTATGGAGTTTCCTCAAAAGACTCCATATAGAGCCCCCCTATGATACAGCAATCCCACTTTTGGGTAATTACCAAATGATCACAAACAAGCCCATACTAAAGCTACCAGCATCACTATGTTTATTGCAGTATTATATACCATACCTAAGATATGGAACCAACCCATATGCCCCTCAGTAGATGAATGGATCGATAAAATGCGGCAACAATGCTTGATAAGAAATGTACTCATTATCTTGCCCATGTAATTGTAACTCCTCTGTACAGTATTTTTAAAATAAAAAATGTGGTATATATACAAAATGGAATACAATGCCTCCATCAGAAAAAATAGCATTGACCCATTTGTTAGGAAATGGAAAGCCTTGGAAAATATTATATTAAGTGAAGTAATCCAGGCCCAAATAAACATAACTTCCATGGTTTCCCTTATTTGCAATAGCTAGTATATGTTGGAGATAAACACAAACTCTCAGACAAATTGATGTTAGGTGAAATGAACACCAAGATAAGGACTCAAATTGTTTTTCTTTCTTGCTCTTGTTTCTAGCATATTTACAAGATGATTTCTTTGTTGCTTTTTATGTCCCTCCCCCACGGTATAACCTCAATTTTCACTGTATTTGATGTTGATATAATTTGGAGAGGGGAAGTTAAAAACAAATTGGGATACATGTGAACCCATTGCAACAATGACATGTACAAGACATTATGTCGAAAATCGAACTTTACAACTTTGGTGCAGGGGGCGGGGGGGGGGGGGGTGGGCAGAAAGGGAGATGGGAAGGGATGGGAAGGGGAAACAATGGAGGAGGCAACAATACTTGATAAGAAATGTACTCATTACTTTGTTCATGTAATTGTTAACACTCTGTATGTATTTTCACATTAAAATCATGAAATAGTAAAATAAAAATCCATGCCAATTTTTTTTTACCTGTCGTGGGGTTTGAACAATCGGCCTGGGCACTGTCCTTGAGCCCTTCAGCTCAAGGATAACACTGACCACTTGAGCCACAGTGCCATTTCTAGTTTTCAAGAGATATATTGGCAATAAGAGTCTCACAGACTTTTCTGCCCACACTGGCTTTGAACCACTATCCTCAGATCTCAGACTTTTGGGTACTTAGGATTTCAGGCATGAGCCACTGTAGCTCAGATTCAAGACAATTTTTAAAAAGCATGCTTATTGAAAATTCTGGCTTTTTCTAATAAATAATGTTATTTTTCAGCTTGAATTTATAATTATGAGTAATTTTTAGATGTAACTGGGAATTTTTTACTAGAATCAAATATGTTTTACTATTACTCAGTATCACAAAAACCCACTGTAATTGACTTTCCCCAAAAGAAATTATTACATACTATATTACTCATTATTATTATTACACTCTATATTACATACAGTGTGAAGTGAAAATAGTTTGGACCATTTCGTATAAATTACTAGATGCTACTTTAACATTATAAATTCACAACTGTGATTTTAAATGAAGGAAAGAAGATTTTCGAGTTAAAATTAAATATAAATGTATAATGTGTCCCAATTTAATCAAAAATTCTGAGTTCATACAGACAAAAATATTTTCTTTCCACTGAAATGTTTGAAGTAATACCATTGGAAATAGTGAGGCAAGAGGAGGAAGAATTAAAATCACGTCAAACAATGTCTGTTATTCTGCTATCCCCTCCACTATGAAGACCTGCCCATTCCCAGTTGTCACAAAATTTCAAGTGTCTCTCTTAGAATCTATTTGGAAAAGTTGTAAATCACTGACTATTTTTGTAATTTATGTTATATGAAACAAAATACTGACACAAAACAATTGAAATAAAATTCACACATATGTTGAAGTCTCCACAACTGGAAAAACAACCAACAAAGTAGAAATCCCCCAGGAACAAAAACATGTTGTGACCAGTTTTTTTTAAGCACAAAAACCACAAATACATGTTAACTTGAAGTAGAGCCATAAAGATAACTGTGTCTTAGAAATATGGTTGCATTAATATGTAATTAAATTCATCTAGATGAACCTAATGTTGCAAATACCTTCAATGGATAAAATTGTTTAAAATGAATGTGACTGTATGGGGAGTGGGATCTGCACATATTTAAAAGAATAAAATAACAAAATCATGACATACTTAACAAACTCAGAAAAGCAATGAATAAGTCCAATATTATCCATATTGAGAACTAATTCCTACTGATTTAACAAGACAAAATATGCAACTAATAGAATCTGAGCAATGTACATGAGTGTATATAAATTTAAACTATTCCAAATTATACTTTGTAGACGACTGAATGTGGGTAATCTAAAGGAGAACATCAACACATGATATAAATGCAATTAGAAATCTCATGAAAAGAGAGAAGTAGTTTCTGGAAAATAATAGCTTAACAAATGGTGGTCAAAATCTTTCTAGTACTGACAAAATTGCACACCTATTTATTTAGATCCAAAAAAAGACCCCAGGTTCTCAAGCTGATTTGAAACTTTGGCAAAGTAGAAGGATACATCTGTAACATTATTATGGATGTTGACTCTGGCATGGAATTCATTTCCTCTTTAATCTGACAAATGAATATATGAAAGAACATAACTTCTCCAACTAAATATCAAGACTTAACTAAACATATCACCAGAAAAGTCTTTATGTAAGCCATATTGCAACTGGCGTAAAAGAAAAATTAGTTATAGTGATACTGTGTTTATTGTAAATGTTGATGTTTTTCATAAATTATTTCCTTTAGCTTGCATTTTTAAAACATTGTGTTACATTATATATATCTTGGTAACTAATTTTGGATCCATCCTTAAATTTTGTTCTGAGTATAATGTCTCTCTTCAGTTCCTAACCCATGAAATGATGTTGATTTCAAAAACATTCTAATAACCACTGTTTATAATACACAAAATCTCATAAGCATGACACCAGTAAGCATTGGTTAAAATTTGATACCAGGGTCTCATGAGTGATGAGGCCTATCTGCATGAGTTGCATTGTAACTAGATTCTTCAGCCTAAATTTAGCCACTGTTAAATAGTATAAAGCCTAAGAAAAATGATAAAGTAAGAATTTAGATTTTCTGGATATAAAGTAAACAAAATGCAGCATAGAGTAACTCACTGGTGTAAAGTCAACCTATTTCTTCAAAACATTCTAAGCATTACCTTACAAGGTGTATTATTCTCATGAAGGGCAAGGGGAATATGAGAAGAGAACTAACCAATCACCTGTCTTCAAAATATATATAATTTGGATTTATCTCTATATTTCGCTATAAACATTTCTGATAAAAACTGTTTGAATAATTGATTTATAATATATCCTAGTTTCATATACCAAATTACATTCAGAAAATGGGATATAACAATTAAATAAAGAAAGTCCTGGCAGAAAAATGGCACCTCTATACTATGTGACACCCAATTCTGAGGTATTTCATTATGCCTCCATTTAATGAATGTGATTGTTTAAATGGTTCATAAAGTACTAATTAAATTGATCAGTGTATTATAATCTAATTTTTACAATTTTATCCGAAAATCATTTAAGAACTTCCCATTCAATCATGACATACATCACATTCCATTGGCATTCATATGGATAAGAATGAGTTTCTTAGGATCTCCTGCCATTTAGGGGTGGCAGGACCAGGATTCGAACTATGGGCTCCAGCTCCCACCACTTCAACCCGAGGATAGGGAACTCACTGGTCTGTTCAAGAACATCAGCAAGACCAATAACTAGGCAGGAACCAGTGGCTCTCAGAAGTCCTCCTTGATACTTACAAGGCTGTGATAGGAGGATTATGGTCAAAGTCACCCTAGGCAGAAAAGTCCTTGAGAGCCCTGTCCAACTTCAGGGCCAACAAAGCCAGAAGTATAGCCATATGACTCCAGTGTTAGAGTGCTTGCCTTAAGTAAAGCAGCTCACGGACTGTGCCCAGATCCTGAGTTCAAGGTCCAGGAGTGTCAACAAACAGATATGCACAACAATCTGTGCAGCCATTTGCCTAAAGCAAGCCACCCTCAGCAGCCTTTATTTATATTTTATTATGAGGCCAATGTAGGAACAATCACAAACCAGGCAGGGGAAGAGAAAGTCAGGTTTCTTAGAAGTAACCAATATTCAGAAAATTAAAATTAGGGACATACAATGGTAGCATACTTATGTAAAATCTACCATTAAGAAAAAGATGAGGGGGCTGGGAATGTGGATTAGTGAGAGAGTGCTTGTCTAGTATGCAAGAAGTCCTGGGTTTGATTCCTCAGTAGCACATTCAAGAAAAAGCCAGAATTGGTCTTGGATATCAGGAGGAAAGAAGGGAACACTCCCCAGTCATGAGGCCTTCTGCAGTGTGCCAGGACACCAACATGGTCTTCACACAACCACAGAGCAAGAAGACTGTCTCCCACTTCTCAGGCAGCCAAGGGCCCCAGAGTCAAGAGGGTAGAGACAGGTTCTAACTCAGGTACTTGTAGCCAGAAGAGAAAGGGCCTTGCCTCTCCTTGGACTGGGGATTTGCATTCATGATGTGGACTGGCAGAGGTAGAAGAAGGGCCTTCAAATCTGACAGATGGAGAGTCAAAAACCCACTCACTAAGACCAAAGAGCAAGGCTCTGTATTGTTAACTTAAAGATAGCCTGAAGTTCCCTTCACCTGAGGGAGGAAGGTTAATTGGTCATTGTTTGAAGAGGCTGAGAAAAGCCTGATCCTTGTGTAACTCTGAAAAATGTTTCAGGTTTTCCCTCATTGCTGGCCGTGTATGGAATGAATGAAGTGGTTTTGCAGCTCGCTTCCCTGTTGAGTGTGTACATTCTGCCTCCTAATCCTGTAGGCCTTGGTCTCTTCGCCTAATCTGGCTTTTGAAACTGTTTTCTGCCTTCAAATATTGTTACACTGGAGTTCTTTCTGCTAACAGGACTAGGGCTTGGAATCTGAGAACTTCATTTGAACCCAGGATTGGTCAATGATGTTTATTTCCCACTTTTATAACTCAAGAACTCTAAGAACATTTAGAGCGCAAGCACTTCTCATTACCAAGGGAGACACAGGAAGCTCTTGAATATCTGACCATTCAGCAGTAGAAGTCAGAGTGTCATAGATTTTCTAGCCCTGGCTAGCTTCATCCTGTGATCCTCAGACTTCAGCCTCCTGAGCTAGGGTGGTGGGCATGAGCTACCAGTGCTCTGCTAGGTTCAGAACTGTAATAACTTTGGCATTACAAGTCAACGATTTATCACAAAGGGCTTGGGCAGCATATTAGGCCTTTCAACATTGGACCTTTCAGAAACCTGTAGGACACAAGGTTATAATGCTGGAGTCTGAGAGGCTGTGCATATGGATGGGCTAAACTTGAACCTTGAGCTCTAACTCCAATTCTGGTGTACGTGAACATTCATTTCTCCAGAGAATGTTCTAATTAGCAAAAAGGAAAAGTACTTTGCTTAACCCTCACTTTATTTTTCCAGTTTTGTGTCTTGAACTCAAGCCTTGGCACTGTCCCTGAACCCTTCAGCTCAAGACGAACACTCTACCACTTGCCCCAAAGCACCACATGTGGTCTTTTTTGGTTCATTGGAGATAAGAGTCTAACAGGTTTTCCTTGACTAGGCTGTCTTTGAACTGTGGTCTTCAGATCTCAGCCGTCTGAGAAGCTAAAGTTCCTGTTGTGAGCCACAGGCATCTGGCCTGTTGTTTTTGCCAGACTTAGGGCTTGAACTAAGGGCCTGGGTACTGTCTCTGAGCTCCTTTTTCTGCAGTCTAGTGCTGTACCACTTGAGCCACTCCACAGCTTCTGGCTTTTTCTGAGTATGTGGCGCTGAGGAGTCAAACCTTACCATTCATGCATGCTGAGCTAGCTCTCTACCACTAAGCCACACTTCTAGCCCCACCCTTACAATTTTATCCCTCAACTTGACTATCCCCAAGAAAAGGCTTCTGAGTATAAATCATCTAAAGAAATTCCTATAGGAAGGTTCTAAAAATAAAGAAGACAAACTTCATACTTGGGAAAGACTCTGAATATGTGAAGACTGTGACAAATGCTTCCATTTAATTATGTATCATGTTTCAACTCTTAACAAAATATTAATGAAAAACCAGTCAATGTCCTAAATTATTGTGTATAAATTGATGATAGATGTAGTACAACATGTACTAAATATTATGTGTATAATAATACTAAATACAATAAACAATAAGAAAATGAAAAGTAAAAAATAAAATAAATACAAAATCAATAATAAAAATTATAATATGTAATAAACATACATATGTAAATATATATCATATATTACACATACATAGAAATTTTTCTCCATTGCAGGGCCTTCATTCAGACGCTGGTAACTCTAGCCTGAATTTCTTTTCCTCAAGGTCAGTGAGCTTTGCTTTCATCCATGGTGCAAAAGAGTTACCTGGATGGTGAGATCAAATCCCAGCAATGATGGAAATACTGGCCCCAGTTCCAAGACAGTGATTTATTTTTTTTAATGGAAGAAGTTATATTTATTCAGTTACATATTGAACATTAAAAAATGCAGTGTAGAATTTTGTACATCTATTCAGACACCTTTCTCTTACCCCCAAAATGTTTGTCTGAGCACTACTTTTTTCCATTTTTATTGTAAAAATGTTGTATAGAGGGGTTACAGTTAAATGAGCAAGATCATGAGTACATTTCCTATTGAGCATGTTGCCTCCTCCTTTGTTTTCCCCCTACTATCCCTTCCTTCCCATCTCCACAACTACTCCCCCTGTCGACCTCAGTGACTTAATTTTTATTTTTGGATTTGCATGGGGTTTGAACTCATGTAGTAGCAAATCTGCACTTTCCCTCACATTGCTACATATTTACCAAGACCCTGAGTTCAAATCCCAGGCTAGGAAAGAAAACTGATAGAAATTCAAAACCAGGGAGCTTTATTCCTTTTTTAATTTAGTTAAATAATTAATTAATGTTTTTATTTATTCTTTATTTTGCTAATACGCGGCTTGAACTCAGGTCATGGCAACTCTGCCTCAGCTTCAATCGCCCTAGCGTGGGGCACCCTCGAACCCATAGCCAAACCAGGGTTCCTAGGCTCAGAGGGCTTTCAGGAAGAAAAAAAAGTAGCATAGCACAAAAAGTGGCAAGCGGCAAAGGGCTGAGAGTTTTATGTTTTTTTCTTTGCACAGTGACCATTCTGGGTCTGAATAACATGGCTGCAAAGTGGACCTGACTTGCCATACCTGAAGGCTGGCTTGCTATCAGGGAATCCATAGGCTAACCTGTGAACATAGGCCCCTGGTTCAAATCCCAGTACTGACACATACCAATGGCAGGAGATCACAAAAGACTCATTCCTATGCATAGGAATACCAATTGAAAGAGTAGTTCATGGTTCAGTCTAGTCTAAAATTGGATGTAATAATCCCAGGAAGCTGATTGAACTTAATTAATAGGTTATTATGAATAAAAAGAATAATATTCCTTCAATGGCGATATAACAAATGCCTAAGAGTTGGTAGGAATGTAGTAGTTGTCATTGAATCATAGATAGACTGCTCTGGCGCTCTTTACTAATATATATTTATTTGTATACCCTCCTCTGCCTACACATGTATCATTGTTTTAGCCAAACCTGAGGCTGGACCTCAGCACCTGGGAACCACCTCACAGCTTCATTGGCTAAATGCTGTCATGCTTACACTCATCCATTCATGAATTGGGCTTGCTAAACCCTGAGTTCACATCCCAGCACTGCCAAAAATTTAATCTTGGAGTAAGAAGCCAAGTGTGACACATGTTTTCCTTTTCTGTGAGAGTTCTGGGTGTCAGGCATGATGGAGAACAAATCTGGATGCTGTGATAGGGTGTAAACAATGTACTAAATGGTAGAAGGGTCGTCAGAGTCAATGAAATAAATCGTAAATAAATGAATAAAACAAGAAATAAAATGAATAACCACACCCAACAAAATATGGACTGACTATGTGTATAGAAGTATAAATCCTATCTTTCAAATGGATATAAGGAGTATGTTTTCCAGCTCTTAGGCTTGAATTCAGGCCTAGGGAACTGGCCTGACCTTCTTGTCTTCAAGCATGTTCAGATTCCCTTCCATCACGGTGCTGCATATATACCCAGGCCTTGAGTTCAAATCCCAGGCCTGGCAGAAAAAATGTCATGAATTGCAAACTAGGGAGCTAAATATATTTTTTTTAATTGAGGGTTATTGGAGAAACCATAGTCCCGCATGGCAGCATAGGCCTACAGTCATGCCACTTCCAGATGGTGGGAGAACCAAGAAATTCATTCCCATCCATAAGAATAATGATGGAATGTTATCAATGTCTCAGTTGAATGACATGCTCATGAATGATACTTGTACCCAATTAGACTTCATGATTTCAGTCAGCTGAATGATTTTATTATTAAAGAATACTATTTCTCACAGGGACGCAATAATTTCAGGACACTTATTTACTTAATAGTTTATTAAAGATAAAAATAATGACATTAATTACATGGAGGCATAATAAATACTCAAGAATTGGTAGGAATGTAGTCTATTTAACTGAACAATGGATAGACATCTCTGGCAATCTGTAAAGATATATATTTGTGTACTATGATCTGCATGTCTATCTGTTCTTATTTTGTCAACCCCTGGTGCTCGATCTCAGATCCTGGGAACTGCCTATCAGCTCAATTTGTTCCAGGATGGCATGCTGAATTTGGCCCTGTAGGCCTTGAGTTCAGATGCCATCATGCCCAAACAATGAATCATGGGGTAAGAAACTGATGGTGACACGTTTTCCTTTTCTGTGAAAGTCCTGGGTGTCAGGTATAAGTGGAATACATATGCAGATCTATATCCTATTTAATCAATATAACCAATGTTCTATGTGCCATATTAGTCAAAAAATAAACAGTCAATACATGTTGTGTCTTTGTTTGTCCCCGAATGATGGATGGGGCCCTGGAATGGTAAGTGTGTCACTCGTCCTTTCCCCAACCTCCCTTATCCCAGGAGACATTCAGACACAGTGGGGAGTCAAGTCAAGCAAGAACTCATTTATTACCACACAGCAAGCACCTTTTAAAGGCAAAAACTGGGAGGCATGGAAGGAGAGGGAAAGGAACCACCCAATCACTGTAAAGGTCATACCCTATCATGCGCCTAAGCTTTATCCAATCAGATTTTTTTTAATTTAATTTTATTTTATTTGTGAACATACTGTACAGAGGGGTTACAATTACATGGGCAGGATAATGCGTACATTTCTTACCAAGCATTGCAGCCTCCTCCTTTGTTTACCCTTCACATCCCTTCCCAGCCTCCCCTCCCCCCCCAATCGCAATCATTCTCCTTCCCCCCATTCCCCTCCCCCTCCCCCCCCCCCCCCCGCACCAACGTTGTAAAGCTCGTTTTGGACATGACAACTTGTAATTCTCATTGTTGCAACAGGTCCACCTGTATCCTTAAACAACTGGTTTGTCCCCATCTCCTCGACAAGTTATACTGACATCAAATATAGTGAAAGCAGGGGTTATACTGTGGGGGAGGGACATACAAAGCAACAAAGAGATAATCTTATAAATGTGTTAGAAACACATGCATGAAAGAAAAAAACATTAAAATACATATCTAAGGGTTCATTTTCCTGACATCACATTATCCGACCTTTTCCGCTTGACTCATACATATACTAGATATTGCAAATAAGGGAAACCATGGGACCTATGTTTCTTTGGGCCTGGCTTACTTCACTTAATATAATTTTTTCCAAGTTTTTCCATTTCCTAACAAATGGGGCAATGTCAAGGTAAACAATTGGGCTGTGCCCACTCAACTTCCTCTCAGCACAATTTTGCTGCCCATGTGCCCCACAATCCCATGAATAAAACAAAAAATAAAATGAATAACCACACTGAATACAATATGGAGTCAACCTATGTATGTAAATATAAATCATATATTTAAAATATAAAAAATATGATGTATTCTAATGCTGGGGATTGATTTCAGACCTAAGGAACAGACATGAATTTCTTGACTTCAAGAAGTCTAGCTTTCCCTTTCCACACAGTGCAACAGAGTTACTCAGACCATGAGTTCCAATCCCAGTCCTAGCAGAAAAAATGGCACCTTTATACTACGTGACGCCCAAGTCTTAGGTATTTCATTATGCCTCCATTTAATGAACGTGATTGTTTAAATGCTTCATGAAATATTGATTAAAATCGATCAGTGTCCTATAATATAATTGTGTATAATTTTATCCTAGAATTATTTAAGAGCTGCCCATTCAATCATAACATACATTACGTTCCATTGGTATTCATATAGATAGGAATGAATTTCTAAGGATCTCCTTCCATTTGGAGTTGGCAGGACCAGGATTCCAACTGTAGGCTCCAGCTTCCACCATTTTAACTCGAGAATAGAGAACTCACTGGTCTGTCCAAGAACTGCAAGACCAATGATTAGGCAGGCACCCGTGGCTCTCAGCAGTCCTCATTGATGTTTACAAGGCTGTGATAGGAGTATCATGTTCAAATTCACACTAGGCAGGGAAGTCCTTGAGAACACTGTCCAACTTCAGTGCCAACAAAGCCAGAAGTAGAGCCATGTAGCTCCAGTGGTAGAGTGCTATCCCTGATCAAAAGCAGCTCACAACACACATGCACACACACACACACACACACACACACACACACACTGCAGTCTAATCATCTATGTATTGGCCATTCCTAGGGGTTGATCTCAGGTCCTCAAATTTGCCCGCCAACTTCTCTTGCATCAGACTGGTGTGCTAACATTTACCCACTCACGAAGTGGGCCTGCTAGGCCCTGAGTTCAAGTCACAGAACTGACAAAAACTTAATCCTGGTGAAAAGCCAATTGTCTCACTTGGTTTCTTTATCCATGAAATTCCTGGGACTCAGGAATGATGTAGAATACATAGGCAAATCTATGTCTTATGTAATAGGATGTGTAATTATATTCACTAAAATATATGAGAAACAAGTAAAACACAAAATAAAATGAATACACTAACTGTAATATGTAGTAAAAATGTGTAGGTCAATAAAAAGCATGTACTTAAAATATATACGAATATTATTTTTTCGAGTGCTAAGACTTTAATTCAGGCCCTAGAATCAGGCCTGACTTTCTTGTCTTCCAGAACGGTGATCTTCCCCATCCCCCACAGTGCTGCAGATTTACCCAGAACCTGAGTTCAAATCCCAGCCCTGGCAGAAAAAATGGAATGAATTCTTAGCTAAGGAGCCTCATAACTTTTAAAAATATTTTTAATGTATGTATGTATGTATGTATATGTGTATGTATTTTTCTTTTGTCAAGCACAGGGTTTGAACTCAGGTCATGGCAATTCTGCCTCAGCTTTGATCACTCTAGGCTGGGTTGCAGCCCCTGGACCCACAGCCCTACCTGGGTTCCTGGGACCGAAAGGCTGACAAGAAAAAAAAATAGTTAATGTGACACAGAAAAAAAAAAACAAAAACTGGCAACTTGCAGATGGCTACCGGTTTTACATTTGTCTTCTTTGCAAGGTGACCATCCTGCGTCTGAATGACACGGTTGACGAATGTTGGTGACTTGGCATTGCTGAAGGTTGGCAGACTACCGGGGAAGCCATAGGCCAACATGGCAATATAGGCCCTGTGTTTGAAGCCAGGTCCTGACCCCTACCAATGGAGGGAGATCCTAAGAGTCTCCTTCCTATTCATAGGAATACCGATGGAAAATTATGAATGGCACGGTTGAATTAGTTGTTTCTGAATACTACTATATAAATAGAGTGATTTTTGGAGGCAAATGGATTTTAATGAATATTTTTGACACATTCAAAGAATACTATTAATTACATGGACACAATAATTTCAGGACAGTGGTTGATTTAATTAATAATTAAGGATGAAAACAATAATATTAATTACATGGAGGTATACTTAATACCCAAGAATTGATAGGAATGTAGCCTATATAACTGAATAATGTATAGACATCTCTGGCACTCTATAAAAATCAATAATTATTTTTGTACTACCATCTCCATGTCAATCTGTTCTAACTTTGTCAACTCCTAGAGCTGGATCTCAAGTTCTGGAAATTCTTGTCATCTCAATATGCCTCAGGCTGGCATGCTGACACTCATCCATTCATGAATTGGGCCTTGTAGGCTGTGACTTCAGATGCCAGAAATCAAAAAAATTGAATCATGCAGTAAGAAGCCCATGGCGACACATGTTTTCCTTTTCTGTGAAAGTCCTGTGAATCAGGTGTGAAGTTTCATACATAGGCAAATATATATCCTATGTAATAAATGTAATAAATATTTCATGTGTAATAACAGTCAATAAATTAATGGTAAATAAATGAATAAAACAAAAAATAAAATGAATAAGTACACTAAGCACAATATGGGGTCAACATACGGGATTCTATTTCATGGCCTGGGAAGTGCCTGGCAGCTGAATTGTCTAGAGGCTGCTGTACTGACAGTCAGTCATTCATGAATCGAGCCTTCTAGACCCTGAGTTAGATCCCACCACTGCCAAAAAATGTAATCTTAGAGTGAGAAGCCGAGCGTGACACATGTTTTCTTTTCCTTTGAAAGTGCTCGGTGACAGGTAGGATGTATAATTCAGATGCAAATCTATATGTTATGTAATAGGATGTCATAAATGTAAAAAATGTCATAGGTGGAAGAGTTGTCACTACAATAAATGAAAAACAGATTGAAATAGTAGTGAATCATTCTAGGATAAAATTAGAAACAAAAACTCTAGGATGTGGGTTAAGTTTAATATTTTATTAAGTATTACCAGAATAAAAATGTCATGGAAATATAAATACCTAATAATTGGTAGTAACACATGATGCATAATTTAATGTATGGACATCTATCTCATTCTATAAAATATGAAGTTATGTGTATGGATGTATGTAGATATGTGATAAACAATAATAGGATATTGAGCAATTTAGTTAATGCTTTATTAATTGTTAACTGGGACACATCATAAAATGGAGACATAATTTAATAAGTAATAATTGGTAGTAATATCTATAAAATAATAATATACAGACATCTTTCTGTGTATATAATGCTTACATATATATCAATCTCTATCTATTTATACCTCGTTCACACCTGGGTCTCAGTGGTTAAGTTCTCACCTTGTGAGTATGAAGCTCTGGGTTCGATTCTTCAGTACCACATAAACAGAAAACACGGAAGTTCTGCTGTCTTTCAATCAATTGCATTCTACCCTTGAGCACAAATGCTTAGGCACAACGTCAAAGCCCTTAATCGAGCCCCAGTACTGCCGCCAAAAAGAGGTACTATGTTCTAACTGCAACTATATAAGGACAGTACTTCAAATACCACATGACAGAGCAAGCTAGGAGTCTGGTGCTGACAGCTGCCACCTAACCTGACTTAGCCAGATGTAAACTGCTGCAACCCAGCTCCATAGGTACCCCCATCATTCTAGCTTACCCCGGCATACCCCCGATATCCTGGTTGCTCTGGGGCTTTAAAACCTGGCAGGAAGTCTGCTAGACTCTTTGAAATATGGCTCGAAGTGGTAGAGTTCTAGCCTTGTGCAAATGTTACTAGAACAATAATATCCCCAAGCTTTAAGCTCAAGCTCCATGACTACCCCCCCCCAAAAAAAAATAAAATATCCCACTAAACACTTAGGTGTGAACTTTTGTGGTTTGTGAAATGTTCCTCAAAGAATGTTGATATTGATTAGAACGCCCTAAGTCTAATGACAGCTTGTGGAACAGAGCTATGTGCTGAGTCCTCCATAGGGTACTCTGTGCTGAGTCCTGCACATGGTGCTATGTGCTGAGTCCTTCACAGGGTGCAGTGTGCTGAATCCTGCATTGGTGCTGGGTTCCGAGTCTTTCACAGGATGCTGTGTGCTGAGTCATGCAAAGAGTGCCATGTGCTGTGTCCTTCACCAGGTGCATTCTTTCATTGGGTCCTTGTAAGATCTCCCCACTGAGATGATTTTGCAGACAAGAATATTGAGGCTCAGATATGTCTCCATTGGAAGGACAAAATTATGTACTACTGAAGACTAGTGAGTTGTCTACTACAGACAATTGTTTGTTTTGTTTTTTTCTCAGTCATGAACCTTGAACTATGGGCCTAAGCTCTCACCTTTACCTCTTGGGCTCATGACTAGCACTCCACTGGGTAGAGCCATGGACCCCCTTGCTGCAAAGGCCACAGCCTAGGGGTCTATAGCTGAGGTCTCTCATCCTGCGTTCTCAGGAAGCTGAGATCTGAGGATCTGGGTTCCAAATTATCCCAGACACAAAAGGTCCCTTAGCCTATTATCTCCAATTCACTACTAAGAAACCTGAAGTGGAAGCAAGGTACTTGTCACTCATGCCTGTCATCCTAGCTACTCAGGAGGATGAGATCTGAGGATCATAGTTCAAAGGCAGCCTGGACAGGAAAGTCCTTGAGACACTTAGCTCCTATGGACCACCAGAAAAGCGGAAGTGGCTTTTGGCTCTAGTGGTGGATCACAAGACTTGAGCTAAAGAGCTCAAGACCAGCACCCAGGCCCAGACATCAACTCCTACAATAATAAAAAAAGAAAGAAACAAACTAAGAAACCTGAAGTATAGGGGTGAAGAAATCTGAAGTATGGGTCAATTATGTTTCTTTCTTGTTTCTATAGCTCAAGAACTCTAAGAACATTTAGAATGCAAGTACTTCTCATGACCAAGGGAAACACAGAAAGCTCTTGAACATCTGACCTTTCAGAAATGGAAGTCAGAGTGTCATAGACCTTTCTGCCCTGGCTGGCTTCACCCTGTGATCCTCAGGCCTCAGCCTCCTGAGCTAGGATGACGGGCCTGAACTACTGGTGTTCTGCTAGATTCAGAACTGTGATGACCTTGACAATACAAGTCAACTGCTTATCACAAAGGGCTTGGGGAGTATATTAAGCCTTTCAACATTGGTCCTTTAAGAACCCTGTAGGACACAAGATTACAATGATAGAGTCGGAGAGGCTGGGCATATGGATGTGTTACACTTGAACCTTAAGCTCTGACTCCAATTCTGGTACACATTAGTGTTCATTTTCCAAAGGATGCTCTCATAATTAGCAAATAGGAAAAGTACCTTGATTAACCCTCACTTTTTTTCCTAATTGTGTGTTTTGAACTCAAGCCTGGGCACTGTCCTTTAGAACCTCAAGTCAAGGCTAACACTCAACCACTTGAGCCGCAGTGCCACATGGGGTCTATTCGTGGTTCACAGGAGATAAGTGTCTAACAGGCTTTCCCTGATTGGCTGTCTTTGAACTTTGGTCTTCAGGTCTCAGCCTCCTGAGAAGCTAGAGTTCCATGTGTGAGACATTGACATTTCATCTATTGTTTTTCGCAGTCCTTGGGATTGATTTTAGGGCCTGAGTACTGTCTCTGAGCTCCTTTTTCTCAAGGTTAGCCACTTGGGCGACTCCACAGCTTCTGGATTTTTCTGAGTATGTGGCACTGAGGATTAAACCCTGGCATTCATGCATGTTAAGCGATCTCTTTACCACTAAGCCACGTTTCTAGCCCCACTCTTACAATTTATCCCTCACTTGCCTATCCTCAGGAAAAGATTTCTGACTATAAATCATTTAACGAAATCACAATAGGAAGATGTCCAAAGATTGTATAAAGCTCATACTTGGGAGAGACTCTAAACATGTGAAGACTGTGACAAATGCTTCCATTTAATTATGTATTATGTTTCAACACTTAATAAAATATTAATAAAAATGAGTCAAAATCCTAAATTATTGTATAGAATTTTATTATAGATGTGTAAATTGTAATAAATATTATGTGAATAATAATACTAAATACAATAATCAATCAATAAATGAATAAAAGAAAAACAAAACATAAAATCAATAATAAAAATCATAATATGAAATTAACATACATATGTAAGTGTATATTATATATTAAACATGTATAGACACATTTTTTTCCATTGCAGAGCCTTCATTCAGGCCCTGGGAACTCTAGCCTGAATTTTTTTTCCTCAAGGACAGTGAGCTTCGCCTTTACTCATAGCATAAAGAGTTACCTGGACAGTGATCTCAAATCCTAGCCATGGCAGAAATACTGGCCCCAGTTCCAAGAGAGTGACTACTTTTTTTTATTGGAAGCAGTTATGTTTACTCAGTTCCATACTGAACATTAAAAAAAGCAGTGTAGAATTTGTACAGCTATTCTGAGACCCTTTCCTTACCTCTAAAGTGCTTCTCTGAGAACGACATGGTTTCTCTTTTTTTGTACTTTTTTATTGCAAAAGTGTTTTACAGAGGGGTTACAGTTACAGGAGCAAGGTAATGAGTACATTTCCTATTGAGCATTGTTGACTCCTTCTTTGTTTTCCCCCTACCATCCATTCCCTCCCATCTCCACATCTACTTCACCCTGCCGAGGTCAGTGACTTAGTTTTTCTTTTGTGGTTGGCAGGGGGTTTGAACTCAAGTAGTGGCAACACTTCCCTCACATTGCTACAAATTTACCAACACCCTGAGTTCAAATCCCAGGCTAAGAAAGAAAACTGGCAGAAATTCCAAAACAAGGAGCTTTATTTTTTTTATTTAGTTAAATAATTAATATATTTATTTATTTATTTATTTTTTAGCCACCCATGAGACTTGAACTCAGGTCGTGGAAACACTTCCTCAGCTTGCATCTCCCTAGGCTGGGGTGCAGTCTCCAGACCCATAGCCAATCCTGAGATCCTAGGCCAGAGGGCTTGCAGGAAAAAAAAAAAAAAGCTGGAAAGCACAAAACATGGTGAGCGGCAGAGGGCTGGCATTTTACGATTTGGGGGGCCATGGTGACCATCCTGGGTCTGAATGACATGGCTGCAAAGTGGACCTGACCTGCCTTTGCTGATTCTGGTGAGCTATCAGTGAAGCCATAGGCCAACCTGTCAACATAAGCCTTGGGTTCAAATCCCAGTCCTGACACTAATGGCAAGAGATCACAAGAGACTCATTCCTATGCATGGGAATACCAATTGAATGAGTAGTTCATGCATCCATCGAGTCTAAAATTGGATGCAATAGTCCTAGAATGCTGATTGATCTTAACGTATAGTTTATTAAGCATGAAAAGAATAATATTCCTTCAATGGTGGTATAATAAATACCTAAGAGTTGGTAGGAATGTAGTAGGTGTCATTCAATCATAGATAGACGGCTCTGGCACTCTGTAACAATATATATTTATTTGTATACCACCGTCTGCCTATCCATGTATCGCTGTTTTGGCTAACCATGGGGGTCGATCTCAGTGCCTGGGAACCACTTGACGGCTTCATTGGCTTGAGGCTTCCATGCTCAAACTCACCCATTCATGAATTGGGCCTGCTAGGCACTGAATTCAGATCCTCACATTGCCAGGCATGATGGAGAACACATCTAAAATCTAGATTCTATGTGATAGGAGGTAAACAATGTAAAAATTGGTAGAAGTGTCATCAGAGTCAATAACATAAATGGTAAATAAATGAATAAAACGAGAAATAAAATTTATAAACGCACCAAACCCAATATGGACTGAACATCTGAACGGAAGTATAAATCCTATCATTAAAATCTATATAAGAAGTATCTTTTCCAGGACTAAGGCTTGAATTCAGTCCCCCTAGGAGAAGGGAATGGCGGGAGATCGTGAGACACTCGTTTCTGGACCTAGGAATGGCATGCGATTGATCTCATCCTTGAATGAGTAGTTCATGCATGAAGTGAGTAGGAAATGATACATAAGACTCATGGACTATAGATTATTTGTAAAGAAGAGTTGATGAAGCAGTGCAACAATCATCATATACATGAAATGGATGCATCAGAAAAGATCCAAATATAGGTACTCACAGATTGGATTCCATCGCAGGTCACCACAATCTTACTTTATAAAAATATTTGCGTTCTACCTTGAGCTTATGAAAGGATGACTATTGTGCTCCCCACTCTCCCCCCAAGGGGCTCAAACTCAGGTACTGGGAACTCCTAGCTACTTTGTTGCTCACAGGCTTGTGTGCTCATGTGGACCCATTCACCAATTGTGCCTGCTAGGCCACTAGTTCAGATCCCAGCCCTGCCAAAATATTCATCTTGATGTCAGAAGCCAATTGTTGCATCTATTTTCCTTTCCTGTGCAAGTCTTGGGTCTCAGCTAGGATGCAGAATGCATGGGCCACCGTATGGTCATGGGAATAAGTTGTTATCCATGTCAACCCAGTTATACCTGTCATCATATACATAAGAAAATACACAATACATCCATAAATATCATACAATATAAACACAATAAGTACACTCAATGCATGAAGCAGTCCACACACGGATGTGAATATACATCCCATGTTTCAATGATGCATTAAGCACTATTTTGGCCTCCCTGTGGCTTTATCTCAGTTCCTGGGAAGAGCCCATCTCCTTAGTGGCTCACAGTCTGGTGTGATCACGTGGACCGATTGGACAGTTGGGCCTCCCAGGCCCCGAGTTCGAATCCCAGCACTGCCAAAAATTCACCCTGATGTGAGAATCCAGTCGTTGCACCTGTTTTCCTTTGCTGTGCAAATTCTGGATCTCAGCCAGGATGACTACCCCAAATACAAGATGCAGCCCACCAATGTTTGGAAATACAGACCCTTTGTTTAATTATGAATTTTTGACTATATTAGACTCCCACCAGGGCTCAATCTCAGGTCCTAGGAATGGCCTGGCTCCTTAGAGGCTCACAGGCTGCTGTGCTTAACATGACCCATTCAGCAATTGGGCTTGATAGGCCTTGAGTTCAAATTCCAGCACTGCCAAAAGATTCATTCTGATGTGTGAAAATCAAGGTTCCATATGTTTTCCTGTTCTGTGAATATCCTGGGTCCCATCGAGGATGGAGAATGCTATATATGCAAATCTATAGCCATGGGAATAGGTTGTCATCCATGTCAGCACAGTTATATCTGTCACCATATTCAATAAAATGCACAATACATCAATGAATAAGACACAAAATAAAAATAATAACTACACTGAATGCAAGATGCATACCACTCCTGTAGGTAAAGAGAGATCCTATGTTTAAAAAAGGTGGGCTTGCTATTTTGTCCAGTGCTGGGGCTTCAAATCAGGCCCTACACCAGGCCTGAAATTCTAGTCTTCAAGTATGGTGAGCTTCCCCATCCCCCACAGTGCAACAGAGATACCCAGACCTGAGTTCAAATCCCAGCACTGACAAAAATTTCATCCTGATGTCAGAAGCCAGTTTTGCAATATGTATTAATCGTATGTTTCCAGGGCTGGGGCTTCAATTCAGGACTAGTGAACAGGCCTGACTTTCTTATCTTCAAGTACAATGATCCTCCCCTTCATCCACATTGCTGCAGATTTACCCAGATCCTGAGTTCAAATCCAAAGCCTGTAAGAATAAACTGTGTGAATTGCAAGCCAGGGAGCTAAATTTTTCATTTTACTTTTCTCAGTACGGGGCTTGAAGTCAGATTGTGGCAACTCTGCCTCAGCTTCGATCACCCTAGGCAGAGTGCAGCCACTAGATCTACAGGTGCTTCTGGGATCCTAGACCCCCAGGTCTTGCAGGGAAAGCAATTCACAGAAAAAAATGTGGCCTTTTTATGTTTTCTTCCTTTGCTCGGTGACCCTCATGGGTCTGAATGACACTGTTGCAAAGGGTACTTCACCTTGCAATGCTGAAGGCTGGCAGACTATCTGGGAAGCCATAGGCCCACATGGCAACATAGGCCCTGATTTCGAATCCCCCTCTTAACACCAACCAATGGCAGGAGATACTAAAAAATGGTTCCCATCCATAGGAAGAACAATGGAATATTATCAATGTCAAGGTTCAATGAGTTGATCATGAATGATGCTCCTATAAAATTAGACAGCAGCATTTCAGGAAGCTAATTGATTTTATTTAATATTTATGAAGCATAAAAAGAATATTATTACTTACAGGAACGCAATAATTTCAGGACACTGATTGATTTCATTAATAGTATAAGGTTGAAAACAATAACATTAATTACATGGACGCATGATTATTACCCAGGAATTGGTAGGAATGTAGTCTACATAACTGAATAACGTATAGACATCTCTGATACTCTCTAAAAACACATATTTATTAGCATACTTCCATCTGCATGTCAATCTGTTCTTATTTTGTTAACTCCTGGGGCTTGAGCTCAGGTCCTGGGAACAGCCTGTCAGCTCAATTTGCCCCAGGATGGCGTGCTGACACTCACCATTCATGAATTGGGCCTTGTAGACTTGTAGGCTGTGAGTTCAGATGCCAGCACTCCCCAAAAATGAATTGTGGAATAAGAAGTTGATGGTGACAGATGTTTTCCTTTTCTGTGAAAGTCCTGGGTGTCAGGTATGAAATGGAATACATATGCAGGCCTCTATCTTATGTAATCAATGTAATCAATGTTTTATGTGCCATAATAGTCAAAATAAATGGTCAATACATGAATAAAACAAAAAATATAATAACTGCACTGAATGCAATATGGAGTCAACATATATATATATATATAAATATAAATCATATATGTAAATTGTACATAAATAGGATGTTTTATATTTCAAGCCTAAGGAATAGACATGACTTCTAGGAGGCCAGTTTCCCCTTCCCACACAGTGCAACAGAGTTAACAAGACCACGGGTTCCAATCCCAGTCTTGGCAGAAAAATGGTACCTTTATAGTATGTAATAGTATAGTAATTCTAAGGTATTTCATTATACCTCCATTGTATTAATGTGATTGTTTAAATGCCTCATAAAATATTAACTAACATCGATCAGTGTCCTATAACATAATTGTGTATAATTTTATCCTAGAATCATTCAAGAACTGCTCTTTCAATCATGACATACATCATATTCCATCGGTAATCATTTGGACAGGAATAAGTTTTTTAGGATCTCCTTCCATTTGGAGGTGGCAGGGCCAAGATTCCAACTGTGGACTACAGCTCCCACCACTTAAACTGGAGGATAGGGAACTTACCAGTCTGTCCAAGAACATCAACAAGACCAATGATTAGGCAGGCACCAGTGGCTCTCATCAGTCCTCCTTGATACTTACAAGGCTGTGATGGGAGGATCCTTGTCAAAGTCACCCTAGGCAAGAAAGCCCAACTTCAGTGCCAACAAAGCCAGAATCCCTGTGGCTCTAGTGTGAAAGGCCAGCCTTGATCAAAAGCAGCTCACAGACTGTGCTCCTATCCTGAGTACAAGGTCTGGGACTGGGAGCAAACAGACATACACAACAATCTGTGAAGCTATCCAGCTAAATGAGGTCATTCTTTTGTCTCCAACTGAATTGGACATTGTTCCCTGGGAAAAGGGCTGGGGGAGCTGCTATCTTCTTGACTCCGCCCATGCTGCCTGCATCACAGGATTCTGGCCACACCCCCATTCTTTCATAGTTCTTTCTGACCAATGAGATGCAAGAATGGTGGCCACTCCCACATTCCATGCTGCCTGGTAGCACCAGGATTCCCTCTGTTAGTTTATACCACTACCAGCAATTGAGGAAGGTAGAGATGTTGAGTGGTGAGGAAGAGACTCCAGGCAACTTTGGAATATAGAAGGAAATTGAGATGCCTGCCCACACCCAGGCTTCCTTCCCTCCTTCACAAGGTGCGGAATTTCAAACATCAGGCAATGGCACCCTGCCAGGCCTTGTAAAGCCCCAACATGATCCCTGGCCCTGGTTTTTTGCTCTGAGGCCATGTGTCTGCAATGCCACTGCCATCGCTGCTCGCCCCACCTGGAGCAGCCTAAAGCAAGTTCTCCCAGCAGCACAGGTGAGTGGCTGCCCCGAAACCACCCCTACCCCGGGTCAGACACCCCTCTGGGGGCACCATGACCCCCTACTTGTGTCCTCTCCCTGGCTCTGAGTAGCCACCTTTCTGTCTTGGGCATTTCTGAAACAGAGACTCAAGATATGCTCTGGCTGGGCTGGATTGAGGTCCTCCTATCTACGACAGGTATGCTTCACCAGACCTGGTCCTCTGGAGTTGAGATGGTAGACGTGTAACAACCTGCCCAGTCATCGATTTAGATGGATTATCGCAAACGTTTAGTCCACAGCAGATGATTCTTTTATTCTTCATATTTTTATAGTGAAAATACTGTACAGAGGGGTTAAAATTACATGGGCAAGATAATGAGTACATATCTTATCAAGCATTGTAGCCTCCTACTTTGATTCCCCTTCCCATCCCATCCTTTCCCCATCTCCCTATCCGACTCTCCACCTCCCCCTAACAAAGTTGTAAAGTTCATTTTCGACTTAGGACTTGTACATCTCATTGTTGCAATGGGTCCACCTGTAATCCCTACTTAAATGATTTTCTTTTCCTTCCACTCCATAAATTATAACAACATAAAATACAGTGAAAGCAGGGATTTTATCGTGGGGGAGGGACATAAAAAGCAACAAAGAAATAAACTTATAAATGTACTAGAAAAAATGGAATGAAAGTAAAAATTTTTGAATACATATCTTAGGGTTCATTTCCCTAACACCAACTTATCTGAACTTTTCTGCTTGAGTCAGACATATACTAGTTATTGCAAATAAGGTAAACCATGGGACCTATGTTTCTTTGGGCCTGGCTTACTTCACTTAATATAATTTTTTCCAAGTCTTTCCATTTCCTAACAAATGAGGCAATGTCATTCTTTCTGATGGAGGCATAGAATTCCATTGTGTATATATACCACATTTTCTTGATCCATTCATCTACTGAGGGGTATCTGGGTTGGTTCCATATCTTAGGTATGATAAAAAAAAAAAAAGGCTACAATAAACATAGTTGTGCTGGTAGCTTTAGTGTGTTCTTGTTTGTGAACATTTGGGTAAATGTCCAAGAGTGGGATTGCTAGGTCATAGGGGAGTTCTATGTGGAGTCTTTTGAGAAACCACCATACTGCTTTCCAAAGTGTTTGAACAAGTTTATACTCCCAACAACAATGCAGTAAGGTTCCCTTCTGTCCACATCCCCTCTAGAATCTGCTGTTATTAGAGTTCTTGATTATAGCCATTCTAACTGGGGTGAGGTGGTATCTCAATGTTGTTTTGATTTGCATTTCTTTTATGGCTAGAGAGGTTGAGCATCTCTTCATGTGTCTATTGGTCATCTTTCTTTCCTCTTTAGAGAAGTTTCTCTTTAAGCTTTTAGCACACTTATTTATTGGGCAGTTGTTTCTTTGAAGATTTGTTGTTGGGGGATTTATTTGCGTTCCAGGTACACTGTAGATGTGAGACACTTGTATGGTGTATGGCTAATGAAGATTTTCACCCAATCCGTAGGCTTTCTATTGATCTGGCAACTATGTCCTTTGCCATACAGAAGCTCTGCAATTTAATGCAATGACATTTGTCCAAACTTTCTTTGATTTGTTGTGTTTCTGAGTCTCTATTAAGAAAATTTCAGCCTGTGTCAAAGAGACCTAGGATTTTTCCTCTTTCATTCTGTAATGTTTTCAGTATATCTGCTTTGTCATCGAGGTCTTTGATCCATTTGGAGTTGATTCAGGTTCAGTGTGATATATAAGGATCTAGCTTTAGTTTTCTACAAGTAGTTAACCAATTTTGCCAGCACCATATACTGAAGAAGCTGTCTTTCTTCCATTGTATTTTGTTAGCTCCCTTATCGAATATTAGAAGGTTATAGGTCTGTAGGTTCATTTCTGGGTTTTCAACTCTGTTCCATTGGTCCTGAGGTCTGTTCTTGTGCCAGTACCAAGCCATTTTGATTACTATTGCTTTGTATTAGAGTTTGAAATTTGGTATTGATATTCCTCCAGCACTGTTCTTTCTGTTGAGGATTGTTTTTGCTATTTGGGGTATTTTATTGTTCCCTATGAATTATTGGATTGCCTCTTCTATTTCCTTAATGAATGAAGTTGGAATATTGATAGGTATCGCATTGAATTTGTAGATAGCTTTGGGAAATATTGCCATTTTCACAATGTTGATTTTTCCATTCCAGGAACATGGCAGCTTTTGCTATTTTCTAACATCTGTTTTGATTTCATTTTTCAGGTTTTTAAAGTTTTCATCATAGAGATCCTTCAGTTCCTTGGTTAAGTTAATTCCTAGGTATTTTATTTTTTGTAGGGCTGTTACGAATGGAGTTGCTTTCCTAATTTCAGCCACACGTTCCTCAATGTTGGTATACGGAAAAGCCATTGATTTTTGAGGGTTAATTTTATACCCTGCTACTTTGCCAAATTTTTGAATCACCTTGAGTAATTTGTGAGTGAACTCTATGGGATTCTCTAACTACAAGATCATGACATCTGCAAAGAGGGAGAGTTTTACTTCTTCTTTCCCTATTTGTATCCCCTTTAGGTTTGCATCTTGTCTTATTCCTGTAGCTAGGCATTCTAATACTAGATTGAAGAGAAGTAAAGAGCTTCGACATTCATGTATCATTCCTGAGTTAAGAGGAAGTGGCTTTAGTTTTTCACCATTAAGTATAGTGTGGCTGTATGTTTATCATATATAGCCTTTATTGTATTGAGGAAAGTTCCATGGATTCCTAATTTTTCCAGAACCTTCATTATAAAGGGGCATTGGATGTTGTCACATGCCTTTTCGGCATCTATTGAGATAACCATGTGGTTCTTACCCTTGCTCCTGTTGATGTGATGAATTATATGAATTGATTTCGGTATATTGAACCAGCTTTGCATCCCTGAAATGAATCCTGTTAGATGATGTATTGTTTGAATGAATTGTTGAAGTCGATTGGCCAAAATTTTGTTGAGAAGTTTTGCATCAATGTTCATCAAAGAAATGGGTTTATAGTTCCCTGTCTGGTTTGGGGATGAGGGTTTTTATGGCTTCATAGAATGAATTCGGTAGTGAACTTTCTCTTTTAATTTCATTGAAGAGTTGAAGTAATATTGGTGTGAGCTGTGTTTTGAAGGCCTTATAGAATTCTGCTGTAAAGCCATCTGGTCCTGGGCTTTTCTTAGATGGGAGGTGTGTTATTGCTGCTTTTATTTCAATGCTAGATATGGGCCTGTTAAGATGTTTTAACTCATCCTGGTTTAGTTGCAGCATGTCAATATTTGCTAGGAAAAGGTCTATTTCTGTTAAGTTCTCAAACATATTAGCATAAAGTTTTGAGAAGTATTCCCTTATAATGTTCTGAATCTTGGCTGTTTCTGTGGTGATGTTTCCATTCTCATCTCTCAGTTTATTTATTTGGGTGTGTTCTCTTCTTTTCCTGATAAGATTTGCTAAGATCGTCAATTTTGTTAATTTTTTCGAAGTAACAACTCTTCGTTTTGTTGATTTTTTCTATATATTTTTTGGATTCTAATTCATTTAATTCTGATATATTTTTAATTATTTCTTACCGTCTACTGGATTGGGGATTATCTTGATGCTTTTTTTCAAGGAGGCTCAGATGTCTTATCAAATGGTTGGTTTCAGATCTCTCCAATTTGTTGATGTAGGAACTCAGAGCTATAAACTTGCCCCTGAGTTCTGGCTTTGCTGTGTCCAGAGGAGCAAGTAATTTCTGTGTTCATTTTTGTTGAATATCATGAACATTTGAATTTCCTCCATGAGTTACAGGACTTTCTTTGGTGACTTTTGGTGTTGAGATCTAATTTTATTCCCTTGTGGTATGAGAGAATGGAAGGTATAACTTCAATGATTCTGAATTTGGACAAGTTTGCTATGTGGCCTATAATGTGGTCTATTTCAGAAAACATTCCATGTGCTGCTGACAAGAACATGTATTCTGATGCTAATGGCTGAAATATTGGTAGATGTCTGTGAAATCTATTTGATCTATGCAGTTGTTTAGATCTGCCCTTTTTCTGTTGAGTTTTTGATTAGTTGATATATCTAGTGTGGAAAATGGTGTGTTAAATGCCTCAACAATTAATGTCTTTGGATCTCCGTGGGATTTGAGGGAAAGTAGCGTTTCTTGGATAAATTTGGGTCCTCCGTTATTTGGTGAATAGATATTTAGAATTGTAATATACTCCTGAAGGAGAGATCCCTTAATTAGTATGGAGCGACCTTCTTTACCTCTTCTCACGAATTTTAATTTGAAGTCTATTTTATCTAATATTAGGATTGCAACTCCCACCTGTTTACTGGGGCAGTTTGCTTGGTAGATTTTGTTCTAGCCTTTCACATTGAACATGTGTTTGTTTTTATGGGCAAGATGTGACTCCTGAGGCAACAGATAGAAGGATCTTGCTTTTTAATCCAACTAGATAGTCTATTTCACTTAATTAGAGAGTTAAGTCCATTAATGTTGAGAGATAGGACTGAGAGGTATTTGGGAGTATCTGCCATTTTATCCACCTTCTTCAGGGCTGAGGCAACTGGGATCTTCCTGAGGTTATTGGATTCTCAGTTTGGGTACAATTTCTTGGCCTTGATTGTGGTCTTGTTGATTTTCTATGTGTAGGACATCTTTAAGAATGTTGTGTAGGGCTGGTTTGGTGGAGATATATTGTTTCAATTTTTCTTTGCTATGGAAGCTTTTTATTTGACCTTCAGTTATGGAGAGTTTATGTGGGTACATAATTCTTGGTCGATAGTTGTTTGTTTTTAGGGCATGGCATACATCATTCTATGCTCTTTTTTGCTATGATTGTCTCTGCTGAGAAATCTGAGGTGATTCTAATTGGTTTCCTTTATAGGTGATTGATCTTTTCTCCTTGAGAGCTTTAAGGATCTTTTCCTTGGTCTGAATTGATCCTGTGTGGATTACAATGTGACAGTGGATGTCCTATTCTGGACCGGTCTATTTGCAGTTCAAATAGCTTCTTGTATCTGAATAGGCCTATCTTTTTGCATGTTTGGGAAGTTCTCTGCGAGGATCCTGGTAAACAAATTTCCTAAACCATTAACTTCTGTTTCTAGGTGCTCCTCTACACCCATTATCCTTAGATTAGGCCTTCTGATGGTGTCTTCCAAGTGTTGGATAGATCTCTCATATATCTTGGATTTGTCTTTGATGGTTGTATGTTCTTTCTCTATAATGTCTAGGGTGTCTTCAATCCCCAAAATTCGATCTTCTGCATGGTCTAACCTGCTGTCGAGACTTCATACTTTGTATTTTATTTCTTTTTCTTCTAGTTGGTCGGCTTTGATGGCTTCAAATTCTTTGTTGAAGCATTGTTTTAGATCTTGTATGAACTTCTTTACTTCCTTAATTTGATTTTCAGTGTTTATTCTCAAATCACTCTGTTGATTGGTTATTCCCATTCCTTCTGTTGGGTTCCATTCAGCATTCCCTGTGTGGTCTCCCTAATTTCTTTCAGTTCTCTGTTTATGGGTTCCATGAATGCCTTTAGTGATCTTTCTACATTCTAATCCAACTCTCTCAATTCCTGTATTACTCTTTGCTTAGCTTCTTCACATTCATGCAGTTCCTGTAGTTCTCATTGATTGATCGCAGTCTTCTCACGACATTCCTTTATTTCTCTTTGAGTGTTCTCAAGCTGCTCATGCAATTCCTGTATCAATCGTTGAGTAGCTTCCTCATGCTCATGATATTCTTGTACTAACCTTTGTTTTGCCTCCTCCCTCTCCCTATCACGCTCATTCAAAGTCCTTTGCAGTTTTTCAATATTTTCATTTAACATGTTTACCAGTAGTGTTTGTAGAGCTTTTTGGGAACTCTCCTCTGGATTATTCATTATCTTTTCTGTCCCCTGATTATCATGAGTGGGAGTTGAGATACCCGGACTTGCCGTTTTTCTTGTGTTTTTCCCGGTTGCTCTGCCCATTTGAGATGAAAGTAACGCCAGTTTTGTGCTAGCACACTATTTTAAGGCAAGCATCAACCAAAGTCTGTAATTGCAAACTCAAAAATCTGCAAAAGTCTAGTTCAACAGATATACCTATTCAACATCAAACAACTATGTATTAATGGGCTACGAACCGCAAAGAAGAATTTGGCAAACAGAAATTAAGTTTGAGGAGAGATATGGGTAAAAATAGCATATAGGGATGTGGAAAGGCTGTGGGAGAATTAACTAAATTCAATCCTAATCTCAATGGATAGAATGATAGTGGAGAGACAATAAATAAGAAGAAACAGAAAGAAAAAAAACAAGAAAAAATAGAAAAACAAAAATTAAAAATTAAGAAGTGTAACACTTAAAATTATGCAAATTGAAAATGTAATATTCAGAGAAGAACGTGGATAGAATAAGAGAAGGGGGGATAAAAAGGAGATGTGAAAAACTTTAAAATAAAATTGCTTAAAATATTATATATGTATAAAGAGGTAGTACTGCTATTAAGGAATTTAAGTCTAATAGGTTTTAAATTGAGTAATAAATTTGTGGATTAAGCTTGTACACAATGGGGCTAAGGTCTAATAATCAACTATTGGCATATCTGAGGATGAGCAGAACAGCAATTATGTCATGCAAAGAAGAATGAAAAAGAAGAAATAGTGAAAAGAATGAGAAGGAAAGAAAAAAATGATCAAATGGTCAGTAGAGCTAAACAAAAATTTAAAAAAAAAATGTACACACACATATACCCCTAAAATAAAAATTATAGTAGGAAGAAAAAAAGTTAATAGAAAACAAAAGTTAAAAGTTAAAAATTAAAAAAAAAACTTTTAGAAAAATTTTTTTATAAAAGATATTAAAAAGATTTCTTAGATTATTTATGGGGGGGAGGGAGATAGGAAGATCCTGTATCTCACTGTGTCCTTAACCTGTCTCTTGTTGGAGTCTCTGGTCTGCTTGTGGTTTTTGAATTTCCTGTGGCTTGAATGGTTTCTTGTCAGTTTGAGCAGGCAGAAAAATCACAGCAGACGATTCTTGACCACAGGTGAAGCTCTGGGTAGGGTTGCAACCATCGAACCTCATTCTCCTCACAGGACAGTTGTGAGGAAAAAAGGGATTTATACAGAGGGATCTCTGGAGCATGGCTAGGCACAGAGGGAGTGGCCTTCAGAGAAGGTTCTCTGCAATTCTGTGAGCAAATGACAGGAAGATACCCAGAAAGGGCTCAGGTGGACCCTGTTATTAATCGTGCAACAGATGTGGGATTATCCAACAAAACATGGCTGTCTTTCATCATTACCCTATCCCCATGAGGAAGAGGATCCTTCACTGTGTTGAGTTTTACAGCTGGCGAAACCAAGGCACAGAGAAGCCAGGTGACCTACTTATGACGTCAACTTCACAGGAAGCTCTGTCTGACTTCGCTACCATGCTCCCTAGGACAATGGGTTCTATTCAGTGAACTTCTTATGTTAGGAAGTTCACTTCTTGTCAGTCGTGGGGCTGGAACTCTAGGCCTGGGTGCTGTTCCTGAGAGCCTCAGCAAAAGGCTATTGCTCTACCACTTGAACCCACAGCACTACTTCTGATTTTCTGGTGGTTCTTTGGAGAAAAGAGTCTCACAGACGTTCCTGCCTGGGCTGGTTATGAACCATGATCCTCATATCTCAGCCTCCTGTGTAGTTAGGATTAGAATTCTGAGTTACCGGCACCAGACTTAATTGTAATTCTGACTTTTTTCTCTCTCTTTCCCAAGACCTGGTTGAATGGGTGCTGGAAGAGGGGCCCAAGCATCCCCATGTGGATGGAACCCAAGGTGGCCCTCTCATTCTGGAGGTGGGCTGTGGGTCAGTAGCTGTCTCGCTAGCTTGTTGAAACAGATTCATGAGATAAGCCCTTCTGTTCCCTGGCTAGACCATGACAGTTATTCATTGTCCATCCAGCCTTACTAGACTTTTTGTATTGTATTGCTTTCTACATCATTTTCTAGCACCTGGCTAAAATTATGATATATACGTACGGAATGAAAATGTAAGGCCATCTTAAGAAAGTTATTTAGGGCTCTGGGAATTTGGCTTCATGGTACGGTGATTGCCTAACAACCGTGAAACCCTGGGTTCATTCCTTAGTAAAACATTAAAAAAACAACAACACTGGAAGTGTTTCTGTGCCTCAAGTGGTAGAGTGCTAGCCTTGAGCTAGAAAGAAAACCTCAGGAAAATTCCCTACCCCTGAGTTTAAGCCCTTCGACTGGCAAAAAGAACAAAAAACAAAAACATTTAGTTAGTAAATACAAAATAATGAACCCACATTTGAAATATAGAAGTGCTTCTTCCATACTGACACCTGACAACAGTCCCTAATTTATGTACTTTACTTATGTTAGGATACTGTGTTGAAAAAGTTTTGTTCATTAAGTCACAGCAATTAATGCCAGGAATGTGCTTAGATGTCAGGTAAAGTTTAATTCTGGAAATTCAATGATTCCAGGACTTGTGTTGTCACTGCTAATCACAAAGAGAAGGGTAGGCTAAGTGTGATTTTGAAATCTTTTGGTGAGTTATAGCACCAAAAAGGCAGAGGCTAATTAATATTTGTGAAAGAAAATAAGGAATAACTCCAGATAGAAGGAAAAAATGATAGTAATTAAGGTATACCAGAAACTGTTCTGGAGAACCATTTTTGATTATTGTAGAACTTGTTGTCAACTAGGCTTTTCCTCATTGCTTTTAGCATTCTAAATCTCTTAGGCTAGCTCTTAGTCTCTGTGTGATAACTGTATCTCCTTCTATGCTATTCTTTCATACCTTATCTCCTTTGTTTTCTAAAAATCTCATTCTTCCCATATTTCTCTATGAATATTTCCTGATACTAAATACACCTGTACTGATGGCAGAGGATGATAATGTAAGGGTCCCAAAGCTCATCATTCATTGATGTAACAAAATGTAAAAGGAGGACATATTTATTGCTAATTCAATTTTTCTGAAATGCTGCAATGTCATTACTTGGTTAAAATTTCCATTCTTTGTCTACACAGTGTCATTCAGTGCATATAAATGCAAATATGAGCCAGATGCTGGTGGTCTACACCTGTAATCCTAGCTACTAAGGAGGTTGTGAAAAGAGGATTGTGGTTCAAAGTCAGCCTGCTCAGGAAAGTCCAAGAGACCCTAACCTTCAATTAACCACCAGAAACCAGGAGGTGGTGCTGTAGCTAATCACCCAGGATCAGTGTTCAAGCCCCACAAGAACAAAAGTGGTTAAATATGACTTAAAGTTTGCCTAAAAGGAACGACAAGATCAATAATCTTCTCAATCAAAAAAAAATTTCCAAAATGATTCAGTGCACCTACTTTTGCTGAGTTATGTTATGGATTGTTTGCTGGACATATTCTCTAAAAACAAATCCTTTAACTAGGGATACAGGTGGACCCATTGCAACAATGAGATGTACAAGTTGTTATTTCGGAAAACGAATTTCACAACTTTGGAGGATCGGATGGGGGAGGAGGGTATATGGGAAGGGATGGGAAGGGGAAACAAAGAGGAGGCAACAATGATTGATAAGAAATGTACTCGTTATCTTGTCCATGTAATTGTAACTCACAAAAAAGTTAGAAAAAATGTTCAAATATTAGCTTTACAATAAACTTCATCTAATATTTCTCATTTGAAAAGAGAAGACTGTATAGTTGATGTCTCTTGGCTTTCTTACTATCTTAGTTCAAATCCAACCCAGGCAGGGGAATCTGTCAAACTCCTATCTGTAATTACACAGCAAAAAATCGAGAAGTGGAGTTTTGGTTCAAGCAGTAGAGTACTAGCTTTGGGGGCTAGTGGGCAGGAACAAAAACTGTTCAGGGAGAGGGTCCAGCCTCTGGATTCAAGCCCCAGAACCAACATAAACTAAGCAAAAAAGCAAACAAAAAAACCAGATTATTTCATTGGGACCCTCCTTAAAGGAGTACTGGTCTGAGAAGTGGCTCCTTTTGCTGATCATACGCACTGGATGCTCTTGTGGAATCTTTATTGCTCTAGAAAACTCATGACCAAACTAAAGGAATTGATAACTGACTCCTGCAGTAAGAGAATCATGTCAGGAGTGAAATATCCATCCATAAAACACTTTAAAACCTCCATGTCTTTGTTTCTTTGGAGTAGATTTTTTTTGGGGGTCAAGTCGTGGGCATGAACTCGGGGACTCGGCGCTTTACCTCAGGTCTTCAACTCAAGGCTAGCGCTCTACCACTTGAGCCACAGCACCACTTCTGGCTTATTTATGCTCATGTGGTGCTGAGGAATCGAACCTAGGGCCTCAGGCATGCAAGGTAAGTTCTCTACCACTGAGCCACCTTCCCAGCCCCTGCAGTAGAAAATATTTAAAACAACGTTATTTCCTTCTGTTCTATGCTGGCCACCAAATGGCACATTATTTCTTTTTGGAATTCTCTCAACTAGAAGTTTACAGAAAAATTATATATGAGTAAAAACAGTAGAAAAAGTTAAGGACAGAGTTTTCTTCAAGCCTTCGGATTCTCTTCTTTTACAGTAAAAGGAGAGCACAAGTTAACTTGAGCTTTGTCAATCCTCTATGTTCCATTCCTCTCCTGGGATCAGTTTCCACATCCAGTAACAGTTACTTCCAGGAACAACCTATGGTGCTACTTGAGGTATAGTGAATGATTTCTGGCTTCACTGAAATAACACAAGGACACCTTTGGACCTGAAGTAACACGAGTTTTCGATTAGGATCTAACTTTAGTTTTCTACAAGTGAATAACCAATTTTGCCAGCACCATTAACTAAAGAGGCGGTCATTCTTCCATTCTATTTTTTTAGCTCCCTTATCAAAGATTAGATAGCTGTATGCCTGTAGGTTCATTTCTGGGATTTCAATTCTATTCCATTGGTCCTGAGGGAGGTTCTTGTGTCACTACCAAGCTATTTTGATGACTATGGCTTTTTAGTAGAGTTTGAAATTTGGTGTTGATATTTCTCCAGCGCTGTTCTTTCTGTTAAGGATTGTTTTTGCTTTTTGGGGTATTTAGTTGTTCCATATGTATTTTTGGATTGCCTCTTCTATTTTCTTGACGAATTAGGTTGGAATATTGATAGTTATCGCATTGAATTTGTAGATAGCCTTGGGAAGTACTGCCATTTTCACGATGTTGATCCTTCCAATCTTGGAGCATAGGAGGTTTTTCCACTTTCTAAGTTCTGTTTTGATTTCCTTTTTCATGTTTTTTTTTAAAGTTTTCATCATAGAGGTCCTTCACGTCTTTGGTTAAGTTAATTCCTAGGTATGTTTTTTTTTTTTTTTTTTTTTTTTTGTGGGGCTATTACGAATGGAGTTGTTTTCCTGATTTCAGCGAAGCTTTTCTCATTGTTGGCATACAGAAAAGCCATTGATTTTTGAGGGTTAAATTTATGCCCTGCTACTTTGCCAAAGTTTTGAATCAGTTTGATTAATTTGGGAGTGGAGTCCGTGAATAAGAGAAACACTAGGTCAGCTTGGCACAGACCAATATTTTTGTAAAAGAGACCCAGAAGGACAACAATTAAAAAAATGTTTGGAGAAATGGGATTGCATGAAATTGCAGAGCTTCTGAAAGGCAAAGGAAAGAGTTAGCAAGATCAATAGAAAGCCCACATACTGGGAGAAAATCTTCACTAGCCATACAACGGACAAGTGTCTCATATCTAAAATATACCTGGAACCCAAAAAATCAAATCCCCCCCAAAAAAATATCCTCAAAGAAACAACTATCCAATAAATAAGGAGCCTAAGACTTAAAGAGATTCTTCTCTGAAGAGGAAAGAAGGATGGCCAACAGACACATGAAGATATGTTCAACCTCCCTATCCATAAAAGAAATACAAATCAAAACAACATCAAACAACAAACACCTCACCCCAGTTAGAATGGGTATAATCAAGAACTCTAATAACAATAGATGCTGTAGGAGATGTGGCAAAAAGGGAACCTTATTGCATTGTTGGTGGAAGTGTAAACTTGTTCAAAAACCTTGGAAAGCTGTATGCAGGTTCCTCAAAAGACTCCACACAAAGTTCTACTATCACCCAGCAATCTCACTTTTGGGCATTTACCCAAATGATCACAAACAAGACAATACTAATGTTACCAGCGAAACTATGTTTATTGCAGCATTATTTACCATAGCTAAGATATAGAACCAACTCAGATACCCCTCAGTAGATGGATGGATCAAGAAAATATGGACTATATACACAATGAAATTCTCTGCCTCCATCAGAAAGAATAACATTGCCCCATTTGTTAGGAAATGGAAAGCCTTGGAAAAAATTATATTAAATGAAGTAAGCCAGGCCCAAAGTAACAGGCCCCATGGTTTCCTTTATTTTCAATAACTAGTAAATGTCTGAGACAAGCAGAAAAAGTCAGATAAGTTGATGTTAGGTGAAATGAACACCAAGATAAGGATTCAAATGTATTTTTTTTTCTTTCATGCCATTGTTTCTAACATATTTATAAGATGATTTCTTTGTTGCTTTGTATGTCCCTCCCCCACGGTATAACCCCTGATTTCATTGTATTTGATATTGGTATAATTTGTGGAAGGGAAGGGAAAAAACAAATTGTTTAAATAGGGATACAGTTGGACCCATTGCAACAATGATATGTACAAGATGTTATGTTGGAAAAAGAACATTAAAAGTTGTCTGGAGGAGGGGAGTGAGTGTGGGTTGGGGGGGTGGGGAGGTGTGTGTGAGTGAGATAAGAAGGGATGGGAAGGGGAGTCAAAGGATGGGGCAACAATGCTTCATAAGAAATGTGCTCATTACTTTGCCCATATAATTATAACCCCTCTCCATGTTATTTTCACACACACACACACACACACACACACACGACCATTTCAAGCCAGGTGCCAGTGGTTCATACCTGTAATCCCAACTACTCATAGGCTGAGATCTGAGGATTGAACTTCAAAGCCAGCCCAGGAATGAAAGTCCCCATAAGACTCTTACCTCCAATTAACAACTCAAAAGCCAGAAGTGGCTCTGTGGCTCAATTGGTAGAGTGCTACGTAACTTGAGCCCAGAGTCTCAGGGACAGTGCCCAGGCCCTGAATTCAAGCCCCACAACTGACAAAAAATATAAATAAACATGTAAATGTTTGAATTTCTTGTGAAATGGTAACCTCACTGTACATACATAAGTAACAATTACATTTAAAAAAGAATCAGAAATCCCGAAGCCATGGGTCATTAGGATGTGCATCTACTTTCCAGAATTTCAAAGTCCCATCGTCTGAGCTGGTAGCAAACAGGTTGTAGCCCAGGGTGATGAGAAAATATGAAACCAGAGATCCTTTCAGATTGTCCCACTAACTCTTTTATTACTTTAAGCAAAAAACAAACAAAACAAAGGAAAGCAAACAAAATAGACTTTATGCTTAATTAAAGTGCTATTAAAGATTCCAGGCAGAATTATATTGTTAAATGATGAGTATGTACATATGTTTTTTAGATACAGAACTCACATGTGTCACAAAAGTATCCATAGATTCATACTAGAAATTCTTAAGTGTAAAGCATGTTAATTAGGCGAATTTCATTAAGTAGTCAATGAAGAGAACACCACACGGTATTCAGTCAGGTAAGTAGTTTATTTACTGAACTGCTGCCCATGCCATACATGGTAGAAAGGCATGTACAAAAAATGGGGTGACCCAACCTTGGACGAGGACGTATCTAGGGATGAGGTGTGGCCAGGTGGGGGAAAATTCTGGCCACTCTGGATCTAGATGTGACTTTAAGACCTGGGACTCACCTCTGGTTTGATGGAAAGTGTGACAAGAGGCTGACCTGGTTGTGACTTAGCAGGAGGGAGAGGTGGCTGCCTCCAGGTGTGCCAAATACCTAGATAACAAAGGGTGGAAACTTAGTCAAGAAGTGGGAAGGTGTGTGCAAAGGGTCTGCATGGCCTGGGGCAAACCTAATACACAATACAGGTAGTACCTCTGCCATGTGATTCCTGACTCCAAAAAATTCATTCTCAATAATTTTCTTTCTTTCTATCTTTCGCTTTCTTTCTTTCTTTCTTTTTTCTTTTTCTTACTTTCAAACTTACCATATATTTTAATATCAAATGACCTATATTAGCCAATGATTAAATCAAATTATCTGTAATCATTTATTTCCATAATATCATCTAGAGTTAGGCAAAATTGGAGCTCACACCATTAACTAAAGTGATAGAATTTGAGAGGATCACTGTTCTGAATCCATCTAGGAAGGAAAGTATCACCCATATCAACCTACAAGGTAGGGATATTGGAATGCAATCATGATCCCTGCTTTTTGGGATGGGTGCAAAAATTGCTACTCTATGAGTACAGTAACTTAAAAACAAGAAAGGATTGCTGGAATGACTCCAGTGGTGGAATACCTGTCTGGCAAACACAAAATCTAAACTCAAATCAACTTCCTAAAGATAAAATAAGAAAAGAAACAAAGAACAACTCATACTGAGCATGTGTTTAATGTAAACATTTACACTAAATTATTGTAGTTATAAATGCCATCACATTTCTAGGGGCAAACACATTTTGTGTCAACCCTAAATGAAAAAATAGCACACTATATATAAAGCCTTGGTAAAACACAGTTCTAGCGTACAATGATGAACACGTAAGTTTGCATGTGCAGTGGTGTTGCAGGGTTGATATATATAAATATACATGTATATTTATGTATATGTATATATATATGTATATATATATACATGTATACATACATACATACATACATATATATACATGTATGTATTTATATATCAAGCAACATAATAATTAAAAATAAAAAATTACAATGAATAAATTTAGTTCACATATACCTTTCCCAGAGTATTATTTTACCTGAACCAATTCATGTCTTAAAGTCTCCAATGCTATAGGACTCTTACATGGTTGCTGATCCCTTTCAGCTTTTTTATGATATTGTTTTTTCTTTGTTTTTCAGATGAAAAAGCCTGGCAATAAACATACTTGTATGACATTCCTTTCTTTAGAGAATGAAAAGCATGTTGTGTTAACTGGCTCTTTATGTATCATCAAACTAATTTTTTATAATTTCAAGTACACATTATCTTAGACTGAGATCTCACTCATTCTCTTCCAATAGTACCCATGGGAAGGAGAATATGAAGGATCATTTTGTTACTTTGGGAGCTTCTATCATTAATCACTGAAATAAATATTATGAAAATGAAACTCTGAAATTATTTAGAGAGATCACTTGAAAGTTACCTTTCTACACACTAATTATACTCCCTCAACTATGTCATAGAACTTAAAATAAGTAACAATTTAGCTGTGTGCCAGTGGCTCATGCCTCTAACCCTAGCTACTCAGTAGCTGAGATCTAAGGATGGTAGTTCATAGCTAGCCCTTACAGGAAATCCATGACATTCTTACCTCCAATTAACCACCAGAAAACAGGAAGTGGCACTGTGGCTCAAGTGGTAAAGTGATAGCCTTGATCTGAAGAGCTCAGGAACAACGCCTAGATCCAGAATTCAAGCCCCATAACCAAGAAAAATTAAAAAAATAAAAACCGGTCAAAATGTAATATTTTAAAGCTAATGTGCACATATACACAAAAACTGTATATAAATAAAACTGTAACAGTCCCTGGACTGGCAAAGAAAAAGATATTAAAATGAAATTGCCTTCAATAATTCATTTAGATGATATATATTGACAGAGAAGCCTACTGGAACTCACATCACTAATTGAGGTAAAATTTGAGAAGATCACATTTCAGGACCAATATGCAAGGAAAGTACTAAGAGTCTCATATCATCCTAAAGCCTGGCATGTTGGAATGCATTTGTGATCCCAGCTACTTGGCAGACAGAAGTGAGGAACTTAGCCTCTGTTAAGCCCTCAGCAAAATTGAAAACCTATGAGCAAAGTAAATAAATCGAAAAAGGATGTTCTAATGGTAGAATACTTGTTCAACAAACAAAATATCTAAATTCATACTCATTTCCTAAAAGAGGAAATAAAAGGGAAGAAATAATGTAAGAAAGAAAGAAAGGACGAAAGAAAGGACGAAAGAAAGAAAGAAAGAAAGAAAGAAAGAAAGAAAGAAAGAAAGAAAAAAGAAAGAAAGAAAGGACGAAAGAAAGGACGAAAGAAAGAAAGAAAGAAAGAAAGAAAACAGAAAGGAAAAGGGGCTGGGAAGGTGGCTTAGTGGTAGAATGCTTGCCTTGCATGCATGAGGTCTTCGTTTCGATTCCTCAGCACAACATAAGCAAAAAAAAAAAAAAAAGCCAGAAGTGGCTCTGTGGCTCAATTGGGAGAGCACTAGCTTTGAGCTGTAGAGCTGAGGGACAGCACCCAAGCCCAGAGTTCAGTCCTCAAGACCAGACTCCCCCGGCCAAAAAAATAGAAAGAAAGAAAGAAAAAGAAAAGAAAGAAGGGAGGAAAAAAGAAAGGGAAAAGGAGAGGTATAAATAAAAACCTCAGCATGCATTAGATGTTAATAATGACCCTAAATCATTTTAGCTATAAATGCCATCATTTAATTCTGGGCAGGGACATTTTGTATCACGCCTGAATAAACCATAGCATACAAAGCTTCGGTAAAATACCACTTATAAAGCTTTGGTAAAATACATGTCTGGCTTATTCTGTTGGACCAATAGGAGTGTATGTCTAGTCTTGCTGCAGGTATGTTAAGGTGTGTGGGAGTTTACCATCCTGATGATTTTGCAATGATGAAATTGACTAACTACACAATTACCTGGGCAGATCCCTGCTGAGACCTATATTAAGTCACAGGTTAGGAAAGTACAATATTTACAATGATATATATATATATATATATATATATATATATATTATATGTATATAATTTACAATGAAATATATATATAATAAAAATAATTTTGGTCACAAAATTTTGCGACCAAAATTATTTTTACCTGATTCTGTGTATGTTTTTCATTCTATGTACAAGTTCCTCATTCCCTTCTGTCTCATTATGTTGTCTTTCCTTGGTTTTGTTTTGTTTTCAGAACCATGGTATAACAGGACATTTATTGTATTTTTGTCTTCTAGTCTTCACAAAGTCTGCAGTTAAATATTCTTAAGTTCCTTTTGTTAGAAAATTTCAAGCACATTGAATGGGATCTTCATCATTATTTTGTTATGTTCTCAAATACGTTTTTATTTCTGGCATTTCACCTGTGTAATCTTACTTCAATCTTTTCCAAAGGTCACTTTAGTGGAAGAAGGAAATTCAAAATGGATTCTGGTAGAGAATTTCTGTTACAAAAATCTCTGATACATAGTAAGGCAAGCAACTCCAAAATTATTCATTAGAGAGATGAGTTGAAAGTCATCTTTTCAGAGGCTTGTGTTGGAGCAGGGCTGGCTTTCCAGGCAGGAGATGGGCTATGTGAGAAGCTTCTAGCCAAGCAAGGTGTGGCTTCAAGGGCAGTTATAGGGAAGTGAAGGTTTTTTGGTATAGCATTATGGGCTTTGTGGGAAGAAGTAGGTTCAAGGCTGTGTTTGTGAGGTTAGGCCATTTAGAAGTAGGCTAGTTATGGGTGAAGTTTCTGATGAAACGAGGATGGGCTTGTGGGAGAAGGCTAGTTGTGGGTGGGGTATGAAAGGGAAAGGAGGAGCTTGGAGGTACTAGGATATGGGAGCAATGGGACTATGAAGGACTAGAGTAGTTATGGGCCCGGTATCTGATGGATGAATTGAGGATTCGAGGGAGGAGCCTGATGTAGGCGGGGTTCTTGGTGCAGCAAAGCAGGATATAGAAGGAGGAGATATGGCTGTATCTTGGTTTCTGGTGGTGCAGAGCAGGGATTGCAGGACGGGGTGGAGTGGAAGAAGGCTTTCCCTGTAGCAAAGGAGGGCTTTCAGGAAGGAGTCTGATTGCAGTCAGGCCTTTGAAAATTTATAGCGGGACTACCAGGTGGTATGTTAGTTAAGTTTTGACTTTTTAAGGAGGAGGCTGACTGGAAGTGGTTTTCCAGTGGATCTAATCATGTTTTATGGGAAGAGGGCATTGGAAAGGCGCAAGACTTAGTGAAGAGTGGAGCTAAAAAAATAAACAGTTACTGCTAATAGGAACACCATTTTCTGTCACTATAAAATTATATTACTTTACGTATGCGAGAGATATTGGAGAAAGTAACCAAGTAATTTTTCCTTCTTAGTGAAATTTTTCTCTATTCCAGTTGAGTGAAAGTAAAACCACAGGTCACATCAAGCTCAGGCACGCGGTAGACTAAGGCACATAAAGCACTGGACTTGATTGCCCAGCACAACCTTTAAGGACCACAAATAAAAAGCTTAAAATGTCTCACTTGAACATAATGGACCCTCTATGGTCTTAATATTGTGAATGAATAGAACTTTTACTCTGGCCAATTTAGAAATCCTAAAACTAAGTAAGTAGTAATGTTTTAAAATTATATAATATTGGAAAGTATATTAAAATAATTATGAAAATATAAAATTGAATATAGAATGTTCATTCTCCCCCATCAATTTTTAATCTAAAAGAATTTTAAACCAGAAAATTGCCATATAATGAGATTGCAGCATGGTTTCTTTTCAGTCATCAAAATGGTGACTTAAGCAATGTGTCTTTGTCATTGGATACATCGATGTTAAAACATATCTAAGAATGTGAAGAACTAAGATGTTGGAGGAGAAGATGGAGATGAAACAAGCTCTTGCATAGAAAGCAGTTTTAGTGTTCCAGTGAACAGTCCTAGGCCAGAGAATTACACCAAGTATGCCATCACTGTACAGAGAGTGTGGCCAGAGAGAGAAAATCCAGGCAACGAGACAGATCTGAGTACTTGCCGGCTGCCGCCAACACGGCAGGGGCCATAGCTGCCATACCTGCAACACAGTCCCGGACAAAAATGTCAGATGCAGCAGGTAAGCGGATTCTACTCAACACCAGCAAGAACTGACCCTGCAGATTGCAGACCAGAGATGACCCTGGAACCAACACTCCGGCGGTGTTAGAAGCCTGACGTCCTCACTCCTTCTCAGGGAGCAGAGGAGGGAAGGCCACTCATCCCCCACCCTACTACCGGAGATCTCCATCTTTGATACTGACAAAGGCCCAGCTGAGCTGCTAGCGCCAACTAAGGCCTTGAGAGAAAAACAGAGAGTCATTTAGCAGGTCACAGGAACCTGCCCAGACCTGCCAGGCTCAACTCCACACAAGAAACAGTCACCCACCACAGGCAGAGGAAAATCTGTCCCCAGGAGTTGCTCTCTTTACTGCATAAACAGAGCCAGAGGCTGCCCCTCCCTACAGCAGTCTTGACAATCAATTGAAATTCATTAAACATAAACCCTGAGACTGGCTCCAGGCTGGGCTCTGTGAGTGTCTCAGAAGCTAGCTCCTCAGGGAAAAGCTACTGTTTGCTGAAAGGCCTCAACTCTACACAGAACCTAGCCTCATCACAGCATCTCCAAACAAGACATAACAGCCATCTCCCTGTTTTGTGATACTCAAAGCAGATCTATATCCCATTGAACTAGCCTGGGAGGAGGATCACAAAATCCTGGGAAAAGCAGAGCATTTTTCTGCTTGCCCAAACAAACTGACTTAAGTAACAAATCAAGCCACAGGAAAACCAAACACCACAAGCAGACCAGACACTACACCAAGAGACTGGTTATGAACAAAAGGGAGATAGAGAATCTTCCCATCGCCCCCCCCCCCCAAAAAAAAAAGAACTTTTTTTTTTGTACCTTATTTTTAAATATTTTTTAAATTTCTAATTTTTAAAAACTTTTTTTCTATTATTTTTTCTTTTCTTCCTGGTATAAATTTAATTTTAGGTGTTTATGTGTGTATGTTTTTTTAAAATCTATACTGACATTTTGATCATTTTTTTATCTTTTTCTTTTCTCATTCTTTTCAATTCTTCTCTTTCATTCTTTTCTGTATGACTTAATTGCTGTTCTGCTCATCTTCAGATACACTGTTGCCAATTATTAGATCTTGTCCCCCAACGTGTACACACTTAATCCAGACATTTATTACTCAACTCAAAACCTTAGACTTAAACTCGTTAATAGCAGTATTACCTATTTATACCCATATAATATTTTATTTTTTATTTATTTTTTATTTTTTTTATTGTTTTTGGGTCCGGTCGTGGGGCCTGAACACTGGGCCTGGGCGCTGTCCCTCAGCTCTTCAGCTCAAGGCAAGAGCTCCACCACTTGAGCCACAGCGTGACTTCCAGCTTTTTTCTTTTTGCTTATGTGCTGTTGAGGAATTGAACCCAGGGCCTTGAGCATGCAAGGCAAGCGCTCTACCACTGAGCCACCTTCCCAGCCCCCCATATAATATTTTAAATTTTTTTTTTATTTTTCTAGTTTTTCATGTCTCCTTTTGGCCCCTCCCCTCCTCTCATCCCATCCCCATTCATCTGTGAATATTAGTTCTTCAAACTTGCAGTTTTTAAGCGTTTCACATTTTAATTGTAAATTCTTGTTTTCCCATTTTTTGTCTCTTTTTGTGTTTTCTTCTTTTTTCTCTTATTATTTTTTCTTTTTCTTTTTTCTCTCTCTGCTTTCATTCTGTCCAAACCATTTTCCTATTTGAGATCAGAACTTGGTTAATTCCACTCTCCCTCACCTTCCCACATCCCACTAATCCTATTTTCCCCCACATTCTCCTTAAACCTAATAATTTCTGGTTGCCAAATTCTCCTTTACTGATCTTTGGCCACTAAGACATATTTGTTTGATGTTGAGTAGATTCTGTCTCTTGAACTAGATTGTATCTGCAGACTTTTGACTGTGTAACTACAGACTTTGGTTGATGCTTACCTTAAAATAGTGTTCGAGCACAAAACTGGTGTAACTCTCATCCCAAATGGGAAGAACAAGCCAGAAAAACTCAATAAAAATAGCAAGTGCGGGGATCTCAGCTCCCACTCATGTCAATCAGGGGACAGAACAGATAATGAATAATCCAGAGGACATTCCCAAAAAGCTCTACAAACACTACAGATAAACAGGGTAAATGAAAAGAGTGAAAATTTGCAAAGGTATCAGTGTGAGCATGATAGGTAGAGAGAGGAGATATACCAAAGATCAATACAGGAGACTCATGAGCCTGAGGAAGCTACTCAAAAATTGATACAGGAATTTTGTGAGCAGATTGAGAACACTGAAAGAGAAATAAAGGAATTGCATAAACAGGTTGATATCAGTCAAAGACATAGATAGGAATTGCGTGAGCTGGCTGAGAACAGACAAAGAGAAAGTCAGGAATGGCGTGAACAGGCTGAGAATACTCAAAAAGAACTACAGAAAATCCGTGAACATGAGGAAGCTAATCAAAGAGAAATACAGAAACAGAAAACCGGATGAGAATAGACAAAGATCAATGGAGGCATTCATGGAATCCATAAACAGAAAGCTGAAAGAAATCAGGGAGACTACAAATGGAATGCTGAATGGAACCCAACAGAAGGAATGGGCGTCCAAGGAAACCATAACCGATCAAGTAAGTGATTTGAGAATAAACACTGAACACCAAATTAAGGAATTAAAGAAGTTCATGCAAGATCTAAAACAAAGCTCCAACAAAGAATTTGAGGCCATCAAAGCCGACCAACTAGAAGAAAAAGAAATAAAAAAACAAAGTAGAAAGTCTTGGCAGTAGGTTAGACCATGCAGAAGATCGAATCTCGGGGATTGAATACAGCCTAGATATTATAGAGAAAGAACATACAACTATCCAAGACAAAACCAAGAAATATGATAGAACTATTCAACACTTGGAAGACACCATCAGGAGGCCTAATTTGAGGATAATGGGTGTAGAGGAACACCTAGAGACAGAAGTTAATGGTCTAGGAAATTTGTTTCACAGGATCCTAGCAGAAAACTTCTCAAACATGCAAAAAGATAGGCCTATTCAGATACAAGAAGCTTTTAGAACAACAAATAGACCAGACCAGAATAGGACATACCACCATCACATTAAAATCTGCACAGGATCAATTCAAACCAAGGAAAATATCCTTAAAGCTGTCAAAGAGGACAGACCAATGACCTATAAAGGGAAACCAATTAGAATCATCTCAGATTTATCAGCAGAGACAATTAAACAAGAAGAACCTCGAATGATGTATGCCATGGTGTAAAGACAAACAACTATCAGCCAAGAATACTGTACCCAGCTAAACTCTCCTTCATTACTGAACGTCAAATAAAAAAACTTCCATAGCAAAGAAAAATGGAAATAATATATCTCCACCAAACAAGCCCTACAAAAGATTCTTAAAGATGTCCTACACATAGAAAACCAACAAAACCACAATAAAGGCCAAGAAACAGCACCCAAACTGAGAATCCAAGAACCATAGGAAGAACCTCCGTTATCGCAGCCCCCAAGAAGATGGATAAAATGGCAAGAACTCCCAAATAACTCTCAGTCCTATCTCTTAACATTAACGGCCTTAACTCTACAATTAAGCGACACAGACTGTCTAGTTGGATTAAAAAGCAAGATCCTTCTATCTGCTGCCTACAGGAGTCACAACTTCCCCCCAAATACAAACACAGTTTGAATGTGAAAGGCTGGAACAAAATCTACCAAGCAAACGCCCCTGGAAAACAGGCAGGAGTTGCAATAGTAGTATCAGATAAAATAGACTTCAAATTAAAATTGATTAGAACAGATATAAAAGGTCGCTACATACTACATATCCTATTCAGTGGATATTACAATTCTAAATATCTATTTGCCAAACAACGAAGCACCCAAATTCATCCCAGAAACACTACTTTCTCTCAAATCTCATATAGATCCAAAGACATTAATTGTTGGGGATTTTAACACACCACTATCCCTACTTCATAGATCAACTCGGCAAAAACTAACAGAGAAACCGCAGACCTAAACAACTGCATAGATAACTAGATTTAACAGACATCTACTGAATATTTCACTCAGCAGTATCAGAATACATGTTCTTCTCAGCAGCACATGGAACATTTTCCAAAATAGACCACATTTTAGGTCACAAAGCAAACTTGTCCAAATTCAGAAACATTGAAGTTATACCTTGCATTCTCTCATACCACAAGGGAATAAAGTTAGAACTCAACACCAAAAGCCACCAAAGAATGTCTTGTAACTCATGGAGACTGAAAAACACACTGTTGAACCAAAAGTGAGCCATGGAAGACATTAGAAAAGAAATTCAAGGGTTCATGATATTCAACAAAAATGAGCACAAAAACTACCAGCTCGGAAGTGGCACTGTGGCTCAAGTGGTAGAGCGCTAGCCTTGAGCTGAAGAGCTGAGAAACAGCACCCAGGCCCAGAGTTCAAGCCCCATGACGAAAAAAAAAAACTACCAGCTCCTCTTGGACACAGCAAAGGCAGTATTCTGAATACCTACATTAATAAATTGGAGATATCTGAAACCACAATTTAATGAGACATCTGAGCCTCCTTGAAAAATAGCAGCAAGACAAACCCAAATCTAGTAAACGGAAAGAAATAATTAAAATTAAATCAGAATTAAATTGTTGCTTGGTTGCTATCCGTGAACATGGATGTTCATGTTGATTTATATTCCTTCAATATGTATCCAGTTGTGATAAAGTTCATCAACATATATGTCTTTTTGGTATTGTGTAAACTTCCATTATAATCTCCATATGGGTTGCACTAGTTTACAATGCCACAAAACCAAATAGAGTTCCTGATTTATTTCAACCTCTCCAGCAGTTTACTTATTTGAGTGGTGATAGCTGTTCTGGAGTATAAGATGGGATCTCAGTGACTTTCGTCTTTATTTTCTTATGTATTTTCTTATGTGGTTACGAATCTCAAACATTTTATTTATTTATTAACACTTACATGTGTACTTCATTCCCGATCAGTGTCTTTCTTTTTCTTTTGGTATTTGATCAATTTTTAAGTTTTATAATATTTGACTTTTTCCCATTCCATATACTCACTTTACTAAAAAGATTTTTTTCATTACACTGGTGTACAATTTACTAAAAACAACCGATTGTATATTTATACTATTGGATGCTTGTGCTTCTATTTACAACCAGGAAATTATTTCAATAAATATGCTGAACTTCTTTCACTAGATAGACAAAAAGGATAGTATCATATTGGCTTAAACTAATCTCAGAATTAATAGTCACAGCCTGGGACACAACAGTCTTAGCTAATTAAAACCACTAACAGCACAAACTGCATTTAAAGAGAGAAAAGGTTAGAAGTTAGAAGAAAGTTAGAAGAAAGGCACCACCTTCATGAAGCAAATGTGGAAGTTCACAAGCAGACCTTCGAAATCTGAATATCAAGAAGATCAAAGGATAAAAGTATTTAGAACAACAACTTTAGAACTCAGAATTGGGGAGGGGGGACAACCACTAGATACCAAAACTCAATGCTGAAGGGAAGAAGTGTTTTACCCCAAACCTTAGCTGTGTTTGACTCTCTCAAACCAAACACACACACACACACACACACACACACACACACCTTGTAAGAGGCCTTAGCCAAAGTACAGGAATTGTGGACTTAGACTCCATTTTGAAGGCCTTTGCCGAATGTATGCATGGTGAAGATCTTTACTGAAAGTACCCATTGTAAAGACTTTTACAGAAATTTAGAACTCAAGTTCCTGGAAAAACTTTGAAATGTCCCAATAACGTTCTGCCCGTAACTCCCCTAGCAATAGCCATCAGCAGATGACAGGAAGGTACCTAAAGCTACAGATGTTTCTTAAGATAGCTAGTTAACAGTTTGCTGCTTACTGCTTAGCCTGCACATGTTAGCCAATAAGATTGTTACAAGATTCAGTCACTAAATATCAACTAATCCTGTAACTGCCAAGGTAGGAACTCCCTTACCTCAAACCTATACCCAATAAAAACCCTGTTAACTGAAGGATTGGAGCTCTCAACTCTGATCCACTGCAATGGAGACAGTTATGAGTCCAGGCTCCAGCTTGCAATAAATGAGTCTCATGTGCTCACATGGGAACTGGGTCCTTGGTGGTCTTTGGGGATCCTTATCTCAGCACAAGACCACTGTACACAGAGAACCCCAGGGGCAGCTGTATCTGGGACAATGAAGATTTCTTCCTCTTCCTTTTAGATAATCAAACATGATGTTGCAGTTGTCTCCATAGCTGCCCCTGGGCCTCTTGCCCCTGAGCAAGAGGGAGGAAAAGATGCCTTAGACTGCAGGATGGCCTTGTGCACACCTGGCTTTCTGTGTAAGATTGCAGTTCATAGTTCCCTAGGCAGGGGTGGCCAAGCTGAAATGGGTACACATTGCCTGGAGGAGGGTACCCTGTGAGCCCTGCATGCATGGTGAACCAGCCTGGAAAACCCTGTGAGCATCTCCAGGATGGCCTCTCAGCAGCTTGGAGAAGTTGACTCCTGTAGTTGGACATGGCAGGAGGCAGGAGGAGAGCAGGAATCCAGAAGATGGGAGAGGCACAGGAGCAAATGTGTCTCTCCATGGAGACTCCTTGGCCATGCTAAGGAAGTTACAACATGCATGTGCTAGCCACCTAGCAGGTCCCCAGAGACTCTACTTGTTTGGAGAGCAGAGCCTGGTCCTGATCCAGAGGCACAACTTCCCCAGTGGTCCTGGGCCTGGCTGGGCTAGAGCAGCGCCTACTAGACATACTTCCTCCGCCCTGCTGTGCATAGCCTCCTAGCACCTGCCTGGTCTTCAGCACCCACAACAGGCCAGCTCCATGGGGCAGGCTGAGGCTGTGCTGGAAATTCCTGGTGCCTGCTTCAAGGTGAGAGCAAGGCCTAGCCCATAGAGTAGCTGCCCCTCACTCACTTCCAATGGCATCCAGAGATGCATGACAATCACAGCCCCAGCTCTGCTGCCCTCCTTGCCCCCAGAGTTTACCTATAAGTCCCTGCCTGTGTTCTTGAAATTCTGTAGCCATTGGTTGTCTCATTTCTCATTGTTTGGGTGGGACTTGAGACTCCTTCCTCTCCTCACCAAGCAAACAGGCCTCAGGGGATCCACCCCAAATTCCGCACCTCACAGACACTACCCAGAACCCAGCTGCCTTTGGGGTTGCTACTGCCTGAGCTGCTGGCCTACGATCTCCTTCCTCCCTTCACAGCCTCTGCCAGGGCCTCCCATCCTCTCCCCACCGCCCCCAGCCCCAGTTGAGCTTCCCCTGTGGCCTCCCCTCTGTCCACATAGCTCACATCACCAACCCCAGCAGGGCCACTGCTCTGAGGAAGACAATTGTGGGCCTGGTACAGCAGAATCAACACAGTGTGTAGCCAGCTGAGAATTGGAGGCAGCATAAGTTTCTGATCACTGTCTTTCACTTCACTTACACGTATTAATGTATTAATTTGGTATTTAATATTTGATCTCATAACTTCTTATTAATCCTTTGCAGAATAGCTGGTAGAAATATAGTCCCAAAATTCGGATTGTTTCTTGTTTTATTCTTTCGAGATTCAGAGATGTTTTAAGTAGTTATAACTACCATGAACTCTCATTTCCATAGCAGAGTGCTATTCAGAAAATGCTTGCTTATGCATCTGTTATCAATTATTTACAAGGCTTGAAATTTTTAATGTTTCAAATATTACAGGAAGATCTTTGAATCATGTTGAATGGATGTGAGTAGATTGAGCTGTTGCATACATTCAATTGTGTGTGTGTGTGTGTGTGTGTGTGTGTGTGTGTGTGTGTAGGGGGGGTTATGTGTATCATTGCAAACAAAGATAATGAATTTGTTTCCTTTTTCTGAGATATTCATTATGGTATTACTTTGTTGTGACAGGCTCTGATTGCTTGCCTTTGCCTAATATGCACATTCCAGCTCAGTTTTTCAATTAAAGATTCTTATTGATTATTGAGCATATAGTGCTCTGATATTGCTTTGTCTTTTGTCTGCCACCTAGGCTTTTATTTTCCTCTTTAAAAATTAACATTCAACATAAATTTTACCTACTGGCTGATTTTTCCCCTTTAATTTGCATTTAAAAATAAGTATTAAAAGACCTTTGATTTGTTAGCACCAAGATCTTAAAATTCCTTTTGTAGTTTTAGTTTAAAATACCTCCTTCATATTTTTAGCATGGGAAGACAAACAATGATAACAGTTTTATTCATTAAAATATCAGATAATTCATAATTTTGAATATGTCTAGTGGCAAGTGAATACATTTGCTCAATAGATTTGCTTGATAGACCGTGCACAAAAATATCACTCATAGGTCCTGAGAAGGTGGATAAGTGGTAATCAGCTTACCTTGAATGCATGAGACCCTGGGTATGATTCCTCAGCACCACCTAAGCAGAAAAAGCTAGAAGTGGTACTGTGGCTCAAGTGGTAGAGCACTATTCTTGAGCTGAAGAGCTGAGGGATGGCAACCATGACCAGAGTTCACCACCACCAACAAGGTAAATCAATAAATAAAACTCACACTCAAGTACATTAATTTCAAAGGTTGATTACCATTTTAGTTAGGGGCAGGATGCCAAGATATAGCAGACCTCTTTCGGAAAGTTTTAAGAAGGATTTCAACACCTGAGAAGTACTAAAAAACAGAAGTAAAATATTAGCTCTGCCAACAACATATAGAATCGCCACTCAAAGAGAAACCAATGCTAAGAATGAAATACTTTTCATAACATTTCTTAAGTGATTCTGGCTCTATACTAATTATTGTATAATGTGAACTTCAAAAACTCCATAGGTCAGCCTGAGTCTTAAGGCCTCCTACAAAAACTGGAGGAGAGAATCCGTAACCCTGATTATTAAAATTGCTATTGTTAAGGTAGTGTACATACAGATCACCATTTTGTAAGTCGGTAATGAGTTCGTTTCTTGTTTGACAATCACTTCCATTGCTCTCTCCCTGATTTTCGCTCCTGTCCCTATCCACAAGAGATATAGCTCATTGTGAATACAATATCTAAAAAGTACAACTGCTGCATTTGTTTCCCTGTTCTTGAATTTCTGTGGTTCCCTCAATGCCCATAAATGGATAAACAAGAACAGAAAAATCCAATTCCTGGAATTCATTTCAATATAAACATCAGTAGTTATATGAGAGTGTCAGACTCTGTCCACACATTCTGAACACTTATACTTTCTGCACCCAGTCATAATTTCCACCGGATTCTAAGGCCACAACGTAATTTTTTTCACTTTCCACACAGGAAGAAGCTGAGAGTCAGAAAGTTTAAGTAACTTGCATAATGGCTCAGATCTGAAGATCATAGTTTGAAACCAACTCAGGTTGACATAGCTATTACATATTTATCTCCTGTTAACCAGAAGAAATGAAGAATTGACTGTATCATGTACTAGAGCTGGAATGCCACCAGAAGTGAATGGGAAACCAAAAGGATAGTGTCAATATGATGGTTTTTAAGAACCAAATCTCACCCATAGATAATTTCAGACATCACACACACACTCACTCACATACACACACACACACAAACACACACACACACACACACACACACACACAAACAGAATCCTTAAAAACGATATTAGTACTGAAATCCAAAAAATTTTTTTTATTTTTATACCTTTTATTTTTAGCTTTAGTGAGGTTGGACATGATAATTTCTACAGATGAGCCCCAAGTTAGAACTTTTTTTATAATTCTACCCATGTCCGTATTCAGAGTAACAGTCTCCTAGTTATGTCTTCCTCCTTTTCCAGCAATGATAAGTTTTCTCTTCTTGTCCCAGTTTCGTCTTTTGGGACCCAATATATTAGACTTTTCTGTCTTGCATGGTCTGTAAGTTCATTGATCCATAGATCTCAGCCATCCTAATAACCAGGATTATTGGTGGCAACTACTGTACTGTACAGAACCTGCCTTGGGAAAAGTGTTCTAAGTTCACCATTCAGTGGAAGTTATTAGTACTCACCCATAATCACTTTGTCTTCAGAATTGGGAACTTGTTAGGTCCAGGAATTCAGGGCAAGCACTCACTCTGTGCTATTTCATACTTTTTTAGATGTAATGGCAACTTCCACCTATTGTCTACTTTAAGCAATTTGTGAAGAGAAAGATTACCCCTAAGAGGCAGAAGCACTGTACTAACTGTTGCTCTCAAAACACACTAGGAGGGAAAGAAGCTCTGAAGGAGCCATATAGCATATACACTGTGTTTTTAGAAACTCAAGCTGCCTTTAATGTTATCTTCAATAAAGACCTGTTGCAACAATGAGAAGTAAAAGTTGTCATGTCCAAAACAAGCTTTACAACGTCAGTGCAGGAGGGGGGGAAGGGGGGGAAGGAGAAGGATTGGGATTGGGGAGAGAGGGGGGAGGCTGGGAAGGGAGGTGAAGGATAAACAAAGGAGGAGGCTGCAATGCTTGGTAAGAAATGTACACATTATCCTGCCCATGTAATTGTAACCCCTCTGTACAGTATGTTCACAATAAAATTAAATTAAATTAAAAAAAAATAAAGAAAATCAGAAGGGGCGTTCCAGGAAGATGGCGGAGGAAAAGCTGGAGGTTAAATAAGCTCTCCCATAGAAAGCAGTTTTAGACTTCCAGTGAACAATCCTAAGCCAGAGAATCACACCAAGTGTGCCTTCACAGGACAGAGAGTTAGCCTAGAGAGGGAAAATCCAGTCAAGGAGACAGATCTGAGCTCTTGCCAGCAGCCGCTGCCGATTGTGGCCATGGCTGAAGCCGCCATACCTGAATCACAGAGTCGGGGACGAAGAAGCCAGATGGGGTGGGAGAGCAGATTCTACTCAACACCATCAAGAACTGACAAGGAGCGGATATCTTCATCCTGCAGTTGGCAGATCAGAGACGACCCAGGAACCAAGACTCGGTGTGAGTAGAAGCCTGATGTACTCAAACCTTCTCAGGGAGCAGAGGAAGGAAGGAAAACCCTCCCCCCCAGCTACCAGAAATCTCCATCTTGGATACTGACAAAGCTTGGTAGAGTGCTAGCTCCAACTCAGGCCTTGGAAGAAAACTGGATTCATTTAGCAGGTCACAAGAACTTAATGGCCTGACCTGCCAGACTCAGCTCCACCCAGGGAAAAGTCACCCAGCTCAGGCGCCAGCTCCAGGAGTGGCTTTCTTCACTGGGTAATCAGAGCCAGAGGCTGCCCCTCCCTTTAGCAGCCTTGACAATCAATTGAAATTCACTAAACATAAACCCTGAGAGTGGCTCCAGGCTGGGCTCCGTGAGTTTCTCACAAACTAGTCCCCGGGAAAAGCTACTGTTTGCTGAAAGGCCTCAACTCTACCCAGAACCTAGCCTCATCAGAGCATCTCCAAACTTGAGGAAAAAGCCATCTCCCTATTTTGTGATACTCAAAGCAGATCTCCCTCCCATTGAACTAACCTGTGAGGATGATCGCAAAATCCTGGTAAAGCAGAGCATTTTTCTGCCTATTCAAACAAACTGACATAAGAAACCAACCAAGCCACAGGACCACAAGCAGACCAGAGACTCCAACAAGAGGCTGGGTAAGCACACAAGGGAGATACAGGATTTTTCCCACCCCTCCCAAAAAAAAAAAAAAAAATTTCTTCTTCTTCTTCTTTTTCTTTTTACCTTTTATAAAATTTTTTTTCTTTTCTAAAACTTTTATTAATTTTTAATTTTTACCTTTTTTGAAAAATATTGTTTCCTAGTAACTTTTTTTCCTCTTATAATTTTATTTTAGGGGTACATGTGTGTGCGTTTTTCTTTCGTTTTTCTTTCTTTTTTAAAAAAATTCTTTTTGTTTTTTGTTTAGCTCTACTGAACTTCTGACGTTTTTTTCTTTCTTTCTTATCCTTTTCACCTTTTCTTCTCTTTTGTTCTTTATGTGACTTAATTGTTGCTCTGCACATCCTTAGATAAACCCGTAGTTGACTATTAGACCCTATCTCCCATTATGTACACACTTAATCCACAAATTTATTACTCAGTTCAAAACCTCTGAGACTTAAATTCCTTAATAGCAGTACTACCTCTTTATACCTATATAATATTTTAAGTATTATTATTTTTAAGTTTTTCACATCTCCTCTATATCCCTCCTTTTCTCTCATTATATTCACGTTCTTCTCTCTATAGATGTTTTTCAATTCTGTATAATATATTAATTTTTACTTTTCTATTTTTTCTGGTGTCTTTTTCTCTCGTTCTCTTTCTTCTTTTTTTTCTCTCTCTCTACTTTCATCCTGTCCAACCTTTTTCTTGCTTTGAGATTAGGACTAAGCAAAGTTAACTCTCCCTGTGCCTTCCCACATCCCTCTATTCCTATTTTTTACCCACATCTCTCCCTAACCCTAATTATTTCTGGTTTTCCAAATTCTTCTTTGCGGTTCGTAGCTCATTAATATATAGTTGTTTGATGTTGAATAGATGTATCTGTTGAACTAGATTGGATCTGCAGACTATTGTCTGTTCAAATACAGACTTTGGTTGATGCTTACATTAAGTTAGTGTTCTAGCACAAAACTGGTGTTATTTTCATCCCAAATGGGCAGAGTAATCTGGAAAAACACAAGAAAAATGGCAAGTATGGGTATCTCAACTCCCACTCATGATAATCAGGGGAGAGAACAGATAATGAATAATCCAGAGGATAGTTCCCAATTGCTCTGCAAACACTGCTGGCAAACATGATAAATGAAGAGATTGAAAATATACAAAAGACTCTGATTGAGCATGATAAGGAGAGAGAGGAGGCAAACACAAAGGTCAATGCAGGAAAAGATTGATAACCTACAAAGGACTCTCTATGAGCATCATAGGCAGAGAGAGGAGGCAACTCAAAGGTTTATACAGGAATATCATGAGTGTGGGGAAGTTACTCAAGAACTGATACAGGATTTGCGTGAGAAGCTTGAAATACTCAAAGAGAAAGGCAGGAATGGCCTGAACAGGCTGAAAACACTCAAAGAGAACTACAGGAATGGCATGAACGGGAGGAAGCTAAGCAAAGAGTAATAGAGGAATTGAGAGAGCAGGATGAGAATACACAAAGATCACTAATGGCATTCATGGAATCCATTAACAAAGAGCTGAGGGAAGTCAGGGAGACAACAAAGGGAATGCTGAATGGAACCCAACAGAAAGAATGGGCGTCCAAGGAAACGATAACCAATCAATTAAATGATTTGAGAATAAACATTGAACACCAAATTAAGGAAGTAAAGAAGTACATACAAGATCTAAAACAAAGCTTCAACAAAGAATTTGAAGTAATCAAAGCTGATGAATTAGAATGAAAAGAAATAAAAAACAAAGTAGAAAATCTTGATAGCAGGTTAGACCATGCACAAGATCGAATCTCGGGGATTGAACACAGCCTAGATTTGATAAAGAACATACAACCATTGAAAACAAGTCCAAGAAATATAATAGATCTATCCAACACTTGGAAGACACCATCAGAAGGCCTAATCTAAGGATAATGGGTGTAGAAGAGCACCTAGAAACAGAAGTTAATGGACTAGGAAATTTGTTGAATTGGATCCTAGCAGAGAACTTCCCAAATATGCAAAAAGATAGGCCTATTCAGATACAAGAAGCTATTTGAACTGCAAATAGACCGGTCCAAAATAGGACATCCACTGTCACATTGTAATCCACACAGGATCAATTCAGACACACGAAAAGATCCTTAAACCTGTCAAGGAGAAAAGATTAATCACCTATAAAAGGAAACTGATTAGAATCACCTCAGATTTCTCAGCAGAGACAATCAAAGCAAGAAGAGCCTGGAATGATGTATGCCATGCTCTAAAAACAAGCAACTATCAACCAAGAATACTGTACCCAGCTAAACTCTCCTTCATAACTGAAGGCCAAATAAAAACCTTCAATAGCAATGAAACATTGAAACAATACATCTCCACCAAACCAGCCCTACAAAAGATTCTTAAAGATGTCCTACAGTAGAAAACCAACAAGACCACAATAAAGGCCAGAAACTGCAACCAAACTGAGAATCCAAGAACCGTAGGAAGAACCCAGTTTTTACAGCCCAAAAAAGGTGGATAATATGGCAATAACTCCCAAATACCTCTCAGGTCTATCTCTCAATATTAACGGACTTATCTCTCCCATTAAGCGACATAGACTGTCTAGTTGGATTAAAAAACAAGATCCTTCTACCTACTTCCTTCAGAAGTCACATTTTGCCCGTAAAAAAAAAACACATTTTCAATATTAAAGGCTTGAACAAAACCTACCAAGCAAACGGCCCCCATAAACAGGCAGGAGTTGCAATCCTAATATCAGATAAAATAGACTTCAAATTAAAATTCATGAGAAGAGATAAAGAAGGTTGCTATATACTAATTAAGGGATCTCTCCTTCAGGAGGATATTACAATTCTAAATATCTATTCGCCAAAGAATGGAGCACCAAAATTTATCCAAGAAACACTACTTTCCCTCAAATCCCACAGGATCCAAAGATTTTAATTGTAGGGGATTTTAACACACCACTCTCCCCACTGGATAGATTAATTCTGCAAAAACTCAACAGAGAAAACCGCATACATAACAGCTGCATAGGTCAAATATATTTAATAGACATCTATCGAATATTTCATCCAGCAGCCTCTGAATACACGTTTTTCTCACCAGCACATGGAACATTTTCTCAAATAGACTACATTTTAGGCCACAAAGAAAACTTTTCCAAATTCAGAAACATTGAAGTTACACAAAATTGACAAACCCTTAGCAAATCTTTTCAGAAAAAGAAGAGAACACACCCAAATAAATAAACTGAGAGATGAGAATGGAAACATAACCGCGGAAACAACCAAGATTCAGAATATTTTAAGGGAATACTTCTCAAAACTTTATGCTAATAAGTTTGAGAACTTAGCAGTAATAGACTTTTTCCTAGCAAAGATTGACATGCCAAAACTAAACCAAGATGAGTTAAACCATCTTAACAGGCCCATATCAAGCATTGAAATACAAACAGAAATAAGAGACCTCCCAGCTAAGAAAAGTCAAGGACCAGATGCATTTACTGTGGAATTCTATAAGGCCTTCATAGCAGAGCTCACACCAACACTCCTCTAAATCTTCAATGAAATTGAAAGAGAAAGTTCACTAGTAAACACATTCTATGAAGCCATCATAACCCTCATCCCAAAACAGTCAAGGACTCATCAAAGAAAGAGAACTATAGACCCACTTCTTTGATGAATATTGATGCAAACTTCTCAACAAAATTTTGGCCAATCGACTTCAAAAATTCATCCAAAAAAATCATACACCACGATCAAACAGGATTCATTTCAGGGAAGCAAAGCTGGTTCAATATATGCAAATCAATTAATATTGTTCATCACATCAACAGGAGCAAGGATAAGAACTACATGGTTATCTCAATAGATGCAGAAAAAGCATTTGACAAGATCCAACACCCCTTTATGATGAAGGTTCTGGAAAAATTAGGAATCCATGGAACATTCCTCAATACAAAAAAGACTGTATATGACAAACCTACAGCCAGCATTATAATTAATGTTGAAAAACAAAAGCCATTCCCTCATAACTCAGGAACAAGAGAAAGATGTCAACTCTCTCCACTTCTGTTCAATCTAGTATTACAATGCCTAGCTACAGCAATAAGAAAGGATGCAAACATAAAGTAGGTCCAATTAGGGAAAGAAGAAATAAAATTCTCCCTCAATGCAGATGACATTATCGTATATTTAAAGAATCCCACAGACTCCACTCCCAAATTACTCAAGCTGATCCAAAACTTTGGCAAAGTAGCAGGGTATAAAATTAACCCCCCCAAATCAGTGGCTTTTCTGTATGCCAACAATGAGAAAAGTGTGGCTGAAATTAGGAATGCAACTCCATTTGTAATAGTCCCACAAAAAATAAAATACCTAGGAATAAACTTAACCAAAGAAGTGAAGGAACTCTATGATGAAAACTTTAGAAACTTGAAAAAGGAAATCAAAAGAGAATTTAGAAAATGGCAAAACCTCCCATGCTCCTGGATTGGAAAGATTAACATCATGAAAATGGCCATACTTCCCAAGGCTATCTACAAATTCAATGTGATACCTATCAAAATTCCAACCTTACTCTTCAAGGAAATAGAAGAGGCAATCCAAAAATTCATATGGAACAATAAAAAGACTCCGAATAGCAAAAACTCTCCTCAACAGAAAGAACACTGCTGGAGGAATATCAATACCAAATTTCAAACTCTATTATAAAGCTATAGTAATCAAAATAGCATGGTATTGGGATAAGAACAGACCTCAGGACAAATGGAATAGAATTGAAAACCCAGAAATGAGACTACAGACCTATGGCCATCTAATCTTTGAAAAAGAAGCTAAAACAATAGAAAGGAAAAAAGAAAGCCTCTTCAGTAAATGGTGATGGCAAAATTGGTTAACTACTTGTAGAAAACTAAAGCTAGATCCTAGCATATCATCCTGCACCAGAATCAACTCCAAATGGATCAAAGAACTCGGAGTCAAAACAGACACTCTGAAAACATTATAGGATGGAACAGGAGAAACCCTAGGTCTCCTTGGCTCAGGCCGAAATTTTCTGAATAGAGACCGGAATCACAACAAATCAAAGAAAGGTTGGACAAATGGGATTGCATGAAGTTGCAGAGCTTCTGCATGGCAAAGGACATAGCTAGCAATATCAATAGAATGCCCACGGATTGGGATAAGAACTTCACTTGCCATACAACAGACAAGTGACTCATATCTAAAATATACTTGGAACTCAGAAAATTAAATCCCTCAACAACAAATCCTCAAAGAAACAACTGCCCAATAAATAAGTGGGCTAAAGAGTTAAAGAGAAAGTTCTTTGAAGAAGAAAGAAGGATGGCCAATAGACACATGAATAAATGCTCAACATAAAAGAAATGCAAATCAAAACAACATTGAGATACCACCACACTCCAGTTAGAATGGCAAAAATCAAGAACTCAAACAACAACAGATGCTGGAGGGGACGTGGACAGAAGGGGACCTTACTTCATTGTTGGTGGCAATGTAAACTTGTTAAACCACTTTGGAAAGCAGTATAGAGGTTCCTCAAAAGAATTCACATAGAGCTCCCCTATGACCCAGCAATCCCACTTTTGGGCATTTACCCAAATGTTTACAAACAAGACCACACTAAAGCTACCAGCACAACTATGTATATTACAGCACTATTTACCATAGCTAAGATATGGAACCAACCCAGATGCCCCTCAGTAGATGAATGGATCAAGAAAATGTGGTATATATACACAATGGAATTCTATGCCTCCATCAGAAAAAATGACATTGCCCCATTTGTTAGGAAATGGAAAAACTTGGAAAAAATTTTATTAAGTGTAAACCAGGCCCAAAGAAACATAGGTCCCATGGTTTCCCTTATTTGTAATATCTAGTATATCTATGAGTCAAGCACGAAAGGCCAGATAACTTGATATTAGGAAAAGGAACCCTTAGATATGTATTTTAATGTTTTTTTCTTTCAAGCATTTGTTTCTATCGCATTTATAAGATTATCTCTTTATTGTTTGTATGTCCTTTCCCATAGTATAACCCCTGCTTTCACTATATTTGATGTCAGTATAACTTGTGGAGGAGATGGGGAAAAACAAGTCCTTTGAGAATACAGGTGGACCTGTTGCAACAATGAGAAGTACAAGTTGTCATATCGAAAACGAGCTTCACAACGTTGGTGAGTGGGGGGGAGGGGGGAGCATTGGGTGGGAGTGGGAAGGAGGCTGGGAAGGGATGTGAAGGGTAAACAAAGGAGGAGGCTGCAATGCTTGATAAGAAATATACGCATTATCCTGCCCATGTAATTTTAACCCCTCTGTACAGTATGTCCACAAAAAATAAAAAATAAAAACGTGAAAAAGGAAATTAAAACAGAACTTTCAAAATGCCAAAAACACCCCTGCTCCTGGATTGGAAAAATTAACATCGTGAAAATGGCCATATTTCCAAAGGCTATCTACAAATTCTATGTGATACCTATCAAAATTCCAACCTCATTCTTGAAGGAAATGCAAGAAGTAATTCAAAAATTCATATGAAACAATAAAAGACCCCGAATAGCAAAAACGCTCCTCAACGGAAAGAACACTGCTGGAGGAATATCAATACCAAATTTCAAACTCTACTATAAAACCATAGTAATCAAAACAGCTTGGTACTGACACATGAACAGACCTCAGGACAAAAGGAATAGAACTGAAAACCCAGAAATGAGCCTACAGACCTATGGCCATCTAATCTTTGATAAGAGAGCTAAAAAAAATAGAATGGAAGAAAGACAGCCTCTTCAGTAAATGGTGATCGCAAAATTGGTTAACTACTTGTAGAAAACTAATGCTAGATCCTTATATATCACCCTGCACCAGAATCACCTCCAAATGGATTAAAGACCTCGAAGTCAAAGCAGACACTCTGAAAACCTTATAGGAAGAAATAGGAGAAACCCTAGGTCTCCTTAGAGCAGGCCAAAATTTTCTTAATAGAGACTGGGAAACACAATAAATCAAAGAAAGTTTGGACAAATGGGATTACATGAAGTTGCAGACCTTCTGCATGGCAAAGGACATAGCTAGCAAGATCAATAGAAAGCCCACAGATTGGGAGAAGAGCGTCACTAGCCATACAACAGACAAAGGTCTCATATCAATAATATACTTGGAATTCAAAAAATTAAATCCCCCAACAAGAAATCCTCAAAGAAACAACTGCCCAATAAATAAGTGGGCTAAAGACTTAAAGAGAATCTTCTCTGAAGAAGAAAGAAGGATGGCCAATAGAAACATGAATAAATGCTCAACCTCCCTAGCCATAAAAGAAATGGAAATCAAAACAACATTGAGATACCACCTCACCCCAGTTAGAATGGCAAAAATCAAGAACTCTAATAACAACAGATGCTGGAGGGGATGTGGACAGAAGGGGACCTTACTTCATTGTTGGTGGGAGTTTAAACTTGTTCAACCACTTTTGAAAGCAGTATGGAGGTTCCTCAAAAGACTCCACATAGAGCTCCCGTAAGACCCAGTAATTCCACATTTGGGCATTTACCTAAGTGTTTACAAACAAGACCACACTAAAGTTACCAGCAAATCTATGTTTATTGCAGCATTATTTACCATAGCTAAGATATGGAACCAACCCAGATGCCCCTCAGTAGATGAATGGATCAAGAAAATGTGGTATATATACACAATGGAATTCTATGCCTCCATCAGAAAGAATGACATTGCCCCATTTGTTAGGAAATGGAAAGACTTGGAAAAAATTATATTAAGTGAAGTTAGCCAAGCCCAAAGACACATAGGTCCCATGGTTTCCCTTATTTGCAATATCTAGTATATATATGAGTCAAGCAGAAAAGGTCAGATAAGGTGATGTTAGGAAAATGAACCCTAAGATATGTATTTAAATGTTTTATTTTTTCTTTCTTGCATTTGTTTCTAACACAATTATAAGATTATTTCTTTTTTGCTTTGTATGTCCCTCCCGGACTGTATAGGCCCTGCTTTCGCTCTATTTGATGTCGGTGTAATTTTTGGACGGGAAGGGGAAAAACAAGTTGTTTAATTAAAGATACAGGTGGACTCGTTGCAGCAATTAGAATTACAAGTTGTCATGTCGAAAACGAACTTTACAACTTTGGGCAGGAGAGTGGATGGGGAGATGAAGGGAGGCTATGAAGGAATGGGAAGGGTAAACAAAGGAAGAGGCTTGATAAGAATGCTTGATAAGAAATGTACTCACTATCTTGCCCATGTAATTGTAACCTCTCTGTACACTATTTTCACTATAAAATAAAAGAAAGAAAATCAGAGACTGCAGTGGCTTGTTAGCTCCATTTATATTCCTGAGCATGGGGCGCCCTTCCCCTTTCCCTTTCTGACCCTTTACATCAGGGGCAGGTGGGAAGATCTAACAAGAACACCTAGAGTTTGGCCCTGGGAATAAAAACTCCATTTTGTGATCATAAACCCTCCATCACTTCTTGAATTGGATCTGAGGGACAGAAGAAAGTTAGGTAAGATTATTCAGAAACTTATAATTACTTCTAAGTTTGCTATCTAAAATCATTCCTTCCCACTCCTTAGAATCCTATTTCCCACCTGTGTACACAGCCTTACACTCTGTTCTACTGGAGCTTTTGAGTGTGGGGTATCATGTGCTTCTTATGTGTACTGTTTTACAAATGGAGATTTTCTCCTACACTCAAAATGATTTCATTGATGGGGACACTGTTCAATAGGCTAAACAGGGTTTGTTCATGTGTTCATACCCTAGGTAGGACTCGTAAGGTCTAAGTAGTAGTCAGGACTCACTTGCTGTCAGTGGTATTGCTCTGAGGAATTACTGTCAATGTTGACCACAGTACCTAGTCCAAGGCCTCTCAGAAAGGCTCCAGACCCAAACTGCGTGAGTCTCTGTGTGAGCTAATCATCATTGAGCAACTATGTTCCGTGGTTTGTGAGATATTCACTTCTGTGAGCATATGCATATGAGGGCCCAAGAAGAGAGTTACCTGGAAGGGAGGTCCTAGGATGCAAAATGTCTACTAGGACAATGGAAACTCATGGTTTGGCATGCTTAATGTTTTAACCTATGCACTGAACTACCAGGAAAAAACAACATACTAAGAAATCTGCCAGTTATGCAAAATAAAGAGATGTTGTGAAGGTTAGAGAAAGGACATTGGTTTCATGGTAGTCATGACAAGACAACACCTTAGCACATCTTCAGAATACTAATCCATACTCACTTTTCTATTCACCCATGTTACTAGGTCTGAGTTGTATGTAAAAGTCCTCAGGGACTTCAGAACAGGAAGATCTAGGGGGAGAGACTAAGATTGGTCTACCATTTTGGAAATTAACTAGTTTGATGAAAGCCCTTAGTAGTGTCCAACAAATATGTGCATTTACCCTACTACATTTGATAAGTATCCCCTCATTAAATTATCTTTGGTTGGTTCACTTGCTGACATAGCAGCTGCCTGGTAGATGCATTGTGACTTCACTTTATTCTGTTGAACCAGAAATGGAAAAGGAGAGACTGACCACAACACATTTACATCTTTCTCAATGAGCAGTGAATGGCAGGGGCGTATTTAAGATGCTCCCCATGTTCTCAGTTTGCTAGTAAAACCTGGGATTCCAGCTCAAATCTTGATAAACAGATACAGAAGTTACATGTAGATGTTTTGCCAGATTCACAGATAGAGAGGTAGATGAGAAAGTGGAAGGGCTTGGTGTGAAAGCCACAGGTTGATATGAAGCAGAATTCAAAGGATGTGGAGATGAAGCAAACTACTTTGAGGGAAAAGGAAAGGCAGCTGAAACTAATGAACACCTACAGAGAGAAGAGCAAGTTTGAGGCCACCTGGACATCAAAGTAACCCATCTGTGGTACAATAGTCTGGGTATTCAAAGCCACAGAGAGAAGTTGGAAGAGCACCAGCAAGTGCTCTTGACCAATTCTAGGGAGCTCCCAGAATGCCAGGGTAAGAATTGATAGCTTCCCAGAGCATTGCTGCTGAGCACAACTCAGATCCCTCCTTACCATGATAATTGACACTGGAGAGGAGCAGCAAGAGTTGTATGAAGTGATAGCAGCTCACTTTGTGGAGCTTGTTCTGCAGCATTGTGAAGTGTGGCCTCTCAGGATGCTTAGGGCAAAGATCCTAGAGCTGGTGCCAAAGAATGCAATCTACTTGGAGTAGACATTTATAGATGGTATGTACCTGAACACAACAACTGATAATGAGCTGATAGAGTTAGTTCCCTAAAGATCTAACAGCCAAAAGTGGAGAGGCAAACCCGGAGCTCTGCACCACATCAGTCCACCATGCCCATTGCTTCTACCCTATTACTGGGTACCCAGTTTGCACAACCATGACCTTGTTACCCTGTTGTTCCCCACAATCCCTCACAACTTTTATCTTTCATTTTGTCTATGATTCTTTGTCCCTGATAATCTGTTCTGGATGCCTGTATTTGCTACGCCAACCCCTGCAAAGCTGTCACTGCTACCCAATTTCTGCCACTGCAACTCAGCAATTATAATCACAATTACCCTTTCCCTTGTATCCTACTCTCTGCTACTCTTTTCTGCTTCCCACAATTCTTAACACCATGGATCCAGCGCCCTGATACCTGACACCCCTGTCTCTGCCACTCCATTCCCAAAGTAAAGCAAGAGTGGGCACAGACAGTTGACTTGGGTAAACCTCTTGCAGGCACAATATGACAAGTTATTCCTCAGGTATTTTACAGGAGGGAATAACTGGTGGTGGAAGGAAAGTTACTAAGAGGTGACTAAAATCCAAGGACATCAACATATATCTTGTTGCTAGGAAAAGCAGGCCCTAAGGTGATAGTTAATGAGAAAAGAAAATTTTACAAATAATATTGGGGATGATAAAAAAGGTTTAGCTTAGTCTCTTCTATTAGTGAGCTGAATTATTTTATGATATAGATATGTAATTCCTTTCCATTTTAAAAAGCATATGAAGATGCACATTTATGTGGTACTTATATTGATTTATGGAATATTTGCAAATTATCAGATTAATGATATTCAATATTTTATGCTCTATGATATGCTCATAAATCTGCCTTTGGCAATATGAATTGAGCTCTCACAACAAATGGAATTTCATTGTCAAATACTATAAGGAGATTACTGAGGCTAGTAACAAAATGAAGGCTGGAACAAGAAAACTGAATAAAGCTACAAGTTTGAAGGGAAGGGATCAGTGGTAAGGGCTATGATAAAAGAGAAATTCTTCACCATGGAATCTTGGAAGAATAGAATGCATTTTGTTGAATTACTAGCTTTTTAAACTTTAGAAAGCAGAACATGATTCTTTATTCTTGATTTTTGGAACTTCTTTAATGAGTGGTGTAAAAAAAAATTATCAAAATGACTTTGAAAATTCACTGGCGTGAATTATCAGATTAACATTTTACTCAAAGTAGCCTTGAGATGCAGGCATCCTGGATTCTTTTTCTATTAAATTAATGGAATGAGCTTCATTTTGAATGGTTGGACAGTCCATGACACTTGTTCCAAAACAAGAAAAGATACTGGAGAAAAAAAAAAGAGGAAGAAGACTCAAGGCTGCTGAAATTATCATATTTCCCATTTGGACTTTAATGGTTGTTTCTACAAAGAATAAGGATTTCATTTTAACATAATAATTTCAAAATGGATGTACTAGAGGATAGCTTCTAAATGTAATATTTAATGTTGTTGGATTACTTGAAGACAAATTTTTACAGCAAACTTTAAATTTTAGGATAACTGTAATGCACCAATAAACAACTTGAAGAAATATAATTTAAAAATTCACCGTTCAAAGCAAACCCTGGCAGAAAAGTCTGTGAGACATTTATTTCCAAACAGGAAGTGGCACTGTGGCTCAATTGGTAGAGGGCTCCCCTTGAGCTCAAGAACTAAGGGATATGTTAATACCCAGGCCCTGAGTTCAAGTCCTATGACTGACAAAAAAAATTTAAAGAATTAAAGCATTAGGGCTGGGAAGGGGACTCAGTGGTAGAGTGATTGTCTTGTATGCATGAGGTCCTGGGTTCAATTCCTCAGCACCACATAAGCAGAAAAATGTGAAAGTGGCGCTGTGGCTCAAGTGGCTGAACAGCTCAAGGACAGAGCCCAGATCCAGAGTTCAGGCCCCCTTCCAACAACAACAACAGCAATAATAAAAAATTAAAGCATCAAACAACCTGAGGATGTTGTCCAGAATAATGAATGTGGCATTATCCGTTTACATGACATAGTGACTTGTAATCTAGTTTACCAGGGCAGGTGGTGGGCAATTTGTGTGTTTGCCAAAACCTGCAAAATTATTTTCTACTTTCCCAAGGAGGGAGAAAGGAAGGAATGGGGGGAGGAGAGAGGTGTTTGGTGGCTTTGCCTTTTGGTTCAGTGATTGTTTTCTGGAGTCAAATTCAGAGAAATTCTGCTTGCAATCCTAGTTGCATGAGGAATGAAGAAGCCATGCCATGGAAGTGGTTTTGATTTGTCCTTGGTCTGGTTCCAAACACCACTGGACAATCCAAGTCCCATTTCAGGACCAAAATTCCTTGAAGACTACTGATCCACTGGGCATGTGGACCTAAATGCAGCCAGAAAAGGCAAAATGCAATGCCGAGGGCAGCACTGGAAATCTACACCAGGCAGAGATTTTTAAATATATTTTTATTGTAAAAATACTGTACAGAGGGTTTACAGTTACATGACTAGGTAATGAGTACATTTCCTATTGAACATTGTTACCTCCTCCTTTGTTTTTCCCCTACCATTTTTTCCCTCCCCACATGTCCAACTCCTCCCTCCTCCACCCTATCCTGACATTGTAAATTCATGTTCCACATAGTGTCCTGTACATCTCATCGTCACATTGGGTCACCCTGCATCCCCATTTAAGCATTCTGCTATATCCCTTCTACTCTCCAATTACAAAAATTGTATATAAGATGCAGAACACTGGAAACAAATACAGTGAAAACAGGGATTATATGTGGGGGGATGAACCTACAAAAGAATCACATAGTTCATTATTAGTATATTAAAAACAAAAGCAAGAAATTAAAAACCGCTTGTTCTTTGACTTGGGGTACATTTCACCTAACACCTCGTATATGGTCATATGTATCTAGCCTTTGATCTTCTCTGCTTGTTCTAGACATGAACTAGTCCTTGCAATCATGGGAAAAACAAGGTAAACCGTGGGACCTATGTTTCTTTGGGTCTGGCTTACTTCACTTAATATAATTTTTACCAAGTCTTACCATTTCCTAACAAATGGGACAATGTCATTCTTTCTGATGGAGGCATAGAATTCCATTACGGGTGTGTGTTTGTGTGTGTGTGTGTGTGTGTATACCACATTTCCTTGATCCATTCATATACTTAAGGACATGGGAGTTGGTTCCATATCATAGCTATGGTGAATAATACAGCAATAAATATGGTTGTGCTGGTAGCTTTGGTATGACCTTGTTTGTGATCATTTGGGTAAATGCCCAGAAGTGGAATTGCTGTGTCATGGGTGAGCTCTACGTGGAGTCTTTTGAAGAACTTCCACACTGCTTTCCAAAGTGGTTAAACAAGTTTACACTCACACCAACAATGGAGTAGGGTTTCCTTTTAGCCACATCCCCTCCAGCATCTGTCATTATGACATTTCTTGATTATAGCTATTCTAACTGGAGTGAGGTGCAATCTCAGTTTTGATTTGCATTTCTTTAGTGACTAGAAAAGTTGAGCATTTCTTCATGTGTCTAATGGACATTTTTATTTCCTCTTCAAAGAAGTTTCTTTTTAAGCCTTTAGCACGTGTAGTTTTGGGGCAGTTTTTCCTTTGATGATTTGTTGTTGGGGATTTAAGTTTTTGAGTCCTAAGTATATTTTAGATATAAGACTTGTCTGTTTTATGACTCATGAAGCTCTTCTCCCTGTAAGTGGGCTTTCTATTGATCTTGCGAGCTATGACCTTTGCCTTGCAGAAGCTCTGCTGTTTCATGCAATCCCATTTGCCCAACCTTTCTTTGATTTCTTTTGTTTCTGGTTCTCTATTAATAATATTTTGGCCTGTGCAAAAGAGCCCTAGAGTTTCTCCTATTCCTTCATGTAATGTTTTCACGATGTCTGCTTTTATTTTGAGGTCTCTGATCCAATTGGAGTTGATTCTTTTGTTGGATGATATATATGGATCTAGCTTTAGTTTTCTACAGGTGTTTAACCAATTTTGCCAACACTATTTACTCAAAAAGCTGTCTTTCTTCTATTCTAGGTTTTTTAGCTCCCTTGTCAAGAATTAGCTAGCTATAAATCAGTGCGTTCATTTCTGAGTCTTCAATCCTATTCCATTGGTCCTCAGGTCTGTTCTTGTGCCAGTACCAAGCTGTTCTTATTACTATGGCTTTTTAGTAGTGTTTTAAATTTGGAACTGATATTGCTCCAGTGCTGTTCTTTCTGCTGAGGATTGACAAACCTGCAGCCAGCATTATACTTCCTGGTGAAAAGTTAAAGCCATTTCTTATAAATTCAGGAATGAGATAAAAATTTCTGCTCTCTCTACTCCTCTTCAACTTCTCTTGAATCTCAACTCCTAAAACACAAATTTCACAATGCATTTACAAGAAAAAATACAAAAACCAAACATGGCAAATGGTTAGATACAGGACATTTTACAAAAACCCAGAATATAACTCTATATATTAATATATATTAATAACTCTATATTAATTAACAAACAAACCCAAAAGAGCAGCCAGGTGTATTAGACGTGAGTGTCCCTGACATCTACTACATGGACAAGGAGCATGGAAGGGCTTCCTGCTGGAGAATGCATGGAGGAAAGTTTCGTTGTCAGCCTGAGTACAAAAGTTAGCTTCAGTCTGCCTGGGCCTGTCTTTCTTGTTTTCTCCCCACAGCAGAGCAGAATTGTCCCCTGCTCTATGGAGAATAAATACTGTACAAGCCGATCTGTAATGTGGCTTCTGTTTGGTCTTCACTCTTTCCTAGGTGGGCAGTCACTGCCCCACGGTGTGTGTGTGCTCCCAGGGGCAGATTCTCAGGGCCCAGGCCCAAGGGGCACATGGGTGCTACATGTGAGTCAGTGGCACTGTGTCATTCATGCAGCCGCTGCCGGGTAGCTGCCCTAGCCCAACAGTAGTTACATCCTGATCTTCTCCCACAGTCCCAGGAGAGGTGCCCACAAGGGCCCGAGTTGGGTAAGCTGACACTAGGGTCCTACTTCATGCAAGATGAAGTGGCTTCAATCTAAATTACTAATTATATTATGGAGCAGTTTTAAACAAAGTGATACACATTAATGTATGATATATAATGCTATTCTAGAGTCTGTAGTCTCCAAAATCATTGGACTTGATAATAGCAAGAATGGATTTTATTGTTTGTATTTACAAGGCCATTATGGCAATCTGAAATAAAGGTACAACAAAACTCTTATCCAAAAAACACATGATTAAATCTCAGAATTAAAAAAAGTATGTAAGCAGTGCAAATGAAGTTATACTAGAATAGTAAATTACACACAAAATATATTACATTAGTTACACTCAAAAGTAAAATAAGTAATTACAAAAAGAATTCCTACTGGATAAAAATATTACAGTGGTTTAACAGGTTGAAGTGATATGTTATATTTTTTTTAATAAAACTTATTTATATCTCCTAGTTCTGTTTATCTCAGAGAAGGAAAATGTTAGGAAGTAGAAATTATACATGGCACCTCTTGTTTCCAGTACCATGAAGGGGACTGGCACATCATAATGGGAGTCTTGGGGTGACACCCACACCCAGTCCATGTAGAACAATCAGAGGTCCGTGTGGTGACCCTGAGGGGGTCGAGGACAGGACATTGCTGCTGCAAAAGGGGCAGCACTTGTTGTGGTGGGCTGCAGACAACAAAGCTCCATCAGTGACCAAACCAATCAACTCAGCCTCAGGTGCCAAAGCCAGGAGGTTAGGCAGGGCAGACCCCAAGCCCTACCTTCAATCTGTGCAGCCTACACCGACAAGGCCAGACCCATTGCCCTGATTTGGAGCCCAACATGGGTAGGAAGTGTGCCCATTGTCTCCAAATGGAGCATCCCCAGAATGGCACCCAGATCTGGGCCCATGTCAACCAGAAGGATGACAGAGGAGGCTACAGAGCGAAGCCAAAGGGGCTTCGGGCTTCTGGTGCAGAAGCTGGAGCATTGCAAGTCCAGGCTCCTCTGACACTGATGGGCATATGCACGGATGGCCCTGTACCTGAGTCCACAGAGATAAGAAAATGGAGGTCCACAGGGATGCTGAAGGGGCTCCAGGTTGCTGAGCTTCTGCAGCTGTCACAAGCCCTCTGGCAGAGGGGACAGCACATGGCTCCAGTCCCCAGACCACCTTAAAGACTGATGAGGTGAACCAAGGCTGGGCTGCCTGCCCCCAAGGGGGCGGACTACATGCCTAGCCTTCCTTCTCCCATGGGTTGTGCTCTGTAGAAACATGGTGTCCCCCCAACCCCACACCCATGGGGGCAGGCAGTGACCCTAGAACGGCGTCTCTCTGGGATTGCACTTGCACCCAGCACCACTGCAGACCAGTACCAGCAGAGCTGGAGGAGGAGAGGGAAGCAGTGGACTCAATTCTAGCTCCATGGATTCCAGCTCCTGGGTGAAATGGAGCAATTGAGACTGGGATGAGAGTTCGGTAGGGTGAGCAATGCTCATCTGGCAATGCTGGGGAGCATGCACACACATCTCCTCACTGCACATCCGCCACAAGGGAGGGGGCCCCACTTCTCAATGGGTGACCTGAGGAGGCACTCACACCCACAGGGACTACAGAAATGGTGGTTAACGTGGTGATTTGGAAAGGGCTCTAGGGCACAGCTTTGCTGCAGTACTGAACAACTGGCAAAACAAAACTTTTCATCAATGATAACCTATTATATTTTAAAAACAGTTTTACTTTCCTCTTGTCCTATATTTTTGCATGAGGGCCTCTGTGTTAACCAGAAATCTCCAGGATTTCTTCATGCACAGTAATACAAATAAAAATAGCTTCTACTCTTTTTTTTAATTAAGGGAAGTTACATTTAGTTCTTTCTCATGTTAGATTCATGAAAAAGAAATCCTGAAGTATATCTATAAAACACCAAACTCAGGATTTCTTCTGAACTCTCTGAAGAAAGAGAATACAATGACCAAGCAATAGGTATCACCCATATTGTCAATCTGCTAGCTCTCTCTCTGAATAGAAAATAATCCTGCCAGGGCACATGCAGATGACTTATGCAAAATGTTTTCCAACAATTCTTGTTGTTATATTGCATTTATTTTCCTCCTCCTGTCTCCCCTCTTGCGGCTCTTCCCCAGGGTCCTGTTTCCTTCTTCCTTCTCTCTTCCCCTCTACATTTTCCCTGTCCCCTCCTCTTCTCTCTCCTGCTATGCACTTCCTCTGCTATTATCCCTTCCTCCTCCTTTCCTTTCCTCTTTCTCCTACACTTTGACTTTCTTCTACTTCTTCTTTATGGTCCTGTGGGTTGGACTCACACTAAGCAGATGCTCTGCTGTTCGCTACATTCCTCCAGTCTGGACTTCACTTCAATGACACTCTATTTCTGATTTTCTTCTAAAAAGCAAACCCAGCAAAGACTTTTGTTTCAGAATTTAATTCATTGTACATATTTTACACCATAAATATGTGCTATTTCATACAGTGAGGCTAATAGGTTTGATTATGCTTTGGGGTTCAAATAAACTCATCAGAAACAATGTGTTTGAAGGCAATCTAATGTGATCCTCTGTTGCTACCAAATTAATGAACTGGTTACTTTGTATCTTGCACAAGTACTTCTATATTGCTCCCAGTTTAGTGAGCTGTCACTTTGTGGTAGCACCACAGTAACACTAAGGCAAGGATTGCTGGGGATCAGAAGATTAAGTCCAGACAGGAAAATCCATAAGATATGTATCTCAAATTAACTACTAAAAAGCCATAAGAAGACCTGTGGCTACGTGGTTTAGTGCCTTCCTTGCACAGAATAAGCTGATGACAGGACCCAGGCCTGAGTTGAAGACCTGTGGTAGGTGCACACACACACACACACACACACACACACACACACACACACACACAGAATTTCCCTGCTAGAGGAAGTAAAAATAGCTCTTTTCCCAATAACATGTCTGAGTTTTTAGCCTATGTGTTTGGATATTTTTGAAAGTTGTATTATTAACTTACCTAATTTTAACAAATGACATCTTGTTCACTATTATTTAATCCTGGTTGAAAAATATTTTAAGACATATTTTCATGTAGAAATTTGAGTTTGTTCTCCAAAATCGTGACTGTCCTGGTTTATAAGAAATAATTGTGCTTTTACTTCATTAGTTCATAAATTAGAAAAGTAACCCTAACTCTAGAACCAATTGCCTTTGGATTCTAAAAGCCACACAAATACGTAAGTTTTTATTCATCCTATCTTTGATTCAGCTCATCTTTCTTAAAGTAATTCATAGTTTTACTCAATATCTTGCCATTTTTCTAACCCGAACCCTAACTGGAACATTCAGGATAACCTCACACTAATCATACCCTAATCCTAACATTATTAGCAGTTTCCTATTTCACATTCATCCAAATTCTAACTTGATGTATTATTCGAAGATTTACTTTCAGTTGGACCCTAAATTTTCCATTTCCCTAATACTAACACGAACCCCAGCTGGAACTGCAACCTAACTTTCACCCTAATGTTTAAGAAAAAGACTCTAGTTTTTATTCATTCTAATGAATACTCCAGTTTGCCCTCTGGAAATGAGTTTCAGTTTGCCCTTATTCCCAAAAGTTTCCTGACTCTACTGCTGAAGCGATCTTGTTCCCTAACATGATCCATTATATTACTTTTCCTCACATTTTCTTATCAGGAAAGACACTGTAGTTTCCATTGATTCTACCTTTTCCAAAACTTCTGTTCCCTAAAACAGTTTCAGATTTACTTACCATCTTGTCCATTATTTAATGCTAATTCTCAACCTAAACTTGGCTGGAAAACTCTCATTAATCATTACAAGAATGATCACTGAGAAATAAATATAATGATAATGCTCTAGTTACTAATCATTCCCACATTTTTGCTTCTACTTGTTAGTGAAAACTGAATTTTCTTTTTTTTGGTCGGTCATGGGGCTTGTACTCTGGGCTTTGGTGCTATCCTTCAGCTCTTCAGCTCAAGGCAAGCGCTCTACCACTTGAGTCACAACGCCACTTCCGGTTTTCTAGTGGTTTATTGAAGATAAGAATCTCACGGATTTTACTTGCCAGGGCTGGCTTTGAACTTTGATCCTCAGATCTCAGCCTCTTACAGGCGAGAGCCACGGGTGCCGGGCTTGGAAACTAAATTTTATAGTAAAGTCTTTCCTATTCATAACACTAATCATAATCAGAACAAAATACTGACCCTAATGTTAGTAAAATTATATGTTAATACTAACATTAACACAAGTAAACTAGTTTTCACTCATCCTAACTTCATTCAAATAAGCCTTCTAAACATAAGTTTCAATTTTTTTCCCAATATCTTAGTCATTTTCTAACCCTAAACTTTATCTTTCTTAACTGGAACATTGAGAATAACCATACACCTAATTGTAAGTCGATTCTAATATTAATAGCAATATTCTAGTTCACATTCATTCTAATTCTTACCATGCTTATTCTAAAATTTACCTACAATTTGAGCATCATTTTTTTCTCCTACACTCTAACCCTAACCATGTCTAGAATCTTAATGATAACCTTGACACTAATAGTATCCCAATTCTAAAATTTATGTAAAATGCTTGCTGTGTCATCCTCGCTGAAATTCCACTTGTAATTCTTCAAATAAATTGCAGGTTTTCCTAAACCCTACAGATTTTCTCACTCTTAACTCTGAATCTATCTTGTTCCATAACAGGAATCATTATACCGATTGATCTCAAATCTTGATATTATGAAATACACTGTACTTCCATTATCCCTGCTTTTCCTGAATTCCTAGAACTTAAAATAAGTTCAGATTTACTTAACATTTAAACCATTCCTTTTTTTCTTTTTGATGGTCATGGGATTTCGTCTCTGTGCCTGGGCAGGATCCCTGAGAACTAGGCATGGGCATGATCCTTTAGTTCTTTAGCTCGAGTTGTGCACTTTGCCACTTGAGCCTCAGCACCACTTTCATTTTTTCTGGTGGTTAATTGGAGATAAAATTCTCACAGACTTTCCTGCCTGGGCGGGCTTTGAACTGCAATCCTCAGAAATCAGCTTCCTGAGTAGCTAGGATAATAGACACAAGCCACCAGTTTAACCAATTTCTTTACTCTTTCGTCAACCCCCTTTAACCAGAAACCTAATCCTAATCACAATCTGAATTAACACCAAATGGTTAATGTAAGGAAAATTGTCTGGATTCTATTCAATTAGTCATTTTTTTGCTTCTACTTCTTAGTGGAAAACTAAATTTTACCTTAAAGTGTATCCTTCCCTAATCCTAACAAGAACTAAAATAGCATCTCACAATTAAAACCAAATCATATCTGAATGTTTAAAGTAACATAGACATTGGTTTTCATTCATTCTAACCTTGATGACATTCATTCTTCTTAAAATATGTTGCAATTTTACACAGTATCTTACATATTTTTCTCATCCTACTCCCAGCTCTAACTGGAACACCTTGCCTAATCCTAAACCTACAGATAATTGAATCATAATGTTAATAGCAAGCCACTATTTCACATTTATCCTAATTCTTGCTAAGAATGTAGGCCTAAATTTTACTTGCACTTTGAAACTAAAAGTTTTAAAGAGTTTCTCTATTTCCTGTCAGGTGTTGTTTTACATTATTTTTTTAAATTTTATTTTATTGTAAAGAGGCTTACAGAGGGATTACAGTTACATGTGTAAGGTAATGAGTACATTTCTTGTTGAACATTGTTGCCCTGTTCTTTGTTATTCTCCCACCATCCCTTCCCTCACCCATCTCTCTAACTCCACCCTCCCCATGGTGTAAATTTAATTTTCAATATAGTGTACTGTGAGTATCATTGTTGCAATAGGTCATCTTGTGTTGAACCTAAATTTTCTTTTCTCTAACCCTAATTCTAATTCTGTCTGGGATCCTAAACTTAACCATAATAGTAATTATATTATATATATATATATGTATATATATATATATATATGTATATATATTTATGTATATATATATTATATAGCAATTCAGAAATTAACAAAAATATTGAAGTTTTTATTCATCGTTAATCCACTATACATCTTGAATAAAGTTGCAGGTCACCTTAAATCTTCCAAATTAGCTTATATGTGCATATAAAAAGATGTAATTTGATGTGAAAAACAGAAGATTTTGGAGGAAGGAGTAATGAAAAGGAAATACAGGGAGTACAATCAAATGCTTTAAATATATTTTGGAAAGAGCATAACGAAACTGCCACTTCTAACAATTACTAACCATTAACAAAATAACTAAAAATTAATAAGTAAATAATATACTGCCTTCTAGTGTTCTTTAAGAGAGCCATAATATGTCTTGTGAATAAAATGCTTATGTTAGATAAACTATGTTCATGCATAATTTATTTTATTATTGGCCAATTATTTAATTTAATCAATAAAAATATATCAAATAAGATTCCATGATAAAAATGTAAATAAGTTACTTAGCAATTGTTTGTGAAAAAATAGTCATGACTTTTAAGAAACTAAATGTCTATTTCCCTACAAAGCACTGCTTTCGGTTTACAAATCTAATATTTCTACTAAGTTTAGAGATCATAATTGGCATGAAAAACAAGTAACTGTACATCTTATTTCTTGAATGACTGATGTTTGAAACATTATCTTTTATTCAAATGAATATTTAGGTCTACATTTTCAAAATAAATGCAATTTTATCTCTTTTCAGAACAAGTACTTTCTCTGCAATTAGATCTATTAGTATATTCAGGTATTTATACGCTAAATTTTCTATGTTTGTTATGTAGATCTACATATTCAGAATTACATGGTTTTTCTATTCACAAATATCTAACCTGTGGGATTTTTGTTTCATTAATATAAATTATCTCTGGTTGTTGTGAAGGCTCCAGTAAGCAGTATGATCAAAAACATTTCCTGAATTCTAAATATTAAATCTAATCCTTTTTAGCCTTTGATAATATCATTCATTTTCTCTTCAGAGCAATTAAACTAAAATAAATACTACTTTTTAAACATTTCACTCATATTGTAAATAATATTAACATAGTTCACACAGAGACTAATTATTTCAAACTCTCCATATTTAATGATCATAGTGTGAAGTATATCGAGAGCAGAGGGTCCTTATACTCAATAATACTTGTTAAATTAAATCAAATCATATATCTGGATTTCTAATTTGGAGTTTAATCATATGGAAACAGGAACATACTAAGAAAAATGATTAATTTGGGACCATTTTCTTCTTAAAATTATGCAGCAAAAGTATCTCTAAGAAATATATTTTTTAATAAAATGTTTCAACCCTTAGTTAAAGTGCATTATGCTTTCATATAAAGTTTATCTCAAAATAGAAATTCTGCAACTAATCTAATGTATGTTTTCATGAAGAAAATGCTATGACTTCTAATCTTGTTATGTGATTTAATTATATTTTTGTTGTGACATGATTCCTATTTATACTTAATACTAACTTGATACAAATCATGCCCATGCACACTAACTTACATAAGATAATATTCAAACAAAATTATCTTTCTTCCTATCTCCCACTGGGAAGGGTGAGGTGTTGAAGTATATTAAATGAAAGCACTCTAAAAGAGAGTCTTTATGAAATGGAAATTTGTAACGAGAGAATGGGATCATGAGCAATTTCTACTTGGCTTAACAGGAGTTCTCTTTTTACAACACTTTCTAAACTTTTAATCACACAGGGAAATCCACAAAATTTGAAGTTCATATGAAGGAATTACATTCCTAAAAGATGTGGCAACCCTGCTCAAAAGTTTTGTCTCATCACTAGTTCTTTGTGTTTGCTGGCTGATCTATTTCTCTATCATATGTTTCATATTATTATGCATATTAGTAATTCAGCTGTGAGTACATAGCAGGAGACTCCTGAAATCACTGCTATTGCTGGGTAATATTCAGGAGAGAGGAAAAAGATTATATTACTCTCCTATTCCTCCCTTTGGCCTTCAATAAACCAATTAATTGTCAAAACAATCATGTAAGATGTTAGTTTACTTTTCTCTTTTTAAGTAGGATTAAGCAAGTGTTTTTCACAGTAAAAAATGATGACAGTAGTATCAGAACTCTGATATGAGTAACTTCTCCCTAACAAGCAATGCTCTATGGGCTGTAAATATGGAAGTCACACTTAAATTCTCTCTCTTTACAAACACTCACACAGACACAGACACAAACATACAGACACAGAGACACAGACACACACACACACACACACACACACACACACACACACACACACACACACACACACACACACAGCTGCCACCCAGACACATAAGAGATCAGTTCAATCCCTTGGTAATGATAGTTGATTGATGTTTGCTCCGTTGGTTTTTCTTTTTTTCAGGACCTTGCCTGGACCTACATCTTTCTCTGAACTCAAGTCCCCTGCTCATAGTATGCTGTGTTTATGTATTCATAGTATGTACCTCGCTCCTTCATGCCAATTAATAATACCCTGAATAGAGTATCCTTAAACTTGACATTCAAGTCAAACTCCATGAATTCATACTATTATTTCGACATATTAAAATTTATTGGATCTAGAAACAAAAAAAAACACCATTTTGTTATATTAATAGGAATTGACATCGTGAAAGTAGAATACTATTGATCAGGAACTGAGGTAAGAGGACAGGAGTAAGTGGGAAAATGTAGAATACTGGATGTTTGTTAGAGATATAAAATCATCGTCTGTTGGATCACTTAGTGTAAACTTATCCTATATTGAAAGCTCAATTTACATATACAGTTTACCAGCTATTTGTTTACCCATCACTTCTGATCACAAATCCTCTTATGAATTTTTATAGTATCTTTGAATAAATCACATAGTTTGCATGTGCTTATCATCTTAAGGAAAAACAGTCTGCTTCTACATCTTTCATCTATGTGTCGTACCCTTATTTTTGGTTTCTCTGTTTGCTGAATAAATGTATTACTGAAAACAAGATATTGACAACAAATCTGGGTTCAATTTTCATTTTTAAATTTGAAACATAATATAAACTTTGTTGTGACTAGTCATTTTCTAAAACTGATATTCATGAACACTAATGTTTTGGTGCCTTTAAGTAAATTGAGACTTGATATGGTATGGTAGTTCTTGTGTCTAATTGACTTAACCATTAGATTATTAATGTATAAACAGGTGCATTGCACTTTTTTAGTTTTATATATAAAATAGTCCCCAAGGAATTACTTTAAAGTGATAAGGGGGAGGCGGTTGTCTTCATGTTCCATAGTTTATATTTATTTCAGTAAAAGTACTAATAATACATGATGTATGCTGGAGCAATATAAAAGATGAGAACATATTTCTAAAGAAAATGGGTTTATTGATTAAAACAGAGAACTTTGAAATAGTCATGTTTCTTGGTTGAAACTGTATAAATTTCATATGACTGTAGCTCCAGATGAGAATCAGGGATAAATTCACATATTACTGAGATTTACATCACAATATAAGCAATATAGGTACTTTAAGGAATTGGTCATTCAAAGTACTAGATACCTGATGGATGAGGAATGGAATTGAAAATAGCAGAGGAAAACAATTCAACATGCAGATATTATGATTTTATAATACTAATATGAAAGAAATGGAACTTTTGCCTTTCTGAAGAAGAAAGTTTAGCCAGTAATTTCAATGTAAGTCTTCAGTTGTAATGAGTCTAAAGTCTTTTTCTCCAAGATATTCAAGAGTACTATGCTCATCTTCTGAAGAGTAAGTAATTATTTTAATTAACTTTGCTTAATATTAATTTACTTGTAGCAAATAGGTTAAAATGTCTCCTCTTTCTTTCAATGTAATAACATACATTTCATATTATTAATGTCTCTTCATACAAGCCTGAAATCACTATTTCAAACTAACACAAACAAAAAACAAAAATAACCTGTTGCAACCACCACAAATCCTAAATTATGTGAAAAAAATCAACAATATATAAAATATATCTGAGGAATAGGAAAAACAATGGCAAAATAACAACAGAAAATTCCCCTAGCTCTCTCTAATGAAACAGAGAATTAGAGTCCTAGCAGGTACTCCACTTCTAAAAAGTCACATCCAGTCAGTAATAACTATATATAGATATACAATTCAAAAGAAGATTTTATACTGTCTTCACAAGAAAAGAGAAATATATGAAAAGGTGCCCAGCCAGGCACGTGACTGCTGTGACTGTGTTGGCCAACATATTTAAAAGCACAGCTGAAGTGTGGAAATAAAAGGTCCACATGGGAAAAAAAAAAAAAGCAGGAACAGAAGTGTACATCGGAGCCAGCCACATCCATACTCAGAGACAATTAGAGATACCATTGGGCAGCCCGAACTGTCACTGGAACCACAAGTATTAACATCACAACATCTCACCACAATTGATTTCTACTCCTACACTTAATGGTCTAGACAAAAACCTAATTCCACAAAAACAAATCACAACAGAAGGTCCAAACAACATATGGCAAATCAACCAAGAACATAAAGAGTCACCTATTAAGATTATAGAGCCCCCAAAAGAAATCCTCCAAGTGAACACGGCAAATCAGAAAAATACAAGAAAAGTGATGTCAAGGTAGTATAATTCACACAGTAAATAAGCAGGCATTAGAACAGACAATTAGGGACCTAGAAGATAGTTTTCAAAATACATTACAATTACTGCTGAAAATGTGATTAATGAAAAGATACAAAACCTCTACAAGGAAATTTATTGAACAAGATGCGAACAACCAAAGATTAGCAAAATAACTCATGGAGACTACAAATAGAAAAATAAATTCTGAAAAGGCAAGGGAGTCCAAGGAAAAAATGGATGCCTAGTTAAAAGATATGAGAGAAGATACAGCTAAATAAACAACCCTACCAACCCCCTCACCCAAAGAAAATAAGTAAAGAAAGTCCATACAAGGCCTAAAACAAAGCTTTATAAAGAGATAGAAGCCCTAAAAAATGACCAATTATAAAACAGGGAAATCAAAAACAAAGTATAAAGTCTTCACAGCAAATAGATGACAAAGAAGATAATCTCAGGGGTAAAAGACCAAGTAGGTCCAATAGGAAAGAGGAAATAATCATTTAGAACAAATCCAAGAAATAAGAAATGATCTTGCCAGAACTTCATGACTCAGTTAGAAGATCAAATTTGGGAGAGATTGGTCTCAAGAAGGAGAAGAGCAGGAAACTAAATGGATGAGAAACATATTACAGAATTCTAGCAGAGAACATTCCAAACATCCAAAGAGATAGGCACATTCAGAAAAGAGAAGGCTTTAGAACACCAAACAGAATTTTAGAAGAGAACAACCCACCACCACATCATAATCCATTAGAGGATCTTTAATGATCAAGGAAATGATTCTTAAAGCTATCATAGAAAAAAGATTGATTATTTATAAAATATATACAGTCAGAATAAACACAGAATTCTTAGTTGATATGATAAAAAGAAGAGCCTGGCATGATATATAACAAATATTAAAGGCAAACAACTATCAACAGTGAATATGGTCCCAAGCCAAACTCTCCAACACATCCGCAGGATAGAAGTTAATCAAATATATCCTACAGAGAGAAGATCAAGAAGAACAGGAACTGGTTATATAAGATGAGAACTAGGTAAATATATTAAGAGTAGATAAGGCACAGCTCCTAAGAGCTCCTAAGAGAATTCACCCAAATAGATAAAATTAGAGAAAAAATGAGACATCATAACATAAATTAGCAAAATTGTGAATGTTATGAGAGTACTTTGAAAACCATATACCAATCACCTGGAGAATCCTGGAGTAATTGATGCTTTCCTATACTCGAACTGAACCAAGAAGTGATACATAAGAAGTAATGAAAATGAAATGTCAATAAACAATTTCCCATAACAGAAAAATCTAGGACTCAATAGATTTACCGTGAAATTAAGGCCTGCAAAGAACTTACAATACTCAGCTCTAACACTTCAATGGAATAGAAAGGGAAATGGAATTATCAAACACAATCTATGAAGCTAGAATTAGACTCTTCCCCAAATCAGCTAGGGACTCATCAAGGAAAGAGATCTATGAACCCAGCTTTTGATAAGCATTGATGCATAACTTCTCAATACAATTCTCACCAACCAACTTCAACAATTAACAAAAAAAAACATGCTGTGATCAAACAGTATTCATCCTAGGATATGGCTGGATTCAATATAATTGTCAATAAACATAGCACACACCATCAGAAGAAGCAGGGACAAGAACCATATGATTGTTTATGTGGTTGTAGAAATAGAATTTAACAAACTCCAATACCCCTTTATGATTGATAGGAACGCATGGAACTTTCCTCAATATAATACAGAGTATGTATATGACAAAGAGAAAATAAGCATGTACCTAACGATGGAGGCAAGAAGACATTAAAATCATGAATGAGAAAAGGATGTCCACTCTCTCTACTACTCTTCAATATAGTAGTGGACTTTCTAGCAAGGACAATAGGCAAGAGAAAAATATAAAAGGGATCCAAATATAAAAAAAATAAAACTATCCCCTTTCACAGATGAAATGATACTTTATATAAAGGACCCTATAGCTTCTCCCCCCCCCAAAGTTAGTAAAAGTGATGCTAATCTTCAGCAATGTAGCAGGGTATAAAACCTACAAGAATCAGTAGTTTTCCTGTGTTACCAACAATGGGAAGATCCAGGCTGAAATCCAAAAAACAACCTCATATGTATTAGCCTCAAAAGCAAATCAAATCTAAGCAAAACAAAACAACAATAAAACTAGGAATTAATTAATTTAACAAAAATGTGAAAGACTTCTATTGTGAAAACTTTAAAAGCCTAAAAGCGAAATTGAAGGAGATTCAAGGAAATGGAAAGTCTTTCAATGCTCCTGGTTGGAAGAATTAACATTGTGAAAACTGCAATACTGCCCCCAAACAATTGGCAATGCAATACCCATAAACATCCCTACAATATTATTCAATGCAATAGAGAAAGCAATCCAAATGTATTATTGAATTACAAAATTACAGTTGAAAGAGAAGGCTTAGAAATGAACTCATAGGCCTATAGTCATCTTACACACACACACACACACACACACACACACACACACACACACTGGAATTCTATTCACCCATCAGAAAGGATGACTGTTCACCAGTCTTAAGGAACATCAAAGCCTTGGGAAAATTATACTAAGAGAAAGGAATGCAGACTCGAGCAATATAGGTTTCATATATTCATTCATTCATGGTAGTTAGAAGGTACCTACAAATCTACAAGAGAGATTCTTCTATGGCTAGGGAGGTTGAGCATTTCTTCATGTGTCTATTGCCATCCTTCTTTCTTCTTCAGAGAAGTTTCTCTTTAAGTCATTAGCAGTCGTTTCTTTGAGGATTTGTTGTTGGGGGATTTAATTTTTTGAGTTCCAAGTATATTTTAGATATGAGACCCTTGTCCGTTGCCCTAACCATAAAAGAAATACAAATCAAAACAACAATGAGATACTACCTCTCCCTAGTTAGAATGGCAAAAATCTAGAACTCTAATAACAACAGATGCTGGATGGGATGTGGACAGAAGGGAACCTTACTTCATTGTTGGTGGGAGTGTAAACTTGTTCAACCACTTTGGAAAGCAGTGTGGAGGTTCCTCAAAAGAATTCACATAAAGCTCCACTATTACCCAGCAGTCCCACTTTGGGGCATTTACCCAAATGTTTACAAACAAGACCACACTAAAGCTACCAGCACAACTATGTTTATTGCAGCATTATTTACCATAGCTAAGATATGGAACCAACCCAGATGCCCCTCAGTAGATGAATGGATCAAGAAAATATGGTATATATACACAATGGAATTCTATGCCTCCATCAGAAAGAATGACATTGCCCCATTTGTTAGGAAATGGAAAGACTTGGAAAAAATTATATTAAGTGAAGTAAGCCAAGCCCAAAGAAACATAGGCCCCATGATTTCTCTTATTTGCAATATCTAGTATATGAGTCAAGCAGAAAAGTTCAGATAAGGTGATGTTAGGAAAATGAACCCTAAGATATGTATTTAAATGTTTTTTTTTTCTTTCTTGCATTTGTTTCTAACGCAATTATAAGATTATTTCTTTGTTGTTTCGTATGTCCCACCCCACAGTATAACCCCTTCTTTCACTGTATTTGATCTCGGTATAATTTGTGGAGGTGAAGGGGAAAAACAAGTCGTTTAAGGATACAGGTGGACCTGTTGCAACAATGAGAAGTACAAGTTGTCATGTCGAAAACAAACTTTACAATTTGTCGGGGGGGGAGGATTGGGTGAGGGGGGAAGAAGGATGGAAGGGATGGGAAGGGTAAACAAAGGAAGAGGCTACAATGCTTGATAACAAATTTACTCACTATCTTGCCCATGTAATTGTAACCCCTCTGTACAGTATTTTCACAATAAAAAAATAAAAATTAAAAAAAGAGAGAGATTCTTCCTCCAGTTTGAATTGCCATTATCAAGAAAACTGACAGTAGCAAATGCTAACGTGGATATAGCCAAATGGGAACTTTATTACACTGTTGGTGGGAAATTAAATTTGTTCAACCATTCTGAAGTGCAGTACAGACTTTCTGCAAAAGACTAAACAGATCTCCCTATGACACAATAATTCCTCTCATGGGCAGTAATCCAATAAATAACAAACAAGCTCACATTAAAGCTACCAGTATAAGTATGTTCAGGGCCCAGGCCCAGAGTTCAAGGACTGGAAAAAAGTTACCACTGTTGGTATTTGTTTCCCCAAATATGAACCTTTTCACATAAGATACAAAATCTTTCTATTTGCAACAGCTAGAAAAGGGCTTACTTGTTGTGGGTGATAAAATGTCTCCTTTGTTGAATGTTAGGAAAAGCTGTAGGCAGTCCAAGAATAGGGAGACTTTTTGTTGTTGTTGTTGTTGGTGTTGTTGTTGTTCGAGGGGCTTGAAGCCTGGGCATGGGCACTGTCCCTGAGCTCTTCAACTCAAGGTGAATGCTTTACCTTTTGAACCACATTGCCACTTCTGGTTTTCTGGTGGTTAAATGGAGATGAGTCTCAGGGACTTTCCTGCCCAAGTTGGCTTTAAACAGCAGTCCTCAGATCTTAGCTTCCTGGGTAGCTAGGATTACAGCTGTGAGCCACAGTCACCAGGCAAAAATGGGGGATTTTTATAAAAGAAAATCCACCTCTTCACCTGTGTCTAAACCTCAGATATTACTATTAGAACACTTCATCCTCAACTCATTTGATCTGACATTTGTAAATTTTCTCTTTTCCTTCATGTGGAAATACTGCAGTTAATGTCAACTCAACTGTGGGACTGGATCAATTGTATGGTAATCGCTAGCATCTAAATCAAAAACATTTACATCAAAACAAATGAAACCCTCATTTCAAATAATTGCTTTCTCTTTTTATTACAAATATGTGCTTGATTACTTCTTAATGTGATATTGGACCTCCTAACAGAGTGATGACTTTTTCTTTCTCTTGAGCAATTGTCCTTCTTCCACATGGGTCAAATATTTAAGATTTCAAAAATTTCTATTGATAATTCATTAAGCTGACCTCTAAGAAAATGTGCATTTCTGGAATTGGTCTTCTCTGTTGTTCTTACATACACAGGCTTTCTATTATTTATTTGTTTTATAAGGAATTCTATTTTCCAATCTTTGTGTGACCAATTTTAGTCCCTCTGATCAGTCTTTCCTACCTTCTCTCAGGAGTCTTTAATTTCAGCCTGCCTCATAAAAAATGTATTAGTTATCAGCTAAATGAGTCCCAGCTTCAGTTTTTTGCCTGACTTCATGTAGGCTGTGATAGGAGCCTTGACCGGCCTTGCTTACTGGAGTTTTTTACTTGTTTGTTTTGTTTTTAGAGGTCTAGGATTACTAGTCAATGTATTAGCTTCTCTGGGCCTCAGTGATCACCTGGACTAGCGTCAATGGGTTTTTGTCCTAATGATACAAAAACAGCTGACTAAATTCCTGTTTTAATTGTCTCAAAATGAGGCAATCTGGCATCCTTGCAAAGCCATTAATCATATTCTGCTACCACTTACAGAAATGGTCTATCAATGCTTATCAATGGCTTTTCAAGGTTGACTGTAAAAAATGTTTATTTCTGTGTGGGAGGACCATATAAAAAACAAAAAAAAAATCACATCGTACATTATAAATACTTTAGAAACAACAGCAGGAAAAAAAACCCACTTGTGTCCCTATCTTGGGGTTCATTTAGCTTAACATTCATATGCACATAGCTTTTGACCTTTTCTGCTTATCCACAACATATATTGATTATTGCCAATAAGGGATACCACGTGACTGATGTTTCTTTGGACTTGGATTATTTTAGTTAATATAATTTTTCCAAGTCTTTCCATTCCGTAACAAATTAGGCGATGTCATTCTTTCTGATGGATGATAGAATTCCCATACACACACACACACACACACACACACACACACACACACACACACACACAAACTCACAATGTTTTCTTGATCCAGTAATCTACTGAGGGACATTGGGGTTGGTTCCATATCTTAGCTATGGGAAATACTGCTGCAATAAACACAATAGTATTGATAATTTTAATATGGTCTTTTTGCTGACTATTTAGGTGAATGCCCAAAAGTGGGATTGCTGGGTCATACGGGAGCTCTATGTGGAATCTTTTAAGGAACCTCCATACTGCTTTCCAAGTGGTTGAACAAGTTTACACTCCCACCAAGAATGAAGTAGGGTTCCCTTCTGGCCACATCCCCTCCAGCATCTGTTATTGTAAAAATGTGGAGCGCTTCTCCAATTTGTGTGTCATGCTTGCACAGGGACCATGCTAATCTTCTCTGTATTGTTCCAATTTTAATGTATGTGCTGTTGAATTGAGCACAGAACATTTTTTATATATAAAGTGGAATTGATTTTCTTAAACTAGACAATTCAACAAAAAATAAGTTCAAAAGAATTGTTGTGAAATTTTAGAACCATGTATTTCTTACATAAGCACACATTTAAGACTAAAGTGAAGATTGATATGTCAAAAACAAAATAATTCCACCTATTTGTTGTTCAACAGATGTGTAGGAGGAGGAATTCAATTATTCTATACAAGGCACCTATCATAATGAACACTGCAGCAAGTGTTAAGTTTTTTTTTTAAAGTTTTAATGTTTTAAATATGTTTAATTTTGGGAATTTGCTTATATGCCAAAATTAAGATTGTTTGGTAGGTCATATAACTTTTCTATAAAGTATTTAAGATTTATGGTGGCATACATATACTAGTAAGTATGTACATTTCAGAGTTTATAGAAACCTTACTAATGAGAAGCTGCAAAGTGTTTGTATGAAGAAACAGCGAAGAGTTAAGGCTTTGTTTTTTTTTAATTAATTAATTTATTTTATTTTATTTGTGAACATACTGTACAGAAGGGTTACTATTACATGGGCAGGATAATGCGTACATTTCTTACCAAGCATTGCAGCCTCCTCCTTTGTTTACCCTTCACGTCCCTTCCCAGCCTACCCCTCCACCCCCAGTCCCAATCCTTCTCCCCATCCCCCCCCGCCCCCCCCCCCCCCCGCACCGACATTGTAAAGATCGTTTTCGACATGACAACTTGTACTTCTCATTGTTGCAACAGGTCCACCTGTATACTAAAACGACTTGTTTTTCCCCATCTCCTCCACAAGTTATACTGACATCAAATAAAGTGAAAGCAGGGATTATACTGTGGGGGAGGGACATACAAAGCAACAAAGAAATAATCTTATAAATGCGTTAGAAACACATGCATGAAAGAAAAAAACATTAAAATACATATCTCAGGGTTCATTTTCCTAACATCACATTATCTGACCTTTCCTGCTTGACTCATACATATACTAGATATTGCAAATAAGGGAAACCATGGGGCCTATGTTTCTTTGGGCCTGGCTTACTTCGCTTGATATAATTTTTTCCAAGTCTTTCCATTTCCTAACAAATGGGGCAATATCATTCTTTCTGATGGAGGCATAGAATTCCATTGTGTATATATACCACATTTTCTTGATCCATTCATCTATTGAGGGGCATCTGGGTTGGTTCCATATCTTAGCTATGGTAAATAATGCTGCAATAAACATAGATTTGCTGGTAGCTTTAGTGAGATCTTGTTTGTAAATATTTGGGTAAAGAACACTGCTGGAGGAATATCAATACCAAATTTCAAACTCTACTATAAAGCCATGGTAATCAAAACAGCTTGGTATTGGCATAAGAACAGACCTCAGGACCAATGGAAAAGAATTGCAAACCCAGAAATGAACCTGCAGACCTATAGCCATCTAATCTTCGATAAGGGAGCTAAAACAATAGAATGGAAGAAAGACAGCCTCTTCAGTAAATGGTGCTGGCAAAATTGGTTAACTACTTGTAGAAAACTAATGCTAGATCCTTATATATCACCCTGCACCAGAATCAACTCCAAATGGATCAAAGCCCTCGAAGTCTAAGCAGACACTCTGAAAGCATTACAGGATGGAATAGCAGAAACCCTAGGTCTCCTTGGCTCAGGCCGAAATTTTCTGAATAGAGACCCGGAAACACAACAAATCAAAGAAAGTTTGGACAAATGGGATTGCATAAAATTGCAGAGCTTCTGCATGGCAAAGTACATAGCTAGCAAGATCAATAGAAAGCCCACGGATTGGGAGAAGATCTTTACTAGCCATATAATGGACAAAGGTGTCATGTCTAAAATATACTTGGAACTCAAAAAATTAAATCCCCCAACAACAAATCCTCAAACAAACAACTGCCCAATAAACAAGTGGGCGAAAGACTTAAAGAGAAACTTCTCTGTAGAAGAAAGAAGGATGGCCAAAAGACACATGAAGAAATGCTCAACATCCCTAGCCATAAAAGAAATGCAAATCAAAACAACATTGAGATACCACCTCACTCTAGTTAGAATGGCAAAAATCAAGAACTCTAACAACAACAGATGCTGGAGGGGATGTGGACAGAAGGGAACCTTACTTCATTGTTGGTGCAAATGTAAACTTGTTCAACCACTTTGGAAAGCAATATGGAGATTCCTCAAAAAACTTCACATAGAACTCCCCTATGACCCAGCAATCCCACTTTTGGGCATTTACCCAAATGTTTACAAACAAGACTTTGTTAACTACACAGTTTCTGTTAAAATTTTAGAGCTTCCTTACTTTATATGTTAGTCAGGAACAAAAATGATTATGTAAACCATATACAGATGATGAGATGAGACATAAATAGTAATCTTAGAGGGTAAATTTAAAGACTACTCATAGCCTATAAAACTCTTGTTGAACATCATAATCTTAGCCAGTTTTAATTGTACTGGAATATGAGAAAATAGTAAAATCTAATATGTAGTACACTTCAAATATTGGAAACAGTGGTATTTGGTTTTTATTTTATTAATCATTAATATTTAATTATTGGTTTTCTTTATTTGTAGCATTGTTTTCCTTGTTGTAATATAATATAACTTTTTGTAAGTCATCATTATGAGATACTTTGAGAATGTTACTGGGATGGCTATACCATTTTTTATTTTTATTTTTTATTTTTATTTTTTGTTGGTCGTGGAGCTTGAACTCTGGGCCTGGGCGCTGTCCCTCAGCTCTTCAGCTCAAGGCAAGTGCTCTACCACTTGAGCTACAGCGCCACTTCCGGTTTTCTGGTGGTTTATTGGAGATAGGAGTCTCACCGTCTTTCCTGCCCAGGCTGGCTTTGAACCAAGATCCTCAGATCTCAGCCTCCTGAGTAGCTAGGATTACAGGCGTGAGCCACCAGTGCCCGGCCATACCATTTTTTATAGGTGCATGTGAATTTACAAAGAGCAAAATTAAGAACAAAATATTGATTAAAATTTTCTCAAGTAGAGTTTGAATCAGGAGTGTTGATAAATGTCCACACATAAATCTTAGCCCTAGGCTGAAGCAGTGGTTTTACAAAGTTGAGGCCACAAAATTGAGAGACAGTTTTTGTGTTTAGTTTTTTGTTTTTGTTTATGTTGGTTGTGGGGCTTGAACTCTGGGTCCTGTGTACTGCTCCTCAGCTCTTCATCTCAAGGTTATTGCTACCACTTGAGACACAGCACCACTTCCATCTTCTGCTTATGTGGTGCTGAGGAATGTGGTGTTGATGGGTTATCATACATCAAATACCTTCAAATGTACATGTAGAGTCTAAAGATAGCAGTATGAATATTCTCATACAGCTCTTGTTTATCTCTTATGCACTTTCAGTATTATGATATTTCTCCCTTTCATTCTCTCTTATTTCCTCTCTTTCTCTTTCATGCTCCATGTGTGCTACTTAGAATTTCTGCTGGGCTACTATTATCCTTCAGGACCCACTGGGATTTTGGGAACATGATAGGGACCATCAGTTACCCTTGCATTCTTTAAGAGTTATAAGAGTGACGTGATATTATCCTTTGCCATTCTAAATGGCAAAACAACAGATCTAGGAATTGCTGTTCACTTTTAGTACTATTACAAATTTTCCTCATAGGAATCATTGGGATGGATAAGATACTTTTAACCTGTGTCCTAAAGATCTTTTCCTTTTACAAGCAACCCTTTTCTTTTATTATCAGTAAGTAACAAAAACAAAGCTATCCTATGGAAAGTAGGCTGAAGTTGTTCACAGGGATGAAAAACAAGGAAGTGGGGGAAATGAGCAAAGATCCTCATAGCAGTTTATCATGTACACTTTGTGAGAATGACAATGTGCTGAGAAGTCTAGATTAAATCACTAAACACCTGAAATATATAAATATATGTACATATATTTATATATGTATATTTATTTATATATGCATATATGTGTGTATATGCCCTTATATATGTACACATGTATATTGCTCTACATACAAATACACACATACATATACACATGTATACATGCACACATGGAGAAAGATGCATAGATACAGCCAACACAAGTTTCATTACTTGTTGAAAATGCCCGGAACCGAATATGTTGAAGATATATTTGTCTCTAAGAGTACTTTTAGCACTTCTCTTATCTCTTAAAACTGGTAGGTTTTGACAGATTCGACTTGCAAATGCAGTACAAGTGATAGTAAATCACCGAGAAATCTCAGTAAGTATAGGTTATATGGTGTCTCCTTGCTTCCCACGGAATCCTTGCTCTTGTAGACACTCTCAACAACCAAAACAGTAGGAGAATATCCTGGTAATGAATAAAGTTACACAGCATCTTTCCTTGATCTCTTTTCCAACAGCCAGCACCAATTCCTAAGGAATGAGTGAATCCACAGAAGACTGGAGCTCAGGTCAACATTTATCCAACCCATGTGATAAGTCTAAAGTGAAAAATGCTGACCGAGGTCTTGCATTTCCTGGCCACGAAAATAAGAAAAGTGTTTGTAATGTATTAAAATTTGAGAATAATTGGTACCCTGTCAATAAATGTGTAGAATACAATTATACCAACTGACAAAAGACGCATTTCATTTGTGTGCTTTTGGACTTGGCAAGTGATTTTTGGTGTGTCTACACAAGTAGAATCAACATAAATCAAGCCAGCATTTCTTCATTTAAGATACAAGGAAAGGATACAGGTTGACCCATTGTAGCAATGAGATGTACAAGACACTCTATCTGGGGAGACTAAGACCACATTATGGGTTTTTCTACAACCCCCATTATTCCACCAACCTTACTCCCCTCTCTTCTTCACTCTTCTAAGGGTTAAAATATTTAATTCATATACTAATCCACCTCATCACCAAATTTGATTTAAAGGATTTCTGCTCTTGTTATCAATATTTGTTTAAGGGTTGAAATTCTGTTTGTCAAAATTTGCCTTGCATTTTGTTTGGTATTGCCTATTATTCTGACATTGACCACGTGGTTTTATCATATTGGTAAAAAAATATCACTTTGTCACTGGAATTCCAAAAAAACGTATGGCTGATTTTCATTTTTTAAAAATCCAAGTGCATCTTAGAACTTTAGTTTAAAAGTGTGTGTGTGAAAACATGTTCAACATAATCTCATTATAAAAACTGTGTAGCAAGTTATCTTCTTCTATGTCTTGATAGTGATACTTCCTATCAAATTTGCTGTTTGTTAAAAGAAAACCTTTTTTCAAGGGTAGTAGTAAAAGGAATGAGACCCAGCTCAGCTCCTAGCCAGCTGTGATGAAAAACAAACCAGTAAGGAGGTAAGAATTGTCTTAAAATGTTTGTTCCACATATCTGTTTATGTCCCCAGAAACTTCGAGTATAGGAGATGGTATGAGTATGCCTTAAAAGACAGCTTGTGAATAAAGTTGGTAAGTAATTCTTGGCTGTGATTTAACATTAAAACTAGCATGTAATTCTCTATGTCCATCTAAAGGCGTTTCTTTAACGTATGTGTATAATTTTGTAAGTAACTAAACAGGAGTTTTGACAATTCATCTGAGGGAGGCGGTCTTGCCCAGATCCTGCCTGGACCATCCTACCTCCACCATGGTACACTGGACTCCTGCCTGACTTCATCACACACAGCTGATTCTTGGTAAAATACTGATTTAGATTTACAAACACTAAGACTCTTATGGGACACTCTCGGCAAACCTTACTCATCCTGATATGAAAAAGCCAGCTATGTTGTTATACTATTGAAACATGTATAGGCCAGGAGAGCCTCTCATACAATTTAGTTATCAGGTTTTCCAGGCATACAAGCTATGCTCAAACTCTCATCCCATCTATTGAATTTTGTCATTGCAGAGTTCTGGCAAGTATTTGTTGATCAATTCTTGGCAGGGTGCACATAAACTCTACTTGTTCTCACTGATCCCCTTGTTGCTTTAATTGGAAATGATAAAGGGTTTTTGTGGCAAAGATTGTAGTTCAAAGCCAGCCCAGGCAGACAAATCCCTGAGACTCTATCTCCCAACTAACCATCAAAAAGCCAGGGTAGATGCTGGCTCAAAAATTAACCAGCCAAATGCTAATGTGGCCCTGTGACTCAAAGTGGTAGAATGCTAGCCTCGAGCAGAATTGCTCAGGGAAATTGCTCAGGCCTTGAGTTCAAAGCTCATATCCCAGCCACAAGTACCTAGATCCCAGGACAAGGTGGAAAAGAATAAGAGGAAAAGATGTTACATCAGCCACTTTGTGTCTGCCCTTTCAAAATTAACCAGATCCAGGAGGTCAATAGAAACAAGTTGAGAATCTTGTCCATCTAATGTCCATATCTGTCTAACTCATAAATGCACAGGAATTTACATTCTTGCCTTTGTTACCTGCTATTTATAGGAAATGATCAAGGTCTCTCACCAGGCCCTTAACTACTCAAATCCAGCCCTAGTTTCTGACTGGTTTTAGGCTCATGATCCAAATGGAACTTTTCTGGTTTATTCCCTGGTTGTGTTTTCTGATGTCACTCATATCAACTAGTCCTGCCACCTTGTCAGCCTTTTGCCTGATCTCAGTATTTTCAAGTTTCTCTCTAACAGGATAACAGCCCTCACTCAAACCTGGGACCAAGTCAAGGACATCCGATTACTGCAGGCAGCCAGAGGCTTTGCTTACACTGCTCTGGACCGAGCACAGACCTGGACCTGAAGACGCCAGCCCCAGTGACTCCTGGACACACTTATGACAGAAAAGACCATGATGACCCTCCACCTTTTATACTCCAGGTTTCAAAATGATGGAATCTGCTTTGTTCTCATAACTGCATGATTCTCCTCTCTCAGCCCAATTCTTTTTATGTATCCAAAGATCCTATATGAAGAACTTGCTTCTCCCCACTTGGCCCTATCATTTTATGTATCTAAAGATGGAATATGAAGGATTGACCCCCACCCTGCTGTCCCAGGCTCATACACAATACAGGCAAAATCCCAGGTATGTGTGAACTCCTTTTATGTGCAGGCAGGGCAATCCATATAATCCAGTTGTAAACATCCCACTGTGGGCAAAACTGAAAGGCCTCCACTTTCCTTGACCTAGGGGCTTTTCATTAACCTCTACCTCCTTGCTCAGTCCTCCTATAAAAACTCAGATCCTGTTTCAGCTCCCTCACACAACCTCCAAACCTGCTTTTGTCAATAAACAGTCCTCTTCTCTTGATGATGAAGTCCGTCCTATTCCTTTTCCATTCTCCTAAATTTTCCTAACAAGGACAGGCTGTATTTTATGACACAAAAGAGAGAAACTTACTAAGCATTCATTTACAGCTTTCTGAATATTTCTGATTCTGCACACATCAATTATCTATCCATACCTATGTCCGAGTGAGAGGATTTTAAAAGAATTTAGTGTTGGTTCCAATGCATTACATTAAGATATTTAGAAACAACTGAGAATTTTTGGTGGGACTGAAGGGGTAGCAGAATTTGGTTTTCTATAATTTGAGCAATTTGCAAAAAGAATTGGCAAATTACAATTTACATTTGCAGCATACTTGACACATTAATTTTTGTGTATTGAAAGCAGCACAAGACTCAACAATATGTCAATGCTATCCTCTTATTTATCTCTAAAGGTTTATGTTCTGGTTATTTAATATTAAAACTTCAAAAAAAATTTAATCTTTAGCAAGTCATGCAAAGGGGTTTCACTTCATATTGTCACTGTTGAATAATGTGTATGTGCATTTCAATGTACAATACATCTGGATCATTGTCAATCATTCCACTTTCCGAATTTTTATACATTTTATAGTAAAAATCGTGTACAGAGGGGTTACAGTTATATGAGTAATGTCTTCTGCATCATATTCACATATTTTAAGTGAATATCGAAGGTAATTTACCTAATATTGGAAGTTGAGAAGCGGTCTTCTTTTTCTGATAGTAGCAAGAGTCAGTTTAATTATGCAGATTCCACTATGGAGTGAGCCCTTTAGTCTTCTAACTTTTCGATAAATTTAGAGTTATTTTTTATTAATAATTACAAACGTTTTATTTCAGTATTTGAAACGCTGCCCTAATTATTTTAAAACTTTCACATTAAGCTAGGCTGAACTTTTTTTTCCCATTTGCCCCACTAGCTCAGGTTAAGTCTCCTTTGGCTTTATTGTTTGAGAGGCCAAGGGAAGAGGGTAAACAGAAAGATGATTATTACTCAGATATCTCCTTCCTCTTCTGGTTTTGCTATTCTTGTTGAGAGGAATACTAGATCAGGGAACAATAGTAATGCTTGATTTCACCATACAAGGGAGCATTCCTGGCATGTCAATTATTGTTTCTCAGAATCACTTGAACTGATTACTCTTTCCTTTTCTGTAACAGTAACCTCACTCTGGCACCCTTGGTGCAGAGGGAAGCACACTAACAGGTTTTTAGCTGTAAATTGGTATTCTATATCTTAACTTACTACTACCAAAAATATAAAGCTTTGGCTATATAAATGCAAAGGCACTGATTGTCCAATAATACCTTATAGGCAATTCTACTCAGCTCTCTCCTCCTCTCCTATCCTCCCTTCTCTTCTCCTCATTTACTCTCCCTTCCCTTTTTCCTTCCTTTTTTCCTCTGTCCTTCGTAATCATCTCTAACTTCTCACTTTCTATCTTCCAGTAGCAAGTGATTTGGTTTATCAGACAACACATAAATCTTTGAACAAATATTTTTTCTCCTTTTTGTGATTATTTATTCTTAAAAGAAGTGAGTTTTAGTAGAGCACCAGTGGCTTCCACCTAGCTACTAGGTAGGTTCAAATTTGACAATTGCAATTCCAAGCTATTCCAAACGAATAAACCTAAAAGATTCTTTTCTCCACTTGTAGTAAAAGGAAGAAATGAAGGTGTGACTCAGGTGGTATAGTCCAAACATTTAGAATTAATGCCCATATAGAGCTCAAGGCCAGTAGTTCAAAACCCAGTACCAACATAATATTAAAAAATGCGTCCTTCTATTTTGAATGGGGATATTTCTCCAAAAATTCATACCCAGGACAATTTTCAAGGTAAAAGAGTTTTTCAAAGGCTCTTTAAGTTCTTAACCTGATTTCTCTGCTTGATTTACTTTATAGGAAATAGGAACCATTTGTTAGGAAATGGAAAGACTTGGTAAATATTATATTAAGTGAAGTAATCCAGACCCAAAGAAACATAGGTCCCATGGTTTCCCTTATTTGCAATATCTAGTATATGTCTGAGTCAAGAAGAAAAGGTCAGATAAGTTAAACTAAAAATTTTTCATCATGTCCCTAACAAGAATCTCCAAGATTCGCCTTGATAATTCCGTCATAGACGACTGGGTTCATGCAAATGTCAGTTATGTTTTGGTTACAATATTTTCCACAGTTGCTTAGGTTGCAAATCTCTCACAGCACATATAGTATCTGGAAAAAGTGCTGTCTTGCTAGGAACTTAAGGTATTTTTGAGGATCACAGTTCATTGCCAGCCCGAGTAGGAAAGACTATGTGATTCTTATCTCCAATTAACCATCAGAAATCCGTAAGTGGCACTATGTCTGAAGTGATCGAGTGCTGGCCTTGAGCCCCATGACTGACCAAATAAAAAAGAAAGAAAAGTATATATATATGATGAGATGAATTACATTTAAATATGTATAAATATATATGATACATATTTAAACTAAATATATGATTTATTTATAGTATATTCGTATATTTATATATATAACATGTTCATATTTTATCTGTATGTTTATAAATATATTTGTAATTTATATCCAAAGAATACATCTGAAGATTTTGGGGAAATTTTAGTTTCTAAAGGATTACCACTGACCCATCATACTTTCAATCATTTTTTCCACTTATTACAATGTCTGCATTACTAAGACTGAATGATTATGGAACAGAGCAGTTGTTTTATTCCTTAAAATTTTGGATTAGAAATATCTACTTATTTGGTATGAAACCTACCAAAATGTGATCTTGAAATCACACTCCACAAACTGGACATATACATCAATTTAGCAACTTATAGGTCTCAAACTTTTATTTGAATTCTGTATGTCTTATACATTCAGCTTCCCTACAAACATGCATGCATATTCATGTTCACATACATCCCCATACTCACATGACATACTAAATGTAACACTGTAATAAAAAATAACTTAATTACTGAAAAAGAACACCTTCACAAATGTAATTAAATATCATTTTTTAAATATAATGCATTATTGAAATACTGATGAAAGTGCAGCTGGGAGGATGTTTCACATAGAGTGCCAACCTAAAGATCACGTTTCTCAATCCAAACACCATTATTTCCATCCTTCTTTCTCCCATTAAAAAAATGATTACAGAATTCACCTACATGTTTCTTAATCATTGATTGAATAAAGAAATTGTAATATATATATATATATATATATATATATATATATATATATATATTTAGGCATATATACACAATGATATATTATTTAGCCAGTCATTGTAATGGAATACCTTCATCTTCAGGAAAACAGATAGAAATGGAAACCTTCATATTAAAGCAATAAGCCATACTGTGTAAACAAATACTAGATTTCTCACATATAGACTCTAGATCCAGAAAATAAAATGAATAACCCCCGTATAAAAGATGGAACTGATTGAGTTTGGAAAAAAGTGAATAAGGAGATGAAGAGAAATAGTGTGGAGTAAATATGTTCAATTACTTCATAAGTTAGTATGATCACATAATAAAATTTCAGTTATAAAAATAGGATAATTAATTAATATAAAGAATAAAATTTAATACGCAACATTATGTGGACATATGTGTATAAAACAATAAAATTACTTTGTGAAATTAATATTTGGTAATAAGAAGAAAAATTCATTCCAGTTGTTATAGATTCATATGTTAATTTCCTTTTTTGTCAGTTATTTCCCTGACAAACTAAAAGGAGAAATAGGCTTTGCTCATTTAGAAAGACAATCTTGTCCAATTAGCATTAAAGTATTCTAGCTAATTACTGTCAATGTGAAATTGTTCAATCAAATTCAGTATTATATTAGAATATTTCTAATGCATTCTTCAAAATATTCTCTATAGGTATGTATTTTTGCTATTTATTGAATATGTTTTGTTTACTTAATTGCTATATACCATTTTCTGAATGGAGTTTGGCTTACGCAACTAGGATATATTATACCTGACCAGAAAATCAATTATTCAAACAGTTTTTTTTTTTTTTTATCAAAAATGCTTATTGTGAAATAAAGGGCTAAATCCAAATTATGTATATTTGAAGACAGTACTTGGTTAGTCCTCACATTCCCCATTCCCTTCTTGAGAATAATACACATTGTAAGGAAATGCTTAGAATGTTTTGGAGAAATAGCTTGACTTTAAACCAGTGAGTTACTCTATGCTGCGTTTTGTTTACTTTATATACAGAATAGCTAAATTCTTACCTTATCATTTTCCTTAGGCTTTATACTCAGGTTTAATCGCTGATTGGAGACAGATAAATATATAAACATTTTTTAACAGTGGTTAAATTTAGGTACAACTATACTCATGCAGATAGGCCTCATAAGTCATGAGACCATGATATCAAAATGTTAACCTATACTTACTGGTGTCATGTTATGTGATTTTGAGTATTATAAACAGTGGTTATTAGCATTTGTTTTGTAAACAACATCATTTCATGGGTTAGGAACTGAAGTGAGATACTATACTCAGAACAAAATTTAAGGAGGCACCCAAAATTAGTTACCAAGATATACATCATGTAACACAATGTTTGAAAAATGCAAGCTAAAGAAATACTTTATGAAAAATCAAAAATTAAAATAAATACAGAATCAGTATGACTGATTTTTCTTTTACCCCAGTTGAAATACGGCTTGCATGATGACTTTTCTGATTTTATGCTTAGTTAGGTCTTGAAATTTAGTTGGAGAAGCTATGTTCTTTCATGTATTCCTTTGTTAGATCAAAGAGGAAATGAATTCCATGCCAGAATCAACATGCATTATAATGCTACAGTTTTATACTTTGCCAAAGTTTCAAATCAGCTCGAGTAGCTTGGGTCTTTTTCGGATCTAACTAAATAGGTATGCAATTTTGTCAGTACTAGAAACATTTTGACCACCAATTATTAAAATAGTATTTTCCAGAAACTACTATTCTCTTTTCATGAGATTTTTAATTTCATTTATGTAATGTGCTGATGTTTTCCTTTAGATAACCCACATTCAGTAATCTACAAACAGTGTAATTTGGAGTAGCTTAAAATTATGTACACTCATGTACACTGCTCAGATTCTATTATTTGCATATTTTGTTCTTGTTAAATCAGTGGTATTTACTATTGGACTTATTCATTGCATTTCTGAATTTTTTTAGTATGTCATGATTTTTGTGATTTATTACTATAGCATTTTTCCTTTTAAATATGTGCAGATCTTTCTTAATATACAGTTACATTTGTTTTAATCAATTTGATCCAAAGGATTTGCTATATTAGGTTCATCCAGATGAATTTAATTACAAATGAACACAACCTTATTTCTGAGACACAGTTATAATTATAGCTCTACTCAAATTAACATGTATTTGAGGTTTTGTACTTAAAAAAAACTGGGCCCAACATGTTTTTGTTCCTGGGGGAGTTCCACTTTCTTGGTTGTTTTTCCAGCTGTGGTGACTTTAACATATATGTGCATTTTATTTCAAGAGTTTTATGTATATATTTTGTTTCATATAACAGGAAGTACAAAAAAATCCGTGATTTAGAACTTTCCCAAATAGAATTCTAAGAGAGACACTGAAAAGTGGGAGCGGGCAGGTCTTAGTGAAGGGGGTAGAAAAATAACAGAGACATTGATTGATGTGAATTGAATTCTGCTTCCTTTTCCTCACTAGTTCCAAAGGTATTACTTCAAAGGCTTTAGTGAAAGGAAAATAATTTTGTCTGTAGGAACTCAGAATTTTTGTTTTAATTGGGACACAATTGGGAAACACTACACATTCATATTTTATTTTAACTCTAAAATTTTTCTTTACCTTAGTGTAAAACCACAGATGTGAGTTTATAAAGTTAAAATAATACCTAGTAATTTATATAAAATGGTGCAAACTATTTTCACATTACACTATATGCAATATTGAATGTAATAATAATAGTGTGTAAGATAGTATGTAATAATTGACTTTGTACAAAGTCAATGATAGTGGATTTTTGTGAGATACTGAGTAATAGTAAAAATTATATTTGAATAGTTTAAAAAATCCCAGTTACGTCTAAAAATAACTCATAGTTTTATAAAGTAATGCTGAAAAAATAAAATTGTTTATTGGAAAAACCAGAAATTTCAAAGCTTGCTTTTTAAAAATTGACTTGGATCTGGGCTTTGTTGTCTCATTCCTGTAATCCTCTGGACTCTGGAGTCTGAGATCTGAGGATAGTTTTTCAAAGCCAGCCTGGGCAGAAAAGTCTGTGAGACTCTTATCTCCAACAAACCACCTAAAACCAGAAACTGCACTGTGTTCACGTGGTACAGTGGCAGCTGTGAGCTGAAGAGGTGAGGCAGAGTGCCCAGGCCCAGAGTTCAAGGCCCACAACTGACAAAAAATTGACATAGAGTTTTACTTTATTAATTCATGATTTTTTATTAGTGGATGTTCAGTGAAAATGTCATTGGTTTTTATATTTTGTGTTGACATAAAATGAACCTATTATTGTCTTAAATTAATAAAAAAAAACTCTGATTCTATAACAGCATGAATTTTGTGGGTAATGGTAAGACCAAGTTGCCTTTTTGAAAAAATATATTTATAACACCCCCCCCCAAAAAAAAAGAGGAACAAAAGAAAGTATATGCCAGAAACTTACTCTGTAAATCTTGATGGACTAATACTCTGTCAGTTTGTTTTAACATTTAATATAAGATTAAAGTAATACTGGATAATATGAACCCATTTAAATTTCCTCATCCTTGTCATTTAAGATACTTTAAAAAGAAATTCAACAGGTGACAGTGTTTTTCATTACTTTTCCAAAGAAATGATCATTTCATCATTATATTGTATAGCACAATATACCCAGAAAGCATTTGTTAAGGAAAAAAATCCGATTCTTTGGTTTGCTTCTATAAGTTTTCCTTCAGAAAAGTTTTATGAAATAGCATGCTTTCATTCATAGTGCTTTCCAAAATATATCTCACAAATGCCAACAATGAAGCACAACCTGAAACATCTGTGGGTTTTTCCACTTAGGGCGCAAAGTAATCACTTTCCATACTCCTAAGAACTAGCTGTTCACAGGCATTAATTGCTCTGTCACTTCCATGCTTTAGAACAGCATCATTTGACAATGGCGTACATATTAATTTGTTTACCACATCTGGTTTGTTTTCAGCAAGGACTGTCTTCATGGAAGATGGTAATAGATGAGTTTTGCAATTATGTAGTTTAATAGGGCTCTAAGTTGTAGATATAGAACATACATTTAAGTAACTAAATATTGAAATTAAATCCAATAAAGTATATTCTTTCAATTTTCTGGCTAAAGTGTTCAAAAATCTAGGAATTTTTAAAAGAAATATTGTATGTTGTTTCCTTGGTGACAACGTAATTGAAGACTTAAAATTTTCCAATGCCATGGCCATCTTAAACGAGGTAGATGTACTTGGGTTGGCATGCAAAACTTTTGGGATAGCATTAATGTTTGAATGTTGGATAGGATTTGATTGGGAATTGTGGCAGACTTTCATGGTATGGGAAGAAAAACGAAAGGACATACTAATATTTTTATCTGCTACATTGTTTATTAATTTATTCAAACACAAAATACACACATACAAACACACAGATCTACACATATGTAGTATAAAGACCCAGTCAGTTTGCAAAAAAATATTTTAATAGGAATTCCATAAAATATTTAGTCTGCTGGGCACTGATTAGAATTTATAGAAATATCCAGTTGCTTCCACCCCTGGACAAGTCATTATCATTGGTGAAGATGTTGCCATTTGAATTTAAAATGCCCCAGAAAGACCTATGTGTTAAAGAAAAATGACTTTCTATTTCCTACCAGACTGTGGAGAGTACCTGAGTAGTTCTTATGGAGATTAAGTTCTTCCGCATGAAACCTATGAGACCATAGATACTCATCTACATTCTTCTTTTATCTTTTAATCATTAAGTCCAAACTTTTCTCTGACATCCTCCCGATGTCTTGTCATAGGCCCCCAAAGCAATAAAACCAACTGAACATACACTGAAACCTTCAAACTTGTTAATCTTAGTAAGCCTTTCTGTTTAATAAATGGACAGTATCACTTACTATGGAAGGTTATGAAGCTAACACAGAAGTCTAGTCTTCCTAACAATGTAGAGTATATTAAATTGTGCTTCATTCTAAAATATCTAACTCCATTTTTTAATTTATGTTTTAGTTTCTGTTGATCCCAGGGCTTAAATTCAGGGTCTGGGTTGTGTTCTAGCCCAGTGCTCGACATACAATCTAAACTGGAACTCCGTTTGCCCTGGTGGTTAATTGAAGATAAGAATCTAATGAACTTTCCAACTCAAGCTGGCTTTGAACTGGGATCTGCAGATCTCAGCTTTTTAACTAGCTAAGATTGCATCCTTGAACCACCAGTGCCTAGCCACGTTGCATATTTTGTGTAATTCCACCTTTCAAGATTGTATAGATGCTCCAACTATAATATATATAAAAAAACTTAACCCTGTTTTCACTGTATTTGATGTTGGTATAATTTGTGGAGGGGAAGGGAAAAACCAAATTGTTTAAAAAGGGATACATTGGAACTCATTGCAACAATGAGATGTACAAGATGTTATGTAGAAAAATGAAGTTTACAACTTTGGCTCTGAGTGGGGGGGAGGGTCCACAGGGGGAGATGGGAGGGATGGTAAGGGGAAACAAAGGAGGAGGTAACAATGCTTGAAAAGAAATGTACTCATTACCTTGCCAATGTAATTGTAACCAATTTGTATGGTATTTTCACACACATACACAAAAAACTTAAAACATACTAAGAATATTTGTAAAGTATATAATGAAAGAAAAATTTTCATCCTTTACAAAATCTATGCAAAATCACTGCTAATCTATTGATATTGTACTGTAACATTCCTGCAACCAGTTTGATACAGTTTACACTTGTCATGCGAAGTTTCTCTATATTCTACTGGAGATTTAATTTTTCATGTATGTATGTGTATATATGTATATGTATGTGTATCTATCTATCTATATTCCAAAGTAGATCATCAGACTTGAAACTTTGTTTTGTTTTGCTGTTCAGTAGTTAACCTGGTTGGCTCATTCTGTGACAATATCTGTGCACATTCTTTTTTCTTTGTCATCATTTTTTTTTGCTTATGTGGTGCTGAGTTACCGAACCCAGGGCCTCAGGCATGCAAGACAAGCGCTCTACCACTGAGCCACCTCCACAGCCCCCTCTGTGCACATTCTTATTATTCCTTTATTTACCACACCATCAGCCTTCTAAAATCAGCTTCATTTCCTAGAGAAGATTACCAATCAGTCCAACGAATATACACCAAGAGGGTTTTAATAAAACAAGCTTTAAGGAAGGAAGATAACATAAAGTGACAACTACAGAATTTCTACAGAGACTTGACATCTTTCACAATTCTGCCTTCCTCCTCATACTTAAGCATTGACTAACACTATAAACATACTGCATTTATACTTAAGGAACAGAGTTTTCTTTCCAACCTGAAGTCTTGTTTTCCATGATTTTTGACATAAACTTTTGGGAGATTTTTTTATTGTGATGGGATTCCATCCAAAACAAAGCCATGTATATCAAGAAAGCCAATATTTTCAACTCAGTGTACTAAACAAAAGAGGGGAAAAATTAAGGTTAGCTATATATGTTACCCACAAATATAGGCAATATCAAGATATTTTGAAATTGTACACTTTTACCAGATAAAGTGACTCAACTCTGTAATCTTATATACTTGGGTACCAAAAATTGGAGAATTCCAGTTCCATGCAAGCCCAGAAACAAAAAGAAGTTTCAGAGACTCTAACCATTTGCTGGGTGCAATGTTTTATGCTTGTGTTAGGAGGACCGCAGTCCAAGAAGGCCCAGGCATAATGATACTACCTCAAAATAACCAATCCAATTATAATCTGCAGATATTGTAGTAGTAGAGATGCTATTTCACAAGTATAGGGTTTTGGGTTCAATCCTCCAGTACCGCTAGGAATTTAAGTATGTGCCAGGATAAGAATTTCGCATGTCTAAGGTCAAGACTTCATACTCGTTTTACAAGCTCTATTAAAACCTTTACCTCTTTTGCTATTTTTTAAGTATAACCATAATTCCATGCCCCAAACAAATAATTTTCTATTAGAAATTTTCTTCTACCGATTAAGTAATATGCTATGTGTTGGATACTGTCCCACTGAAATCATACTAAAGATAAAAAAACTCATTGTCTTACAAAGTGACTGCATATGAAAACAGAATCTCAAAGGTAGCATTTAAGTTGAAGTCTCCTCCAAGAGACGCAGAAGGCCTTGAATATGCCAAGGAAATAGGACTCAGAAGAAGCCAACAATGATCTTGGAGTTCTAGTTCCACCAACTCAGAGGCAATGTATTTACCGTATTAATGCTACCCAATTTGTGGTCATTTATGATTACAATTACTAGTAAACATGTGGAATCCATAGGACATGAAAAGTCATTGATTCTTGGGTTCCAAGACTCATCTCTATAATCCTAGTTATTAAGAAGGATGAGACTTGGGGGATAATGGTTTTCCACCTGGTAGGAAAGTTCATGAGGTTCTATCTCCAATTAACTACAAAAATTTCTGGGCAGGAGACATGGTTCAAATGGTAGACTGACTATCGTTAGCAAACAAACTGAGATCATGAGGTATGTTTAAGCCCCAAACTGGGAGAAAGAAAAAGTACTTAGAAGAATACTATGAGAAGAAGCATTATGAATAGGAAAGCAGAAACAACAGAAATAAACTTATTGATATAGACAAAGCTACCCAATGTGAAATATGCCACAAACTGTAATATTTAGGTTTTTCTTCCTATACAGTAGAAATAAATGGTATTTTTACTTGATGAAACTAAAATGTAAAACTATGCAATAAATAGTCACATTACTTTTGTGTTTCCATAATTTAACTTGTTTTCCTACAAATTTCTATAATAGTGTTGCTTTGGAAAATCAATAAATATTGCATTTACATATAGGATTACATACCCTTGCAAGTGTTGTCTAAAATTGGTGTACACTGAAATGATTGCCAATGATAACTTTATGAAGATTCCAAATGGTTATACTTTCAGCTGACCTTCCATCGTTATTTCCACTAAATTAATATTATATTCATTTTACTTTTTTTACACATGAAATAATGATATTCTTTAGGATAAAACATGCTTGTTTTTCAATTTGGTTGCCAAAATGGAACTATGAGACATTCTGTAAATGTAACTTTAAGTCTGAGCCTTCAAATTTCACTAGGACTTGAATTGTGTTACTAATAACTTTCATATTAAAATAAAAAGCATTATTAAATAGAAAGCAAAAGTATGTTATCACACCTTAATCCTTGTATTGGCTTTATGATAAAAACAATTATATTTATATAACGAGATTTACATAACCAAATTAGCCATGAGATATGGAAACAGAAAACTCCTTTTTTGTTTTGTGCTTGTTGTTGTTTATAGTTTGTGCTGATTCAGTCTTTTTTACCTTATGCCTGGTAAATTCATTGTTGTCTTCAAGAAGGTGAAGGGTGGGCACAGAGTTTTAGGGAAAAGAGTAAAAAATTGCAGCAGTGGATTTCATTGAACATTCATGAAAGTGAACGATTTAACACATGGGTGGGGACAGGAGGGTGGGACTGGGAACAAGTGAGGGAACTGAAGACATTTCACAAAGGAAATGTACTCATTACCTGACTCATGTAATTGTAATCCATCCAAAAATCAACTTAATAAGAACAACAGAATAAATTTATTTTAAAAAGGCAAACAAAATGCTGTTTCTTAGAATCATAGAAGTTAGTTGAGTCTCTCTCTGAAAACAGCTATGTTGACATTCATTGGACAAATTTGTGAGCTACTAGTAGATAAAGGTCAATTATGATTATCTGTATGGGCTTTTCAGACTCTGATTCATTTATTTCTTTAATCTAATTTGTATTATTTCTGTCTACCGGTTTTTGGTTTGGCTTGATCCTGTTTTTCAAGGACGTAGTGATGCATCATTAGTGCTGATTCAAGATTGTTCTAATTTGTTGTTGTACATACTCAAAGATATAAATTTTCCTCTGTGTATTGCCTGTGCTGTTGTGTCCCAGATGTGGTAGCATTTTGTGTGTTCACTTCCACTGAATTTCATATATGTTGGAATTTCCCTCCATATCTCTCCAGTGACTCACTGATTATTTAACAATGTGTTATTCAGTCTGTGAGTTTCAGAATTTTCTGTGATGTCTTTTGATGTCGAGATCTAATTTCGTCCCATCGTGGTCTTACAAGATACAGGAGTAATTTCATTTTTATTTTTCAATTTTGACAGATTTTCCTTGTGACCTAAGATGTCATCTACTTTGGAGAACATTCCATGTGCAGCTGAGAGGAATATATATTGTGACATTGTCTAGTGAAATATTCTGTAGATACCTGTTAGTCATAGATTGTCAATGCAGTTATTTAGCTTTGAAGTTTTTTTTTCTATGTTTTTACCTGAATGTTCTGTCCAGAGGTAAGAATGATATGTCCATGTATCCAATAATGTATTTGTATGTATGCCAATTTGTAGGGTAAGTAATATTTGTCTGATGAATTTGGGAGCTCTAGGATTCAAGGCATTGATATTTAGAATTGTTATATCCCTCTTATGGAGAGATTTCTTTATCAATATTTCATGTCCTTCTTTGTCTCTTTTAACTTTCACGCCACTTTCAATTTAAAGCCTATTTTATCTAATATTATTTTAGCTACTCTGGCATGATTATGAGGTCCATTTTTATTTTTTAAAGATGATGTACAAAAGGGTTACAATTACATAAGTCAGATAATGAGCACAGTTCTTTTTGAACAGTGCCACCTGTTCCCTCATGTTCTCCAAGTTTTTCCCTTTAACCTATCTCTCCTATAAGTTGTATAGTTCATTTACAATGTAGAATCTATTGAGTAGCAGTGCTGCTTTTGTTAACCCTTTGTCCCAACATTTCTGTGTTTCCCTTTGCCCTTTCCAGACTTGCACATAAGACCAAAGTGCACAAATTAATAAAAAAAAAAAAACAGCATCAGAACACAGAAGGAAAAAGCAAAATAATAGAAAAACTCTCATTATCATTTCTTGGAGATCATTTTATGTGATAATATTCATACAGCCATTGAGCCTTTGTGATCCTCTCCAAAGGGCATCCTCCTTTGATCTCACTGTATAAATGTTTAGAATCCCATATAATTTATCATGTCAAGTGTAATGTTTTCTCTTTTACTATCCAAGTGTGTTTACTTGTAGAATTAGAGGTACATTCTAATACAACAAATTAGGGAAATCAGGCAACTTATATTTCTTTGAGTTTGTCTTTCTACACTTAATATAAGTTGGTTCCAAGCCTTTCCATTTCCTTATGAGTGGGCTAATATCATTCTTTCTTGATCAATGGAATTGCATCATACTGAAGAGTTTCTTCATAGCAAAGGAAAAAGTTAGCAGGATATATAGAACAGAACAGAATGGAGGAAGATTTTTCTACCTAAGGATCAGAAAAGGGTTTTCATAACTAACCCATATTTAGAGATCAAAAAGTTAAATCCAACAAAATAAACCCTCAAATAAACAAGAACCCAATTAATATGTGGGATAAAGGCTTAACCTCTTAGAAGAATAAGTAAGAATGAGAAATAGACAAAACTCTCTCCATTAAAGAAATGCAAATCCAAACAACAGTGAGATTCATCTCACCCCTGTTGCAATATCATGAAAAAAACAATGAATCACAGATACTGATAGGGATGTGACCCAAAGGAAACTGTATTGCACTGTTGGTGGGAATGTAATCTTGTTCAACCACTTTGGAAAACACCATGGAAATTGCTCACAGAACTGAATTGTGAACTACCTATGATCCAGCAATTCCACTTATGGGCATTTATCCAATAGAGCAGAAACAAGGACACACTGAAGCTACTAGCCCAATCATGTTCATTATTATATTGTTTTCTGTAACCAAAATACAGAATCAGCACAGATGCCTACCATTGTAAAAAGAGATCAAGAATTTTATATGTATATACAAATTATATATACATAAAATTTTATTGATCCCAATTTACAAGTATATATGTATGTATATAATGTATGTACATATGTATGTATGTATATATGCATGTATGTATACATAGAATTCTGTTCATCCATCAGAAAGAATAATATTGCACCATTCTTAAGGAAAATGAAACACTTAGAAATAATATTAAGGAGTTCCGGGAAGATGGCGGAGGAGAAGCTGGAATCTAAACAAGCTATCACATAGAAAGCAGTTTTAGAGTTCCAGTGAACAGTCCTAAGCCAGAGAATCACACCAAGATTGCGATCACAGGACAGAGAGTCAGGGCAGAGAGGGAAAATCCAGGCAAGGAGACACATCTGAGCTCTTGCAGCAGCGGCGGCGGCTGCGGTGGCTGTGGCAGCGGCGGCCGCAGCCATACCTGAGCCACAGTGAATCCAGAATGAAGGAGCCAGACCCAGCAGGCAAGCAGATTCTACTCAACACCAGCAAGAACTGAAAAGGAGCTGACATCTTCTTCCTGCAATTCGCAGACCAGAGACGACCCAGGAACCAAGACTCGGCGTGAGTAGAAGCCTGAGGTCCTCACTCCTTCTCAGGGAGCAGAGGAGGAAAGGCCACCCCTCCACCCCCAGTAATGGAGATCTCCATCTTGGATACAGACAAAGCTCGGCGGAGCTGCTAGCTCCAACTCAGGCCTTGGAATTAAACTAGAGTCATTTAGAAGGTCACAAGAACTTAATGGCGGCGTGAACTGCCAGACTCAGATCCACCAAGGCAAAAGTCACCCAGCTCAGGTGCCAGCCTTAGGAGTGGCTTTCTTCACTGGGTAATCAGAGCCAGAGGCTGCCCCTCCCTCTAGCAGCCTTGACAATCAATTGAAATTCAGTAAATGAAAACTCTGAGAATGGCTCCAGGCTGGGCTCTGTGCGTTTTTCACAAACTAGCCTCTGGGAAACCCTACTGTTTATTGAAAGGCCTCAACTCTACCCAGAATCTAGCCTCATCACTGCATCCCCCTCTTTGGTGATACTCAAAGCAGATCTGCCTCCCATTGAACTAGCCTGGGAGGAGGATCGCAAAATCCTGGGTAAAGCAGAGCATTTTTCTGCCTGTTCAAACAAACTGACTTAAGAAACCAACCAAGCCACAAGACCACAAGCAGACCAGAGACTCCAACAAGAGACTGGTTATGGACACAAAGGAGATACAAGATTTTTCCCACCCCTTCCCAAAATAATCAAAGAACTTCTTTTTTCTTTTTCTTCTCCTTCTTCTTCTTCTTTTTTTTTTTTGGTACCTTATATAAAAAAAATTTTTTTTCTTTTCTAAAACTTTTTTTAATCTTTAATTTTTGCCTCTTTTGAAAAAAATTGTTTTCCAGTAACTTTTTTTTCCTCTTATAATTTTTATTTTAGGGATACGTGAGTGTGCATTTTTCTTTCTTTTTCTGTTTTCTTTCTCTTTTTTTTTTCTTTTTTAATTATCTTTTTGTTTTTTGTTTAGCTCTACTGAACGTCTGATCTTTTTTTCTTCCTTTCTTATCCTTTTCACCTTTTCCTCTCTTTTGTTCTTCTTTATGTGACTTAATTCTTGTCCTGCACATCCTCAGATAAACCTGCAGTTGACTATTAGACCCTATCCCCCATTGTGTACACACTTAATCCACAAATTTATTACTCAATTCAAAACCTCTGAGACTTAAATTCCTTACTAGCAGTACTACCTCTTTATACCTATATAATATTTTAAGCATTTTTATTTTTAAATTTTTCACATCTCCTTTATATCTCTCCCCTTCTCTCCGTATATTCACGTTCTTCACTAAATAGATTGTTCTTATTCTATATAATATTATTAATTTTTACTTTTCTATTTTTTCTGGTCTCTTTTCTTTTCCCTTTCCCTTTCTTCATTTTTTCTCTCCTTCTATCTTCATCCTACCCAACCTATTTCATGCATTAAGATTAGGACTTAGTTAACTCTCCCTGTACCTCCCCACACCAATCTATTCCTATTTTTTACCCACATCTCTCCCTAACCCTAATAATTTCTGGTTTTCCAAATTCTCCTTTGCGGTTCTTAGCCCATTAACATATAGTTGTTTGATGCTGAATAGATGTATCTGTTGAACTAGATTGTATCTGTAGACTATAGACTGTGCAAATCCAGACTTTGGTTGATGCTTGTCTTAAGATAGTGTTCTATCACAAAACTGGTGCTATTTTCATGTCAAATGGGCAGAGTAAGCTGGAAAAACACTAGAAAAATGGCAAACCCGGGTATCTCAATTCCCAATCTTGATACTCAGGGGACAGAACAGATAATGAATAATCCAGAGGAAAGTTTCCAAATAGCTCTACAAACACTGCTGGCAAACATGATAAATGAAAAGATGGAAAACATACAAAGTACTCTGTATGAGCATGATAGGGAGAGAGAGGAGGCAATCTAAAAGTTTATACAGGAATATCATAAGCGTGAGGAAGCTACTCAAAAACTGATTCAGGATTTGCGTGAGCAGCTTGAGAATACTAAAAGAGAAAGGCAGGAATGGCATGAGCAGGCTGAGAACACTCAAAGAGAACTACAGGAATACCATGAACGGGAGGAAGCTAATCAAAGAGTAACACAGGAATTGAGAGAGCATGAAGAGAATACACAAAGATCACTAAAGGCATTCATGGAATCCATTAACAAAGAGCTGAAGGAAGTCAGGGAGACCACAAAGGGAATTCTGAAAGGAACCCAACAGAAGGAATGGGAGTCCAAAGAAACCATAACCAATGAACTAAGTGATTTGAGAATAAACACTGAACACCCAATTAAGGAAGTAAAGAAGTTCCTAAAAGATCTAAAACAAAGCTTCAACAAAGAATTTGAAGCCATCAAAGCTGACCAATTAGAAGGAAAAGAGATAAAAAAAACAAAGTAGAAAGTCTTGACAGCAGGTTATACCATGCAGAAGATGGAATCTCAGGAATTGAAGACAGCCTAGATATTATAGAGAAAGAACATACAGCCATCCAAGACAAGTCCAAGAAATATGATAGATCTATCCAGCACTTGGAAGACACCATCAGAAGGCCTAATCTAAGGATAATGGGTGTAGACGAGAACCTAGAAACAGAAGTTAATCTTCTAGGAAATTTGTTCAACAGGATCCTAGCAGAGAACTTCCCAAACATGCAAAAAGATAGGCCCATTCAGATACAAGAAGCTTTTAGAACCCCAAATAGACCAGACCAGAATAGGACATCCCACCATCACATTATAATACACACTGGATCAACTCAGACCAAGGAAAAGTTCCTTAAAGCTGTCAAGGAGAAAAGATTAATCACCTATAAAGGGAAATCAATTAGAATCACCTCAGAATTCTCAACAGAGACAATCAAAGCAAGAAGAGCCTGGAATGATGTATGCCATGCCCTAAAAACAAACAAATAAAAACCATCCATAGCAAAGAATAATTGAAACAATACATCTCCACCAAACCAGCCCTACAAAAGATTCTTAAAGAAGTCCTACACAGAGAAAACCAACAAGACCACAATAAAGGCAAAGACACAGCACCCAAACTGAGAATCCAAGAACCATCGGAAGAACCTCCATTACAGCAGCCCCCAAGAAGGTGGATAAAATGGCAAGAACTCCCAAATAACTCTCAGTCCTATCTCTTAACATTAACGGATTTAACTCTCCAATTAAGCGACATAGACTGTCTAGTTGGATTAAAAAACAAGACCCTTCTATCTGCTGCCTTCAGGAGTCATATCTTGCCCGTAAAAACAAACACATTTTCAAAATGAAAGGCTGGAGCAAAATCTACAAGCAAACGGCCCCCATAAACAGGCGGGAGTTGCAATCCTAATATCAGATAAAATAGACTTCAAATTAAATTTTGTGAGAAGAGATAAAGAAGGTCGCTACATACTAATTAAGGGATCTCTCCTTCAGGAGGATATTACAATTCTAAATATCTATTCGACAAACAATGGAGGACCCAAATTTATCCAAGAAACATTACTTTCCCTCAAATCCCACTTAGATCCAAAGACATTAATTGTTGGGGATTTTGACACACCACTCTCCCCACTAGATAGAACAACCTGGCAAAAACTCAACAGAGAAACCGCAGATCTAAATAGCTGCATAGATCAACTAGATTTTACAGACATCTACCAAACATTTCACCCAGCAGCATCAGAATACACGTTTTTCTCAGCAGCACATGGAACATTTACTAAAATAGACCAGATTTAGGCCAAAAAACAAACTTGTATAAATTCAGAAACATTGAAGTTATACCTTGCATTCTCTCTGACCACAAGGGAATAAAATTAGAACTCAACACCAAAAGCCACCAAAGAAAGTCCGGTATCACATGGAGGCTAAACAACACACTGCTGAATCACGAGTTGGTCATGGATGAGATTAGAAAGGAAATTCAAATGTTCATGCTATTCAACAAAAATGAACACAAAAATTATCAGCTCCTCTGGGAAACAGCAAAGGCAGTACTCAGAGGCAAGTTTATGGCTCTGAGCTCCTACATCAACAAATTGGAGAGATCTGAAAACAACAATTTAATGACACAGCTAAAACTCCTTGAAAAAGTGCAGCAAGATAAACTCCAATCCAGTAGACGGAAAGAAATAATTAAAATTAAATCAGAATTAAATGAATTAGAATCCTAAAAAACTATAGAAAGAATCAACAAAACAAAGAGATGGTTCTTTGAAAAAATTAACAAAATTGACAGACCCTTAGCAAATCTTATCAGGAAAAGAAGAGAACACACTAAAATAAATAAACTGAGAGATGAGAATGGAAACATCACCACCGAAACAACCAAGATTCAGAACATTATAAGGGAATATTTCTCAAAACTTTATGCTAATAAGTTTGAGAACTTGACAGAAATGGACCTTTTCCTAGCAAATGTTGACATGCCAAAACTAAACAAAGATGAGTTAAACCACCTTAACAGGCCAATATCAAGCATTGAAATAGAAACAGCAATAAGAGTCTTCCCAGCTAAGGAAAGTCCAGGACCAGATGGTTTCACAGCGGAATTTTACAAGGCCTTCAAAGCAGAGTTCACACCAATACTCATCCAACTCTACAATGAAATTGAATGAGAAAGTTCACTACTGAGCACATTCTATAAAGCCAGCATAACCCTCATCCCAAAACCATGCAGGGACTCATCAAACACAGAGAACTATAGACCCATTTCTTTGATGAACATTGATGCAAAGCTTCTCAACAAAATTTTGGCCAATCGAATTCAACAATTCATCCAAAAAAAATAATACACCACGATCAAACAGGATTCATTTCAGGGATGGAAAGCTGGTTCAATATACACAAATAAATTAATATTATTCATCACATCAACAGGAGCAAGAATAAGAACTAAATGGTTATCTAAATAGATGCAGAGAAAGCATTCGATAAGATCCAACACCCCTTTATGATGAAGGTTTTGGAAAAATTAGGAACTCATGTAATATTCCACAATATAATAAAGGCTGTATATGACAAACCTACAGCCAGCATTGTAATTAATATTGATAAACTAAAGCAATTTCCTCTTAACTCAGGAACAAGTCAAGGATGTCCAATCTCTCCACTTCTCTTCAATCTAGTATTAGAATGCCTAGCTACAGCAATAAGACAAGATGCAGACATAAAGGGGATCCAAATAGGGAAAGAAGAAATAAAACTCTCCCTCTTTGCAGATGATATGATCTTATATTTAAAGAATCCCACAGAATCCACTCCCAAATTACTCAAGCTGATCCAAAACTTTGGCAAAGTAGCAGGGTATAAAATTAACCCCCCAAAATCAATGGCTTTTCTGTATGCCAACAATGAGAAAAGTGTGGCTGAAATCAGGAAAGCAACTCCATTTGTAATAGCCCCACAAAAAATAAAATACCTAGGAATTAACTTAACCAAAGAAGTGAAGGACCTCTATGATGAAAACTTTAAAATCTTGAAAAAGAAATCAAAACAGAACTTAGAAAATGGCAAAACCTCCCATGCTCCTGGATAGGAAAGATTAACATCGTGAAAATGGCAATACTTCCCAAGGCTAACTACAAATTCAAAGCGATACCTATCAAAATTCCAACCTCATTCCTGAAGGAAATAGAAGAGGGAATCCAAAAATTCATATGGAACAATAAAAGACCCTGAATAGCAAAACGTTCTTAATGGAAAGAACACTGCTGGAGGAATATTAATACCAAATTTCAAACTCTACTATAAAGCCATAGTAATCAAAACAGCTTGGTATTGGCATAAGAACAGACCTCAGGACCAATGGAATAGAATTGAAAATCCAGAAATGAACCCACAGATCTATAGCCATCTAAACTTCCATAAAGGAGCTAAAACAATAGAATGGAAGAAAGACAGCCTCTTCAGTAAATGGTGCTAGCAAAATTGGTTAACTACTTGTAGAAAACTAAAGCTAGAACCTTATATATCACCCTGCACCAGAATCAACTCCAAATGGATCAAAGATCTCGAAGTCAAAGCAGACACTCTGAAAACATTACAGGATGGAATAGCAGAAACCCTAGGTCTCCTTGGCTCCAGCCGAAATTTTCTGAATAGAGACCCAGAAACACAACAAATCAAAGAAAGGTTGGACAAATGGGATTGCCTGAAGTGGCAGAGCTTCTGCATGGCAAAGGACATAGCTAGCAAGATCAATAGAAAGCCCACAGACTGGGAGAAGATCTTCACTAGCCATACAACAGACAAGGGTGTCATATGTAAAATATACTTGGAACTCAAAAAATTAAATCCCCCAACATCAAATCCTCAAAGAAACATCTGCCCAATAAATAACTGGGCTAAAGTCTTTAAGAGAAACTTCTCTGAAGAAGAAAGAAGGATGGTCAATAGACACATGAAGAAATGCTCAACCTCCCTAGTCATAAAAGAAATCCAAGTCAAAACATCATTGTGATACAACCTCACCCCAGTTAGAATGGCTATAATCAAGAACTCTAACAACAACAGATGCTGGAGGGGATGTGGACAGAAGTGAACCTTTCTTCATTGTTGGTGGGAGTGTAAACTTGTTCAACCACTTTGGTAAGCAGTATGGAGGTTCCTTAAAAGATTTCACATAGAGCTCCCCTATGACCCAGCAGTCCCACTTTTGGGTTTTTACCCAAATGTTTACAAACAAGACCACACTAAAGCCTCCAGCACAACTATGTTTATTGCATCATTATTTACCATAGCTAAGATATGGAACCAACCCAGATGCCCCTCAGTAGATGAATGGATCAAGAAAATGTAGTATATATACACAATAGAATTCTATGCCTCCATCAGAAAAAATGACACTGCCCCATTTGTTAGGAAATGGAAAAACTTGGAAAAAATTATATTAAATGAAGTAAGCTAGCCCCAAAGAAACATAGGTCCCATGTTTTCCCTTATTTGCAATATCTAGTATATGTATGAGTCAAGCGGAAAAGGTCAGATAATGCGATGTTAGGAAAATGAACCCTTAGATATGTATTTTAATGCTTTTTTATTTAATGCATTTGTTTCTAACGCATATATAAGATTATCTCTTTGTTGCTTTGTATGTCCCTCCCCCACAGTATAACCCATGCTTTCACTATATTTGATGTCATTATAAATTGTGGAGGAGATGGGGAAAAACAAGTCGTTTACGGATACAGGTGGACCTGTTGCAACAATGAGAAGTACAATGTTATGTCGAAAATGTGCTTTACAATGTTGGTGCGGGGGGGGGATGAGGGGGGAGGATTGGGTGGTGGGGAGGTAGGGGGGAGGTAGGGAGGGATGTGAAGGGTAAACCAAGGAGGAGGCTGCAATTCTTGGTAAGAAATGCATGCATTATCCTGCCCATGTAATTGTAACCCCTCTGTACATTATGTTCACAAAAAAATTAAATTAAATTTAAAAAAAAGAAGTAATATTAAGGAAATAAAACAGACCCAGAGAAACTTATCTAGCATGAATTTCCTTATTTGTGGTAGATACAAGGTGCCTATAAATGTAAAAGTAAACACACTAGGTGATATGGAAGGAGGTACAAAGGAATTGTCTGAAGTGTCAGAGTCCATGGAGAGTGAAAATACTATAATTCTCTTAAAAGACTAAGTCAAAACCAAACAAAATAAATATCAGTAAATGTATAATGAAAGAGAGGTCAGTAGGAGGCAATGTGACAGGGGTAGGAATTTGAAAGGGAAAGTACAGGCAAGAATCCATTGTTTACTTCCCAAAATTGAAACATACAAAGCAAAGGGTAGTGTGAAATTGGGGTGAAGATGTAGAAGTGGTAACACAATTCCAGGTTCATTGTACAATAAACTGCTTTGTTAAATGCCAAGTAATTCCATAACATAATATTGAGATACATAAGGATTGGGAGGGGTGGATGAAAATGTTGAAAGGCGTGACATTGATCAAGATGCTCTGTATCCACACACTGTTTCAGTGAATGGCAACCCCTTCATACAACTAAACATAATAAAAATATTCAAAAAAATAATTATGATAGTTGAATAGAGAGTTGAACTTCAATTCAATTCCCCTTTAAAAATATTTTCAACCTGGAGACTTGGAGAATAAAATTCAAATAAATTTTATGAACCTTTTTTTATCAGAATTCGTGAAATTTAAATATAAACTGCTTTGCTTTTTGTCAGCCTTTGGTCTGTTATAATAGAATATTTCAAACTAAGTGGTTTAAAAATACCAGGAGTATATTATCCAATATCTGGGAGCTTAAACATTGGTTATAAAAATGGTAATTCAAAGCAATCATTTGTCTTTTTTTTGGGGGGGTGGGTGCAGTCCTGGGATCTGAACTCTGGGCCTGGTTGCTGTCCCTTAGTTCTTCAGCTCAAGGCTAGCGATCTACCACTTGAGCCACAGCACCACATCTGGCTTTCTCTTTTTGTTTATGTGGTGCTGAGGAATCGAACTCAGGGCCTCATGCATGCAAGGCAAGCGCTCTACCACTGAGCCACCTTCCCAGCCCAATTCTTTGTCTTATGGGGATCCACTTTCTGTTTCATTATAATCTATTTTCTGGACCTTCACATGGCAGAGTAATTATATTCGGCTTCTTTTATTAGGATCATTATTGCTGGGTCACTTTGAAAGGTTCATTCTAAAGTCACCAAGCAGGGGATTAGAATTGCAACACATGTATCTGGAAGGAGTTACATCGCCCAATACACTGTGCAACTTTTTCTTTAATTCAGTGTGTTGTATCATTTGGATATTATTTCATAGAAGATAATTACTTAAGGACAATCTTATATCATGTGAATTATGTGAATGATTCTTCTTACAATAGGAATAATTATAGTGATGGCAAAGTGAAGTATGATTGTTTAGTGGCTCTTGAATCATATCATAGATAACCATGCAAAAGTAGTACAGTCTTTCTAGGGACCTTCTGATGTATTTGAACAATCTCTGATGAGTTAATTGCTTTCAGAATTATTCGTTTGAGCCAACAAATACAGAACTCCTTTGATTTTACTTACATTCCACTATTAGGACCCACAAACACCAAAATCAGAGGGTGCTAATTTCTCTGATGAATTACATAATAAAATTATTACAATTAATATATATGAGAACAGTAATATTAATAGCACTATAATTCCTAGTATTCATATCATATAATATATTGACATCCTTTGGTTACCTCAATTTTTAGAATATTTATAACTAAATGTAAATTGTTTGCATATAATTCTTTGATGATGTATAGAAAATGAGTAAAAGATTTGCTTACATATTTACTGCATGTGCAAACAGATTCACCTGGTTTTATCTGATTCTTCATTTGTTGGTTTCATTCATGCATGGCGAACTTGCAGAGTAATGAAAATTTCAATTTTACAGTTACTAAAAGGTTAATTACATGAACTTTATGTTGGGCTAAATAGCAGATTTTATAAATTAAATTGCTTTTGTCCCTACCTTCCTCCTTCCCTTCCTTCATTCCTTGGTTCCTTCCTTCCTTCCTCTTTTCCTTCCTTCCTTCTTTTGTTCTTTCCTTATTTCCACCTTCCCTCCATCCCTAAATCTCTCTCTCCTTTCTTTCTTTGTTTCTTTCTTTTTTCTTCCTTTCTTTCATTCTTTTTCTTCCACCATTCTTCCTTTCTTTCTTTTACTCACAATGTTTCTTATGGCTATAGAAAAAATACCAACTGTTGTACTCCAAGGTGTTATGAATAATTATAAATACACTAGATTAATATTAATTTTAATAACTTATATTTTAGGACAAATTGTACTAAAAACAACTTCACAGAAATTGTGAGATATATGCCAAATATTACTTTTGATATTATTTCTTCAAACAAAAATAAAAATGTAGGGCTGGGAAGTTGGCTCAGTGGTAGAGTGCTTGCCTTGCATGCCTGAGGCCCTGGGTTCAATTCCTCAGCACCACATAAGCAAAAAGAAAAAAGCCGGAAGTGGTGCTGTGGCTCAAGATGTAGAGCACTAGCCTTGAGCTGAAGAGCTCAGGGACAGTGCCCAGGCCCAGAGTTCAGGCCCCATGACCGGACCCCCCCCAAAAAAAAAATTAAAATTTAGACATAATATTTTTTGTATGTGTTATTCTTGTGATTTGAACTCAAGACATATCTTTTAGTGATGTTTTTCCCCTCAAGGATATTGCCACATTTGAGCCACAACTCCACTTCTGGCTTTGTGTGTGTGTGCGTGTGTGTTGTAATGTGTGTGTGTTTAATTGAGATGCGACTCACAAACTTTCTTGACAAGGCTGGCTTTTTTATTTTTTTAATTTTTTTATTGTGAAAATACTGTACAGAAGGGTTACAATTACATGGGCAAGCTAATGAGTACATTTATTTTCAAGCATTGTTGCCTTCTCCTTTGTTTCTGCTTCCCAACCCTGCCCATCTCTTCCCCCACCCTCTCTACCCCAACTCCCCAGCCAAAGTTGTAAAGTTCGTTTTTCTACATAACGACTTATACATCTCATTGTTGCAATGGGTCTACCTGAATCCTTATTTAAACCATATGTTTTTTCTATTCCTCTCAACAAATTATACCAATATCAAACACAATGAAAGCAGGGGTTAAACCATGGAGGAGGGACATTTCTGAGACAAGCAGAAAAGTTCAGATAAGTATATGTTAGGTGAAATGAACTCCAAGGTAAGTATTCAATTTTTTTTCTTTCTTGCAATTGTTTCTAACATATTTATAAGATGATTTCTTTGTTGCCAAGGCAGGCTTTGAACCCCAGCTTCCTGAGTAGTGAGGATTACAAACTTGAGATACCATATTCAGCACAGATATAATATATCTACGAATAAAACAAATTTCTTATTATTTGAATTCTAGAGGCTCAATTTAACAAATGAACATTTACATATTTATTTAGCAATTAAACCTGAAATTGCTCTGTGAAAAATAGTTTTCATTTTTATGAAAAAATATACACTCAAAGGTTTAAATGACAGAATCTTTGCACAAATTGAAATATCCTATTATTCAAAAGTGACAAAGAGATCATTAATCAAATTTATCATGTAAGCTAAAAGCAATAGGCTCTGTCAGGGTGAATGAAGCAATTTTTCATTAAATCATTATCTACTGCGGTCACATGATTTTCTCTTCTTTTAAACCTAAACTTTTTTGACATAAAGTATAGATTCATACATTTTTGAGTATATAAAAATCTTAGTTACTGGTCATGTTTTTCTGAGGTTTTTTTACCAAGACATTTCACAGAAACACTGAATTTCATGTATTTTATGTCAACAGTGATTTTTAGAAATTGAATCAATCTTCATATGATATAAAGTGAGATATTTCATGACTTATGCCATTATTCCTATAGACTTGAATATAACTTATTTTTGAATGGTAGGAAATTCATATTATACCTATTCTATAGAATATTTAAGAAATAAGTAATTGTGATAGTATTTAATTTTCCTTCAACTAGAAAGAAAGAACCTCACTTTAGATGACAAAATCTTGAATGGAAATATTATAAAATTATGAATAATTCAAGTCATTATGAGTTAAATGAAATAGTCATTTTTGAACATCAAAAATGAAATCTATTGAAGCTTCCTTATCTGTTAAATATAATGTATTTGCACTCAAAATAGCTCTCCAGCAATAGTATAACCACCTCCATGTCAAATAGCTTCTCTGATTAATTCAAATAAATATTTAGGAACAGAAGTTATCACAATGTATAGAAATATTTACCCACCACTCTAGAAATTAAATCTTAAATCATAAAGGATTAGGATTAATAATTATCTTTCATTATGTTACCATAAAGAGGTGAACCCTTTCATTTGGGCATAGTTGTAGAGATTTGGTTACTGAGAACTTGTGATCAAAGAAGATGTAAAGATCAAAGACCTTTCTTCTTCTTCCTTCTTTTTCTTTACGTTTCCTTCTCCTTGTACTTTTCCTTCTCCCTCTCCATTTTCCCCTCCTCCTCTTTCTCCCTCTCCCACCCCTATTCCTCCTCTTATTTAATTCCTGGATTCCACGAATACACATACTCCATCACATGTTCCTGACATGGGGTAATGTGTCACCACCAACCCAACACTTTCCACACTAGATAAATCAACTCGGCAAAAACTCAACAGAGAAACAGCTGATCGAAACAACTGCATAGATCAACTAGATGTAACAGATATCTACCAAATATTTCACCCAACAGAATCAGAATACACATTTTTCTCAGCAGCACATGGAACCTTTTTCAAAATAGAACATGTTTTAGGCCACAAACAAACTTGTCCCAATTCAAAAACATTAGACTTATACCTTGCATTCTCTCAGAACACAAGGGAATAAAATTAGAATTTAACAGCAAAAGCCACCAAAGAAAGTCCTGTAACACATGGAGGATGAACAACACACTGATGAATCACGAGTGGGTCAGGGAAGAGATTAGAAAGGAAATTCAAATCTTCATGATATTCAACAAAAATGAACATACAACTACCAGCTACTCTGGGACACACCCAAGGAAGTTCTAAGTAGCAAGTTTATAGCTCTGAGTTCCTACATCAACAAGTTGGAGAGATCTGAAACCAAAAATTTAATGAGGCATCCGATTCTCCTTGCAAAAGAACAGCAAGACAAACCCCAATCCAGTTGATGGAAAGAAATTTTTTCATAATTATATTTAAATCAGAATTAAATTAATTACAATCCAAAAAAAACATAGAAAGAATCAATAAAACAAAGAATTGGCTCTGCGGAAAGAGTAACAAAATTGATAGACCCTTAGCAAATCTTATCAGAAAAAAAGAGAACACACCCAAATAAATAAATTCAGAGATGAGAATGGAAACGGAATACTTCTCAAAACTTTATGCTAATAAGTTTGAGACCTTGGCAGAAATGGACCTTTTCTTAGCAAATATTGACACACTGAAACTAAACCAAGATGAGTTAAATCATCTTAACAGGCCCATATCAAGCATTGAAATAGAAATAGCAATAAGAGATCTCACATCTAAGAAAAGCCCAGGACCAGATGGTTTTACAGCAGAATTTTACAAGGCATTCAAAGCAGAGCTCACACCAATACTCCTCCAACTCTTCAATGAAATTGAAAGAGAAAGTTCACTACTGAGTCATTCTATGAAGCCATCATAACACACATCCCATAACCAGGTAGAGACTCAAAGAAAGAGAACTATAGACCAATTTCTTTGATGAACATTGATGCAAAATTTCTCAACAAAATTTTGGCCAATCCACTTCCAAATTTCATCCAAAAAATCATTCACCACGATCAAACACTATTCATTTCAGGGATGCAAAGCTGGCCCAATAAACGCAAATCAATTAATAGAATTCATCACATCAAGAGGAGCAAGGATACTAACCACATGGTTATTCAATAGATGCAGAAAAGGCATTTGACAAGATCCAACTCTCCTTTACGATGAAGGTTTTGGAAAAATTAGGAATCCATGGGACATTCTTCAATATAACAAAGGCTGTATATGACAAACCTACAGCCAGCATTATACTTAATGGTGAAAAATTAAAGCCATTTCCTCTTAACTCAGGAACGAGACAAGGTTGCCCACTGTCCCCACTGCTCTTCAATCTAGTATTAGAATGCCTAGCTACAGTAATAAGACAAGATGCAAACATAAAAGGGATCCAAAGAGGGAAAGAAGAAGGAAAACTCTCCCTCTTTGCAGATGACATGATCATGTATTTAAAAAATCCCATAGACTCCACTCCCAAATTACTCAAGCTGATTCAAAACTTTGGCAAGGTAGCAAGTTATAAAATTACCCCTCAAAAATCAATGACTTTCAAGAAGAAAAGGTCAGAAAAGTTGATGTTAGGGAAATGAACCCTAAGACAGGTACTCAAATGTTTTTTTCTTTCATGTGATTGTTTCTAATGCATTTATAAGATTATTTCTTTGTTGTTTTGTATGTCCCTCCCCCAGAGTATAACCCCTGTTTTCACTGTATTAGATGTCAGTAAAATTTTTGGAGGGGAAGGTGAAAAACAAGACGTTTAAATAAGGATACAGGTGGACCCGTTGCAACAATGAGAAGTACAAGTTGTTATGTCGAAAATGAATGCTACAACTTTGGTGAGTAGGGGGTGGGAAGGATTAGCTGGAGCGGAGGAGGGATGGGAAGGGATGGGAAGGGGAAACAAAGGAGGAGGCAACAATGCTTGATAAGAAATGTACTCATTATCTGGTCCATGTAATTGTAACCCCTCTGTACAGTATTTTCACAATAAAAATTAAAAAAAATCAATGAATTTTCTGTATGCCAACAATGAGAAAAATGTGGATGAAATTAGGAAAGCAACTCCATTCGTAATAGCCCCACAAAAGATAAAATACCTAGGAATTAACTTAATCAAGGAAATGAAGGACCTCTATGATGAAAACTTTAAAAACCTGAAAAAGGAAATCAAAAGGAACTTGGAAAGTGGCAAAAACTCTCATGCTCCTGGATTGGAAAGATCAAAATCGTGAAAATGGCCGTACTTCCCAAGGCTATCTACAAGTGCAATTCGATACCTAGCAACATTCCATCCTCATTCTTCAAGGAAATTGAAGTGGCAATCCAAAAACTCATATAGAAAAATATAAGACCCAGAATAGCTAAAAACGATCCTCAACAGTAAGAACAGTACTGGAGGAATAACAATACCAAATTTAAAACTCTACTACAAAGCCATAGTAAGCAAAATAGCTTGGTACTGACACAAGAACAGACCTCAGGACCAATAAAATACAATAGAACACCCAGAAATGAACCTACAGACCTATAGACATCTAAGGGAGCTAAAAAAATAGAATGGAAGAAAGACAGCCTCTTCAGTAAATGGTGCTGGCAAAATTGTATAACTACTTGCAGAAAATTAAAGCTAGACCTTTATATATCATGCTGCACCAGAATCAACAACAAATGGATCAAAGACCTCAGAGTCAATGCAGACACCCTGAAAATATTACAGGATGGAACAGGAGAAACCGTAGTTCTCCTTGTCACAGGCTGAAATTTTCTTAATAGAGACCCATAAACACAACAAATAAAAGAAAGATTGGACAAATATCATTGCATGAAATTGCAGAGCTTATTTATGGCAAAGGACATAGCTAGCAAGATTAATAGAAAGCCTAAGATTGGGAGAAGATCTTCACTAGCCTCACAACAGACAAGAGTCTCATATCTAAAATATACCTGGAACTCAAAAAATTAAATCCCCCAACAACAAATCTTCAAAGAAACAACATCCCAAAAAATAAGTGGGTCTTAAAGAGAAACATCTCTGAAGAGGAAATAACAGTGGCCAATAGACACATGAAGACATGCTCAACCTCTCTAGCCCTAAAAGAAATTTAAAACAAAACAACATTGAGATACCACCTCACCTCAGTTAGAATGGCAATAATCAAGAACGCTACTAACAACAGATGGTGGAGGGAATGTGTTCAGAAGGGAACATTATTGCATTGTTGGTGGGAGTATAAACTTGTTCAACCACTTTGGAAAGCAGTATGGGGGTTCCTCAAAAGAATCCACATAGAGTTCTATGACCCAGCAATTCCACATTTGGGCATTTACCCAAATGATCACAAACAAGGCCACACTAAAGCTACCAGCACGACTATGTTTATTGCAACATTTTTTTTACCATAGATAAGATATGGAACCAACCCAGATGCCCCTCAATAGATGAAAGGATCATGAAAATGTGGTATATATACACAATGGAATTCTATGCCTCCATCAGAAAGAATGGCATTGCCCATTTTTTAGGAAATGGAAAGACTTGGAAAAATTATATTGTGAATTTATCCAGGCCCAAAGAAACATAGGTGCCATGGTTTCCCTTATTTGCAATAACTAGTATATGTCTGAGTCAAGTAGAAAATATCAGATAAGTTGATGTTAGGGAAATGAAACCTAAGATCCGTATTCAGATGTTTTTTTTTTCTTTCAGGTGATTGTTTCTAACACATTTAAAAGATTATTTCTTTGTTGATTTGTATGTCCCTCCTCCATGGTATAAGCCCTGCTTTCACTCTATTTGAGGTTGGTATTATTTGTGGAAGAAAAGGGAAAAAACTAATAGTTTAATTAGGGATGCACGTGGATCCATTGCAACAATGAAATGTACAACTTTGGTGGGGGTACTACTTTACAACTTTGGTGGGGGTGAGGAATATTGGGTGGGGGGAGGATGGGAAGAGACTGGAAGGGGAAACAAAGGAGGAGGCTACAATGATTGATAAGAAATGTAATCATTATCTTGCCCATGTAATTGTAACCTCTCTGTACAGTATTTTCACAATAAAAAGAAAAAAAGAAACATAAACTGAAATGCATAAAATCAGAAGCCAAGATTAATCTTTCCCACTTTTAAATTAATTTATAAAGTATTTTATCATATTAATAGGAGACTGTCACAGTATGCTCTCATTTATTATAAGTGATAAGGTTTACTCAAAAAAAAACTGACCCTCATCACCCTAATGAAATGATTGATTAAATTAGTATTATCTTAGGACAAATCTACTTTAAAATAACAGATATATTTCAATAAGAGGCAAAAAATCATCTCTATGGTTTCCTATGAAAAAACTGCAAAATACAATCTGTTCCTCAAGGAAATTGACCTATAATTGGCAGTATTGTCAATTTCATAATTGATGTAAGAAGATTATAGTACAAATTTCAACTCAAACTAAATGATATAAAATTTACTTTGTCCCATGTATACTATCTATATCTGGTTCCCAAAATGACTTGTATTTTATCATATTTTTAATTGACTTTAATTAGTTGTATAGGAGTTTCTGTTGACAAAGCAGTTTATGAATAGTTCTTGGTGAGCTTTTTTTTTCTTTTTTCTCTCCTGAGATTTGAACTCTGGGTCTGGGCACTGTCCCTGAGTGCCTTTGGATGAATGCTAGAACCCTATCACTTGAGGCATAGTAGCACTTTCAGATTTTTCTGATATTTAATTTGAGATAAGAATTTCACAGACTTTCTTGCCTGGGTTGGCTTCAATCCTCAGCCTCCTGATTATCCAGGATTTCAGGCGTTAGCCGTTAGTGCCTGGCTTAATTCAATGCATTTTTTTGGCTAATCCTGGGTCTTGAACTCAGGGCCTTGGCAATTTCCTTGAGCTTCTTTTTCCTCAAACTAGCACTCTACGACTTGTGTCATAGTGTCAATTCTAGCTTTTTTTGTTTATATAGTACTGAGGAATCAAACCCACACATGCAAGGCAAGCAGTCTACCACTAAACCACATTCCATGGCCAATACAATGCATCTTGATGATCTTTATCCCTCATCGTCTCAATCCTATCTCATCCCTCAATTTACATAATTTTGTAGAATATTCACTGACTCACAATGTCATGTACAGTCACTCAGAGTATGTATCACAGATCATATTTTATTAATAGTCTTATTCATCAACATACAGACCATATTTTATTAATAGTCTTATTCATCAACATACTAAAGTTGTACATTATAGAATTCTGTGATTTTAAATTCTAAATTATAACTCTGATTCACCGAATATTATACTAAAATTTTTCCTTAGTTTAATGCAAAAGCACTCTGTAATTCTTTGATAAAGTACAATGATTCTTAGAATGATAAAGAGTTGGAGTAAGAACATCACCTTCAGTTCTATAACATTTTGTCATTACTACTCTCTCAAAATACTCCAGTATTTATTAGTAGTCACGTCCGGTCATCATTTCAACCTACCCTCCCTTTGAGCAGCTATTATTTCATATTCTACCTCTACAGATGGGCCAATTTTAAAAAGCTCATATAATTAGAAAATGTAGTCTATTTTATCCATTTCTCCCATGTAATATTACTATTTGCAAAGTAAGTCCATGTAAATTTTTCTCATGGATAGAGTATATTGTTTTGTAAGCATGTGAATAATTGTATAACATCCTCAATGGGCATTTCAATATTTTATTGTATGTTATTGTAAAAGGTTTTGCTATGTATATTCTTGTATATGTATGTGTTTCATTGAACATATGTTGAAATCTATTTTTATATAAATTATGATTCAAAATGCTGGATCATAGAGGCAACTCTATGTGTAATATTTTAAAGATTGCCAGTATGTTTAACTGAATATATCATTATAAGTGCCAAGCACCATTGTATAAGGATTCCAATTACTACATAATGGTTGTGCAGGGCTATATTATTTTTTCTATTATCACTAATCTCTATATGTATGCAATGTCTAGCTATGTTATGATCTTTCCATATGTTCCTTTGTTGTTTTTACATTACTGTAGAGATACGTATTTGGATTTTTTGATAACTTATTCAGGATGGTTTTAGTATTTGCTTGACATTAATATGCTCTTAATATATTTATGATTCAAGTCTATTTAAATAAATGCATTAGTATGCACACTCTGTGTACATATGGATAGATTCATACTTATATTTGTATAAATACAAATACCTATATATACATATATACAGATGTGTACATATATGTATATAGACATATACGTATATTATTATTTTCATTTGTCTGTAAGTTATCATTTTACATTATTTGCCAAACATGTCCTGTTTTGATTTTACTTTATTTTATTTTATGGTTAAGATGTTGTACACAGGAGCAGGGCGCCAGTGGCTCACACCTCTAATCCTACTCTGGAGGCTGGGATCTGATGATCGAGTTTCAAAGCCAGCCTGTGCAGGCTATGAGACTCTTATCTCCAATAAATAACCAGAAAACCGGAAGTGGCTCTATGGCTCAAGTGGTAGAGCTCTAGCCTTGAGCTTGAGAGCTGAGGGACAGCACCCAGGCCCAGAGTTCAAGGCCCATGACCACCACCAACAACAACAATAATAAAAAAGAATACTGACTAAAAAAGCAATAGTATTAAGCAGTCTTAAAGATAGAGTCAAGTCTAACATTTTAGTATTATCTTAGATACCAGCAACCTTCTAGTCCAATGAGCCATGAGCCCTCAGAATGTTGACCAAATTTTGTAGTTTATTTACACAATCACTATAAGTATGTATTTTCTCATCTATCTTTCTTTCATTTCACCACAGAATGTGTATTTATCCTTTATATCATGCTTGAATACCAAAGCCTTTGGAAGATATTTATGAATTGGTGTATATTAATTGTATGAAGAAATCTTATTGAAATATTTTCCACTCGCACATATTGATGAAGGGCCTGATTAACCCGTTTCTCTTTCTCCATTCCCATTGCCTTTTATGTTTCAACTGTTTTCTGTGAATTTCTTTGTGCTATCTTCACACATCGTCAAACTGTGTTAAAGTGTGTTCACCCACTGTCATTGAAAATTATAATATAATGAATATAAAGGCAAAAATCTAAATAAATGGAGACATACATTATTTTGTGGGTTGGAGGATACATTTGAACAAACATATAAATTGTCTCCTGCCTTTTTTATCATCATTCATGGGGCTTGAAATCTGGCCCTGGGCGCTGTCCCTCTGCTAATCATTTCAAAGTGAATGCTCTAGTCATTGAGTAATTGTGCCACTTCTAGTTTTCTGGTGGTTAATTGGACATAAGAGTCTTAAAGACAATCATGTTCCAGCTGGCTTTGAACGGCAATGCTCAGATCTCAGCCTCCTATGCAGCTAGAATTAAAAACAGGAGCCAAGAGTGGCCAGCTTCACAGTTTTATTTATGTTTATGACAATTTCTAAAAACACCTGACTAGCAATCTTTGAATTACTGACAAAGAAAGATAATCTGTAATATATTTCTCTGTCAAATTGTAAAGGTGTAAGTTTAAAATTGTTATATTTGTAGAGGAAAGATTATACAGCTCAAAGTGTCTGTAGGGCACCAGATTAGATCCACATAAATATTATCAAGGAATATTTAATAATGGTTAAACCAAATATTTGTGGAATGACATTCTCTTTAATAAGTGGTGATAGGTTAGACAGAATTTGGGCAAATTAAAAAGTGAACATTTACTTACACATAAAAATTTATTCAAATATGAACTTCTAGCAGGATTAAAATGTATATAAAACAAAAAGAGTTATGAAAATGAAAAGCAAAGGAAGATGTCTTGATAATTTTGGAGATGAAGCATTCTTAAATTTAGCATTAAAATTATACAAAAGGGAAGGAGATTCTGGGAAGATGGCGGAGGAGAAGCTAGAGTCTAAACAAGCTCTCGCGTAGAAAGCAGTTTTAGAGTTCCAGTGAACAGTCCTAAGCCAGAGAATCACACCAAGTGTGCCATCACAGGACAGAGAGTCAAGCCAGAGAAGGACAATCCACGCAAGGAGATAGAGCTGAGCTCTTGCCAGAAGCCACAGAGGCAGTGGCAGCAGTGGTGGCAGCGACCGCAGACACCATACCTGACCCACAGAGAGTCCAGGACGAAGGAGCCAGACGCAGCAGGTGAGCAGATTCTACTAAACACCAGCAAGAACCGACAAGGAGCTGACATCTTCATCCTGCAGTTCGCAGACCAGAGACGACCCAGGAACCAAGACTCGGCGTGAGTAGAAGCCTGACGTCCTCACTCCTTCTCAGGGAGCAGAGGAAGGAAGGAAAACCCTCCCTCCCACCAGTACTGGAGATCTCCTATTTGGATACTGACAAAGCTCGGTGGAGTTGCTAGTTCCAACTCAAGCCTCGGAATAAAAGGGGTCATTCAGCAGGTCACAAGAACTTAACGATGGCATGACCTGCTAGACTCAACTCTACCCAGGAAAAAGTCAAGGAGCTTGGGCGCCAGCCCTAGGAGTGGCTTTCTTCACTGTGTAATCAGAGCCAGAGGCTGCCCCTCCCTCTAGCAGCCTGGACAATCAATTGAAATTCAGTAAACAGAAATCCTGAGAATGGCTCCAGGCTGGGCTCTGAGAGTTTTTCACAATCTAGCCTCCGGGAAAAGCTACTGTTTGTTGAAAGGCCTCAACTCTACCCAGAACCTAGCCTCATCACTGCATCCCCCTCTTTGGTGATACTCAAAGCAGATCTGCCTCCCATTGAACTAGCCTGGGAGGAGGATCGCAAAATCCTGGGTAAAGCAGAGCATTTTTCTGCCTGTTCGAACAAACTGACTTAAGAAACCAACCAAGCCACAGTACCACAAGCAGACCAGAGACTCCAACAAGAGACTGGTTACAGACATAAGGGAGATACAGGCTTTTCCCCACCCCTCCGAAAATAATCAAAGAACTTCTTTTTACTTTTTCTTCTTCTTCTTTTTTTTTTTTTTGGAACCTTATATAAAAAATTTTTTTTTCTTTGCTAAAACTTTTTTTAATCTTTAATTTTTGCCTGTTTTGAAAAAAATTGTTTTCCAGTAACTTTTTTTTCCTCTTATAATTTTTATTTTAGGGATACGTGAGTGTGCGTTTTTCTTTCTTTTTTTGTTTTCTTTCTCTTTTTTTAATTATCTTTTTGTTTTTTGATTAGCTTTACTGAACTTCTGATCTTTTTTTCTTCCTTCCTTATCCTTTTCACCTTTTCCTCTCTTTCGTTCTTCTTTATGTGACTTAATTCTTGTCCTGCACAACCTCAGATAAACCCGTAGTTGAATATTAGACCCTATCCCACATTGTATACACACTTAATCCACAAAATTATTACTCAATTCAACACCTCTGAGACTTAAATTCCTTAATAGCAGTACTACCTCTTTATACCTATATAATATTTTAAGCATTTTTATTTTGAAATTCTTAACATCTCCTTTATAGCCCTCCCCTTCTCTCATCATATTCATGTTCTCCTCTAGATAGATTGTTTTCGTTTCTGCATAATATTATTAATTTTTACTTTTCTATTTTTTCTGGTCTCTTTTCTTTTCCCTTTCCCCTTCTTTTTTTCTCTCTCTACTTTCATCCTACCCAACCTATCTCCTGCTTTGAGATTAGGACTAAGTTAACTCTCCCTGTGCCTTCCCACATCAATCTATTCCTATTTTTTACCCACATCTCTCTCTAACCCTAATAATTTCTGGTTTTCCAAATTCTTCTTTGCGGTTCGTATCCATTAACATATAGTTGTTTGATATTGAATAGATGTATCTGTAGACTATTGGCTGTGCAAATTCAGACTTTGGATGATGCTTGCCTTAATATAGTGTTCTAGCACAAAACTCGTTCTATTTTCATCTCAAATGGGCAGAGTAAGCCGGAAAAACACAAGAAAAATGGCAAACCCTGGTATCTCAATTCCCAATCTTGATAATCATTGGACAGAACAGATAATGAATAATCCAGAGGAGAGTTTCCAAATAGCTCTACAAACGCTGCTGGCAAACATGATAAATGAAAAGATTTAAAACATACAAAGGACTCTGTATGAGCGTGATAGGGGGAGAGAGGAGGCAATCCAAAAGTTTATACAGGAATATCATAAGCATGAGGAAGCTACTCAAAAACTGATGCAGGATTTGTGTGAGTAGCTTGAGAATACTCAAAGAGAAAGGCAGGAATGGTGTGATCAGGCTGAGAACACTCAAAGAGAACTACAGGAATCCCACAAATGGGAGGAAGCTAATCAAAGAGTAACACAGGAATTGAGAGAGCAGGAAGAGAGTACACAACGATCACTAAAGGCATTCATGGAATCCATTAACAAAGAGCTGAAGGAAGTCAGGGAGACCACAAAGGGAATGCTGAAAGGAACCCAACAGAAGGAATGGGAGTCCAAAGAAACCATTAGCAATCAACTAAGTGATTTGAGAATAGACACTGAAAACCAAATTAAGGAAGTAAAGAAGTTCATACAAGATCTAAAACAAAGCTTCAACAAAGAATTTGAAGCCATCAAAGCTGACCAATTAGAAGGAAAAAAATAAACAACAAAGTAGAAAATATTGACCGCAGGTTAGACCATGCAGAAGATCGAATCTCAGGGATTGAAGACAGCCTAGATATTATAGAGAAAGAACATACAACCATCCAAGACAAGTCCAAGAAATATGTTAGATCTATCCAACACTTGGAAGACACCATCAGGAGGCCTAATCTAAGGATAATGGGTGTAGACGAGCACCTAGAAACAGAAGTTAATGGCCTAGGATTGTTTAACACGATCCTAGCAGAGAACTTCCCAAACATGCAAAAAAATAGGTCTATTCAGATATAAGAAGCTTTTAGAACCCCAAATAGACCAGACCAGAATAGGACATCCCAAGGTCACATTATAATCCGCACAGGATAAACTCAGACCAAGCAAAAGATCCATATAACTGTCAAGGAGAAGAGATTAATCAGCTATAAAGAGAAACCTATTAGAATCACCTCAGAATTCTCAGCAGAGACAATCAAAGCAAGAAGAGCCTGGAATGATGAAAGCCATGCCCTAAAAACAAACAACTACCAACCAAAAATACTGTACCCAGCTAAAGTCTCCTTCATACCTGAAGGCCAAATCAAAACCTTCCATAACAAAAAAAAAATTGAAACAGTACATCTCCACCAAACCAGTCCTACAAAACATTCTTAAAGATGTCCTATACATAGAAAACCAAGAAGACCACAATAAAGGCCAAGAAACTGCACCCAAACTGAGAATCCAAGAACCATAGGACGAACCCAGTTTTCGCAGGCCCCAAGAAGGCGGATAACCTGGCAGTAACCCCCAATCCCTCTCACGTCCATAGCAAAATAAACCCCAATCCAATAGATGGAAGAAAATAATTAAAATTAAATAAGAATAAATGAATTAGAATAAAAAAATAGAAAGAATCAACAAAACAGAGTTGGTTCTTTGAAAAAATTAAGAAAATAGACAGACCCCCCAGCATATCTTATCAGAAAAAGAAAGGAACACAACAAAGACAGTACTCAGTGGCAAGTTTATAGCTCTGAGTTCTTACATCAACAAATTCGATAGAATTGAAACTAAAAATTTAATGAGACACCTGAGCCTCCTTGAAAAATAGCAAACTAAACCCCAATCCAGTTGACGGAAAGAAATAATTAAAATTAAATCAAAATTAAATGAATTAGAATAAAAAAATAGAAAGAATCAATAAAACAAAGAGTTGGTTCTTCGAACAAATTAACAAAATTGACAGACCCTTAGCAAATCTTAACAGAAAAATAAGAGAATTCACCGAAATAAATAAACTCAGAGATGAGAATGGAAACATCACCACGGAAACGACCAAGATTCAGAACATTATAAGGGAATACTGATCAAAACTTTATGCTAATAAGTTTGAGAACTTGACAGAAACGGATCTTTTCCTAGTAAATATTGACATGCCAAAACTGAACAAAGATGAGTTAAACCATCTTAACAGGCCATATCAAGCACTGAAATAGAAACAGCAATAAGAGACCTCTCAGCTAAGAAAAGTCCAGGACAAGATGGTTTTACAGTGGAATTATACAAGTCCTTTAGAGCAGAGCTCACACCAATACTCCTCCAACTCTTCAATGAAATTGAAAGAGAAAGTTCACTACCGAACACATTCTTTTTTTTTTTTTTTTGTCGGTCGTGGGGCTTGAAATCTGAGCCTGGGCACTGTCCTTCAGCTCTTTAGCTCAAGGCGAGTGCTCTACCACTTGAGCTACAGCGCCACTTCCGGTTTTCTGGTGGTTTATTGGAGATAGGAGTCTCATGGTCTCTCCTGCCCGGGCTGACTTTGAACCGCGATCCTCAGATCTCAGCCTCCTGAATAGCTAGGATTACAGGCGTGAGCCACCAGCGCCGGGCTGGAACACATTCTATAAAGCCATCATAACCCTCAGCTAAAAACCAGGCAGGGAATCATCAAAAAGAGATCTATAGACCCATTTCTTTGATGAACATTGATGCAAAACTTCTCAACAAATTTTGGCCAATCTACTTCAACAATTCATCCAAAAATCATACACCACGATCAAACAGGATTCATTTCAGGGATGCAAAGCTGGTTCAATATACGCAAATCAATTAATATTACTCATCACATCAATAGGAGCAAGAATAAGAACCACATGGTTATCTCAATAGATGCAGAAAAAGTATTTGATAAGATCCAACAGCCCTTTGTGATGAAGGTTTTGGAAAAATTAGGAAACCATAGAACATTCCTCAATACAATAAAGGCTGTATATGACAAACCTACAGCCAGCATTATACTTAATGGTGAAAAACTAAAGCCATTTCCTCTTAACTCACGAACAAGACAAGGATGTGTACTCTCTCCACTTCTCTTCATTCTAGTATTAGAATGCCTATCTACAGCAATAAGACAAGATGCATACATAAAGGGGATCCAAATAGGGAAAGAAGAAATAAAACTCTCCCTCTTTGCAGATGACATGATCTTGTATTTAAAGAATCCCATAGACTCCACTCCCAAATTACTCAATCTGACTCAAAACTTTGGCAAAGTAGCAGGGTATAAAATTAACACCCCCAAATCAATGGCTTTTCTGTATGTCAACAATTAGAAAAGTGTGGCTGAAATTAGGAAAGCAACTCCATTTGTAATAGCCCCACAAAAAATAAAATACCTAGGAATTAACCAAAGAAGTGATGGAACACTATGATGAAAACTTTAAAAACTTGAAAAAGGAAATCAAAACAGAATTTAGAAACTAGCAAAACCTCCCATGCTCCTGGATTGGAAAGATTAACATAGTGAAAATGACAATATTTCCCAATGCTATCTACAAATTCAACGCGATACCTATCAAAATTCCAACCTCATTATTCAAGGAAATAGAAGAGGGAATCCAAAAATTCATATGGAACAATAAAAGACCCCGATTAGCAAAACACTCCTCAACGGAAAGAACACTGCTGGAGGAATATTAATACCAAATTTCAAACTCTAATATAAAGCCATAGTAATCAAAACAGCTTGGTATTGGCATAAGAACAGACCTCAGGACCAATGGAATAGAATTGAAAACCCAGAAATGAACCTACAGACCTATAGCCATCTAATCTTTGATAAGGGAGCTAAAACAATAGAATAGAAGAAAGAGAGCCTCTTTAGTAAATGGTGCTGGCAAAATTGGTTAACTACTTGTAGAAAACTAAAGCTAGATCCTTATATATCACACTGCACCAGAATCAACTGCAAATGGATCAAAGACCTCGGAGTCAAAGCAGACACTCTGAATACATTACAGCATGGAATAGGAGACACCCTAGGTCTCCTTGGCTCCAGCCGAAATTTTCTGAATAGGGACCAGGGAAACACAACAAATCAAACAATGTTTGGACAAATGGAATTGCATGAAGTTGCAGAGCTTCTGCATGGCAAAGGACATACCTAGCAAGATCAATGGAAAGCCCACGGATTGGGAGAAGATCTTCACTAGCCATACAACAGACAAGGGTCTCATATCTAAGATATACGTGGAACTCTAAAAATTAAATCCCGCAACAACAAATCCTCAAAGAAACAACTGCCCAATAAATAACTGGGCTAAAGACTTTAAGAGAAAATTCTCTGAAGAAGAAAGAAGCATGGCCAATAGACACATGAAGAAATGCTCAACATCCCTAGCCATAAAAGAAATGCAAATCAAAACAACATTGAGATACCACCTAACTCCAGTTAGAATGGCAAAAATCAAGAACTCTAACAACAACACATGCTGGAGGGGATGTGGACAGAAGGGAACCTTACTTCATTGTTGGTGGGAATGTAAAGTTGTTCAACTTTACATTGGAAAGCAGTATGGAGGTTCCTGAAAAGACTTCACATAGAGCTCCCCTATGACCCAGCAATCCCACTTTTGGGCATTTACGCCAATGTTCACAAACAAGACCACACTAAAGCTACCAGCACAACTATGTTTATTGCAGCATTATTTACCATAGCTAAGATCTGGAACCAACCCAGATGCCCCTCAGTATATGAATGGATCAAAAAAATGTGGTATATATACACAATGGAATTCTATGCCTCCATCAGAAAGAATGACGTTGCCCCATTTGTTAGGAAATGGAAAAACTTGGAAAAAATAATATTAAGTGAAGTAAGCCAGGCCCAAAGAAACATAGATCCCCTGGTTTCCCTTCTTTGCATTATCTAGTATATGTATGAGTCAAGCAGAAAAGGTCAGATAATGTGATGTTAGAAAAATGAACCCTTAGGTATGTATTTTAATGTTTTTTCTTTCATGCATTTGTTTCTAACACATTTATAAGGTTATTTTTATGTTGCTTTGTATGTCCCTCCCCCACAGTATAACCCCTGCTTTCACTAAATTTGATGTCAGTATAACTTGTGGAGAAGATGGGGAAAAATAAGTCGTTGAAGGGTACAGGTGGACCTGTTGCATCAATGAGAAGTACAAGTTGTCATGTCGAAAACGAGGTTTACAACGTTGGTGGGGCGGGGGGAAGAGAAGGTGGAGGATTAGAGGATTAGATGAGGGGTGGTGTGGGAGGCTGGGAGTGGTGTGAAAGGTAAACAAAGGAGGAGGCTTCAATGCTCGATAAGAAATATGCGCATTATTCTGCCCTTGTAATTGTAAGCCGTCTGTACAGTATGTTCACAAAAAAAATGTAATAAAATAAAATGAAAAAATATTATACAAAAGGAAAACGATATAGTTGAACTCAATAAAAGTATATAACAATTTAGTCTGTGAAAGCTCAAATACAAGTAGTGAATAGATGTTGTTAGCAGATGGCTCATTTATCTCATCCTAGCTACTTGGGAGGATGTGTGATTTTAGTATTGCTGTTTGAAGGCAACCCACAAAATAAAAGCCCTGGGAATCTTATTTTTGTAATCTGCAAAAAGCCAGAAGTGAGGCACGACTCAAATGGTAAATTGTTAACAAATTGCAACAAATCCCAGGGACCCTAAGTTCAAGCCCCAAAAACATACGTACATGTACAGAAGTTATAATAGTAATACTAATATGATGACGATGCTGCTGTTGATGATGATAATGATGATGAAGGGTACCCATAGTCCAGGATAAAATATTTGCAAATCCTATACCTGAAGAATGCTTTAAATATAGATTCTACATAGAACTTTCAACACCTAATGTTTAAAAGAACATCAATTAGAAACTAGCAAAATACATCTTGTGAAAAATTAGCACAAGAAAAGCATCATCAGTCATCAAATAAATGTACATTAAAACTAAAATGACATCGTAAAACATGTATGAGAATTACTTCATGTAATACAATAATGACCATACTAAATGCTATCAAGAAACAGAGAAACTGGATTCTGAGTGGGGCAGTGCATAGTCACAGGCACTGTGACTACTCTTTCACATGTTACCCAAGAGTCATGTTTCAACACAAATGACTACAATGTGATTGTGCAAAAGAGATTGAGACTTTTCCATCTCATGAATCAGAATTCTGTCAAATGATTTCTGTCTTCCAGATATTTACACATTTCTCATGATCTTTTCTAATATTTTGTCTTCATTACTGATGTTCACAGTACATTTTTGCTGTTGTATTGTGTTTATATCTCATTTTTAAGGCTTGAACTCTGTGTTTAATGGTCTCCATTGTATTTTTTGCTCATGCCTGATGACACTCTATCCTTGAGCCACATCCTCACCTGCTGCTTCTTGCTGGATAATTGGAGATAAGTTTTCACATTTTTGTCTGTTTGGACTGACGTTGAACTAAAATATTCAGGTCTCAGCCTCCTGAGTTCTAAGATTGTACACGTGACTGGCTAACACCAATCTTTGCTTTACTGTTATTTTAATTATGTGGTAGAGGAAAGTGGAAGTATATTTGTGTTAAGTGTGCAATTTTCAAATACAAGTTTGTATCAACTTGATATAATGTAACTGTTATCAATTTTAACAGTTAAGTCAACGACTATTACACATTCCCACAGAAATACAATTGAAAACAAAAGGCATAACTATTTTCTTAAAACAAGTAATGGAAACATGAATTTCTTTCTCTTTACAATTCATGTTTTATATAACTTTAATTAGCAGACTTACATGACTAAAGTAAATATATTAATTGTATACCACAAGAAGCAAAGTGATTACATTAAGGATAGATATTTTCTCACAGCCAGAAGATAAGTTTTTGAGCATTCTCACGAAAAAGAAATGTTACATGCAGAAATTAATGGATATGGTGTAGCTTGATCATTACACAACATATAAATGAATGAGATTAGCACTCAATACTTCATAAATATGTAAAAATAATTATGTAGCTAAATGCCAGTGGCTCATGCTTGTAACCTTAGCTACTAAGGAAGCTGAGAGCTGAGAATCATGGTTCAAAGCTAGCCTAGGCAGGAGAGTCAGTGAGACTCTTATCTATAATGAGCCACAAGAAAACTGGCAGTGGCTCAAGTGGTAAAGCACTAGTCTTGAGATGAAGAGCTGAGGGACAGTGTCCAGGCCCAGATTTCAAGCCCCATGACTGACAAAAATTAAAAATAAACAGTTACAAATAAACACATATTTTGCCATAAATGTTAAAATATATATTCTAAATTTTTTAAAATCCTCAATAGATATACTAGTTTATATAAATATAGAGAAGTGTGTTCTGGATTTAGTTGTCATTGAATCAATTTTGTAACTCACACATTTCTCACTCAATTCATATTTGTATGTTTATATACTTATATACCTTAACTATAATTAACTGATACGTGATAGGCAATTCTGTTTTAGGAATCTACCTTGGCTTTCTAACATTAACCCTTCTACCCTAACATCGATATGCCCTCCAACATTGTCAGAGGTTTCATCTCATTGGAGCAGAAACGTGTAAGCCAAAACCATTGTTTGGAACAACTGTAACATTTTACATGTATTTCACTTAGTTTAAGAACCAAAATATTCAATTCATCTTAACTATGTCAGTAACAGCAAAATGTCTTCTGAGCTTTTCAGTCTCTTAAGAGATGAAAATCTTTAATTATACATCGATTTTTTTTTCTGTCAAACAGGTTATATCTTAGGAAGATTTTTGGGTAATCCTGTGTTCTTGATTAGAAGACAGGAACAAAGGTAATAATGAATATAGCCAAAGAAAATACTTGAAAACAATTAAAAAAGCAATCACAAACACTCCTGTTTTCACCGATTTCAATGAGAATATACATTTAAGTATCACGTTTTTGTTGCATTTAAAGAGTAATAATTAAACTTTTATTATCCGTGAAAAAGGAAACAGAAAACTTTCTTTGAAGACAGCTTGACTTTGAACAATCCAACATAAGCATAATGGATTTAACTTGTTTTTCTATGTATTTGCCAAAATAATTGAAAGCAACCACAAAAGGCAGGAAAACATCTAAGCCAAAGCAGTAAGTTTTATCTATAAAATAATTTTGAGCGTCTGATTCTTTCAAAGTCAGGCTTGCAAAGAGGAAATTATATTTGCTTTGGTGTGAACAAGAAAAAATATAAAAATACTTTATTAATGTTCATCATATCTTGACTAGGGCTTCTCGTTTTGGAGAAGAGGAAAGGTATGAAAAAGTTCAAGACTGTTTAACTGTTCTCCAAGATCATTCTTATTTATATGCTATAGTGATGGAAGTAGGCTTGGTTGCAAATAGTATCATGCTTGTTTACATTTAGAAGCATTGTTTTTTTCTGGGTTGTAAGCTACAAATCTTGAGTATTAATAAAGGATCATTTCCTAAGAGAAGAAAGTTTTTGTGTAATCAAACCTAAAATATTGAAGACAGCATAGTGGATACTATTTTCTAGCTATTTCACAATCTGTAGGTATGTCAGCCTTACTGGACTTAGTATTCTTTTCCAGTTCCTTTTATACCACTTGTCCTAAATTATAATACATATTAACGGAATGAAAAAGTAATGCCATCTTAAGAAAGTCCCATTGCAACAAGATGTTATGTCAAAAAACGAACGTTACAACTTTGGCGGGGGTGGGGGGCCGGGGAGCGATTGGTGGGCAGGGATGATAAGGAGAAACAAAGGGGAGGCAACAATGCTTGATAGGAAATGTATTCACTACCTTGCTCATGTAATTGTAACCTCTCTGTAATGTATTTTCACAAAAAAACTTGTTAATATTAAAAAAGAATGTCATTTAGGACTCTGGGAATGTGGCTTCATGGAACAGCTATTGCCTAGCATGCATGAACCTGGGTTCAATTCCTCAGTACCACATAACCAGAAAAAGAAACACTGGAAGGGGTGCTTTGTCTCAAGTGATAATGTGCTAGCTTTGATCAAATTATAAAAAGAGCTCAGGAACAGTTCCCTAGCCCTGAGTTCAAACCCCAGGTCTGGCAAAACAGTCATTTAGCTAGTAAATGCAAAATAAAAAAAACCATAATTGGAACATATAATTGCTTCTTCCAACTGATACCTAAAAATAGTCCTTAAATCATGCATGGACTTTACCTATATTAAAATACCGTGTTGAACAACAACAACAACAACAACAAAACACGTATTTTTAATAGGTCATTGCAATTAATACCAAGAATGAGCTTAGATATCAAGTGAAGATTAATCCAGGAAATTCAAAGATGCCAGACTTTTGAGTGGTCACTGCTAATCACAATGAGAAGGGTAGTATAAGTGAGATTTGGAAATCTTTTTGGTAAGTAATGGTACCAAAAAGGCAGAGGTTCATTAATCGTTTTGACAGAAGAGAAGGAATAACTCTAGATGGAAGGAATAAATGATAATAATAATTAACTTATACCACAAACTGTTCTAGAGAACCATTTTTGGTTATAGAACAACTAGTTATTAACTAGGATTATTTCTCATTGCCATTGCAATCTAATCACTTATGCCAGTTCTTAATCTCTGTGTGGTAAGTTGTTTATCCTTCTATGCTGCTCTTTCATACCTAATCTCCTTTTCTAAAAATCTCAGACTTTCTCTATTTCTCAATGAACAATTTCTGATACTAATTCCACATACGGAGACAGAAGAGGATGCTAATGCAAGAGTCCCAGAGCTCATGAGTCATAATGTAACAACATAGAAAAAGAGGACATATATAGTGCTACCTCAAATTTTCTGAAAAGCTACAATGTCATTTGATTCAAATTTCCATTATTTGTGTACAGTGTCATTAAGTGCACATAAATGCAAATATGAGTCGGGTGTTGGTGGTTCACCCATGTAATATTAGCTACTCAGGAGGTTGAGACAAGACGATTGTATTTCGAACCTAGCCTGGTCAGAAAAGTCCATGAGACTTTCCTGAAACCCAGAAAGTGGTGCTGTAACTAAACTGGGAGAGCACTCAACATGAGCTGAAGAGCTGAGGGACAGTGCTCAGGATCAGTTCAAGCCCCAATACCAAGAGAAAAAGGACAAATATGACTTTAATTTTCCCTAAGAAGAATGACAAAGTCAATAGAAATCTTCACAAGCAGAGAAAATAATTCCTAAATAGTTCAGTCCACCTTTTGCTGAGTTAAGTTATGGCTTCTTTGCTGGACATATTCTCTTCTTTTAAAAATTGTCTAATATTAGCTTTATAATAAACTTCACCAAAAATTTCTTGGTTCAAAAGAGAAGTCCACACAGTTTATGTAACTTGGATTTAAAAATATCACAAAGCCAACAGAGACAGGAGAGTCTGTCAAACTCTTATCTGTAATTAAACACCAAAAAACACAGAAGTGGAGTTTTGGCTAAAGCAGTAGAGTACTAGCTTTGAGGGCAGGTGGGTAGGAAAGACTGTTCAGGGACAGGGTCCAGCCTCTGAAATCAAGCCCCAGAACCAGCACAAACTAAACAAACAAAAAAGTAATAAAAAACCCACATATATTTCTTTGGGACCATCCTTAAAGCACTGGTTTTAAAAGAGGCTCCTTTTGCTGATCATACTCACTGTATCTTGCTTTTTGCAATCCTTGTAGCTATGGAGAACTCTGGAGCATATTAAAGGAATAGATAACTGACTCCTGCAACAAAAGAATCATGTCAGGAGTGAAATATCTATGAATAAGGCACTTTTAAAGCACCATGTCTTTGTTTCTTTGCTGAAAAACACTTTTAAAACAATGTTATTCCCCTAACATCACCTTATCTGACCTTTTCTGCTTGACTCAGACATATACTAGTTGTTGCAAATATGGGAAACCATGGGACCTATGTTTCTTTGGGCCTGGCTTACTTCACTTAACATAATTTCTTCCAATACTTTCCATTTCCTAACAAATGCCATTCTTTCTGATGGAGGCATAGACTTCCATTGTGTATATATACCACATTTTCTTGATGTGAGGGGAATGAACCACAAGATAAGTATTCAAATGTTTTTTTTTTCCTTTCATGCAATTGTTTCTAACATATTTCTAAGATGATTTCTTTGTTGCTTTGTATGTTCCTCCCCCACAGTATAACCACTTCTTTCACTGTATTTGATATTGGTATAACTTGTGGAGGGGAAGGGCAGAAATAAATCGTTTAACTAGGGATACAGGTGGACCCATTGCAACAATGAGATGTACAAGGCGTTATGTGGAAAAACGAACTTTACAACTTTGGTGTGGGGGTGAGGGGAGGGAGTATAGGAAGGGATGGGAAGGGGAAACAAAGAGGAGGCAACAATGCTTGATAAGAAATATACTCACTATCTTGCTCATGTAATTGTAAATCCTCTATATGGTATTCTCACAATAAAAATAAAAAAGAAAAGAAAAAAATAAAACAAGGTTATTTCCTTTTCATCTATGCTGGCCTTCAAATGGCATATTGTTTCCTTTTGTAATGCTCTCAACTAGAAGTTTACAGACAAGTTTTATATAATTGAAGAACACACATGAAAAATTCAGGGACAGAGTTTCCTTCAAGCCTTAGATACTTTTCATGTACAGTAAAAACAAGAGCAAAAATTAACTTGAACTTTGTCATTTCTCTATGTTCAATTATCAAAGAACTAGCATAGTAGAAACTATTTTCTAGCAATATCACAATCTTTAGATGTAGATTTTGTTTCCCACTGTTCCATGGGACACATTTTTGTTAACTTCTTTTTCACCATCTAGTGATCCTATAACATCCTATACTGTCCTGGGATTGCTGTATCTTTACTGGATTCTCTAATTTCTGTTGGAAAGTTAGGAACGATAGAAAATTGGGTGACTGTTTCCGTTTTACCTTCTTTTTTTATTACCTTAGAAACTGTAAATCAAAATAACATAAACTATGTTTATAATATTAGGAGACAGATTTCATTTCTACATTCTTACCCTAACCTTCTACATAACTTTGGTACTTAGTGATCCCCAAATGTGAAAATGGAGATAGGGAGCTTCTTATTTAAATATTATTCAGAATTTCAAGACTTCATTAATGCAAGGTCCTTAGTAGTATGCACATCATCCATGTGTACAAAGCTGGTGGCAAATTTTTCTTATTCTCAGAAACTAGGACATGTGGTATTTTTGTAGCTGCATCAGGAAATGGCTGTAGCTGAGTTAGTTTATTAACCAAATCTGATGTAAAATATTTCTACAAGTTAATTGGCTTGAATAATCTGTATTTATCATTTTACAGTTCTAAAAGACAGAAATTTAAAAGAAGTCTCACTAGATTAAAATTGAGCCACCTACAGAGCTAAAATATTTTTCAGATGATTCTAGTGGAAATGGCATTTACTTCCTGTTCCGCTTTCCAGAAACTTCAGAATCTAGATTGTTGTCTTTTCCTTTATCTTCTAATGTAGCATCTTTACATCTTTCTGATGGTTCTTACTTAATCATGTCCCTTTGAACTGCACAGACAATGGGATAAGCATCTTCCCCTAGAAATAGCCTTTGACCACTTCTGGTTCACTTTTGTAAGCTGAAGTAGGTCACATGACCCATCTTGACATTGCAGAGTAGAGGTAAATCTCACCTACAGGAAACTGATGCAGGACAGACTAATATGTCAATATATGCAACACTTGAGATGAAGAGGAAAAAGAGGACAACTATAATACAATCAGTCATACTTGCCATCACATGTCTCTGCATGTACTTTTGTTTCTAAAACTACTGAGATCTTCAAATCATGTCTTTAATGCTTGTATATTACTGGAATTAGAGAACATTTTAATACTGAGACAGCATAAAATCTCAAAGAAATCTGAAGAAATAATTTCAATATTACATCTTGTTCTACTAGGACATGAAATGATTTTATATACAATACTTTATACTAGTAAATTTTCCAGAACTGGATTTTACTAATATATGTGACTATCCACCAGAATAAATGTCTTCATTTATCCGCATCTTGTACAGGCAGCATAGTCAAGCAGATGTGGGAGTTCATCAGTAGCACTTTTTAAAAATGCAAAAAATGTGCACTGGGAGCCAATATGAATATTTTTCCAACATCACCTTCCACATCCTCTTTCTTCCTTCCTAGGAAACAACCCAATCAATAAAAAGGCTTAGATTTTTGGCTCTTGAACTTGAAAGTGGAAGCAGAATGTTATGGATATCAGAGATGACTGTTCATGGTTTTTTACATAATAATGTCACATGCAACAGCCCTATGAGTCCTGCAGAACTTAGCATTGTACTTCCTTAGTGATGTGATAGGAATGTCAGCCTTACAGGACTTAGTATTGTTTTCCATTTCCATTTCTACCACCTAGCCTAAATTATAATACCTAGTAAAGGAATGAAAAATTAATGCCATCTTAAGAAAGTCATTTAGGGTTCTGGGAATGTGGCTTCATGGTACAGTGATTGCTTAGCATGCATAAAACCCTGGGTTCAATTACTCAGTACCACATAAACAGGAAAAGAATTTGTGCTGTGCCTCAAGTGGTAGAGTGCTAGCCTTAAGCAAAAAAAAAATCTCAGGAAGAATTCCCTGGCCCTGAGTTCAAGCCCCAGGACTGGCAAAAAATTCATTTAGCTAGTAAATGTGAAATAAAGAACCTACACTTGGAATATACAATTGTTCCTTCCAACTATGACCTAACAATAGTACTTAATTCATGTACTTTACCTATATTAGAAGATTTGAGGAAAAATAAAACATTTTGTTAGTAAGTCATGACAATTAAAGTCAGGAATGTGCTTAGATAACAGGTGAAAATTAATCCTGGAAATTCAAAAATGTCAGGCTTTTGAGTGGTCACTGCCAATCAAAATGAGAAGAGTAGTCTAAGTGAGATTTGGAAATCTTTTTGGTCAGTTGTGGCACCAAAATGGCACCAGCTAATTAATAGTTGTGATAGAAGTGAAGGAATAAATCCAGAAGGAAGAAATAAATAATAATAATTACTAAATTATACCAGAAACTCTTCTAGGTAACCATATTTGATTATTGAAGAAGTATTTATCAACTAGGCTTATTCCTCATTGCCTTCAGCATTCTAAGTCACTTAGGCTAGATCTTAATCTCTGTGTGATAAGTTGTATCTCATTCTATGTTGTTCTTTCATATCTGATCTCCTTTGTTTTCTAAAAATCTCAGTTTTTCTCTATTTCTCTACTAACAATTATTTATTCTAAATCCACCTACGCAGACATCAGAGTCCAATATCACATGAGTCATTAATGTAACAACATGGAAAAGGATGACATATTTATTGCAACCTCAAATTTTCTGAAAAGCTGCAATGTCATCATTTGATTCAAATTTCCAGTATTTGTGTACACTATCATTAAGTGCACATAAATGCAAATATGAGCCAGGTGCTGGTGGTTCCCACCTGTAATCATAGCTACTCAGGAGGTTGAGACCAGACTATTGTATTTCGAACCTATCCTGGTCAGGAAAGTCCATGAGACATTTATCTTCAATTAGACACCTGAAACCCGGAAGTGATGCTGTAACTAAACTGGGAGAGCACTCAACTTGATCTGAAGAGGTGAGGGGCAGTGCCCAAGATCAGAGTTCAAGCCCCAATAAAAACAGAAAAAGGACAAATATGACTTTAATTTTCCCCAAAAGGAATGACGAAGTCAATAGTAATCTTCACAAGCAGAAAAAAAATTTCCAACATGATTCAGTGTACCTACTTTTGCTGAGTTATTTATGTTATGGCTTCTTTGCTGGACATATTCTCTTCTTTTAAAAATTTTGAAATATTACCTTTATAATAAACTTCACCTAATATGTCTTGGTTCAAAAGAGAAGTCCATACAGTTGATGTCACTTAGCTTTCTTACTATCTCAGTTCAAAGCCAACCCAGGCAGGAGCATCTGTCAAATTCTTATCTCTCATTAAACACCAAAAATCCAGAAGTGGAAAGACACCTGTTCAGGGACAGGTTCCAGACTTTGAGTTCAAGCCCCAGAAGCGGCACAAACTAAATAAACAAACAAGCAAACAAAAAATCTCATATATTTCTTTCGGACCATCTTTAAAACACTGGTTTGAAAAGAGGCCCCTTTTGCTGATCATACTTACTGGATCCTGCTTTTTGTAATCCTTATTGCTATGTCGAACTCAGGACCAGAATAAAGGAATGGACAGCAGACTTTTGCAACTAGAGAATCATCTCAGGAGTTAAATATCCATGCATAAGACATTTTAAAACTCCATGTCTTTGTGTCTTTGAAGTAGAACACTGTAAAACAATGTTATTTCTTTCTTTCTATGCTGGCCTTCAAATGGCATATTTTTTTCCTTTTGTAATATTCTCAAGTAGAAGTTTACAGAAAAGTTTTATGAGTAAAGAGCACACTAAAAAAAAGTCAGGGACAGAGTTTCCTTCAAGCCTTGGATTATTTTCTTGTACAGTAAAAACGAGAGCACAAATTAACTTGAACTTTGTCATTTCTTTGTGGTCAATTTCTTTCCTGGATTCAGTTTCTACTTCCAGTAAAAGTTCCTTAAAATGAGTGTTTTCTGGCTTCATTGAAATAGCCCAAAGACATCTTTGGACATGAGGTAGCACGTGTTTCAGAGACAACTTCGTAAGGAGAAAATATGGAATTTACATGGCTTATAAAACATTATCCATGTACATATGGCCATATAAGACAATGTTAAGTGAAATGAACCGCCAAATAGGGAAACATCTTGTTTTTTAATTTCTTACTATTGTTTTTAATGTATCTAACATGTACTATGTGTTTTTTTGTTTCTCTTCTATTTTCTTCCTCAATGCTATAACCTTTTCCCACTGTATTTGATGTCAGTGACCTGCATCTTGCATACACATTTTTCTAATGTGGGGAGAGGAAGGGAAATAAAATGCTGAAAGAAGTATACAGTATGACCCGTTCTTAAAATGAGAAGAACAAGACACTATGTTGAAAACGAACTTTACATCTTGGGGATGGGAGGAGAGAATTGGGGTGGTGGGGAGAAAAGGGATGACAAGGGGAAAAACAAAAGAGGAAGTAACAATGCTCGTTAGATAATGTACTCATTAACTTACTTCTGTAACTCTAATCCCTTTGTCCACCATTTTCACAATAAAAAACATGATAAAAAACATTATCCTGGAGTATATTAAGTTCAAATTTCCTAAGTGCTCTGGGAAAAAGGTTTTTAGAAACATTTTTTGTCAGTGTTTGTGTTGTACATTATTATCCAAGTGTACATAAGTTAAAAGAAGGTGAAATAATAGGAATAAGAGAAATAGAAGTTTTGTGTTTAAGTATAATGGTTCAATACATTATAGAAGACTCTGCAAATAAGACAACTTGGAAACAATAAAGCCAAGGCCAGTATGTAGACTTATGGGAGTGATATAGAGAAAGCATTACTCCTAAGTGGAACATGAAGGATGAGGCCACTGTCTTTCTTCTACTAGCTCTAAATCATGGTAGCTAATCATTCAAATTTGTGAAAAGGAGAATGGAAGAATAATTCCGGTTCCAAGCAAGTCAGATATAAGAGCATGGATTTAACTGGAAAAAGGCCATGTTGAGAGAGCAGGAATTATAATAGCAATGAACTGGTGGCTAAGATCACATTTCTTTTTCTTTTTCTTTTTGTTGGTAGTGGGGTATGAACTCTCGGCCTGGGCACTATCCCTCTACTCTTCAGCTCAAAGCTTGTGTCTACCTCTTGAGCCACAGTACCACTTCCACTTTCCTGGTGAATTAGAGATAAGTGCCTCAGAAACTTGCCTACTCATGCTAGATTTGAACTGCAATCTTCAGATCTCAGCCTCTTGATTAGCTAGGATAATAGGCATGACCCACTGGCACCCTGCTTAGGATTACATTTCTAACAGTGTACACTCAGCATATATAATGTGTATGTTCATCTATCTTTATATGAACTCGATTTACAAATCTGGGCTACAGCTAGATTTTACACTCACAAAAATGTTTGCAGTTCAAAAGTTGATACTCCTGGAGAAATATAACCTAAGAATATAAAGGAGTCTGGGAAGTTCAGTTTGCATCCAGCTTGGGCAGAACAGTCTTTGAGACACTATGTATAATTAACCAGCCAAAAAATGCATTGGAAAAATGACTCAAGTGATGGAATACTAGTTATGAGCAAGATTGCTGAATAAGAGTCTGAGGTTTTTGCACACATATATACATACAAACATGCACATACACACATAGGCACTTATATGTTCAGACACACATAGGAAACAATTCTCAGATTGTGTAGAAAAGTTAGAAAATAATAGAAAATAGGTCCTGAGTAATAATAGAATCAAGTGGTAATTTTTAATATTAGAAAGTCGTCAAGTGAAATTTCCCCCAAAAAGCTTGAGAATATTACATAGGTGGGAAAAGAGATAGTAAGAAACTCAAGTCATCATTAATAAATTATACTTCAGCAATTCTTGGCACATTCTACTTTGGGCCTTTGTCTTCTTTGCACATTCCTTTTGAGTTCATAGTTGCTCTATTTCCATTTTATCTGTAAATACTGCTAAGAAAATTGTTCAACTTCCACTTCTTCTTTGCACACGCCCAGTCTATGTATGAAGGTACATTGTCCATGTTAAGCAATAGGGTAGTACTCACTCTCTGAGGAGAAAAGTTCCACAATTTAACCCTATGCCCACATTAGAGTGTGTAGAATTTAAAGCATTTTGAGACAAACAGTGATATTAGAATTGAAATTAGGGACATTTCCTTGGAGCTCATTAGTTTTCCCAGGAGAAATATAAATATCCACAAAATTTGGAGCTAATTAGTTAAGTATCTGAATGAAAACTAGATGTTGTGTTAATACAAGTCACCACTGTATTATTGTTACATCAGAATGCTTCACTACTTCACAATATGTATGAGAAAATGAAAGAAAGGCATTAAACACAATATATTATCTTTTTAAGCATTTAATCCAGGTGGTGAGGGTAATGTATGAACTCTTCCATTCAATAAAAGCTTGAAGTTTATTAGAGCACTTCCTACATATAAGAATTTGTGGCAGGTTGATTGATAGAGCTATTTCAGCATGGAGATATCCCTAAAAAGAACTACACTTAAAAAGAATATGTGGCAGTTATGATGTGTCAATGCCTATTGAAGCATTTTCTATTCTAAAGAAGAATCAATTGAGGAGTCTTCAGCTACATCCAAAAAGCTCTATGTTCAACCTAATACCTAGTGTTACTTATCCTACATTTATAATGAGTAGGTGATAAAATATACAAACATATCTAAAGATATTTCAATAAAATCCCAACCTGATATAGATTCATTGGTCACTCATCGGAACTGTAGGATACATTAGGCTTGTTTGTGCTGTAATTCAATCTATAGTCTCTTGGCTAAACAAATCTTCAAAACTATTCACAGAATACCTCTAAGTAAAGTTCATGACAGTTATATCTGTATAATTCTTCTAAGGTTAGGATAAAAGCATTTTGTCCCAACACTTAAAATCAACAGGATCTGTTGAATTTATGAATCCACAATTCTATGGCTTCACATTCATATCTCAAAATTTTACTAATATGACTTTCACCAAAACACTGTTCTTATTGAACTTGCTTGTCTATGTCCCTTTAGTTTTCAAATCCAGATAATATATTTCCTACAATATCTTCCTGAAAATTCTTTCCTTCCTTTACTTCTGTAAATCTGTGTTTATTACTTTTTTTCCCCTTATTTATCCCTTTCTTCCAATCTTGTCCACACTGGTGCGCACATTGCTCACATTTGTGTCAGAACTTTCCTTTTCCTCTTCCCTCCAATAATTCTCCCAATTTTATTATTCTTTTTCACATTAATGGTCGTGGATATATTGATGATATCTAAACAGACATATCTTTGCATCTTTTTAACATAAATTTTAGAACTATCAGAATTTTTACCTCTAAATCCATCTTTTTCACCTGTAGTTGTTATCACAAGAATATCACTAACACAGTTGCCAGACAGAGAAGTGGAAGCACTTCAGATTTCTTCTTATCCTTCTACTCTCGCCCACTAGATAAGATGAATGATCAAGATGTTCTCAGTTTCTGTCACTAATATGATTTCTATGTACTCCTTTTTATGCCCCTAACACTAGCCTATTTCAAATACTCATCACTGGTCACCTAGTCCTAAAACAACCATTTCGAAAGTATGCTTTTTCCCCATAGTCTTTTCATATTGGTCCTCTCCATCACTAAATTACTCTCCTTGTAAGCACACAGAGTGAAGAGCTCAGACACAAATTCTAGTATCATTATTTACTCACTACATTGACTGTTGGCCTTACATTTCTCATCTGTAAATGAATGTAATTTACCAGAAATACTGTTGACTTGTAGACCAGGAAAAAGGAAAAGTGAAGAGTCCTTACATTTTCCACCTTAGCTTACAAATAAGGAAAGAGTCATATTCAGTTTGTTGGTATAAAGTTACAAATTGTTTCATGCAGAAATAAAAATAAATTTTACCTCCTGGCTCTACGGCCTGTGTCCTTTTAAGACAACATGTAAGTGCTATTATGTAAATTGTGTCATGTGTTCACAGCTGTATTGAAGATCATAGTCTTAACATATCATTGGTTTTTGAATAGTATCTATATGAGAATGTTATTTGAACTAATCACCATAAGTTGAAAACTATATCTTAGTCCATCAAAATGTGGAAATAAATTATTTGATTTATTAAAAAACAATACCACCAAGCCAGGCGCTGCTGGCTCACAGTGAAGTGCCCAATTTCGCATGCCCCACCAGAGACTATGATCAATGCAAACATCAACGAGTCGCTTATTGCAAGCTGGAGCTTGGTCTTCTGCGCACTTGGTAACCAGTGATGCTAAGAGGCCCCAAGCTCAAAATTCAAAATTAGCACAGCTTTTATAGTATCAAACAAACAAGTGTAGGGGGTTTCCACACAACCAAGTTCACAAGTTCATGGGGTTTCCACACAAGTAAGTTCACAAGTTAGGGGGTTTAAGTCCTCCGTGATCACACTTCCCTTTTTCTGCTGGAACACCTAGGCAACTGTTCTGTTCCTTAAGGGTGGGCAGGGTTTGCGGCAACCTGGGGTTTTTCTGAGAACTATTTTTCTCTTTGGCAGCACAGCTCTCTTTGGGGGTTACTCTGAGGGCAGCACAGCTGAAGGGGCTTCATATTACAATGGAGTTACTTTAGCTCTTCACACACGTTTAATCCTAGCTACTCAGGAGCTTGAGATCTGAGGATCATTGTTCAAAGGCAAACTGGGCAGGAAAGACCGTGACACTACTATCTCCAATAAACTACCAGAAAACCGGAAGTGGTGCTGTAGTTCAACTGGCAGAGCACTCACCTTAAGCTGAAAAGCTGAAGGCAGCGCCTAGGCCTAGAGTTCAAGCACCACAACCGACCAAAAAAACCCAGAAAAACAAAAAAAAAATACTACCAAGAAAAGTGAGTATACAGGAGTATGTAGGAATAACATTAGGAATTTTACTGTCTCTACCTGTTTATGTGACTGTATTTCCTGATATTGAATCTCTCCTCTTGTTATTCTTATTGTATGTAATCCAACGTCATTTATTACTATGAATTCAATGTGGGAATCTAGCTTTAAAGATGTCTAAAGTTTCTTCCTTTTCAATCAAAACATTGTCGTTATCATGATACACTGTGGTCATCATCATCATCTTCATCAAAATTATTATTAGCATCAGAAGTGCTAATTATTGAAAGTCTGTTTTGTGTCTATGATTTTGTTATTATTTGTCTTTTCATTAATAAGTTTAATATCACCACAGTGAATGCATCCATATTAAAATTTTGAACAAATAAAGAAACAAAAAACTAAACCACATCAGATAGCTTGACTATGTACTTATAACAAATTATGGAATAGATTTTCGAAGCATTGCAAATTCCTAACCAATATTAATTAACTTCCTCTCTCCCCATCACTACACACAAATATTTAAGAGTTTCAACATAAATTTTTCAAGTGATATACTGTAAATGTTACTACTATATCAAATGCATATCTGAAATTTCCTTGAAAGTAATAAACTCTACTTTCTATTGAAATATTAGTTATTTTATTCTAAGAAACTTTTAGAAAAATAGACTATATATCTTTGAAATGAAAAAGGTCAAAATAGTAGCATAAAAGTTTTAGAGGGAGTCTGTCCTCTCTCTCTCTCTCTCTGTCTCTCTCTGTTTCTCTCTTTGTCTATCTCTCTGTATATATATATATATATATATATATATATATATACATATATATATATATATGTTATGTGTAGAAAGATATATTTTTAGAGATTATTTGTCAGAAATATATACATATATCTAAATTTATGTGTAGAATGATATACATTAAGTGAAAAAAATATTAAACATAATCAAATTTTTTAATTCATCAAACCAAGTGCCGGTAACTCACGCTTATAATTCAAGCTATTCTTTTTTTTTTTGGTCTGGTCGTGGGGCCTGAACTCTGGGCCTGGGTGCTGTCCCTCATCTCTTCAGCTCAAGGCCAGCACTCTACCACTTGAGGCACAGCACCACTTCCGGCTTTTTTCTTTTTGCTTATGTGGTGCTGAGGAATCGAACCCAGGGCCTCAGGAATGCAAGGCAAGCGCTCTACCACTGAGCCACCTTCCCAGCCCCTAATTCAAGCTATTCTTGTGCTGAGATCTTAGAATTATATTCGAAATTAATCCAGACAGAAAATTAATTTTTAGATTCTTATTTCCAATTAACCACTAAAAACAGAAATTAGCTCTCTGCCTCAAGTTGTAGAATGCTTTCCTTGAGCATAAAAAGGCTTAGGGACAATGCCCAGGCCTTGGAAACAATAACCACAACAAGAAAATGTATCACATTAATTTTACAAAAGCATCTTTTAACTGCTGTGTACATTTCTTAGAAACATGAATACATGCCCTTGGAAAATGTTAAGTTAAAATATATACAATATTTATGTCTATGTTAAAGACATGACTATTTAGATTAAGATATTTAGGTAATGATTAGGAATTAAGAATAATGATGGGTAGGTAAAATATTGGGACTGGTCTTTAATTCTATTTTACAATATTAATAAAATGATATTTTAATGATTATATAAAATTACTCTTGCTTGTTACTTGAATTATAATAAGTGATAAATGTTTTGAAATGATTTCCAATGCAAAGGAGTATTAATGTTTTGTAATTTCAAAACAATGAAGAAAATGATTGCAAGGCTGGCTCACTCTAAGACTATATTTGTTTTCTTGTTCTAGTTTTTATATGTTCGCAGAAATTCTAAAAATTCAATAGATGTTGGCATTCAGGAACCGCCTCATTGATACTAATATTGGAGCCCCTTAAGTGTAATTGTTTTATTTCATTTGTTATTTTCACAAATAAATCAAGATGATTGTGTATTTTGTTTCTTTTCAATGCTTTTGGCTCTTGTCTTGAGAATAATTTGGTTTCCTAGCAAAGTAGAGAAAAGCAATTGGACTAAGCAAGTAATGTATGGCTTTCATAAAATACAGATGCATAGATTTGTGTCTTCTGTTATTTGCTAAAAGTTTCTTCCAGAAAAGGTTATCAATTACTTATAAGTGATGCATAATTCCTAGGTATTCCAGTTATCACATAGACGTTTTGATTGAGTTATCTCTGTATAAACTCAAAATAACAGACCAAAAAAACCCTCAAAATAAACAGAAATCACATTTTGTTTAAAACGCTTTAGTTTACAGAGTTTTTAGCCAACACCAAAAATATCTTTTTAAGTATTCTGCATTTTGTGTGAAGAATTTTTAACAATAGTTTTTTGCTGACATGTAATTAACTTACAATATATTATCTCCTTTTATTGTATACATTTTAGTACTTTGGAAGTGAATTGTACCTTCATAGGTTTTCAAAGCCTAATTTTCACAAACTTGCATTTCTTCAAATAGAAATGCTATAAATATTAGAACAGACATTAAAATAGATATAAAATTCTGTAACAGGAATTTGTCCAGCATGCATCCTCTATAGTGTGTCTTTTCAAAGTTTGTTTTTGGGGATTATTTCCAGGGTCACACAAATACTATTCAAGTGCACTGTCAATGAACTACAATTCTCTATCCAAACACGTTTATTACTTCTCTTTAATACATTCATAGATGGGGAAAAACCAATTGTTTAAGGATACAGGTGGACCTGTTGCAACAATGAGAAGTACAGGTTGTCATGTCCAAAAAGAGCTTTACAATGTTGGTGCGGGGGGGGGGGGGGGGGAAGGAGAAGGATTGGGATTAGGGGGGGAGGGGAGAGGCTGGGAAGGGATGTAAAGGGTAAACAAAGGAGGAGGCTGCAATGCTTGGTAAGAAATGTACGCATTATCCTGCCCATGTAACTGTATCTCCTCTGTACAGTATGTTCACAAATAAAATTAAATTAAATTTAAAAAAAACAAAAAAACAAACAAACAAAAAAAAAGAATGATTACTGGAAATGCAGTCTCTAATACTGCAAAGTATATCGACTTGAATTTACTTCTGATAATTAACTTGAAGCTGCATGTATAGAGTTAGTAAAAAAACCTAATTGTGAATTGAATATGAAGACCTACAACCAATTATAGGCATGAAACTTAGCTAGAGGCACAGCCTTTTTACTCAAGTTATTTTCTGGCCAAATAATCTGTCCTATGAATCTCTGAATGGGAAAGCCCTAGGGAATGAATGAAATTTTCGCAGTATATACAAAGAACATATTTTATATTCTATTCCTTGTAAGGAGTCACTGAGTATAATAAAAAATATTTTCATTTAAAAAAAAAAAAGAAATTCGACGCCTTAAAACAAAATTGTTTTTCAGGGCTCAAATTCTCAATGATCTACATCTTCCCCAAAGGAGAGATAAGCCTCTAAATACAAGTAGACCACATCTTTCTAACCCGGGTTTCTCCGGTCTGCATCCTAGCTTGGATGAAAGCCACTTATACTGTCCATCCACAGGAACCAGTCCAATTTTGTCTTCCAATTCTGGGAGAGCTGACCAATGTTAGCGAGTTCAGCATGCAAACGAAAGTTTGAGTAAAGCAGAGAAAGTCAGATAAGGTGATGTTAATGAAATGAACCCTAAGATATGTATTCGAAAGTTTTTTATTTGCTTTCAAGCGATTGTTTATGACACATTCATAAGATCATTTCTTTTTTAATTTGTAAGTCCCTCCCCCATTGTATAACAACTGCTTTCACTGTATTTCATGTCGGTATAATTTGTGGAGGGGAAGGGGAAAAACAATTCGTTTAAATAAGGATAGAGGTGGACCCATAGCCAAAATGCGATGTACAAGTCGTTATGTCCAAAACGAACTTTACAACTTTGGTTTGTGAGTGGTGGGGGGTATGGGAGAGGGGAGGACTGGGGGGAGGACAGGAGGAGGATGGGAAAAGATGGGAATGGGAAACAAAGCGGACGTTACAATACTTTATAAAAAATATACTCATTATCTTGCACATGTAATTGTAACCCCTCTGTACATTGTTTGCAAAAAAAAAATGAACAAATAAATAAATAAATAAATTTAAAAACAAAAAAAATACATTCATAGAAGTGTAATGAATGGATCCTATACAATTTTCTTTGACCTTTTAAAGACTTGAAAACTTGCTTGCTAAAATGATTGCAGTATTATACAAATAAAATCAATATGAGGAGTATATCAATTTCTCCACAAATGCATTACTATATTTTGTGTCATCTTTTTATGTTAGGGTCATACTAGTCAGTATTCTTTCTCTTTTTTCTTAGATACTAAAGAGGAGCTTATTTCATATGCTCCTCATCTTGAGTATTAATTTACATATGTTCTTTAAAGAAATATCCTATTCAGACAAAACTTTATATAGAATTAGAAGATATAAAAATACTTAAGGTTCAGAATCATTGTGGCATTAACATTATAGCATTAACAAATATGTTCCTTCCATCTGTTGGATGTTTTCACTTCGGTTATAGTGTCCTTTGAATTATGAAAAGTTATCACTTGATATAATCCAGTTTATTATTGCTTTTCTTTAGCCACTAATGCTTTCCACGTCAAAGTTTTAGAAACCTTTACTGTCCAATGTCATGAATTTTTACATTTATGTTTTTTAGGTTTTTACATCTCACATTTAGTTTGATAATCATTTTTTATTTTAATTTTTTTATATAAGGATTGAGGTAGGCCTGGTGCCTGTGGCTTACACCTGTAATCCTAGCTAGTCAGAAGTCGGAGATCTGAGTATTGTGGTTTAAAGCCAGCCCGGGCAGGAAAGTCCATGAGACTCTTATCTCCAGTAAACCACTAGAAAAACAGTAGTGGTACGGTGGCTCAAGCGGTAGGGCTCTGGAGTTGAGATGAAGAGCACACGGACAATGCCTAAGCCCAGACGTTAAGCCCCATGAGTAACAAAAAAGAAAACAAAACAAAAAAATGTTTGAAGTAGTAGTCTACGATCATTCTTTAAATCTCCAGAGAAAATAGTGCCAATACACCCATTTAAGATTCTATTTTTATTTCATAAAGACATGGGATACTTTTCAAAATCTATTCACCATAAAAGTATGAATTTATTTTTGACAAATCTGTTACATTCTTCTATGTGTCTGCTCTTATTGTAGAATTATGTTTCCTTCACTACTAAACCTGGAAATAAGATTCAAAGCTAGTATGAAGGCTTAAGCTACACCATTTTACAAGGTTGTTCTGACTGACTTGTATTCCTTGAATTTACATACGATTTTATTGAGCAGATGAACCAATATTCTGCAGAGATATCTAGATATTTGATAGTCACTCATATTTTGTACCTTGTGAAAACACAAGACCTCAGATATTATATATAGAGTATATATAGATATGTCTTTAGAGAATACTTGAAACAACTAAAATTAATTTAGGAATGAGTTAAGATTTAGATAACGGGCCGGGCTCTGGTGGCTCAAGCCTGTAATCCTAGCTACTCAGGAGGCTGAGATCTGAGGATCATGGTTCAAAGCCAGCCCGGGCAGGAGAGACCGTGAGACTCCTATCTCCAATAAACCACCAGAAAACCGGAAGTGGCGCTGTAGCTCAAGTGGTAGAGCGCTCGCCTTGAGCTGAAGAGCTGAGGGACAGCGCCCAGGCCCAGAGTTCAAGCCCCACGACCGACAAAAAAAAAAAAAAAAAAAAAAAAAAAGATTTAGATAACGCTGTAGCATAATAAAGTTGAATGATAACAACTTGAGCTGTACAACAGAGGAGAATGAGAGTGGAAAGAATTATGGACCACATAGGAGCTATATGTCATTGCTCCTGTGTTTCAAAAAACAGAAAGGCTTCAGAGAAGAGAAGGAGAAAAATAAAGTGTCCTGAGTCAAGTTTCTTTTTAGCCTATCTAATAGTTTGGACTAAAAGTCAGCCAAAATGGGAAAAAATAAAATAGAAAATAAAGCATTGTATATACCTGTTACAATGTAAAGAAATTGTAATAGGAATATGATAATTTCCAAAGACATAAAAGAAAGAACAGGTAATCTCTAAAGGGCAAAAGAATGAAGAGAGAAAAGAAGCAAAGTAAAATCTTTATCAATAACAAACACAAGACTTTGAAAGTGGAAAAGCAGTGGAAATATTCAAAATAACAATAAATTTGCTAGGGTGGATAGACTATGGATCCCATTTTATCACATATAATTTTGAAAAAGCATACTAGGAATGAAAGTTTAAAAGTCATGATTTAAAACATTATTTGGATTATAGCTAGACAGTATTGCTCAGTGGTCAAACATTGGTCTAGCATATGTGAAGCATATAAATTAGCATTGTAACCTGTGTAATATATATGTGTATGTATGTATCAATGGATTCAGAGAGAAATATTTTAACATATTTTTGTATCTACAGTAGATTTATGAAATCATCCTTCATTATAAAATAAAATGGATACAAAAGTTAATAAAGTGCAAAACAAAAGGAATTGTTACAGGTTTCTTTTTGTTGAATGGAATATGAATTGTGAGAATCAGTTTGGGAAAATTATCTCTACTTTACCAGAATGGATAATTGCTATTAATTCCAATCCATCTATTTGCCCATATTGTGCATCCTCACACATGAGTGTCAAAATCAAACCACACTTTTTGCCTTTGTATTTAACTCACCTGTCATAATTTAGGAGATAATCAAATAAAGATTAAAATAATAGTAAGTGAGGCTATGAGTTAGAGCTTAACAAGATTTTAAATATGATAATGACTATTTTAATTGCATATATCTTTTACTCTGTTGTGATGTCCCTCATTCCCACATTAGGAAAGTACATAGAAGGTTCTCACTAAATTATATGTACAATTATGAAAAATGTATTGAAAGAATATGGGCACAGTGTGGTTTTAGCTTATTGAGACCTGTATGGGGTAGTGTGTTTTTGAGGATTTGCAATACTTTTTGATGGAGATGAAGGGAAGGATGTGCTTATTCTGGAAAACAGGTTAGAGGATTGCTCCCAGAAAGATAGTGATGAATTCCTCCAAAAGGTTACAGTAAAAACACTTCCACAACCATATTCACTACTGCACTATTCACCATAGCCAAGTTATGGGAACAGCCCAGATGCCCTTTGGCAGAGGGATGGTTGGAGAAAGTGTGTCATATATACACAAACGGATTGCACCTATCAATTATGAAGATTGTTACATTATTTGCAAAGAAATAGATAGATCTAAAAATATGTTAAGTAAACTAAGTCAGAACCAGATACACAAAGGACCCATGTTCTGTCTCATATTTGGAAGCTAGAACTTTATACAAGTTTACAAAACAATATTAACCAAAGCATGCTATTTGCAGAGGAGTATTTAAAAGGTGTAGTTTTTTTATAAAATCGAACTTTTAATCCAACAAAATGAATACCAGGAAATTATCACTTGGAAGATATGAGGGGAAATCAAAGGGAAGGAATAAAGAGAGTTATGCAGGAAGAGAGTGAAGACAGTATATTCAATGCAGGTAGTATGAAATTAGTAAAAATGAAGGTGGGGTGAGGTTTGGAAGGGTAGGGAAAAGTTATATAAAGATCCATTATACTTAAAAAATGATTTATTGGATGGAAATTCCTTGTACAACTAGTTAAGTTAATAAAAATATACTTAAAAACAATGGAGACATCTTAAACTGCGTTCTCTTAAACCATGAGTCAATATAATAGTTTCCTCCTGAGAAATTTTCTTTGCAGGGCTGGGAAGGTATCTCAGTGTTAGAGCGCTTGCCTTGCATGTATGAGGCCCTGGGTTAGATTCCTCAGCCCCACATAAGCAGAAAAAAAAAGCCAGAAGTCCCGCTGTGGCTCAAGTGGTAGAGCGCTAGCCTTGAGCTGAAGAGCTGAGAGACAGCATCCAGGCCCAGAGTTCAGGCCCACGACCAGACACAAAAAGAAAAAAAAGAAATTTTCTTTGCAGGTATTTTCCTAATAGTGACAGAAAAGTGATCAATGCAATGAATATCAATACATTACATTGCACATCATTAAGAGACAGTATATAGAATCACGGTAAAAATGTTAGAATTCATCAAATGATAAAATAACAGGTAGAATGTGCCAAATGCTAATTGATTGTTTTTCCACGTTCTTTAACCATGGTATCTAATTTAATCTTCACAATAATTCCATAATGTGGAACTATTTACATTATTAATTCTCAGATGATGATACTGAAGTCTTCAGAGTTGGAATTACTAGTACAACATTGCACACATGGTAAGTGTTATCCTGAGATACATCTCCCACTGTATCAATTAACCTCATTCTATTTTATGACTAAAATACCAGCACTTAGTCTACAATTTCTAAGAGAAATTCTCAGAATTATTGTGTACACTCATAATATTTCACTTTATCTTTGTTAGAAAATAGGTAACCCGGGCTGGGAAGGTGGCTCAGTGGTAGAGCGCTTGCCTTGCATGCCTGAGGCCCTGGGTTCGATTCCCCAGCACCACATAAGCAAAAAGAAAAAAGCCAGAAGTGGCGCTGTGGCTCAAGTGGTAGAGCGCTAGCCTTGAGCTGAAGAGCTGAGGGACAGCACCCAGGCCCAGAGTTCATACCCCACGACCGGACCAACCAAAAAAAAAAATGAAAATAGGTAATGGTAATATGAAAACTCAAAATTCATAATCAATGCATATCTCCCTGGTGAAAGGAACTGCTAAAGTATAACATTCTTGATTTCTAGCTCAAAATAGTAGAAATCATATTGGATCCCTTCACTCAACACTGCACTGCCTGGGGACCCTATCACTGTTTAACAAAGTCTTACTGAAAGAATGACCTCCCCAATTCCTGATGGAAACAGACTGCAGGTCTTATGGACCAATCATTTCCATATTGTAGCTCACCTAAGTTGTTTACCATTAGAAGTTTTTTGATTGCTTTTTATACCCAATATTTTGAGCGAAAGGTACTACTTTAAAATGCCATTAAAGCCAGACTGATAAAAATCAATTTTGACCTCAGAAAAATATTTTACCTTTCATATACCCAAAAATGCCGTCTGACCTATCATTAACGTTAGGAACAAGAGGTTAAAAATCATAGATTCCAAGACCTAAGCATGAATTAAAGATTCTCCAACTTGTGAATACAATTGGTTTAAAAAGACATAAAGGGCTGGGAAGGGGCTCAGTGACAGAGCGCTTGCCTTGCATGCATGAGGTTCAATTCCTCAGCACTACATAAGCAAAAAGAAAAAAGCTGCAAACGGTGCTGTGGCTTAAGTTGTAGAGCTTTTCCCTTGAGCTGAAGAGCTGAGGGAAAGCGCCCAGGCCCAGAGTTCAGGCCCCACTACCAGACCCAGCCCCCCCAAAAAAAGACATCAATACTACTACATTTTTTCAAAATTTCTTATGATACTGAAGATTCAGTCATAAACTATTAATACTTGAAAATAACTCATTTTCTTGGGAGTAGGACACAAAACACAAGATTAATCCAAATAATTTTCAAAGACCTTTATTTATACTACAAATTCACTATTATATCTACAAAGATTTTAAAAATAACTGAAGCACAGTGACACAAAGGACATAATTTAACTGCATCAGCTACATTCAAAGGACTATGCTAATAGAAAACAAAGTTATACTAATAATTAGCTTCCCCAATTCACTTACATTCTTTTATTCTATTTCTTTTAGTTTCATAAAAACTGGCTTTCCATAAAATGATGCATAAAAAGCCTATATACCCACTTACTTTTTCAGATTTTAACAATGTTTATTGCAGAAATGTCTTTAGCTCTATAGTCAATGAACTGAAATAATATTAAAATATTCAAAGGGTTTTCAGAAATTGTAAGACTCGCTCTGAGATGTTATTTATATTCGAAAAGATATTCAAAAAGCCTTATTTGTTAAATTTGTGATAATTTCTCCAACAAAAGAACTATAAATGAAGAAATCTTTGTATGTACAAAACAACTTCAAATGCATCCACAGTCTGGAGATGACACATGCTTTTTTTTTTGTCGGTCGTGGGGCTTGAACTGTAGGCATGGGCGCTGTCCATGGGCTCTTCAGCTCAAGGCAAGTGCCCTACCACTTGAGCTACAGTGCCACTTGACACATTCTTTTTGTTTCTTTATTTTTGAAATGTAAATCTAACAAACATATCCACAATATTGATTTTCAGTCAGTAGGATGGGATATTCAAATCTAAAAAATACGGGGTTTATTATATTAGTGTGAATAGATACGATCTTACCAAAAACGTTATTTTCAACAGAAATGCGTAAAGAGTTTATCCACCTTGTGTTTCACAGGAATAACCAGAAAGTAATACCTGTTTGGTCAAGTCACTCAAAATCACTCCATGAGTATATCTTAAAAGTATAACCAATTTAAGAGGTCAAATACATATTTTGTACTGACAGTCATCTTACAGCAATAACTTACTACCTAATTATATGTGTATCTTCTTACCTAACAAATACTAAGAGCTGAAAGTGATCTCTTTTATCTAACTTAATGGTGTAAATGCTTTGATAATGATATTTTTATCATTTGAAAAATAAAATGTACAGAAGGTTGGTTCCACTGAAATGACAGAATGGAACACTGATAAATAAAAACATAACAACAGCTCTTTTAAGCCTCACCCTGTCCACATTGGCAAGCAACATTGCAACAGCACAAAGCACACATATACACATACACACAGGTGTGCACATGCACACACAAATATACACGCATGCCAAATTCAGGGTTTATTGTACAAAAAAGTTCAAATAAAATGTTAGTGTTTAGGACAAATGATAATTTGCTTTATTACAAAATAATACATAAGCCAGTCACCATGGTTGTTACATTTTACCTTCCACTCCACATGTAACCACTTAATTTATTTTTAGTTAATTAATAAATTCATTCATTCATTAGTTTGTTGCTAACACTAGAGCTTGAACTCAGGACCTGTCTCTGTCCCAGAATTGTTATTTTTTTTTGTTTTAGTTTTCTCAAGGCTAGCATTTTACTGCTTGTACCACAGATTCATTTCTAGCTATTGCAGGTTACTTTCAAATCAAAATCTAATAGACTTTTTTTCTTGGTCTGATTTCAAACCACAATCATCAGATTTCGTCTTTCTGATTAGCTAGGATTAAAGAAATGAGCCACCAGTGTGGATCCTACTATTTCCTATACTAACCTAATGCACATACTTAGATAGTAATTTAAAACTGAGAGCATAGAAGCAAGATGTACAGTGATGATATTGTCCTGTCAGAAATTCAAGTTAGTAATGTAAATTTCTTCTTAAGGACATGCACAAAAAATACTTAAGAAGAAATCTGATGATGTGTGTGTATATGTGTGTATGTGTGTGTGTGTGTGTGTGTGCACGCGCGCTGTTGCAATATGTTCCACATAGAAGCACTGTGCAGGGTGTCCAGCCATTCACAGTTATTGCATGAATATCTACCTTGACTACCAACTCATGGACAATGTCTAAATGTCCACTCTAGGTTTCCCTATGAAGAGGGATATACTCATCCTCATCCCTAGTATTCATATGAATGGTCTTTTTGGAAAGTAGTCTCCGCACTTTAGTAAGCTGCAAGGCAAGCACTATACCATGAGCCACCTTCCCAGCCAAAGGATTAAAATTCTTGTCTGTAATTTGGTCAAAGGTATGTCTCTTTACGTAGGCTACTAAAAATGTGTTTACTAATTTAAGGTAAATAAATGAATTCTATTTCCATCTCTTTAAAAAAATTGTTCTGTAAATTGATCAGAAGCATGGATTTGTGGCTAGATAGGTCATTGCACATCTGTATCTTTCTTCCTCTCTCTCTTTCATGTTTCTCATAGATAATATAATTGCTCCATAATTATTCTACTTTGTTTTGCTTTTATATTTTCGGTTGTATCATTTCACTTTCTGCCCTGCAATTTCCCAAATCAGCACCACATAAACAGAAAAATCTGGAAGTGGTGCTGTGGCTCAAGTGGTAGAGCACTTGCCTTGATTTGAAGAGCTCAAGGAGAGTGCCCTGGCCCAGAGTTCAGGCCCCACAACTAATTTAAAAAAACATCTAAATCCTTTAAAATTCTAGTAACAGATCTGACTGAAATCAGTGGAATCACACTTTTCCTGTACAATGAAGGAATAGGTCCAGGCTAGGAAAGCAACTAGAGAGGCTGGCTGATTGTATCTGTGATAAACCTTTTTGGAAAATGGTATCGAGTATTACTTACTGGTGATCCACTTGTGCTGGAAGCATGATTCTGAACTATTGCTTGCTGATTCTGAACTATTGCTTTGATCATTATATTCTCCAAGAAGAAAAGTGAAATTTAATTGATAGCAAAGGACTACTAATACATTTTGACTTCTCATTAAGCATCTTCAATCATCAAAATCACCTAAAGACAATAAACAGGCCTACTTTTTTAGATGAAAACAAGTGTCTTTATAAAAAAAACAAGGAATTTAAGTAGTTATGCAAAGGACTTCTATTTTACTACTGCATTACACATTTTTTTTCTAATTTGAGTACCAATAAATTATGGATCTATTAGAAAGGTCTTATGTTGAATAGTGAGTACTCTTACACTATATCATGGTATTTCCCAAATCATTTACATAGAAGGTATTGTTTCCTATTTTCTCATTCCTAGAATAAGCTGCTCATGAAGATACCACTGGTCCTCATTTTCAGTCTGTACCTTTGAATGCGGAGGAAAATCTTCCTCTGCTCTCTATCAATCCCTACTCTCCTGGTAGAATAATTTAGAATAGTAAAAATGGAAAAAGAGAAAATAAATCACGGTGAAAAAACATACCGAAAATTCACCGGATTTTTCCAACAAGTTCAACCAACGTGAACTATACAGGAAATTCATTGACACCTCATTCCCACTGGTACTCAAAGTCTCTGGTTAGGCAATTCTGATGAAGACAAGGAACAATATGAAAAATGAGAAATGGTATCAATTACGAGAAAAAATTGAGAAGGATCCAAGTAAATTTCTTCTTTGGGATGCCGAAATTAATCGGCTTACTACAGTGCGGAGACTACTTTCCAAAAAGGCCACTCGTATAAATACTAGGGATGAGGATGAGTATACCCCTCTTCATCGAGAAGCCTACAGTGGACACTTAGATATTGTCCATGAGTTGGTAGCTCAAGGCAGATATTCATGTAATAACTGTGAATAGCTGGACACCCCTGCACAGTGCTTATATGTGGAATAATACCAGAGTGGTTTCTTTCTTACTTCATCATGATGCAGATACAAATGCCCAAACTAAAGTCCTCTTGACCACCTTGCATCTTGCTGCTGGGAATAGAAATAGCAAAGATATGCTGTATATAGTTCTGTTGAACCATTATATCAAACCAGGTTTGAAGAAGAACTTGGAAGAAACTGCATTTGATATTGCCAAAAGGATAAGTATGTATCACTACCTCTTTGAAGTTGTGAAAGGCTTTACAAATTGTTCTCCTAAATCGTAATGGTTTGGTTAAGTTCTTTAAATTTCAAAAATGCCAGTTCATCCTTTGTGTCCCTCCAAAAGTCGTAATTGTTTGGTTAAGTTTCTTAAATTTCAAAACTTTCATCATTCATGTCCTTACAAAATATTTTCACAATGCAAAGCAACAGCAATATCTTACTTTAAAAAATCATGGATTCCATGTTATTCTTCCAAGTGAATTGCCTGACATTGATGTCAAAATGTATTCAAGAGTTGTTTGTATACATCTATAATGTTTTTTGCAGAGTTTGTGATTTTTTTAAATCAGAAATAATTTTAACTTATCTGTGGAAATGAATAGTATAGAAACTTAAGTTATTCCTGGTGCTTGTCTGAAAAAAGTATATCTATGTTTGTATAATGTCCATAATCCATTTCCTTCTCTCCTAGATATATTTTGAATTCTACATTGTTTTATAATATATAGGTTAATTAATAAATGTGTCCATTCAAATTGCATTCCTTATAGAAAAAGTTTAAGATTCCTTTTTTTCCCTAGGTCCTTATAGTATTTTATTTCTTTGGGATAAGATGACAATGTTATCTAATTTCAAGTTGTGTAAAGGTTATGCTATGTAAAGGCCTTTCTAAGGTGAAGATTTAAACACTGATGTCAACCTAACTTTTAATTCTATGAATTATATATGCTGTTACACTTGTATTTTTGTAATCAACCTTTTAATAACTGTTTTTCATTTCTTGCATCTGAAAAATGAAAAATATGGAATACTTCACAAATTTTTATATCATCCTTGTGCAAGTGCCATGTTAATCTTGGTATTGTTGTCATTTGCGTAGAACTGCTGCTGAAGCCTGTAGTATCCTCTAAATTTAAGTAGTTAATGATGCAATCTTTATACAGGCATATATCCTTGGTTGCCTATTTGTAACAATGAACCCTTATTGTTCCTAAAAACGGTATTGATCTTATTTCTCTAAATTTCTGTTTATAGTGGAAAAAAACTTATATTGTATGGTGGATTGCTCACATTTGCAATTTTTCTGTCAATGACTATTTTGTCTTTTTCATTTTAAATTTGATCATATTTTGAAGCCTTTATAGCTAAGTCCAAAGGTGATGGCTTTTCAAGTACTTACTTATCAACTGAGTTAGCTTTGTGGAGCTAATGGATTCAAAGTAAGCCTTCTTAAAAGCTACATCGAAACTTCTGCAGCTTAAAATTTCCAAAATGAGGTCTTAATGGCACTAATGTCTTCCTGACCCTTTACCCTTCTTCCATGTAGGAAGAAACCAACCAGAATATCTTACCGTGACAGCATAGATTGTCTTACTGGAACAAAACTAATCTTAGTTACAAGGGATCATAGAGAGATGAATAGTTGAGAATGAATTATTCAGAATAGAAGGTATTTTCTAAAAATAGGCATGAGGATGAGTATACCCCTCTTCCTGGGGAAGCCTACAGTGGACACTTAGACCTTGTCCATGAGTTGGTAGCTAAAGGCAGATATTCAAAGTATTTTATTAAAATACCTTTGTTTATTATACCAAACATTTCAAAAGTAGCTAAAGCCAAGAAGGTGAAAATATTGTTCATATGCATGATTACCTAATGTCCTAGCCTGTCTACAATCCAACCAGGCAGGAACTTACACTACTGACTTTCTATCAACAAATATTTTCATAGCTCCTGGACAAGTCCTCGATATTAGGCCTTAAAATGGTAATGTTTTAATCACAGTGTTTCCTCTTGCCTCTAGGCTGTAAATCTCGAAATGGTAAAGATTTAGATCTAACTCTACCAAAAACTGAGGTAGAGATAATGGAACAATACTTTAAAACGGAGTTGCCTTTGATACCCTAACCACAACAAAACAATGGAAAATAATTTCTTATATTATATATACTTATATATTTTTATTTATATGTGTTGATCTTAAATTTCACACAGTGAAACTTACTAGAATTAGATGATAATTTGACAACTAAATTGATATTTATTCCCATAAATAGATTGGAATATAAATAATTATGTTTAGAATATAAAAAGTATCAATGCAATGTCTTCGGTATAAATTTGTGATACCTTCTAAGTGTTCTTGATCTTCTGAATTTACATGGTAAAAAAACAGTATTGTTTTCCTCTAATCTATAATGTATTTTACTCTGCTGCTCTGTTTATTGTTTTAAGTCGCTGGTCCCAAACTGTTTTTCTCCATATTTCTGAAGCATTCTTACTGATTTTACCAAAATTTTGATGATATGATGTCTAAAAGCTATTATTCTTCTGCAGGACCCACGGGTCCTAGGATACCAGTTCCCAGTTATCTGCATCATCAGATAACAAGAGCAAGACTTTTCACCTAGGCCCATGCAACATGCCAACAGTAAGTAATTGAAGACATGTCTCAATTTCTCATTTATTATAATATTTCAGGTCCTTAATTCCTTGCAGGATTTAGATGTAAGCTATTGAGAAATGCAAGTCAACTTAAAATGAAAGATGAGATCATAAAATATGAGAGAAAGTGCTGTAATTCAAACTTTCAATTTACAGATGACAAGCCCATTTGAGTGAACAAAATCACAAATGTCACAAGAATATTTTTAATACCTTCTCCTAATGATTAATGAAAGATTTCAGCCCAGCATAAGTAGGCCAAAAATACTTCCTGGAACAGTAGATCCATACATGGTCTACCAAGGCTAGGAAATCTTGACTTAGAAGTCAAATATAATTTAGAAAAACTTTGATTGAGAAGATCCTTAGAGCTTCAAAAAACTGTTACTTCAGTAAAACTTGGTTCTGTAGTATAAAAATGTTGTCATTCTCAAACCAATGATAACCTACATTTAATCTTCTGAAAGTAAATTCCTTTTCAAATAAACTTTTTAAAATCACATTCGCCAGAATAACACTTGGCAAGTAGATGATAGTGACATTACAAGTTTTTCAATGTAGGGGCAAGTTACAATAGAATTGATTTATTTACCCAGCACTAATCCCAAACAAGTTCAACCATTCATTAAATTGTAGAAATATTACCCCCCACACCATTGGCATTGTTCAAGTAGATGCCTTCCCGAAATGTGTTAAACAGATCAGCATCCTATATTTCAAACCCAAATATTAGCTAATAAAGTAAATTTCATCACATAAGAAGGTACATTTTAAAAAGTCACTAATAGTTGCCTTATCATGCGTTGTTTTATGTGTTCCCTGTTTAACATAGTTAGAAATATGACTTCAAGTCTTGAATATGGATACTCATCAGAGATGTGACAAACATAAAATCTGTCTTCTATTTCTATCATATACCTCTATAGTAGTAAATCTTAGTTTTCTTCTTTTTCCAAATAAATAAAATAATCACACCATTTTACAAAGCCATTTATAAAAACTAGTACAATAAATTCTAAGCCATTTTTAAACTTTTTTGTTGACTAAAGATTAATGTTCCAAATGGATTAGAATAAAATCATGTCTAGGTGCTTCACATCTCCAGTCTTGCAAATGAATTATGGAAATATAAGCTGACATCACTTCATGTATATGCGGGATTGAAACTGCAGGAGATGTATATAAACCTTTCAAAATATTAACAGACAGTTTAACAGAATGACTATCAGGAAATTGAAACCTGAGAGGAATAATAGTAAAGACATAGAATGAATGAAAAATGGAACAAGGGCAAGTATATCTAGAACACTCAATATACACATGTAATAAATGAAGTGGTAAATCTGAAATAAATCTTGGAGAAGGGGGTTGGTAGAGAATGATAGAAGGAGTGACTCTGATCCTGGAGCATTTGACAATTACATGGACATATTCAATTGTAATATACTTGCACAACCTTTTGAAATTCAGTTAAAAACACAACAACAAACAAAAAAACACAAAAATCGCAACCAAACAACAATCTCAAGAGAGTATGAATATGACCTATCAAAATTTTAAGCAGTTAATGAAGGGCAGTCTTGGGAAAAGCAAACAAAGCTGTTCAAAGAGGGCAGTTTGGGGTAGGGGAGAATTTAGAACAGATTAAGTACATTGTCAAAGGTTATAAAGCACCTACATCTACTGCGAATATTTTCATCTGCTAGTGCTCTTTGTCTGAACTGGACATTCCAGTCATGAGGCACACTTGATAGCTTGTGAAGATAGAATGGAAGAAACAAGATCAAAAACGCATTATTCTACTGGAGAGAAAACATTTCTCTGTGTTTCCTCTCATCTGTCTTCATTACTCTTTTTTCATACCTTTAATAAAATCAAGTGATTTTGAATTATATCTTTCCTTCTTTGTTCTGGCAAAGTAATTGTTCAAATTATTTCACTAAATTTTATTTCCCATTATTTTCTATCATACTGTTTACTTGTCCAAGTGAGTCCATTAAACTTCCCCTTTGCATTTGGTTGCCATGAAAACTCAACATCTATGTTAATGAGGATAAAATGTAATGCAAAACTTTGTCTCCAAAAAACCAGTTCAAGAACCTGTAATCACAAATATTTAGCTATAATTTTTTTCTTTTTTCTTTTACCTTGAAAATCTTCTCTTGTCTAAAGTGCCCTCAAAAATAAATACTCTACCTTGAGAGCATTGGCACCCACCCCTGGGTATCTAGAGAGGGAACAGACTTTAGAAAGGAAACCTCCAGTTTCAAAAGTGAATCATTTGGGTTTGAGGAACACCAGCGAACTCTTCATTTGTTTGTTTAGCTTTACTTGATAATGTAACCCAGTTCTTGAACGGCAGTAGATTAGAAAAATTTTAGGGCATTAAATATTAAAAAAAAAAACAAAAATAAATAAATACTCCACCACATTTTGCTTCAATCACTTCTAACCTCAAAGATATTTTTTGCTAACAAGATGCTTAGAAGAAACCAAAGAATACTCCTCTTTTATCTTCACTCTTAAGACTCTCCTTAGATACCATATCAAGAACAGTGAAGTTATTCTTTGCAGAATTATTTCAATAGATTATTTTTCTCATGGTCTTGCATTTGCTCAACAAAATGTATGGAGAAGAATAGAGTTAAATCACCCATTCCTTGGATTACAGTGTCTGTTACAAAGGCAATACTTCTATGTCTTACTTCTCTGTTCTCCTCTTTGCTCTTGACTGATTTCCAATTAATCACAGCTTCTTAGCTTCAGGTCTAGTAAAGCTGAAGGACTATAAGGCCTCCCGCACTGCTATATCTTCATGGTTTCTCTTTCAAAACTCTTTTATTTGGATGTGGAATTTATTTTCATGTCTTCAATGTGTTCTTCAATACACTGAGCCAAATAGACTCTGTAAAATCACTTTAGGTAGCAAAAACATTAAGACAATCTACATCAAAAAGTTTTGGTCTCCCTCCACTGCAGAAACCAATACACTTAGCTAAGGCTTCTAAGAACGTGTTTTCTTACCTTTTCAATATTCTCAATTCTTTTCTGATCCCAAAAGTTTTTGGCTTATGTAATAAGAGAAGTCTTCATTATCTCATGTTAATAAGGATATTATATTTTTGAGCTACTTAGAAATGCGAAATAATTGGTTTGATGTATCCAATCAGATTTTTTTCTGTGTTTCACTGCTTCACGGGGAAAGAAATTGTGGAAAGTATTACAAACAGAAAAGTGTAAACCCAATACCTTCTTTCATTGTGGAGGACACTCTCTCCCTAAATAATTTGAACCAAATTATCTTATTCAGAAAATTACTGTTTGGTAATTAAAGTCAATTCACAAATTTTAATTTCTTTTTTTTTTTTTTTTTTTTTTTTACAAAATTTGTGTTTAAATTCTACTACAACCTTGTTTTCACACAGTAAGAGTATTTTTCCTGGTTAAGGACAATTCTCAAGGGAATCTACATGATTTACAGCAAGGTTTGTGAGGTTTGTTTATTTAGTGTGAAAATGAGCCATCTTACCCACATTGCTCCATCTCAGCTAAGTCTCTATGGATTTCTTTACATGAAAGCCTATTTTCCCAGGTAATTTTAAATTTTCTTAATAGGTTAAGTTGTGAAAAAGGTTGAACAATTAAAATTTACCTGTCATAAACTTTTAAAGTTTTTTGAAATTCCTTTATCAGAATCACGAATTCACCAATCCTAATTCCACCTTTACCATAAAAACAGTTAATATATTTTTTCCTGATACACTGTCCATGAAACTATTATTTTCCAGTGGCTTTGTTATGCATGTATATGATCATATGAGCGGATGCTGAGCAAAATGAACTCCAAGCTATGGAAACAGAGATATTTATTTGCAGTTGTTGTTTGTAATGTACAATGTGATTTCTATTTTCTTTGGGATTTTCCTCTATGGTTTATTCCCTGCTGTATTTGATTTTGGTACCCTGTGTATTGAGCATGCATTTACCTTAATTAGGGAAGGGAACAGGAACAACAAAATGGCGAGACAGAGGACAAAGGGCAAACCAATGCAATAGCAATACTCACAAGACAATAAGTTGGAAATGTACATTACAACTTGTGAGGCATATTGGGGTGAAGTAAAACTGTGAGAAAAATGAGAGAGGGAGTAACAAGTTTGAAAAATTGTGTTTTCACTAGCTTACAATTGCTGTAACCCCACTGCACATCATTTTGACATTAAAATTAAATTTTAAAAATAAGTTGCATGAAATAATATTTCACTGTATTGGTATAGTAAATATTATTCTTTATGTAGTAACTTTTAAAAATCAGTACTATTTGGCATCTAATTTGAATTTTAATCAAAGGGCCATCAACTTGAATGTTGTCCAACTAGACAATATTTTCACAATATACTTGCCAATATTTTGAAAAAAGAATAAATGTAGTACTTTCTCATGCTAAAACAGAAAACACTTTAATTCTACGGAAAGCCAGAACTTTTAAAAGTAAATAAGTTGTTAAGAGGACAGAATATATGTGTTCTTCAAAATTCTTATGACTAATAACTACTCATTTTGAAATAATGAACATTCCATATATGCATTTTCCAATGGGGTGTTACAGATAGAGAAGTGAACAGAAAAATAGCCACATTCTGAAATAGTATAAAACTATGAAACATCAGTTATAATTAATTCTTCAAGAGTAAGCAATTATTTATCAGATTAAGCTATTATTTCTATGACCATCAATCCCAAGGTTTATGCAATAAAGTAATCTGAGACCAACAATTTCCAACTTGTAGGGTGCACCTCAAAATTCCCTTAATTCACATCACGAATAGCTTATCTCCATTTTGAAAAAACACTACACCTCTGCTAGTGTGATACCCTCCGTGTTCTGGAAAAAGCACCACAATAAATTGGGTTGCATCATTTTTCCTCCACTGGAATTCTTGCAAATATTATTTATATTTATACTTTTTTAGCTATCATAGATAAACAGAATGCTAATATCAGAAGATTACATTTCAAAACCCACCCAGGCAGGAAGGTTCCCTAGATTCTTATCTCCAATAAACTTCTCAGCAAAAGCCAGACACAAGTGGTACTGAGGTTGAAGTGGTAGGGCACAAGCCTTGAGCATAAACAGCCTCAGAGACAGTGTCCATGCCCAGAGTTCAACCCCTAGCACAAAACAATAAAACAAAAATAAAAACAAACCCCAAACCTAGCATTTTTCTCATTGTATACAGAGACACATAACTAAGGAAATTGCTTCCTGTGTTACATACAGGTAGAAGAAAGAAGAAGTCACACAATTATTCTCTTCATACAATGTTATACCAAAGCCTCAAAAAATTGCCTTTTTCTAAAGTTATAAATTAATATCATCTATTGTTGGCAACTCTGTCTACATTATTCACATTATCGTTTTATACATGAACTGTTTGAAATCTCTATTAACAGACTTCTAATTATAACTCTCTTGAAAGTATATTCCAGGCAAATAGAATGTAAGAAACATTTGTAAATTTTTCAATTAAACCTTCTACTTAAAAAGAATTTTGTAGTATCCTATAGAATATGAAATTACAAACAAAACCAAAATATATATTTTAAATCTAAACTCTAATTAAGCAAGATCTATAAATTCTTACATTAGACGAACTTTGCTATATCTTCAGGCTTAATCTTTTGTAATCCTTCATCCTTTTCTTGGAATCTAACAGAATGATGATTACTTACTTTTTCAAGTTCTGGATGGGAATCATGAGCCATTTTGCATCTAGGAATGTTCTGTAATGAAGAGACCATTTAAAAGCAGAACTGAGGATTATATATGAGTTGCATTTCAATAGGAAACTACTTCTCAAAACATTATGACAAAATTAGCCCAACCTTCCAACTGCGTATTCCTTTCTTGTTTGGTTTCTTTTATTAAGACAAAATTATACTACCTGGTGCAGGAAGGGTGTCACTATGTAATTCCAGTTTGTAAACTCCTGTCAGTCTGAGTGCTAGAATCCTAGGCTTGTATCACATTGACCCGCCATAGTTTCTTGCTTTATTTAATCTAGATACAAACTAGCAATTCTGAACTTCTCCAATGATATCATCCACTAGACTGCTCCGACTGTTCATGTACTATTTTAAAAGATGTTCTAACATTTCACAGAGGATATGATCATTTTCAGATACACATTTCGGGTCTCTGATTCATTCCTCCATGGATCTGATCCTTTCATAATGATTACTTGACTCTCTTACTATCTCTGGTCCCTATCTATGTAATATTCTTAAACTTTTTTGAAGAAACTTCACTTGAGGAGTTTCTAACATTAAAAATTATGACTTGATTCTCATCTTACTGAGGACATATTATCTATTGTTTCCTAACTTTTCTACATATTCTGAGAATTGCTTCATTTGTGTATTTGTGTGTGCACATATAAGTGCCTCTGTGTTTATGTGTATGTTTGTATGTATGTATGCAAAAGCCTCAAGCTCTTATTCAGCCATTTTGCTCATGACTGGTATTCCATCACTTGAGCCATTCTTCTAATACAGCTTTTGGCTGGTTAATTATAAATAGTGTCTCAAAGTCTGTTCTCCCCAGGCTGGATCCTAACCTGAGCTGAATAGCAGAGGGACAGAGCCCAGGACCAGAGTTCAAGTGCCAAGACCACCACCAACAAAAAATATATAAGTAAAGGAAAGAGAAAAATGTGATCTTATCCACCAGTTCATGGCTAGTATAATCCCTGCTCTCTCAAGATGGACTTTTTTTTTCCAGTTAAGTCCATGATCTTATATCTGACTTGCATTGTAAACAGAATTATTCTTCCATTCTACTGTCTACAAATTTGCGTGATTAACAAGCGTGATTTATAAAGAGAGTGGCCTCATACTTCGTATTCCTCGTAGGAGTAATGCTTTCCCTATATCACTCTCATAATTCTACATACTGGACTTGGCTTTATTGTTTCAATGTTGCCTTATTTATAGAGTCTTCTATACTTAAACACAGAACTTCTCTTTCTCCTATTATTGCTATTGTTTCCCTAACTGTTAACTCATGTACACTTGGGAAATAATGTGCAGCATATATACTCATAAAAAATGATCTGAGAACCTTCTTCCCATTTAAAATTCGCCTTAATTTACAGAGCACTTACAAAGTTTGAACTCAATATACTCATGGATAATGTATTTATAAGCAATATAATTGGTATTTTCTCTTTACTAAGTTGTCTCTGAAACACGTGTTACATCAGGTCCAAAGGTGCCCTTGTGTTATTTCGGTGAAGCCAGAAAACATTCATTATACCACAAGCAGCACCATCGATTGTTCCTGGAAGTAACTGTTCCTGGATGTGGAAACTGATCCTAGGAGGGGAATGGAACAAAGAGGATTGACAAAGATCAAGTTAACTTGTGTTTTCCTTTTTATTGTATAAGAGAAGGACAAAGATGGCGACAAAGCAGTAGGGAAACACCGAAGCTCTCCCCAACCAAAAAGATAGTTCGAGTTCCAATGCTTAATCTCCCCAAGAGACCGACAACAACAAAAAGACGAACACTCAGAGACAAACAGGAGGTGGAAAATAACAAAAAAGAAAGAGAGGAAAAGAAGAATTTCAGAACAGAGAAGAGCAGAAGACCCCTCCCCTAACATTCACTGGCCACATGGCAGCATGCCAAGCCGTGGCCAGCCGGCATGGCGGGGGCTGCCAGAGTCCCAGAGACATAGGGGGCTGCCTGCAGATCACTCATGCAGAATCTGCCTGAGGTACAGGTGTCAGACCCATTGATTGGGACAACCCGATGGGGGCTGCCAGGGTCTCAGAGACACAGGGAGCTACGTGCAGATGCAGAAGCCGCCTGAGCGTGGACACTGTTTACCTGACAGCTTCGACAGAGGCAGAGACAGAAGAGAAACACAGAGACACCACCCCTAGCCCAGCCTGCAACCACCCCAACTGAACTCGGATTGCAACAGCAACTGACAACCTACGCCACACAGAAACAACTAGCTCCAGGGTGAATACCCCACAGGGGACAGTGTATCCCTCAAGGGAGACCAGATCTGGAGGGAATCCCCAGACCCTGACCCAGACTCCCTACCCCAACACCCGGAACACAGGACCCACTAAAACTGGGAAATGTTTGAGAGCTCCACCGGCCCTGGGAACACACTCTGCTGGCCAGGCTAGAGCAAGAGCACCCCTGGAAGAGAGCTTAGACAGCCAAGCCAGGAACAGTGCCCCTGGGTCAAGACAACCAACAGTAGCAGAAATTTAAACTGTGTACCCCAGGCTGCATAACCTAGGTGGTATACACAGCAGCACAGGCCTAACTGGCGTGCCCCAGGCGGGGGGCCAGAACCAGGCCTGGCGATCCAGTGCCTGAACAACAGAGCCAATTCCTCCCAACTGAGCATACGCCTCAGCAGAGGGATGAAAAACAGGGAACTCTATCCCTTGGGAAGTACATCTGTGACAACAAAAGACCTGGAGGCTCAGGACAAGAGAAGCCCAAACCCCACCAAAACCCAACCCATATACTCTAGGCTGGGATTGGGCAACACAGGCCACCAGCACCTGATAGTAGGCAGGAGCTCAGGCTGGTAAGGTGGCTTAGCAGTAGAGTGATAGTCTTGGGTGCATGAGGCCCTGGATCTGATTCCTCAGCATCACATGAGCAGAAAGGGTCAGAAGTGGTGCTGTGGCTCAAATGGTAGGGTGCCAGCCTTGAGCTGAAGAGCTGATGGACAGCACCCAAACCTAGAGTTCAAGCCTACAACCGGCTCCCCAAAAAAACAACCAAACAAACAAAAACATCAGGAGCCCATTGCCAACTCCAGCATCTGGAAGAGTGCATCCAGAGCATCTGATCTTGTCAAGAGCACTCATAGGAGCAAACATGAACAGTCTAGGGTGCTCAACCCTTCCAAAGGCAGGAATTGCCAGGGATCTACAGCAGAGAGCTGAGAATCCTATGTAGGTTAGACCAGCAGCTGGAAGTATACCCCTAACAGAACCCAGATCAGGCACAGACTCTCTGCACCAATACAGAATCAGCAACCAAGCAAAAACAGACACACCAAAACAAAATTGCAAATTAGTCTCCAATAATCCCTGAACCCCCATGAGAAAATCACAGAGAAAAATTACAAGGTTTATCACTACCCAGGATAGCAAGCTATCCTCAATAGCCAGCAGCCATGCAGGGGAGAGCCCCAGTGGGAGCAAAACAGGAATGGAAGAAAAAAACTAAATCCAAGGGTTGCTGAGGCAATGACTCAAGAAATAAAGCGAGAAATAGATCAGAAATTAAAAGAGCACAAGGATGAACTATCAAAAGAGATACAAGATATCAAACAGGAGATGCATTCAAAAATAGAGGCTGCACAAAGCTCAGTAAGAAGTGAGATAAATGCCAAATTAGAGGTAGTACATACCTCATTAAGAGGTGAGATCAATAGTTTGAGAACCAACATCGAATCCATAAAGGAATCCATTTCCTCCATGCAAATGACAATAGAAGTCACGGTGAACAGAGTGAACGAAATGGAATGTAGAGTGTCAGATACAGAAGACAGAACACACCAACTGGAACAAAAAGTGACAGATATGGAAAAATCACTCAAATTAAGCCAAAGGGAAATTCAAGAGAAAGAAGATAATGCCAAAAAATTTAACCTTCATATAATTGGAGTGGACGAAGGTGGGGAATTTCAGAGCAAGGGAATGCAACACCTATTCCACAAGATAATCGGTGAAAATTTTCCCCACCGCAAAAAAGAACATCTTACCTACATAACAGAAGCATATAGAACACCCAACAAGCAAGATCCCAGGAAAAACACTTCTAGACACATTATAGTAAAAACGATAGATCTGAATAATAAGGAAACAAACTTGCATGCAGCAAAAATGAAGAAGGAGCTATACAACAATGGGAAAAAATTTAGAATCACTGCAGCTCTCTCCACACAAACACTGAATGCAAGAAAGACCTGGGAAAATACCATACGAGCCCTGAGAGCCAATAACTGCCAACCCAGACTAATATACCCAGCAAAGCTAGGATTTACATTTGATGGAGAGAGCTGAAAATTTTTAATAGCAAAGAAAAACTAAATGAATATATAAACATTAAGCCAGCATTACAAACAATACTAAAAGAAGGAACACAACCTGAAGAAAGCAATCAGGAACAGGGACTCGCATCAGACAGGCAGTAATAGAAGTCTAACTGAGCAAGTGCAGGAGGAAAGGAAAGAAGAAAAAGTTAGGAAAACAGGGAATGATAGGGACCACAATGCATCTCTCTGTACTATCACTTAATATTAACTGGCTTAATTAGCCAATCAAAAGAAAAGAAACTGCAGATTGGATCAGAAAACATGACCTATCCTGTTGCCTTCAGGAAACCCACCACTCAGCCGAACATACAAGCAAACTCAGAGTGAAGGGTTGGAAAAGGATCTACCAATCAAATGTCCCCAGTGAGAAAGCTGGTGTAGCAATCCTGATATCTGAGAAAGTAAATTTTCATTAAAATCAATTCAAAAAGACAAGGACGGACACTGCATATTAATACAGGGAACAATCCAAAAGAAGGATATTAGCATCATCGTAATAACAATTCACTTAAATAATTGTTTTTCTTCTTCAGACTATTAGTAGAACCATATTTAATCCTAGCTTTTATATAAACAGGAATAGAATTTTTCTTGTCTTATTTTACTTTTTTGACTTGGTCAAATTTTCCTGATTTTGTAGACCAGGTTTTTCTCCATGAATAATTTTCAGGGCATTTCTGCGTATTATGTATAATACAATTAAGAGATTTTCGGCCAAAGAAAACAACTCAGAATTCTTGAGGTTAATGACTATACACTGCACTTGGCACTGCATTTGTCATCTTGGTGTTACAACAATAGATAATCTATATTGAAAGTTGTGTTCTTTTTGTTTTCCCATTTAAAGCCATATGAAGCATTTAAGGTGTATAGCATGTTAACTGTGGGAGTATAAGCTTGTAATCTTTTAAAATATTTTTATTGTAAAAATACTGTTTAGAGCGGTTACAGTTACATGAGTAAGGTAATGAGTACATTTCCTGTTGAGCATTGTTACCCATCCTTTGTTTTCCTCCTACAATTCCTTCCCTGCATACTTCCCTAACTCTTCTGTCTACATACCTTGAAGTTGTGAAGTTCATTTTCAAGATAGTGTATTGTACATCTCATTGTTACAATTGGTCAACCTGTATACTATTTCAACATTTTGTTAGCCTTCCCATCCCCAAATTAGAAAATTGTATATACAAGATGAAAGGAACCGCAATAAAATACAGTGACAACTGAGGATATATGAGCTGGTAATCTTTAGCCTTTAAATTCCAAAACAAGATTAAGCAATGAAAGATAAAATTTTTTTCTAATTTAATTTAATTTTTTTGTGTGAACATACTGTACAGAGGGGTTACAATTACATGGGCAGGATAATGCATACATTTCTTATCAAGCATTGCAGCCTCCTCCTTTGTTTACCCTTCACATCCCTTCCCTACCTCCCCCCTATCTCTCCACCACCCAATCCTCCCCCTTCCACCCCCCCGCAAAAGCATTGTAAAGCTCGTTTTCGACATGAACTTGTACTTCTCATTGTTGCAACAGGTCCACCTGTATCCTTAAACAACTGGTTTTTCCCCATCTCCTCCACAAGTTATACTGACATCAAATATAGTGAAAGCAGGTGTTAAACTGTGGGGGAGCGACATACAAAGCAACAAAGAGATAATCTTATAAATGCGTTAGAAACAAATGCATGAAATAAAAAAGCATTAAAATACATATCTAAGGGTTCATTTTCCTAACATCACATTATCTGACCTTTTCCGCTTGACTCATACATACACAAGATATTGCAAATAAGGAAAAAGATGAGACCTATGTTTCTTTGGGCTTGGCTTACTTCACTTAATATAATTTTTTCCAAGATTTTCCATTTCCTAACAAATGGGGCAGTGTCATTCTTTCTGATGGAGGCATAGAATTCCACTGTGTATATATACCACATTTTCTTGATCCATTCATCTACTGAGGGGCATCTGGGTTGGTTCCATATCTTAGCTATGGTAAATAATGCTGCAATAAACATAGTTGTGCTGGTAGCTTTAGTGTGGTCTTGTTTGTGAACATTTGCGTAAATGCCCAAAAGTGGGATTGCTGGGTCATAGGGAAGCTCTATGTGAAGTCTTTTCAGGAACCTCCATACTGCTTTCCAAAGTGGATGAACAAGTTTAAACTCCCACCAACAATGCAGTAAGGTTCCCTTCTGTCCATATTCCCTCCAGCATCTGTTGTTGTTAGAGTTCTTGATTATAGCCATTCTAACTGGGGTGAGGTGGTATCTCAATGTTGTTTTGATTTGCATTTCTTTTATGGCTAGGGAGGTTGAGCATTTCTTCATGGGTCTACTGGCCATCCTTCTTTCTTCTTCAGAAAAGTTTCTCTTCAAATCTTTAGCCCACTTATTTATTGGGCAGTTGTTTCTTTGAGGATTTGTTGCTGGGGGATTTAATTTTTTGAGTTCCAAGTATATTTTAGATATGAGACCCTTGTCCGTTGTATGCCTAGTGAAGCTCTTCTCCCAATCTATGGGCTTTCTATTGATCTTGCTAGCTATGTCCTTTGCCATGCAGAAGCTCTGCAACTGCATACAATCCCATTTGTCCAAGCTTTCTTTGAATTGTTGTGTTTCCCGGTCTCTCCACAGTAAATTTCGGCCGGAGCCAAGGAGATCTAGGGTTTCTCCTATTCCATTCTGTAATTTTTTCAGAATGTCTGCTTTGACTTCGAGGTCTTTGATCCATTTGGAGTTGATTCTGGTGCAGTATGATATATAAAGATCTAGCTTTAGTTTTCTACAATTTTGCCAGCAGCATTTACTAAAGAGCCTCTCTTTCTTCCATTCTATTGTTTTAGCTCCCTTATCAAAGATTAGATGGCTATAGTTCTGTGGGTTCATTTCTGGATTTTCAATTCTATTCCATTTGTCCTGTGGTCTGTTCGTGTGTCAGTACCAAGCTGTTTTGATTACTATGGCTTTATAGTAGAGTTTGAAATTTGGTATTGATATTCCTCCAGCAGTGTTCTTTCCGTTGAGGAGCGTTTTTGCTATTCGGGGTCTTTTATTGTTCCATATGAATTTTTGGATTGCCTCTTCTCTTTCCTTGAAGAATGAGGTTGGAATTTTGATCGATATTGCGTTGAATTTGTAGATAGCCTTGGGAAGTATTGCCATTTTCACGATGTTAATCTTTCCAATACACGAGCATGGGAGGTTTTGCCATTTTCTAAGTCCTGTTTTGATTTCCTTTTTCAAGATTTTAAAGTTTTCATCATAGAGGTCCTTCACTTCTTTGGTTAAGTTAATTCCTAGGTATATTTTTCTTTGTGGGTTATTACAAATGGAGTTGTTTTCCTAATTTCAGCCACACTTTTCTCACTGTTGGCATACAGAAAAGATGTTGATTTTGGGGTGTTAATTTTATACCCTGCATCTTTGCCAAAGTTTTGAATCAGCTTGAGTAATTTGGGAGTGGAGTCTATGGGATTCTTTAAATATAAGATCATGTCATCTGCAAAGAGGGAGAGTTTTATTTCTTCTTTTCCTACTTGGATCCCCTTTATGTCTGCATCTTGTCTTATTGCTGTAGCTAAGCATTCTAATATTAGATTGAAGAGAAGTGGAGAGTATAATGCTGGCTGTAGGTTTGTCATATACAGCCTTTTTTGTATTGAGGAATGTTCCATGGATTCCTAATTTTTCCAAAATCTTCATCATAAAGTGGTGTTGGATCTTGTCAAATGCTTTTTCTGCATCTATTGAGATAATCTTGTGGTTCTTATTCTTGCTCCTGTTGATGTGATGAATAATATTAAGTGATTTGCATATATTGAACCAGCTTTGCATCCCTGAAATGAATCCTGTTTGATCGTTGTGTATGAAGTTTTGGATGAATTGTTGAAGACGATTGGCCAAAATTATTTTGAGAAGTTCTGCATCAATGTTCATCAAAAAAAATTTGTCTGTAGTTCTCTTTCTTTGATGAGTCCCTGCATGGTTTTGGGATGAGGGTTATGCTGGCTTCATAGAATGTGCTTGGTAGTGAACTGTCTCATTCAATTTCATTGAAGATTTGGAGGAGTACTGGTGTGAGCTCTGCTTTGAAGGCCTTGTAAAATTCCACTGTGAAACCATCAGATCCTGGACTTTTCTTAGCTATGAGGTCTCTTATTGCTGTTTCTATTTCAATGCTTGATATGGGCCTGTTAAAGTGGTTTAACTCATCTTGGTTTAGTTTTGGCATGTCAATATTTGCTAGGAAAAGGTCCATTTCTGTCAAGTTCTCAAACTTATTAGCATAAAGTTTTGAGAAGTATTCCCTTATAATGTCCTGAATCTTGGTTGTTTCTGTGCTGATGTTTCCATTCTCATCTCTGAATTTATTTATTTGCGTGTGTTCTCTTCTTTTTCTGATAAGATTTGCTAAGGGTCTGTCAATTTTGTTAATTTTTTCGAAGAACCAACTCTTTGTTTTGTTGATTCTTTCTATAGTTTTTTGGATTCTAATTCATTTAATTCTGATTTAATTTTAATCATTTCTTTCCGTCTACTGGATTGGGGTTTATCTTGCTGCTCTTTTTCAAAGAGGTTTAGCTGTGTCATTAAATTGTTGGTTTCAGATCTCTCCAATTTGTTGATGTATGAGCTCAGAGCCATAAACTTTCCTCTGAGTACTGCCTTTGCTGTTTCCCAGAGGAGATGGTAATTTGTGTGTTCATTTTTGTTGAATAGCATGAACATTTGAATTTCCTTTCTAATCTCTTCCATGACCCACTGGTGATTCAGCAGTGTGTTCTTTAGCCTCCATGTGATACCGGACTTTCTTTGGTGACTTTTGGTGTTGAGTTCTAATCTTATTCTCTTGTGGTCAGAGAGAAGGCAAGGTATAACTTCAATGTTTCTGAATTTAGACAAGTTTTTTTTGTGGCATAAAATGTGGTCTATTTTAGAAAATGTCCCATGTGCTGCTGAGAAAACGTGTATTCTGATGCTGCTGGGTGAAATGTTTGGTAGATGTCTGTAAAATCTCGTTGATCTATGCAGCTGTTTAGATCTGCAGTTTCTCTGTTGTGTTTTTGCCGGGTTGATCTATCTAGTGGGGAGAGTGGTGTGTTAAAATCCCCAACAATTAATGTCTTTGGATCTATATGGGATTTGAGTTAAAGTAGTGTTTCTTGGATAAATTTGGGTGCTCCATTGTTTGGCGAATAGATATTTAGAAATGCAATATCCTGCTGAAGGAGAGATCCTTAATTAGTATGTAGCGACCTTCTTTATGTCTTCTCTCGAATTTTAATTTGAAGTCTATTTTATCTGATATTAGGATTGCACCTTCCGCTTGTTTATGGGGGCCGTTTGCTTGGTAGATTTTGCTCCAGCCTTTCACATTGAAAATGTGTTTGTTTTTACGGGCAAGATGTGACTCCTGAAGGCAGCAGATAGAAGGATTTTGTTTTTTAATTCAACTAGACAGTCTATGTCGCTTAATTGGAGAGTTAAGTCCATTAATGTTAAGAGATAGGACTGAGAGGTATTTGGGAGTTCCTGCCATGTTTTCCACCTTCTTGGCGGTTGCGAAAACTGGGTTCTTCCTATGGTTCTTGGATTCTCAGTTTGGGTGCTGTTTCTTGGCCTTTATTGTGGTCTTGTTGGTTTTCTATGTGTAGGACATCTTTAAGAACCTTTTGTAGGGCTGATTTGGTGGAGATGTGATAAAATTTTTTCATAAGGATAATCTCAGCCTTCTGACTGATGCTCTGATTCTTTCATTAAAATAAAATCCTGTTAGAATCAAGTTCTGATCCAGGGTAAAATGCAAATACCCATGGAAATGATGACATTAAGTTGGTATTAATTAAATATGCGTTCTTATTAATGAAATACCATAGAGAAGGTTTTTACAAAAACTGTACAAAAATTGGACGATAGCAAGAGGGATTTCAGACAAAGGCATTATAGTGGGTAAAGTGTGTCAAATTTTCCAAACTGGAACTGCATGCTGGGAAAAAGAATAAATACACAGGGAGGAGTAACTTACTGTTTTAGATGAGCAACGTTAAGATGGATCATTATGTAAGAAGAAAGTTTGTATTTGGTTATTTCTAACTAGCAGACACTTTTCTATTCATAAAAAATGAATACTAGAATGAAAATCCAAAAGAACTTTGATGATATATTTAATATTTTGGAGACTGCAAATATTTTCAGTGATAAAAACAGTTCAATTAATTATGGAATTTATAAGCACTGGACTTCCATGTAATCATTATAAGTGATATTCTTAGAACAGTATGAAATTTCTAAGGATGTTATTGGGTAGGAAATATATGCATGATACAATGATAAGAAAAGCAAAGTATAAAGTAGGCTCACACCTTATTCCTACCTACTCACCAGGGTGAAATTTGAAGATCATGGTTCAAAGCCAGCCCCCAGAGAAAATCCTTTCCACCACCAAAATTCCAGAAGTGGAGCTATGGATAGCATTGAGGGGAAAAAAGCAAAGAACAATGTGCAGGCCCCAGTTTTGGCAATAAACAAATGAATAATCAAACAAATATATGAACCCAAATTATAAGCATATATATATATATATATATATATATATATATATATATATATATATGCATATATGCAAGGCAGAGGGGTATAACCGTGGTGTTCCAGTGTTCACATTGTGGAGCTCCATGATGGAAACAGCACAAATATTTACTTAAAGGAAATCAAAAGTGACAATATGTTGGAAATGATTTGTACACCTTGGGCAGTGGGATTGAGAGAGCCAAGAAAAGAGGACGAAAAATGTGGGAGGGTGTAACAAGTTACACAAGAAATGTTATACTGCCTTATTTATGTAACTGTAACCCCTCTGTACATCACCTTGACAATAATATTAAAATTCCAAAAAAACAGAACGAAGCTTTTAATTATGATATTATATTTAAAAGTTTATTTTAAAAGAATTTTAGGCATGTTTTAAATTTCTAATGAATTGCCCCACTCTACTGGATTATACTGTAATATTGGAAGAATTATTTACACATGTTTCCATGTGTAAGGACCCCAATCAAAATTCCACAAAGAAATACCAACATGGAACAAAGGGTCCTAACCATAATACATTACTTCTACAGCAAATCAATCTTCCAAATTCACATAACTTAATCATTTAAAGACAAATGATGAACCAACGTCTCCATTTGTAGAAATACATACTTGCAACAAGGATGGAAAAGGCATGGATAGCCAAAGTGAATGATACACAATATTAAGGAAGAGTCCATACATAAAGGAGTGTTTCATGCACATTTACAACTCTAAATCTGGGAAAGTCAGTTATCTTTGTCATACTAATAGAAAAACACAAAAAAGCTAACTGTGGGATTCAAAAAGATTGCCTGAGAACAGGTGTTCATTATGACAACACAGCAACTTCATTGCAAATTACTATGTCTCTCTTTCCTTGTCTTATTCCCACCTCATTCTTGAATTCGGAAGGTCAGATTCTAGGGAGCCGGTTCTTTTAGCTCCAGTAATTAATGAAAAGGAATAGGTGATTGGAGATACAATTTCTTCACATTGGATTCTCATTCTTTATTAAGCTTACTGAGTACTAATGGATCCATGAAACACAAGAAAATCTTAAGTTTTCCACTAATTTTTTAAATGCCTGCTGTAAGAAGAATCAAAATTAACGAAAGAAATATTGATGCACCCAGATATGTTAAACAAATACTCTCAAACTTACAGAATAAAATAGATCCCAATACGATAATACTAGGAGACTTTAACACACCCGTCTCACCAAAGGACAGGTCTATCAACCAGAGGATTGGCAAAGAAGCTACCGAATTAATTGAGGCCATACTTCAAGAGGAATTAACTGACATCTACTGAGTATTTCACCCTAAAACAACACAGTACACATTCTTCCCAGCAGCTCATGGAACTTTCTCCAAAATAGACCATATCATAGTGCATGCAAGGAACTTAAGCAAATACAAAGGGATCGACATAATCCCCTGTATCCTCTCTGACCACAGTGGAATCCAGCTAGTTCTCAATAACAAAGCATACCGCAGAAATTTCTCTAATACATGGAAATTGAACAGCACACTCCTCAGCAATGCCTGGGTAACAGAAGAGATCAGAGAAGAAATAATATATTTCCTACAACTCAATGAAAATGAAAACACTTCGCAAAGAAACTTATGGGACAGAGCAAAAGCAGTCCTGAGGGGCAAATTTATTGCCCTCAGTGCCCACATCAACAGAATGGAGACAGGCCAAGTAAATAATCTCATGTTGGAATTAAAACAGCTAGAAAAAACAAGAAAAAAATGGAACCTAAAATTACTAGACGGAGACAGATAACCAAATTAAGAGCAGAGCTTAACCAATTACAAAATCAGAAAATTATAGCCAAAATTAACCAAACAAAAAGCTGGTTCTTTGAAAAAATAAACAAAATTGATGGACCATTGGAAAAATTAATTAAAAAAAGAAGAGAGGAAACCTATTTTAACAGGATTAGGTATGCCACGGGAAAAATCACAACCCGTAACTAAGATATCCAAACAATCCTAAGGGACTACTTTCAAAAGTTATACTCTCTAAAGGAAGAAAACCTGGCAGAAATGGATGCATTTTTAGAGAAATACAAGTTGCCCAAGCTGAGCAAAAAAGAAATAAACCGGAGGAGCATACGTGTCACAGATAGGAGGACCTCGATCCAGCCCAGCCAGAGCATATATTGTGTCTCTGTTTCAGAAATGCCCAAGACAGAAAGTTGGCTCCTCAGAGCCAGGGAGAGGAAACAAGCAGGGGTCATGGTGCCCCCAGGGGAGTGTCTGACCTCGGTAAGGGTGGTTTGGGGGCGGCCCCTCACCTGTGCTGCTGGGAGAAGCTGCTGGAGGCTGCTCCAGGTACGGCGAGCAGTGATGGCAATGGTATTGTGGACAAATGGGCCCAAAGTAGAGAACCAGGTCCAGGGATCAGGTTGGGGCTTTAATCGGGCTGGCAGCACGCCATTGCCTGATATTTGAAATCTTGAAACTTGGGAAAGGGGGAAAGTGGCTGGGGCCACTTTCTCAATTTCCTACTATACTCCGAAGTCGCCTTGAGTCTCTTCCTCACCACTCAAACACCTCACCTTCCTCAACTGCTGGTAGTGGTGTAAACTAACAGTGGGAATCCCGGTGCTACCAGGCAGCATGGAATGTGGGCGTGGCCACCAATCTTGAATCCCATTGGTCAGAAAGAACCATGAAAGAAAGGGGGTGTGGCCGGAATCCTGTGATGCAATCAGCATGGGCAGAGTCAAGAAGTTAGCATATCCCCAGCCCTTTTCCCAGGGAAGAATGTCAATTCAGTTGGAGACAAGAGGGTTGAGTAGCTTTAACCGGATGTCTGCACAGATTATTGTGTATATCTCTTCGTTGCCATTCTTGAACCTTGAACTCAGGATCTGGGCACAGTCTGTGAGCTACTTTTTCTCAAGGCTGGACCTCGAAACTGGAGCCACAGCACTTCTGGCTTTGTTGTCACTGAAGTTGGAAAGGGGTCTCAAGGACTTTCCTTCCCAGGGTGACTTCAACCATGATCCTCCAATCACAGCCTTGTAAGTATCAAGGAGGACTGCTGATAGTCACTGGTGCCTGCTTAGTCATTGGTCTTGCTGATGTTCTTGGACAAACAGGTGAGTTCCCTATCCTTGGGTTTAAGTGGTGGGAGCTGTAGCCCAAAGTTCAAATCTTGGTCCTGCCACCAGCAAATGGCAGGAGATCCCAAAAACTTACTCCTATCCATATGATTACCAACGGAATGTGATGTGTGTCATGATTGAATGAGCAGTTCTTGAATGATTCCAGTATAAAATTATATACAATTATATTATAGGACACTGATCGATGTTAGTTAATATTTTATTGAGCATTTAAACAACCACATTAATAAAATGGAGGCATAATGAAATAACTAAGAATTGGGTCTCACATACTATAAAGGTGGCATTTTTCTGCCAGGACTGGTTTTGGAACTCATGGTCTTGGTAACTCTGATGCACTATGTGGGAAGGGAAAGCTGGTTTCCTTGAAGTCAAGAAATTCAAGTCTGTTCCTTAGGCCTGAAATAGATCCCCACCACTAGAAAACATCCTATTCATGTACAATTTACATATATGATTTATATTTATACACATATGTTGACTAAATTTCATTCAGTGCACTTATTTAATTTTTTGTTTTATTCATGCATTGTACATTTATTTTATTGACTATTATGTCACATAAAACATTGATTACATGGGCCTAGGAAGATAGCTTAGTGGTAGAATGCTTGCCTTGCATGCATGAGGCCCTGGGTTTGATTCCTCATAAGCAAAATGAAAAAAGGCAGAAGTGGCGCTCTAGCTCAAGTGGTAGAGTGCTAGCCTTGAGCTGAAGAGCTGAGGGACAGCGCCCAGGCCCAGAGTTCAGGCCCCACGACCAGATCCCCCCCCCCAAAAAAGCATTTATTACATTAATTACATAGGATATATGACTGCATATGTATTCAACTTCATACCTGACACCCAGGACTTTCACAGAAAGGGAAAACATATGTCACCATCAGCTTCTTACTCCACAATTCAGTTTTTGGCAGTGCTGGCATCTGAACTCATGGCCTACAAGCCTACAAGGCCCAATTCATGAATGGGTGAGGGTCAGCACTCCATCCTGGGGCAAATTGAGCTGACAGGCTGTTCCCAGGACCTGATATCAAGCCCCAGGGGTTAACAAAATAATAACATTGATATGCAGATGGCAGTAAGTTAATATATATTTTTTATCGAGTGTAAGAGATACCTATACATTATTCAGTTATATAGATTGCATTCCTACCAATTCCTGGGTTTTAATTATGCATCCATGTAATCAATATTATTGTTTTCATCCTTAATGAAATCAGTGTCCTGAAATTATTGTGTTCCTGTAAGTAATAATATTCTTTTAATGCTTCATAAATATTAAATAAAGTCTATCAGCCTCCTGAAATGATGCTGTCTAATTTTATAGGAGCATCATTCACGATCAACTCATTCAACCGTGACATTTAAAGCATTCCATTGTTATTCCTGTGGATGGGGGACCATTTTCTTAGTATCTCTTGCCATTGGTTGGAGTCAGGACAGGGACTCGAAATCAGGGACAATGTTGCCACATGGGCCTAAGGCCTCCCCGATAGTCTGGCAGCCTTCAGCAATGCAAGATGAAGTACCCTTTGCAACAATGGCATTCAGATCCATGAGGGTCACCGTGCAAAGGAAGAAAACATAAGAAGGCCACATATTTTCTGTGCATTGCTTTCCTTGCAAGGTCTAGGGGTCTAGGATCCCAGGAGCAGCTACAGGTCTAGTGGCTGCACCCCAGCCTAGGGTGATCGAAGCTGAGGCAGAGTTGCTACAACCTGAGTTCAAGCCCCATATTGAGAAAAGTAAAATTAAAAAAAATGCTCCCTGGCTTCCAATTCATGCCGTGTACCCTTCTAGGTTTTGGATTTGAACTCAGGATGTAGGTAAATCTGCAGCAATGTGAATGAAGGGGAAGATCACCGTACTTGAAGGTAAGAAAGTCAGGCCTGTTCACTAGTCCTGAATTCAAGCCCAAATCTTGGAAAACATACTAATTATATACATTTTAAAGATAGGATTTATACTTACCTATAGATATTCAGTCCATACATGTTTGGTGTGGTTGTTCCTTAAATTTTTTGTTTTATTCATTTATTTACCTTTGATTGTACTATGATGAAACCCATTCTGTTTATTTCATTGATGACATCCTATCACAGAGCATCTAGATTTGTAGAAATGTTCTCCACCATGCCAAGATTCTCAGGGTCACCCAGGATATTCAGAGAAAAGGAAAACAAGTTTCACACTTGGCTTCTTACTCCACGATCCACTTGTTGGTAGTGTTGGGATCTGAACTCAGGGCCTAGTAGGACCAATTGTCCAATAAATCAAGGTTAACACATCAACTTGTGAGAAACTAAGGAGCTAAGCCAGTCCCAAGATCTGACATTGATCCCGAAGGTGGTCCACTATAGTCATAAATTCATAATTTAAACATACAATCTATATTGACGTACATGTGTCAACAGCATATTGTGTTTAGTGAACTTCTTCTCCTTATTTTGTATCTACATCATGGAAGTATTTTGTATTTTACTAAGTACGGTGACAGGTATAACTGTGCTGACATGGATGACAAAAGGTTCCCATGGTTATAGTCTATGAATTCCCCTTCCTAGTTGATACTCAGGACTTTCACAGGAGAAGCAAAGTTGTGCAACAACTGGCTTCTGACATCAGCATGGATCTTTCGTCAGTGCTAGGATTTGAACTCAGGTGTGGGTAGCTCTGTTGCACTGTGGGGAAAGGGAAAGCTCTCCATCCTTGAAGTCTAGAATGTCAGACCTGGTCCAGGGCCTGATTTGAAGCCCAGCACAGGAGAAAATAGCAAGCCCACCTTTTTTAAACATAGGATCTCTCTTTACCTACAGGAGTGGTATGCATCTTGCATTCAGTGTAGTTATTCTTTTTATTTTGTGTCTTATTCATTGATGCATTGTGCATTTTATTGAGTGTGGTGACAGATATAACTGTGCTGACATGGATGACAACCTATTCCCATGGCTATAGAGTTGCCTATACAGCATTCTCCATCATCAATGACACCCAGGACATGCACAGAACACGAAAACATGTGCAACCCTAGGCTTCATCAGAATGAATCTTTTGGCAGTGCTGGAATTTGAACTCAAGGCCTAGCAGGCCCAATTGGTGAATGGGTCATGGTAAGCACAACAGCCTGTGAGCCTCTAAGGTGCTCGGCCATTCCCAGGACCTGAGATTGATACCTGGTGAGGGCCAATATAGTCATAAATTCATAATTAAACAGAGGATCTATATTTCCAAACATGGGTGGGCAGCATCTTGCTTTTGGTGTAGTCATTCTCTTTATTTTGTGTCTTATTAATTGATGTATTGTGTATGTTCTTAAGTATAGATTGACAGATATAACTGTGGTGAACTGGATGACAACCTATTCCCATGAGTATAGAGTTGCCTATACCTTCTCCATCTAGCAGAGACCCAGAATTTGGGCAGCACAGGAAAACAGGTGCAACAACTGTCTTCTCACATCAGGGTGAATTTTTGGCAGTGCTGGGACTCGAACTCGGGGCTTAAGAGGCCCAACTGCATAGTGGGTCCACGTGATCACACAGACTGTGAGCCAGTAAGGAGCTGGGTTGTTCCCAGGAACTACTATCGAGCCCTAGGGAGGCCAAAATAGTCCTCAATGCATCATTGAAACATGGGATGTATATTCACATCAGTGTGTGGACTGCATCATGCATTGAGTGTACTTATTGTCTTTATTTTGTATGCTATTCATGAATGTATTGTGTATTTTCTTGAATATATGATGACAGGTATAACTGGGCTGACATGGATAACAACTTATTCCCATGACCACAGGGTGCCCCATGCATTCGTCATCCTAGCTGGGACCCAGTACTTGCACAGAAAATGAAACAGGTACAACAATTGGCTTCTGGCATCAAGATGAATATTTTGGCAGGGCTGGGATCTGAACTCAGGCCTAGCAGGCACCATTGGTAAATGGTTCCACATGAGCACACCAGCCTGTTAGCAACGAAGGAGCTAGGCCTTCCCAGTACCTGAGTTTGAGCCCCCGTGGGGGTAGAATGGCAAGCACAATAGTGACCCATTCATAAGCTGAAGGTAGTATGCAAATAAGTATATATTTGTATAGAGTAGGATTGATGGTGACCTGTGATGGAATCCAATCTGTGTCACTACTGATTCTTGGATCTTTCCTGATGCCTCCATTTCATGACTGTGATTATTATTGTCACGCTTCATCAACTCTCCTTTACAAATAATCTATACCCCATGAGTCTTGCCTATCATTTCCTACTTGCATCATGCACGAAGTACTCATTCAAGGATGAGATCGATCGCATTCCATGACTCTTCCTAAGTCCAGAAATGAGTATATCAGGATCTCCCGCCATTCCCTCTTCATAGGGGGGCTGAATTCAAGCCTCATGCCTGTAAAACATACTCATTATATACATTTTAACGATGGGATTTATACTTCCATACAGATGTTCAGTCCATATTGTGTTTGGTGTGGTTATTCATTTTATTTCTTGTTTTATTCATATATTTACCATTTATTTTATTGACTCTGATGACACCTATACCATTTATTACATTGCTTACATCCTATCACATAGAATCTAGATTTTAGATGTGTTCTCCATCATGTCTGGCAGTGTGAGGATCTGAACTCGGTGTCTAGCAGGCCCAATTCATGAATGGGTGAGTTTCAGCATGGCAGCGTCTAGAAAATGAAGCTGTCAGGTGTTTGCCCAGCACTGAGATCAACCCCTACGTTTGGCCAAAACAGCAAAACATGGATAGGCAGACGGTGGTATACAAATAAATATATATTGGTAAAGAGTGCCAGAGCCGTCAATCTATGATTGAATGACAACTACTACGTTGCTACCAATTCTTAGATATTTATTATCCCACCATTGAAGGAATATTATTCTTTTCATGCTTAATAACATTAAGACCAATCAGCATTCTAGGATTATTGCGTCCAATTTTAGACAAGACCGATGCATGAACTACTCATTTAATCAGTATTCTTATGCATAGGAATGAGTCTCTTGTGATCTCCTGCCATTGGTATCAGGACTGGGATTTAAACCCAGGGGATATGGTGACAGGTTGGCCTATGGCTTCACTGATAGCCCACCAGCCATCAGCAAGTGCAGGTCAGGTCCACCTTGCAGCCATGTCATTCAGACCCAGGATGGTTACCGTCCAAAGAAAAAATCATAAAACTCCAGCCCTCTACAGCTTGCCACTTTTTGTGCTTTCCAGGTATTTTATTCTACCTGCAAGAACTCTGGGCCTAGGACCTCAGGGTTGGCTATGGGAGATCCGAGCTGAGGCAGAGTTTAAACGAACTGAGTTCAAGCCCCATAGTTGTAAAAAAAAAAAAAAAAAAAGAAGAAGAAGAAAGAAAAAACATTATTTAAGTAAATTAAAAAAAATAAAGCTCCCTGGTTTGGAATTTCTGCCAGTTTTCTTTCCTAGCCTGGGATTTGAACTCAAGGTCTTGGTAAACTTGTAGCAATGTGAGGGAAAAGTTGCCACAGCTTGAGTTCAAACCCAGTGCCAACCAAAAATGAAAAACTAAGTCACTGAACTCGGCAGGGTGATGTAGTTGTGGAGATGGGAGGCAAGGGATGGTAAGAGGAAAACAAAGGAGGAGTCAACAATGCTCAATTGGAAACGTACTCATTACCTTGCTCCTGTAACTGTAACCCCTCTGTAAAACATTTTTACAATAAAAAAGTACAAAAAAGAGAAACAATATAGTTCTCAGAGAAGCACTTTAGATGTAAGGAAAGTATGTCTGAATAGCTGTACAAAATTCTACACTGCTTTTTTTTAATGTTCAGTATGGAACTGAGTAAACATGATTGCTTCCATTTAAAAAAAGTAAGTTACTGTCGAAACTGGGGCCAGTATTTCTGCCATTGCTAGGATTTGAGCTCACCATCCAGGTAACTCTTAAACCATGGGTGAAGGCGAAGCTCACTGTCTTTGAGGAAAAGAAATTCAGGGCCTGAATGAAGGCCCTGCAATTGAAAAACTATCTCTATACAAGTGTAATATATGATATACACTTATGTATGTTAATTTCATATTATGATTGTATTATTGATTTTGTATTTTCTTTTTTAATTTTTCTTATTTTTATTTTGCTTTATTTTTATTTTTAATTGATTGATTATTGTATTTAGCATATTATACACATAATATTTATTACATTTTGCACACCTATAATAAAATTCTATGCAACAATTTAGGACATTGACTCATGTTTCATTAATATTTTATTAAGTGTTGAAACATAATACATAAGTAAATGGATGCATTTGTCACAGTCTTCACATGTTTAGAGTCTCTTCCAAGTATGAGCTTTGTCCAATCTTTGGACTCTTCCTATTGGATGATTTATAGTCAGAAACCTTTTCCTGAGGATAGGCAAGTGAGGGATAAAATTGAAAGGATGGAGCTAAAAATGTGGCTTAGTGGTAAAGAGCTCACATAGCATGCATGAATGCCAGGGTTTGAATCCTCAGTGCCACCTACTCAGAAAAAGGTAGAAACTGTGGAGTGGCTCAAGTGGCTAGCCTTGAGAAAAAGGAGCTCAGAGACAGTACCTAGGCCCTAAGATCAAGCCCCAGGACTGTCAAATACAATAGACCAGATGCAGTGTCTCACATATGGAATTCTAGCTTCTCAGGAGGCTGAGAGCTGAGGACCACAGTTCAAAGACAGCTTAGCCAAGGAAAGCCTGTTAGACTCTTATCTCCAGTGAACCACCCAAAGACCCCATGTGGTGCTGTTACTCAAGTGGTAGAGTGTTTGTCTTGACCTGAGGGGCTAAGGGACAGTGCCCAGGCTTGAGTTCAAGACACACTATTGGGAAAAAAGTGAAAAAAAAAGTGAGGGTTAATCCAGGTACTTTTCCTATTTGCTAACTATGAGATCATTCTTTGGAAAATGAACACTGATGTATACCAGAATTGGAGTCAGAGCTTAAGGTTCAAGTGTAACACATTCATATGCCCAGCCTCTCAGACACTAGCATTGTAATCTTGTGTCCTACAGGGTTCTGAAAGGTCCAATGTTGAAAGGCTTAATATGCTTCCCAAGCCCATTGTGATAGCAGTTGACTTGTACTGTCAAGGTCATTACAGCTCTGAGCCTAGCAGAGCACCAGTAGTTCAGGCCTGTCACCCTAGCTCAGGAGACTGAGGTTTGAGGATCACAAGGTGAAGCCAGACAAGGCAGGAAAGTCTATGAGACTCTGACTTCCACTTCTGAAAGGTCAGATGTTCAAGAGCTTCCTGTGTTTCCCTTGGTGATGAGAGGTACTTGAACTCTAAATGTTCTTAGAATTCTTGAGCTATAGAAGCAAGAAAGAAACATTGACCCATCTTGGGTTCACATGAAGTTCTCAGGCTCCAAACCCTAGCCCCATTAGCAGAAAGAACTCCAGTGTAACACTGTAATTGAAGGACAGAAAATATTTTCAAATGCCAGGCTAGGTGCAGAGACCAGGCCTACAGGATTCGGAGGCAGAATGTACACATTCAACAGATAAGTGAGCAGCAAAACCACTTCATATATTCCAGGCAATGCAAGCAATGGGAGGAAACCTAAAACATTTGTTAGAGTTACACCAAGGTCAGGCTTTTCTCAGCCTCTTCAAACAATGACTAATTAACATTCTTCCCACAAGTGAAGGGAGAATCAGGCTATCTTAGGTTACCAATAGAGCCAGTTTAGTCGGGGAGAGGGGAGGAACAGAGTAGAAAAACGCTGCTCTCTGGTCTTAGGGAGTGGGTTTTTGATTTTCCATCTGTCAGATTTGAAGGCCCTTCTTCTACCTCTGCCAGTCCTTTCTACTTCCTTCATTCTCCACATAATTAATTCAAATCCCCAGACCAACTAGAGTCAGGGTTGTTTCTCTTCTTTCTCCAAGCATCTGAGTTAGAACCTGGCTCTGCCCAATTGGCTCTGGTGCCCTTGGTTGCCTGAGAAGTGGGAAAGCGACAGTCTTCTTGCTCTCTGGTTGTGTGAAGGCAATGCTGGTGTCCGGGCACACTGCAGAAGGCCTAATGACTGGAAATTGTTCCCTTCTTTCCTCCTGAAATCCAAGACCAGATTCATCTATCATCTTCCTATCTATCTATCTATCTATCTATCTATCTATCTATCTATCTATCTATCTATCTATCTATCTATCTTTCTTTCTTTCTTTCTTTCTTTCTTTCTTTCTTTCTTTCTTTCTTTCTTTCTTTCTTTCTTTCTTTCTTTCTTTCTTTCTTTCTTTCTTTCTTTCTTTCTTTCTTTCTTTCTTTCTTTCTTTCTTTCTTTCTATCCTGTCTGTTTATCTATCTATCTACCTACCTACCATTCTACCTAGATATCTCTTGCCAGTTCTTGGGTTGAACTCAAGGCCTGGGCACTGTCTATAACACTCTACTTGAGCACTCTACTTGAGCCACAGCCCCAATTGTGGCTTATTCTGTGTATGTGCTACTGAGGAATCATACCCAGGGCTTCTTGCATGCTAGACAATCACTCTCTCAGTAATCCACATTCCCAGCTCCCTCATCTTTTCCTTAATGGTAGTTTTTTTAGGAAAGTATGTTGCCATTTTACCTCCCCAAGTTTAAGTTTCTGAATACTGGATACTTCTATGAAACCTGGTCTTTTTTCCCCTGCCTAGTTTGTTATGGTTCCTGCATTGGCCTCATAACAAAATGTAAATAAAGGCTCCTGAGAGTGTCAGTGTATCATATAAGGACACAGGCCTGGAACCCTGGAAGAGAAAAGCCATGGGCCTGAAATGAAGAGAATGATGCAGTATATGAAAGGAGCATATCTGAAATATAAATCAGTAAATAAAAGGAGAAGCACTGCAAAGGTCTATTTGCATTCAGGGAGGTAATATACAGACATAAGTAGGTAGGGCACTGATAAATAAAATTGGCCTTCTCTTTTTGAAATTTTTTTGTGGACATCCCAGGGCTTAACCTCAGGGCCCAATGCATTCCTCCGCTTTTTTTCCCAAAGCTGAGGCTTTACCACCACCACAGCTCCACTTTCAGCCATCTGGTCATTAATTCGACATAAGCGCCTCCCAGGCTTTCCTGCCTGGTCTGGCCTGTGTCTCTTTCTTGACTTTCTCTCTCAAAGCTGGAACTCTGCCCTCTGGACCACTGTTCCACTTCTGATGATCTGGTGGTTTATTGGAGACAAGAGTTTCACAGAATTCTTGCTCAGGGTGAATTTGAACAGCGATCTCCCAAACAGGATTTAAGCGGCTTTCCTCAGGGATACACCAAGGAGTCCCTCCACACAAACCCTTAGTCTAAGTCTCGAGAGGCACTAGAGAAAAAGAGATACATGAAGATGCTTCTAGTGGGTTCTAGATACTTAAGGTTGTAGACACATAACACTCATAATTACTAGATCATTTTATAGACAAAAGGAGTAATGCAGACAGTATGAGGATCGCTCCAGCTTTTGGTCTTCTCATCTTGAGACAGCAAGTTCACTGCAGCTCAATGCTAAGTGACAGAATAGTCATGTCCTGTGGACATTTGCTCCCAAATCCTGTGACACTCATTTCTCACTTTTGGCTTCAAACATGTGACCCAGAGGAGAAGATGCGGAGGAAATCCTTCTCAGGTAAAGCAGTTCTAAAGAACATTGGGTAGTTAATTTATAAATTCAAACCATTGCAATGACCCTGCTAAGAAGTCAGATTGCCCAGATTAAAAATGAAGAAGAAAAGAAAGAAGGTGCCAGTGGCTTCTCACTCTAATCCCAGCTCCTCAGAGGGTGATATGTAGAGAATCTGAATTTTATTCCAGCCAGATTAGGAAAGTCCATGACACTTATTTCTAAGACATCACAGAAAAACCCAGAAGGGGGGTTGTGACTCAAGCTTAATGCACTACCCTTGCGCAAAATGAGCTCAGTGACAAGTTCTAGGCTCATAGTTCCACCCCAAGACCTGCCCCCTCAAAAAGAGCCTGTACTTCCATGTCTTTGGGTATGTATGGATGTATTCCTATAGGTGAAGTTTCAGAGTAGCTATGATGAATGGCACCAAACTAGGTAATGTGTATTCAATAAAATGATTTCACAACAGAGACTGTTTTCATGATAGTGCATGTTCCGGGGCTCCCCTCACTGTTCCCAGTGTAACCTGAGGGTTTCTCTGCATCCCAGGCCTGCTGGAAGAAGTCTCTCTCATTGTCTGGACAGGAAGACAAAAGGCCTCAGTCCTGTACAACTGTGTAGCAAACAACTCCGTCTGGGTCAGATAGTGAGGATGAGTGTGGGTGGGCTCTGAAGTTCAGGAGAAAAAGGTCTCTTTGTACCCCAAACTATCTATTTCCCCAGTGCTCTGGTTTGACAGGAAGCCTTCATATGTGCCACCTTCTGTGACAGGCCACGTCCTGTGCACTTATCCTGGTTTTGTGAGACTATACTCGTGTTCAGATACAGTGCTCAATATAATTCAAGAGTCCTTCTGGCGGACAAATAGGGCATTGAACCTAATGAAATGTTTCATTGCCTGTGATGATGGGCCTATGATGCCTCTCCTAGGTTTCAGGAAGTTTGGGAAATCCAAACACATATCTGGTATCACAAAGATTCCTGTCATCTAGGGCTGGTGAACCTCATCAGGTTTTGAAACATTTGACCTCTCCTAGTTGGGCCCTGAGTGGCTAGGTTTTGGGGTTGAACACAGGGCCTGGGTGCTGACCATGAGCTCAGTGCTGAAGCCCGGTGCTTTACCATTTTGTGTCACAGCATCACTTCTTGTCTGTGTATGTGTGAGTGTGTGTGTGTGTGCGCACACGTGGGAGAGGGCGCATAGGCAAATACACGATTCTTGGACGTTGAACTCAGGACCTGAGCACTGTACCTATTTTCTCTTGTATAAGTATAGCCCTCTCCTACTTGAGCCACAGAGCCACTTCAGGCTTTTTTTAGGGTTGAGGTCCTGAGAAATCAAACGCAGGGTTTCATATATGCAAAGCCCTATACCCCTAAGGCACATTCCCAGCCCCCTACTTCAGGTTTGTATGTTTGTTTCTGTCTTTTTTTATGGTTGTAGAAGATGATGTCTGGGCCTGGGTGCTGTCCTTGAGCTCTTCAGCTCAAATCTTGTGCTCTACCACTTGAGCCAAACGGCACTTCAGCTTTTCTGGTGGTCCATTGGAGCTAAGTGTCTCAAGGACTTTCCTGCCCATGCTGGCTTTGAACCATGATCCTCAGATCTCATCCTCCTGAATAGCTTGGATGACAGACATGAGTGACAAGCACCTAGCTTCCACTTCAGGTTTCTTAGTGATGAATTGGAGATAATAGGCTCATAAGACCTTTTGTTTCTGGGAGAGTTTGGAACCCAGGTCCTCAGATCTCAGCTTCCTGAGAAAGCAGGATGAGAGACCTCAGCTATAGACCCCTAGGGCTGTTGCCTCTCCATGTAATTAATATTATTGTTTTCATCCTTAATAAATTATTAATTAAATCAACCACTGTTCTGAAAATATTACGTCCATGTAATTAATACTATTATTTGAATATGTCAAAAATATTCATTAAAATCCATTGGCCTCCTAAAATCACTCTATTTATATAGTAGTATTCAGAAACAACTTATTCAACATTCCCATTCATAAACTTCCATCGGTATTCCTATGAATAGGAAGGAGACACTTAGGATCTCCCGCCTTTGGTAGAGGTCACGACCGGGATTCAAACACAGGGTCTATGTTGCCATGTTGGCCTATGGCTTCCTTGGGAGCCCGCCAGCCTTCAGCAATGCCAGGTTACCAACATTTTTCAACAATGTCATTCAGACAGGATGGTCACCTTGCAAAGAAAAAAAATGTAAAACCGGCAGCCATCTGTATGCTGCCAGTTTGTTTGTGTGTGTGTGTGTGTGTGTGTGTGTCGCATTATTTTTTTTTTCTTGTCAGACTTTGTGGCCCAGGAACCTAGGTTCGGCTGTGGGTCCAGTGGCTACACCCCAGCCTAGAGTGATCAAAGCTGAGGCAGACTTGCCACAACATGAGTTCAAGCCCTGTGCTTGACAAAACAAAAATACATACATACATACATACACAAACACATACATACATACATACATACACTAAAATATTTTAAAAATTATCAGGCTCCTTGGCTTGGAATTCACACCATTTCCTCTGCCAAGCCTGGGAATTGAACTCAGGGTCTGGGTAAATCTTCAGCACAGTGGGGGATGGGGAAGATCACCCTTCTGGAAGACATGAAATTCAGGCCTGTTCCTAGAGCCTGAATTCAAGTCCTAGCACTCGAAAAATTAATATTCGTATATATTTTAAATACATGATTTATATTTACTTACACATGTTTATTGCATATTGCGATTAGTGTATTCATGTTATTTTGTGTTTTATTTATTTCTATTGTACTTTAGTGAGTATGACTACACTTATAATATTTTTTGCATCCTATTACATAAGACATAGATGTGCCTATGTATTTACATCATTCCTGAGTCCCAGAAATTTCACCGATAAGGAAATCAAGTGGGACAATTGGCTTTCCACCAGGATTTAAGTTTTTGGCAGTTTTGTGACTTACACTCAGGGCCTAGCAGGCCCACTTCATTAATGGGTAAATGTTAGCACACCAGTCTGATGCAAGAGAAGTTGGCGGGCAAATATGAGGACCTGAGATCAAGCCCTAGAAATAGCCAATATAAAAACAGATAGATGATTAGATTGCAGTGTGTGTGTGTGTGTTTGTGTGTGTGTGTGTGTATTTACAAATGTGTATGCATCTATAAATGTATACAGAGAGAGACAGATAGACATTTATGTAGACTCTAGTGTATAACCCTATATAAAGGGTGATGTCTATATCTTATTTCTATATATTATATTACTACCAATTATTTAGTATAAAATTATGCCTCCATTAATCAATTATAGAAGACTTATAAAGTATTAATCAATGACCTATATTTATTGAATACAATCTTAAACTGGAATGACTAGCTAATTAGTAATTCAGTTAGTACATTTCAAACATTCTATTAGTGTTCCTATAGATAGGATTAAGTTTCCTAGGATCTTCAGCCATGTGTAGGTGGCAATCCCAGGATTGAATTCCCTGGATTGAACTCAGTGCCTAGGTGTCTAGGTTGGGCTCAGGCTTCACAGAGAGCCCTCAGCCTTCATCCATGCAAGCTCACGTACAATTTTCAAGCTGAGTCATTGAGACCCAGGAGGGTCACAGTTCTAAGGAAACAAAGATAAAACTGTTGTGTAAAACTTCCTGATTTTTCCCCCTCCATTTTTGTTGGTTTGTTGTATTTTTGCTAGCGCTGGGAGTTGAACTCGGGTCTTAGGATCCCTGGATTATCTGTGGGTGTAAAAGCTGCACCCCAGCCTCGGGTAATCATGGTTTAAGACACAATAAAATGTTTCCTTGAGCAAAAGGAGCTCAGTGAAAATGTCTAGGCTCACAGTTCAAGTCTCAGGACATGCCACAAAAAAAGAGCCAGTAACTCCATGTGTCTGTGTATGTATGCATGTATTTGTATCAGTGAACATCCGAGTCTCTACGATGAAAGGCACCCAGCTAGAAATTTGCTTTGAATAGAATGATTTCATAGCACAGCGAGTGCTTTCAAGAAAGTGCATATTCTGGGGCTCCCCTTACTGTTCCCAGTGTAGCCTGAGGGGTTCTCCATACCCCAGCTGCTGGAGGAAGTCTGCCTCATTGTTGGAACAGGCAGACAAAAAGCCTCACTCCTGTATTGCTGTGTAACAAACAATACACCCCGGCCAATTATTGAGGATGTGTGCGGGCAGGCTCTGAAGGTCAGGAGAAAAAGGCCTCTTTGTACTACAAGCTATCTCTCTCCATTGCTCTGTTTTTTTTTTGTTTTTGTTTTTGTTTTTTGATCGGTCATGGGGCTTGAACTCTGGGCTTGGGCGCTGTCCCTGCACTCTTCAGCTCAAGGCGAACACTCTACCACTTGAGCTACAGAGCCACTTCCGGTTTTCTAGTGGTTTATTGGAGATAGGAGTCTGACAGCCTTTCCTGCCCAAACTGGCTTTGAGCCGTGATCCTCATATCTCAGCCTCCTGAATAGCTAGGATTAGAAGCATGAGCCACCAGCACCCAGCCCAGTGCTCTGTTTTGACAGGAAGCCTTCATTTGTGCAACCTCCCATGGCAGGCCAAGTTCCTGCACTCATCGTGTCATTGTAAGATTGTGTTTCAGTGTTGAACCAAACTGCTAACATTAATTCAAGAGTCCTTCTGGCAGATAATTAGGGAGCTGAACCTAATGAAATGATTTATTATTGCCAATGGTGCCTCCGTGTGTGTGTGTGTGTGTGTGTGTGTGTGTGTGTGTTTGTGTGTGTGTGCATACACTATTACTGGTGCTTTAACACAGGACCTAACCACTGTACCTGAGTTTCTCCTGTACAAGGACAGCACTCTACCACTTGAGTAACAGCAACGTCAGCCTTTTTTTCTAGGGATGTGGATCAAACCCAGGGTTTCACACATGTAAAGCAGTCTACCCCTAAGAAACAATCCCAGCTCTCCATTTCAGGTTTCTTTCTTTTCTTATAAGTTGGAGGAGTTCAAATCTGGGCCTGGGTGTTGTCTCTGAGCTCTTCAGCTCAAGTCTAGTACACTGCAACTTAAGTTACAGCACCCATTTAGGCTTTCTGATGGTTTATTGTATATAACCATCTCCAGGAATTTCCTGCCCAGGCTGGCTTTTGTCCGTGATCAGGGATAATTTTTTTAACTCCATAATTTAGTGACTTTAATTTCGAGAGCAGAAATTAACAAATTTTTGAAAATTTCATTAGAATATTTTAAAATCACTTTCAAAAGTATTTTTAAAAGGTATTTTAAAAGTCCTTGGATAGAGATGTGCTCATTTCCAGATACAAACATCTCTCTGGCATCATTACATCAAGACTAAAGGAACATCACAACCACTCAACTACCAAGGGGAAAAGGTACCAAGATCCTCAGCTTCCTGAGCAGGCAGGATGATAGATTTCAGCTAAAGAGACCTAAGCTGTGACACTTTGCTGCAAAGGGGTCCTTGGCTCCACATTTTAGAACGTTAGCCATGAACCCACGAAGAATGTCAACACCTAGGCTCTGAGTTCAAGGTTTATGATATAGAAAACTAAACCAAAACAATTGTCTACAGGAGACAAGTCACTAGAGCTCAGTATATACATAAATTTGGCCCTGCCTTGGAGACATATCTGAGCCTCAAATTTCTCATCTGCACAATCATCTTACTTGTGTAGATCTTATAAGGACCAGATGAAAGAATACAACTCGTGAAGGACTCAGCACATAGTACCCTGTGAATGACTCAGCACACAATACCCTATGAACAACCCAGTACCCCGTGAAGGACTCAACACCCAACACCCAAGGAAGGACTCATCACATAGCTGTATCCCACAAACTGTCATTAGAATTAAGGTGCTTATCACCATTCTTTCAGATACAGGTCACAAACTGCACAAGTACACATCTAACAGTTTAGAGGGGTGTTTTTTTGTGGGGAGGGCCATCAGCCTAGGAGATTTCGCTCATAGGTTGGAGGTACTGTCCTAAGACCTTTTCCTCAAGGCTAGAGCTCTACCACTTGGAGGCACAGCTCAGAGTCTAGCAGATTTCCTGGTAGGGCTGAGTTTTCAACCCACCAGCGTCTGATCTCACCCTCTGAGCAGCTAGGTGTGAGCCAGTAGTGTCTGGTTCCATGATGCTGGGTTGCAGCTGTTGACCTCTGGCTAAGTCAATTTAGGTGGCAGCCATCCGCTTCAGACTACCAGCTTGATCTGTGAGGAGGTATTTGAAATCCTGGCCTTCTGTTCTTGCAGTTAGAACATTCTAACATGTTTCTGGTGCCAGTCCTGGGTCTTGAGTAAGGGCCTAGACACAATCCCTAAGCTTTCATGCTCAAATCCAGTGCCCAACTGGTTGAGTAACAGCACTACTTCTGGCATTTTTTGTGCATGTGATAGTGTGGAATCGAACCCAGGGCGTCATACATACTAGGTGAGCACTCTACTACTGAGCCCCAGGAATGACAAGTGTAGAAATATATATGTAGATTGTTACATACATATATATGTATATATGTATGTATGTATATATGTATGTATGTATGTATGTATAAAACAAAACAGAGATGTCTGTATATTATTTAATTATATATACGATATTACTACCAATTATTGATAAATTATCCCTTAGTTTATTTAAGTATTATGGTTGAATACATAACAAAGTATTAATTGTAAATTAGTCAATGTACTATAATCATTGTGTATAATTTTATAATGTAATCATACACTACTAATGTAATTGTTACTTTACAACATTCCATTCATATGGATGTATATCAGAATGTGTTTCTTATCCTGCCGTGATAGGTGGCAGTCCTGGGATTCACACGCCGAGCCTAGGTTGCTGGTTTTGGCTATGACTTCCCTGATAGCCCACCAAAGTTCAACAGTGAAAGGTCATGTACACTTTATGGTCTCTGATATTTAGACCCAGGATGGTTGTAAAGGAAAAAACAATGTAAAACCGCCTTCTGGAACTTCCCAGTTTTAATCTTCTCCTTTTTTTTCACGGCACTATTTTTTTCTTTCTTTTTTGTCGGTTTGTGGCCAGAACTCTGGGTCTGGGTGCTGTCCCCCAACTCTTCAGCTCAAGGCTATCGTTCTATCACTTGAGCCATAACACTACTTCCTGCTTTTTTCTGCTTATGTGGTGCTGAGGAATCGAACCCAGTGTCTTATGCATGAAAGGCAAGCAATCTATACCTGAGCCACCTTCTCAGCACTTCTCCAGTTTTTTTATTTTGCCAGTCCCAAGATTTGAACTCGGGTCCTGGGATCTCAGGATGGGCTGTGGGTCCAGAGGCTGCACCCCAGCCTAGGATGATCGAAGCTGAGGCAGAGTTGCCACGAGCTGAGTTCAATCCCTAATCCTGGCCAAAAGAAATTAAGGCCGTTGCTTGGAATTTTCATCATTTTTCTGGCAGGCCTGGGATTTGAATTCAGGGTCTAGGTAACTCAGTGGCACTGTGGGGCAGAGGCAGCTCACCGTCATTGAAGACAAGAATTTCAGCCCAGTTTCCAGGGCCCAAATTCAAGCTCCAGCAGTGATAAAAATAATATTCATATATGAGATCTATTTACATACATGGGGTTATGCCATGTGACATTTATTACCCTTATGTTTTATTTTAGTTTATTACATATATACCATTTATTATATTTATCACATATTATCACATGGTTATATTTGCATGTGGATTATACATCATACTAAGACCCAGGACTTTCACAGAGAAGGAAAAAATATGTGTCAAATTGGCTTCTGACTCCACATAGAAAATTTTGGCCATGCTAGGATTTGAACTCACAGCCCACAATGTCGAACTTATGAAGGGGTCAGTTGTAGAACAAAAGCCTTTGCCAAAATGAGCTACCAGCTAGTTCTGAGAACCTGGGAACAAGCCATAATTGTGACTGATATATATAGATATAGATATAGATGTACATGTAGGTATAGATATAGATGGTTAGATCAATAGATAAATAGATGTGTAGTTTGCAATATATATATAAGAGAGAGATAATGTGAGGATATTAAATTATATATATTGTGAAATATTATTAAATTATGCTTCCATTTAATGAAGCATCATGGTTGAATATTTATTAAAATATTAATATAAACGTAGTCAGTATTCTTAATTGGTATAATAATACCATGGTGCTAGAATGGAAGACATAATCCATTACTTATTTATATATCCATATGAATGGAATGTAAAGTAGTAGTAATATTGTATATATAATTAAATAATATACATGAACTAACTGCAAATTTAATTGTTATTTTTATAACATTCCATTAAGCATCCACATGAATAGGAAAGATTTTGTCCAGATCTCCCTCCATGTGTAGGTGGGAGTCCTGGCATTTGAACTCCAGGCCTGGGTAGTTTACTTTGAAATGTAAACCATTAGAATGACACTGAAGATTTCATTTTGTCACTCACAATGAAAAAAAAAGAACAAGAAGAAAAGAAAGCCAGGTGTCAGAAGTTCCTGCCTGTAATCCTAGTTCTTCAGGAGTCTGAGAGGTAGAGAATGCCAGTTTGAATTCAGCCGGGACAGGAAAGTTTACAGCACTCTTACTTCTGAGGGATCATAGGAATAAAAGATTGCCATGAATGGGGTTGTGGCTAAAGGGCAGAGGGCTACCCTTGATCAAAATGAGCTCAGAGAGAGTGCTTAGGTTCATAATACAACCCCTGGACCTGCCAAAATAAAAAACCACAAGTAACTCCATGTCTCCCCTTGTATGTACGCATGCATTTCTATCTGTGAATGTCCAGAGTCCCTATGAGGAAAGGGAACCAGCTAGGAAATTTGCTTTAAATAGAATGATTTCATAGCACAGAGAGTGTTTACAAGACAGTGCATGTTCCGGGGCTCTCCTCACTGCTCCCAGAGTAGCCTGAGGTTTTCTCCACACCCCAGGCTGCTGGAGAAAGTCTGATTCATTGTTGGAACAGGCAGACAAAAGGCCTCACTCCTGTACAGCTGTGTAACAAACAACTCCATCCAGGACAATTAGTGAGGAGGAGTGTGGGCAGGCTCTGAAGGCTAGGAAAAAAGTCCTCTTTGTACCCCAAGCTATCACTCTCCCCAGTGATTTGTTTTGACAAGAAGCCTTCATTTGTGCCACCTCCGTGGCAGGCCAACTTCTCTTTACTTATCCTGTCTTTGTTATACTTGTTCCAGTGTTGAAATAACCTACTACAATTAATTCAAGGGTCCTTCTGGCAGACAATAAGGGAGCTGAACCTAATACAATGATTCATTATTGGCAACAGTGCCTTCCTAGATTTCTGGAAGCTTGCTAAATCCAAGCATATGTCTAATATCACAATGCTTCCTGTTATTTAAGGCTGTTGAAGCTCATCAGGTTTTGAAACCTTTGACCTCTCCTAAATGGGCCCTGGGTGGCTAGGTTTTGGGGTTGAACATGGGGCCTGGGTGCTGACCATGAGCTCAGAATTTTACCATTTGGTATCACAGCTTCAATTCTGGTATCTGTGTGTGTGTGTGTGTGTGTGTGTGTGTGTGTGCGTGAGTGTGTGTGCATGTATGTGTGTGTGTGTGCTTACACTTGTCCTGGAGCTTGAACTCAGGACCTGAACACTGTACCTGAGTTTCTCCTGTGCAAGGATAGCACTCTACCACTTGAGCCACACAACTACTTCAGGCTTTTTTCTAGTGATGTTGTACTAAGGAATCAAACCCAGGTATTCATATCTGCAAAGCACTCTACCCATAAGACACAGTCCCAGCACTGCACTTCAAGATTTCCCAGAACCTGGGAACGTGACCAGCCCATTTTTCCCATCCCAGAGCTCAGATGTCTGAAACAACAAGACTCCATGAGAGCTGTGGGCAAGAAACTACTGCCAGAACACCGGCAGAAGAATTCTCCCATCAGACCTGCAACATTCAAGAAAACAAAGAACACAAAAAAAGGAAGGGCCTTCAAGACAAACACCAGTGGGGAAGGTGATTCACCAGAGGGTCCAGCCAAAGGTGATGCTGAACGCGGGCCTCCCTTGTCTTTGGACACAGTCACAGTCACCAGGGTCCAGAGTGTCAAGAGTCCCTATACCACCAAGGATCTTTAGAGGTGCTACCGACACATGGTGCCTGCCCTGGACCACAGCAAAAGAAGAAACCAGGTACGCTGTGCCAAGATCCAACCACTGAAGCTGGAAAAGACAGACCTGCAGGATCGACGGGAGAAAGAGAGGGAGAAGGTAGCCCAGGTGCACAAAACACCAAAAACAGAGCTAGAAATCCACAAGCCACCCATACAGAGGTTGGTTTCGGCAGAAAGCAATTTACAATTTGCACTTGGCTAGGGAATCAGGAGGCCAATGACAGAGAAATGGAGCAAGAAGCTCTCACCAGCCACCTGCAGTCCACAGGGTGTAACGTGTTGGAGCTGGAGATGGCAGTCACTGCTGCACAGAAGGAGACCGAAATGTTCTTCCAACAGCTGAATGATGTGACACTTCAGCTCGAGGAAAAGACCAGAAGCTTCAATGACCTGGAGCAAGTAAACATAGAGTTGCAGGAGAAGCTGGAAGCGATATGGACAAAGAAGAGCAACAGGAAAAACAGAATCTGCAAGTTTCAACAAGTGCTGGTTGGGCATGAGGTAAAGAGACTACTGGAAAATCTGAGCTGGATGGTGACCTCTGCAATTCTGGAAAGAGACACCTTGATGGAGAGCCTGAGCATTGAGAGGTCCACATGGAAGGAGGAGGCTCAGTGGCTGACCAAGCAGGTGAACCAGCTGACTGGAGAAGGAGCAAAGGGCGAGGCAGGTGCTGGCCCTAGAGAATGAGCTGGAGGAACTGAGAAGGACACTGGCAGAGCCTCGGCCCTCCACAGGACCATCTCAGGCCGATCCCCATTGCAAGCAGGAAAGTCTATATGAGACACTATTCTCCAATTAAAAACCCAAGAAGCCAGAAGTAGAGCTGTGGTTCAAGTAATAGAGGGCTAGACTTGAGCACAAAAGCTCAGGGATAGGATAACATTCAGGCCATGAATTCAAACCCCAGGACTGGCACACACACACACACACACACACACACACACACACACACACACACACACACACACACCATGATAGAGCATTTGCCAGTCAGCCTGCACAAGTTCCATTTCTAGCAACTCAATACTTAAAAAGAGGGAGAAGGGAAGGAAAGACTTGCTCCAGGAAGTGATATAACCAGGGCCAAAATTCCACAGGACTTCTAAGATGTAGATACAGTACAGAGAGCCTTAGGCAGAAGTTACAGCATGGGAAAAGGTCCTGAGGTGTGCTGTAGAGAAGGTGGTTTGGGTGGAATGAAGGTTCTGTGGCTACAGAAAAGTCTGGCAGGACGTTCAATGCTGGGTCAACGTTTGTACTTGAGTCACAGGGCAGAGGGTGGAGTCCCAGAATTAGGCCCAGGGGGAAGATCAACTTGACTTTTCACCATGGACCCCAGCCATTTCCTGTGGCTGAAAGCCTATTTTTTACACCTCCTGACCCTCAGACCTCCTTTGCATGGAGGAGTCAGGGCAAACGCAGGGAAGGACCCTTGCTTAAGAAAAGGTTCTAGCCCAATGCCAGCAGTGGCTCAACCCCTGTAAATCCTAGCTACTCAGGAAACTGAAATCGGAGATCATGGGTCAAGCCAGCTCAGGGGAGGAAGTTAGTGAAACTCTTCTTGCTGATTTACTAGCAAAAGCCAGAAGTGGAGCTGTGAGTCAAGTGGTCGAGTGCTAACGTTGAGGGAAAAAGTTAAGAGCCCAGAGCCCAGACTCTGAGTTCAAACCCCAGTACTGGCACGAAAAAATAAAGAAAAGCTTTCAGGAGCTCTTAGTACACTGTGGTGAAAGGCCAGATCAGCCGGGCACTGGTGACTTATGCCTGTCTTCCTAGCTCCTCAAGAGGCTGAGATGTGAGGATTGCGGTTCCAGGCCAGCCCGGGGAGGAAAGTCTTGGAGACTCTGACCTCCAAGGAACCTCCAGAAAATCAGAAGGGCTCTGTAGCTCAAGTGGTAAGCTGAAGAGCTGGGGGACAGCATCCAGGCTCAGAGTTCAAGCCCCATGACCAACCCTTGGCCTGCTTGGACCTCACTCTGTGGCTCTAGGCAGAGTATTTTCCAGTGGGCCCTTGAGGGTCTCCCAATGTCTAGGTGTCGTACAAGTCTTGAGAGCAGTCTGTTTGGAGGCCATTGCCTACAGAGCGGGCCACAGTACCAGAGAAGGGTCAAGTTTTGGGGCATGGAGAACATCAAAATGGCATGTCATGGGTGCAATGTGGATCTGAGCAGTAGTAAATCAACATCTCAGACCATGGTTCTGGGGCAGGAGTGGCAAGAGCTGCAACATGTCACACCAGGTAATGCCCGCTCTTGACCTAGGGTGGAACAGATCTGCTCTGGCATCAGCAATCAGGGTGAGCAAAAGTCAGCTTAGCCATGGTCACTTCCCCCAATTGAACTCTAGAGGATTATGGCAAGGGGCCGCATGTCCCCGATCTGGCCACCAGGGAGCAGGAGTCTCCCTCCATAGGGATTGTCCCTGCGAGTTGTGTTTACTCTTGCTTCCCTGGGGCCACCATCATGCTTCAAAGCCACCCTGGACAGGAAAGTCCTTGAGACTCTTACTTACAATTAACCATCAAAAAGCAAGTGGGGCTGTGGCTCAAGTGGCAGATCACTAGCCTTGAGCAAGAAAACTCAGGGATAGAACCTAGGCCCTGAGTTCACACACACACACACACACACACACACACACACACACACATTCACGCACGTACCATATGCATGCAAAATCAGAGATTTCGACACTGCTATCTTTGGATATTCTCTACCTTTTCCCCACTAAGCCTGATGGCTGTTGGCCTAGGTGTTTGATGCATCCAACACCACCTGGGATCTTTAATTTTGGGGAACAGGATGGCTAGAAGGTCAATCTTCCCCCATCCCAGCTCCTTGTTTTGGTCATGGTCTATCATGGCCCTTTTTGGCTCCTTTTACAGACTTGCCAAGATGCCTTCAAAAGGCATCACATGCTGGGCACTGGAGGCTCATACCTGTAATCTGAGATACTCAGGAAGCTGAGATCTGGAGGATCATGGTGCCAAGACAGCCTGGGCAGGAAAGTGTGTGAGACTTTTATCCTCGATGAATCATCAGAAAACAAGAAGAGTCCCTGTGCTCAAGTGATAGAGTGCCAGCCTTGAGAAAAAGAGCTCAGGGACAGCGCTCAGGGACAACAACAACAAGGAGAGGCATTGCATGTTGGCTTTGGGATTGGCATGGGCCAAATATAATTGGAATTTTCAAGCGCTCCAAGACAAAGCAGTACCTCCTTTAATACCATGCTCCTCCATCTTGTCTCAGACTCTGGCCTTGGCCCTGCTTTGGGTCAGCATGGCTTTGGCTTGATGGGAGGGCTCCAAGGAGGAAGATCCCAGAGCAATTGCCCCAGCTCCTTCCCCCTGCTCACCCTGCTGCTTTTGCCCTTTGCCATAGACCTTCTTCCTGGAATCTATGTATGAGGTCATCACCGCCACCATTTTGGTGAGTGGTGGGTCCAGCCTAACTCGGGGCAGTCAAAGGTGGAAGTCGGTCTGGGACTAAGAGCTTCTACCCTGTATGTGGGCTAAGGACAAGGCTGACCTTTATATCATACTGAGCATTGAAGTGATAGGGAGACAGTGTAAACGCCACATTGAATCAGGTAATATTGGAGTCTAGAGGACCACTTTTGTGGGGTAGGCTGTGGGGCTCAGGGGACTATTCTTGGTACTTCTCTCTCAGGACTCCCTCTCCCTCTCTCATCCCTAAATGGTAGAAGAGAAACTTCAACTAAGGGGGTCAAAGAGGGGGCAGGGAAGTATTTCTCTGTGAACCATACTTGTGCTTCATATTCATCCTAGTCTGTACTTCCTATTTATCTGAGGAATGGCCATATGGGTTTGGGAGGGGGGAGAATCATCCTAGCTGAGAATGTGGCTCAGTGGTAGAGTGGTCGCCTAGCATGCCTGACACCCTGGGTTCAATTCCACACAGAAAAAATTGGAAGGGGAGGTGGAGCTCAATGGGTAGAGTGCCAGCCTTGATAAAAAAGAGCTCAGGGAGAGTAGCCAGGAATTGAGTTCAAGCCCCAGGACTGGAAGAACAAATCTTTGTTGTAGGCTTTTCTTCCCCTTGAAAACAATTTATTGTTTAGGATAAGCATAACATGGGCCTCTTCCCTGGCCACCAATGGGCCATTAGATTTCCCTTGAATTTGGGCCACTTCCCAGCAGCCTCTGCCCTACCTGACCCGAAGTTTACCCTTCCCATCTCACAGCAGATGGAGGCCTGAGAGAAGGCCACCTGGCTACCCACTTCTGGTGGCTGCCTTGGCTTTTGAGAGTCAATATTTCACATAGAGAGTCATCAACCACATCAGTCTACAGAAGAATGGGAGGGAGCGCTCCTTGCCCAAGTCCACAAGCTCTAGGCTGCTCTGGGTGTGGGTCATCTGCTATAGAAGGTGCTCCATGGGGAGTCATCTACGAGGTCGTGAACCCCGACCACTACTCTGGCAGTGTCCAAGTTGTCTTAAAGTTGCAACTCTTCAAAACCTTTGTGTTACTCACTCATTTCTCCCACACTGGAGCCTGAGGCATCTGGAACAGTGGGGGGGGGGGGTGGGCTCAGCCTGTGCCGGCATTTGGAGCCCGCTGTCCACTCCTTCCCCTGCGAGGAGTATCAGCAGCTCCTGCAGCTCTCTCTTCTTCTCCATCTTCTCCTGGTGAGCCGGCACACACGCTTGGCTTTCTCTTGACACAGGTCATCCAGGATGAACATTTGCTACTTACATGCCACAAGGGAACCTTTGACATTTGTGGATGTGTGCCAACAGCTGGCTGCATCAATTGTGGAGCTCATCCGCTGGACTATGGATGTCCACTTCATCATACAAGTCGTGGATGAAGCAGATTTTCTTCTCGGACTCACACGTGTCTCAATTCCCATCCCCAAGCCTGCTGTGGTGGCAGCTCATGGGGCGAGGGTGCCTGTGTCTCCAGCTCTGTCTGACACTGAGCTGCCGGGTTGGCCATGCAACTGCACTGGGGTCACTGCTACTGCAGCAGGAGTTTCCCACTGTGGATCTCAGCCTCTGAGAGCGCTTGCAGAGCCACATCCTTGTAGGTCAGGGGCATGTCTCGATCCTCTGCGATGCTCACTTTGTGGAGGAGTCACCTCCTCAACTTTTGCTTCTGCAGGGCTCACAACTTCCCCTCCCCAGTGAAAGCCAGGCTCAGCTGGGCCTGCAGGCGCTCCTCCTGTGGTCTGGTCTCATCTAGACACTTGGGAGTATCCTGCCACTTTGGGAGCACCATCTGCTCCCCCCAGTTGGTGGGCCCTGCACTTGCTTCAGCTGCTCTAGCAGCTAGGTCTGCCTCTGCAAGTGCTGCTGCAGGGCCTCCTTCTTGGAGTTCAGCTGCTCATTGGAGGCAATGTGATGCTCACAGGTGGCTCTGAGCTCCAGAATGCTGGTGAGCTCCTCCTTCTCATAGCTCACCTTGTGCAGAGCATCCCACAGCAGGGCCAGCTCTATCTATGGGTCACACACATGCACATCCTGGGGTCTCAGGGATCTACTGCTAATCCTTGGCCTTCTCATCCAGTCTCCATAGTTGCTCCCGCTGCTCCACATTCTGGAGACCGAGCCTCTGGTTTTCCTGTACCTGGATGTGAAGTTGTTCCTCCAGGTTTTTCAACTCAATCTGCATGCAGTAGGCCTGGGCCTCCTGAGTAGCTTACAGGGGAGAGCCACCAGCACCTGCCCTCTACCCTAATGCTTACCTATATCCTCGGCCCTCCTCTGAGTCCCAGAAAAATATGTCTCACCAGGCTCATTATTTTGACAGTCTTGGGGCTTGAACTCAGGTTCTGTGCATGTTCCTGAGCTTATTTTCTCAAGGCTAGCACTCTATCAATTAAGCCACAGTGCCGCTTTTGGCTTTTTCTCTTTCTGTAGTACTGAGGAATCGAACCCAGGACTTAGTGCATACTAGGTAAGCACTCTACCACTTAGCCATATTCACAGCCCAAATCCCACTTCTATGAGAGTAGGATTTATTGACATACCTCTTTTGGCATAGAAATAGATTACTATTTCATATCTTTACCAAGATTTGGGACCAGCCTATGACTTAGCAATGAGGAATGATTAATTAGTGATAGCCACCAGGCCCCAGAGGTCTAGGCTCACATCCTACAGAGGGATAGAGAATATGGAGCCAGAACCTTCAACAACTCCTACAATCTAGGAACTGTGGTCTCCTTGGAGGCAGTGACTGTCTGCTATGAGTCCCGATGGGACACCTCAGCCAGAACAAAAGACTTCAGTTATTAAATGGCAGAGAAGGATGCTTTGGTCAAGATGCTGGCTCAGACTTAGTACCTCTGAGGGCTTTTTCCTGCTTGCCCAGGTTGGGGGGCTGGGCATGGGCAACCTGCTGAATATCCATCATCTATACATCATCATCCATACACAGAAACATGGAGTTATTGCATCCTTTTTTGGGGGAGGGGGCAGTTCTGGGTCTGTACTATGAGCTTAGGTCCTGTCCCTGAGCTCCTTTTGCTCAAGTGTAGTGCTCTGCCCTTGAGCCACAGCCCATTCATGTTTTCCCTTCCTGTGATCTCTTAGAAATAAGAGTGTCATGGACTTTCCTGCCCTGGCTGAATTCAAATTGGCATTCTCTACATCTCAGCCTCCTGAGGAGCTAGGATTACAGGCAAGAGCCCCTGGCTCCTGGGTTTCGTTTCTTCTTGTTGTTCTTTTTTGTAATTGTAACAATCTGAAATCTTCACGGTGTCATTCCAATGGTTTGAATCCGAAGTAAACTACCCAGGCCTGGAGTTCGAATGCCAGGACTGCCACCCACAAATGGAAGGAGATTCTGACAAATTCATTCCTATTCATGTGAATGCTAATGGAATGTTATATAAGTAATAAATACATTTTCAGTTAATTCATGATTCTATTTTAGAATGCCACACAAAAATTATTGGATTTCTTTCTTCTATTCTAGCTCCATGGTATGATTCCCCTAATGGAAAGACATTGACTAATTTTTAATTAATGCTTTTCTAACTATTACATGGAGGCATAATTTAATAACTAATAATTGGTATTTATATATATATACATATAATTTAATATCCTCACATTCCCTATTTCTCTATGCATGTATATACTATTGGGAACACCTGTGGATTGATCATAGGTACTCAGAACTTCCTGGCAGCTCAGTTTGCCGGGGGCTGGTGTGCTAAGATTGTTACCCCATTTTTGCATTGGCAATTGTAGGCCGTGAGTTGAAATCCCAGCATGGCCAAAAATTTATTCCTGGAGTCAGAAGCCAATCTTGACACATTTTTTTTCCTTCTCTGTGAAAGTCCTGGGTCTCAGTATGATGTATAATCCATATGCAAATATATCGTATGTGATATGATGTAATAAAAGAAACATATATATGTAATAATACTAAATATATAAGAGTAATAAACAACATATGCAGTATACCTATGTATGTAAATAGATCTTATATATTAATATTACTTTTTCCAGAGCTAGGGCTTCAATTCAAGCCCTGGGAACCAATCTGAATTTCTTGTATTCAAGGACGGTGATCCTTTCCCCTTCACCCACAGTGCCACAGAGTTATCCAGACCCTGAGTTCAAATACAAGGCTTCCTGAAAAATGGTGCAAATTCCAAACCAGGGCCATATTCTTCTTCTTCTTATTATTATTATTATTATTATTATTAGCCGAGCACAGGGCTTGCACTGCAGTCTTGGCATCTTTGCCACAGCCGACCCTTATATCCCAGGACCCGAGTTCAAATCTTGGGCCTGGGAAAAAAATTAAAAGTTTAAGCATAAAACTGAGAAGTTCAAGAAGGTGGTTTTCCTTTATTTTCCTTTGTATTGTGACCTTCCTGAGTGCAAATGACAAGGTCCAGAAAGTGAGTATAACCTAGCATTGCTGATGTTTGGCAGGCTATTAAGGAAGCCATAGCCAAAACTGGCAACTTAGGTATGGAGGTCGAATCCTACCCTTGCCTCTAATGAATGGCGAGATTCTAAGAAACCCATTCCCATGTAAATCCATACAAATGGAATGTTATAATTGTAACAATTAAATTAGTAGTGCATGATTATATTATAAAATTATACACAACAATTATACTACTTTGACTAATTTTCAATTAGTTCTTTATTATGTATTCAATCATGATACTTTGAAAACGAAGGAATAATTTAATTGCCAATAATGGTGAGTAATATGGTATATGCAATTTCATAGTATACAGACATTTCTCTTGTTTTATGCATCTACATCTCTCTCTCTCTCTCTCTCTCTCTCTCTCTCTCTATCTCTCTATCTGTCTGTCTGTCTTTCTGTCTGTCTGTCTGTCTGTCTGTTTATCTACGAATCTACACATTTATCTATTTATACACTTGTCACTCCTGGGGCTCAGTTGTAGAGTGCTCGCCTAGTATGTACAAAGCCCTGGATTCCTCACTACCATGTGCACACAGAAATCCAGAAGTTGTGCTGTCACTCAAGCAGCCGAGCACTAGCTTTGAGCATGAAAGCTTAGGGACTGTGTCTAGTCTCTTACTCAAGACCCAGGAATGGTACCAAAAAAAGATGGAATGTTCTGACTGCAACTATATAAGGATAGCACTGCAAATACTTCATCACAGAGCAAGCCTTGAGTCTGGTGCTGACAGCTGCCATCTAACCTGACTTAACCAGAGGTAAACTGCTGCTACCCAGCTACACAGAACCAGAAGCTACTGGCTTGATCACTCCTGTCATCCAATATACTTGGAGGCTAAGATCTGACACTGGTGGGTTTAAAACCCGCCCTGGCAGAAAGTCTGAGAAACTCTGAGCCGTGGCTCAAAGTGGTAGAGCTCTAACCTTGAGCAAAATTTCTTAGGACAGTACCCCCACACTTTCAGTGCAATCCCCGTGTCTGACTCCACCTCCCCCACAAAAAAGCCACCCCTCTAAATCATTAGATGTGAACATTGTGTGGCTTGGGATGTGTTTCTGAAAGAAAGATAATACTGATGAAAACACCCTAATTCTAATGACAGTGTATGGGATACAGCTATGTGATGAGTCCTTCAGGAGGTGTTGTGTCCTGAGTCCTTCACAGGATGAATTTTTTCATCTGTTTCTTATAAGAGCTCCACAAGTAAGATGACTGTGTAGATGAGAAACTTGAGGCTCAGATATGTCCCCATGTCAGGGCAAAAATTATGTATGTACCTAACTCTAGTGAGTTGTCTCCTGCAGATAATTGTTTTGGTTTATTTTTCTCAGTCATTAACCTAGAACTCAGGGCCTAGTCATTGACCATTCCCTGTTGGGCTCATGGCTAGCACCTTACCACGTGGAGCCAAGAACCGCCTTGCAACAGAGTGTTACAGTCTAGGTATCTGTAGCTGAGGTCTGTCATCCTTCCTACTCAGGAAGCTTAGATATAATGATCTCAGTTCCAAACTATCCCAGACACAAAAAGTCACATAAGTCTGTTGTCTCCTATTCACCACTTAGAAATTTGAAGTGGAAGCTGGGCGCTGGTGACTTGCACCTGTCATCCTAGCCACTCAGGAGCCTGAGAGCTGAGGATCACAGTCCACAGCCAGGCTGGGAGGAAATTCCTTGAGAGGTTTCTCTCCAGTGAACTACCAAAATCCTGCAGGGGTGCTGTAGATCAAGTGGTAGGGTGCTTGGCTTTAACTGAAGAGCTCAAGACAGCTCCCAGGCCTAGACTTCAATTCAATTGAGAAGTTTTTCATCAATGTTCATCAAAGAAATTGGTCTATAATTCTTTCTCTGATGAGTCCCCGCTTGCTTTTGGGATGAGGGTTATGATGGCTTCATAGAATGAATTTGGTAGTGAACTTTCCCTTTCAATTTCATTGCAGAGTTGGAGGAGTATTGGTGTGAGCTCTGCTTTGAGTGCCTTGTAAAGTTCTGCTGTAAATCCATCTGGTCCTGGGCTTTTCTTAGATGGGAGGTCTCTTATTGCTCTTTCTATTGCTATTATTGATACTGGCATGTTAAGTTGATTTAACTCATCTTGATTGAGTTTTGGCATGGAAACTCAACGGCATGGAAACGGCTAGGAAAAGGTCCATTTCTGCCAGGTTCTTAAACTTACTAGCATAAATGTTTGAGAAGTATTCCCTTATAATGTTCTGAATCTTGGTTGCTTCTCATTCCCATACTCATCTCTGAGTTTGTTTATTTGGTATGTTCTCTTCTTTTTGAAACGATTTGCTAAGAGAATGTCAATTTTGTTATTTTTTTCGAAGAACCAACTTTTGTTTTGTTGATTTTTATGGTGTTTTTGGGTTCTAATTCATTTAATTCTGATGTAATTTTAATTATTTCTTTCCATCTACTTGATTGGGGTTTATCTTGCTGCTCTTTTTCAAGGAGGTGCAGATGTCTTATTAAATTCTTGGTTTCAGATCTCTCTAATTTGTTGTTGTAGGACCTCAGAGCTATAAACTTGCCTCTGAGTACTGCCTTTGCTGTGTCCCAGAAAAGCTAGTAATTTGTGTGTTCATTATTTTTGAATATCATGAACATTTGCATTTCCTTTCTAATCTCTTCCATGACCCACTGGTGATTCAGCAGTTGTTCAGTCTCCATGTTGTACAGGACTTTCTTTGTTGGCTTTTGGTGTTGAGTTCTAATTTTATTCCCTTGGATGCTGTTTCTTGGCTCTTACTGTGTTTTGATGGTTTTCTATGTGTAGGATAGCTTTAATGTCTTTTATAGGGCTTCATTGGTGGAGATGTACTCTTTTAATTTTTCTTTGCTATGGACAGTTTTTATTTGACCTTAGGTTATGAAGGAAAGTTTAGCTGGGTTCGGTATTCTTGAGTGATAATTGATTGTCTTTACTGCATGGCATCTCCCATTCCAGGCTTTTCTTGCTTTAATTGTGTCTGCTGAGAAATCTGGAGTGATTCTAATTGGTTTGTGTTTATAGGTGATTGTTCTTTTCTCCTTGAGAAATTTAAGGATCCTTTCCTTGGTCTAAATTGATCCTGTGCAGATTATAATGTGACCGGTGGGATATCCTGCTCAGGTCTAGTGGATGTGGGGTTCTATAAACTTCTTATATCTGAATAGGACTACATTTTTGCATGTTTGGGAAGTTATCTGCGAGGATTCCGTTAAATAAATTTCCTAGACCATTAACTTCTTTCTCTAGGTGCTCCTCTACAGCCATTATCCTCAGATTATGATTTCTGATGGTGTCTTCCAAGTGTTAAATAGATCTATCATATTTCTTGGATTTGTGTTGGATATTTGTATGTTCTTTCTCTATAATATCTAGGCTGTCTGCAATCCCCGAGATTCAATCTTCTGCATGGCCTAACCTACTGTCAAGACTTTCTACTTTGTTTTTTATTTCTTTTCCTTCTAATTGGTCGGCTTGGATGGCTTCAAATTCTTTGGTGGAGCTTTGTTTTAGATTTTGTATGAACTTTACTTCCTTAATTTGATGTTCAGTGTTTATTCTCAAATCACATAGTTGACCGGTTATGGTTTCCCTGGACTCACATTCTTTCTGTCGGGCTACATTCAGCATTCCATTTGTGGTCTACCTGAATTGTTTCAGCTGTCTATTTATGGATTCCATGAATGCCTCTATTGATCTTTGTCTATTCTCATCCCACTCTCTCAATCCCTGTATTACTCTTTGATTAGGTTCGTCACATTCACGCAATTCCTGTAAATCTCTAGACTGTGCTCAGCCTGCTCACGCATTTCCTGTATTTCTCTTTTACTCTTCTCAACATGCTTATGTAATTCCTGCATTAATCTTTAAGTAGCTTCCTAAATTTAATCCCCCAACTAACTGCCCAATAAATAAGTGGGCTAATGACTTAAAGAGAAACTTCTCTGAAGAAGAAAGAAGGATGGCCAATAGACACATGAAGAAATGCTCAACCTCCCTACCCATAAAAGAAATGCAAATCAAAACAACATTGAGATACCACCTCACCCCTGTTAGAATGGCAAAAATCAAGAACTCTAACAACAACTGATGCTGGAGGGGTTGTGGACAGAAGGGAACCTTATTTCATTGTTGGTGGGAGTGTAAACTTGTTCAAGCACTTTGGAAAGTATTATGGAGGTTCCTCAAAAGGCTCCACATAGAGCTCCCTTATGACCCAGCAATGCCACTTTTGGACATTTACCCAAATGTTTTCAAACAAGACCACACTAAAGCTACCAGCACAACTATGTTTATTGCAGCATTATTTACCATAGCTAAGATCTGGAACCAACCCAGATGCCCCTCAGTAGATGAATGGATCAAGAAAATGTGGTATATTTATACAATGGAATTCTATGCCTCCATCAGAAAGAATGACATTTCCCCATTTGTTAGGAAATGGAAAGACTTGGAAAAAATTATATTAAGTGAAGTAAGCCAAGCCCAAAGAAAAATATGTCCCATTATTTCCCTTATTTGCAATATCTAGTATATGTATGAGTCAAGCGGAAAAGGTCAGATAAGGTAATGTTAGGAAAATGAACCCTAAGATATGTATTTAAATGTTTTTTCTTTCATGCATTTGTTTCTAACACAATTATAAGATTATTTCTTTGTTGCTTTGTATGTCCCTCCCCCACAGAATAACCCCTGCTTTCACTGTATTTGATGTCGGTATAATTTGTGGAGGGGAAAGGGAAAAACAAATCGTTTAAATAAGGACACAGGAGGACCTGTTGCAACAATGAGAAGTAGAAGTTGTCATGTCAAAAACGAACTTTACAACTTGGTGGGGAGGATTAGGTGGGAGGGGAGGGAGAATGGGAAGGAATGGGACGGGTAAACAAAGGAGGAAGCTACAATGCTTGTTAAGAAATGTGATCACTATCTTGCCCATGTAATTGTAACCCCATTGTCCAGTATTTTCACACACAAAAAATTTAAAAGCCTAAAAAAAAAAAAAGAAAAAACTATTTAAGTAGCTTCCTAATGCTCACAAGATTCCTGTATTAATCTTTGGTTTGAGTCCTCTCGCTCCCTAGCATGCTCACACTGAGTCCTTTGAAAGTTTTCAATCATTTCATTCACCATGTTTACCAGTAGTGTTTGTACAGCTTTTTGGGAACTCCTCTGGATTACTCAGTAACTATTCTGTCACCTGATTATCATGAGTGGGACGTCAGATACCTGGACTTGCCTTTTTCTGTGCTTTTCGGCTTGTTCTGCCCATTTGGTATGAAAGAAACACCAATTTTTTACTAGAACACTATTTTAAGGCAAGCATCAACCAGAGTCCTGTAGTTGCATAATCAAAATGGCTGCAGATACAATCTAGTTCAACAGATACAGTCTATTCTGAATCAAACAACCATGGATTAATGGGCTACAAACAACAAAAAAGGATTTGGCAAACTAGAAATTATTAGCTTTAGGAAAAAATGTGGGACAAATAGGACTAGAGGGATGTGGAGAGGTAAAAGGAGAGTAAATTTAACCAAGTCCTAATCTCAGAGAGGGAACTGGATTGGACAGAATGATAAGAGAGATATAAAAAAAAAACAAGTAAATTGGAAAAACAAAAATTAAATTTAAGAAGTGAAACACTTAAAAATTATGTAAGTTTAAAGAAATTATATCAAGAGAAGAACAGGATAGGATGAGAAGAGAGACGTGATAGAAAGGAAACATGAAAATTAAAAAAAAATTAAATTAGTTATTTAATAATTATATAGGTATAAAGAGATAATACTGCTCTTAAAGAAGTTAAGCCTAAGAAGTTTTGAATTGAGTAATAAATTTCTGGATTAAGTATGTACACAATGGGTGATAATGTCTAATAATTGATGACAGGTATATGTCTGGGGATGAGCAAAACAGCAATTAAGTCATGCAAAGAAAAAGAAAGAGAAAAAATGAAAACAATAAAAAGGACCAAAAGGTCAAAAGAGATTAAACACACACACACATACACACACACACATACACCAAAAATAAAATTATGAAAAAAAAGATCAACAGAAAAATAAAAATTATGAGAAAAAAAGATCAACAGAAAACACTTTAAAAAATAAAAGTTTCAAAAAAGAGTTCCTTGATTTTTTTTGTGTGTGGGGGGGGGGGGTGGTGAATGGGAAGACCGGTATTTCCCCTGTGTCCATAACCAGTTTCTTGGTGGAGTCTCCGGTCTGCTTGTGATGTTTGGTTTTCCTATGGCTTGATTGGTTTCTTAAGTCTGTTTGGGCAGGCAGAAACTGCTCTGTGTTAGGCAAGATTTTGTGATCCTCCTCCCAGGCTAGTTCAGTTGGAGGGAGAATTGTTTTGACTATCACAAAAGAGGGAGAAGGCTCTTTCCTCTAGTATGAAGATGCAGTGATTAGGCTAGGTTCTGGGTAGGGTTGAGACCTTTCAGCAAACATTAGCTTTTCCCTGAGGAGCTAGCTACTGAGACACTCACAGAGCCCAGCTTGGATCCTTTCTTGGGGTTTATGTTTGCTGAATTTCAATTGTTTTTCTAGGCTGCTGTAGGGAGTGGCAGCCTCTGGCTGACACCATAAACCTATTGTGACCTATTGTGTCATCATAAACCTATTGTGACCTCATCACCATTATGGCATCACCAACAAATTATACCATCAAAATATTATTATAACATGATATTGTGATGCCATATTGCCATTGTAATATCACTGTCCCATTGGGTTTTTCAAACCTCTTATGACTTTATAACATTTTACAAAACTCGTGGCCTTTGAGACTATTAACTTGTGAACTTGTATACTTATGATGCATGAAACACAAGACAATCCAATGAGGCACATTGAAGATAACTTTATTTACACTAGAAATGGGCCTGCATTTACCTTGTCCTGGGCTGGACACTCTGTGACAGGCCAGCCCAACCACCAAATCTCAGACGTCCAATAGACATAGTTAATTGGTTTGCAAAACACCAATCCCCCAAATTATCATCTCCATGCTCCAAACTTCAATAGGTAAGCCTTTTTCCTTTTTCCTTTCCCCCTCCTTCTTTATAGACCTTTCCTTCATTTCCCTTTTTTCCTTCCATCACTCCCTTCTTCTCTTTAGGCCTCTCCACTATCCACAGGCCTCCACTTCTCTGGCCTGGTGGCCAATCGGCATCCTTCCCTTCCTGCTCTCCCTCAAATTCTTCTTCTCCCACGTCTTTCCCCTCCTGCTGTCTCACCCCTTCCTTCCAGGTCTTCCCTTGACTTTCCATTCCATTGCTCTGACCATACAGCCTATATATAGGTTGAAACCCTCCATCACTCAAGTGGGTCACCTTCCTAACTGTTTTGAACCATCACTTCACAAACTGCCCGTTCCCCAATCACTTCTTCACAGCTCATCATGTGAGGATGACATCCTACTCCCTCCAACAGCATGTCCTGCCCACTTGGGTGGCATACCCCATGCACTCCAGTGGGCAAGGTCATGGGGCCACATTAATTAGTGGGCCCTGCTCATTATTAGGACCATGCTGCTTTATACATCAACCACTGGTTTTCATGTCCAATCAATTCCTTGATTTCTTCTTACCAAATCCTAAAAATTCCCTTCTCTCCACCCAATGAACAGGCTTAAAAGGTAAATTTAATAGAAAACAAGTAAATTATAGAAACAAACTAGTTGACACTAATTAACACTTAGTAAGTCTTATTCTTAAGGGATCCTCTGCCTCTGAACAGTCCATCTTGCAGCCTTCTCTGTATAGTGGTCCACTACCTATTCCACTTGAGACTGATGGATCCAATGCTGTTTTCCTGCTAATTTAATAGCTGACAGTGAAGTTAGCACCACCAAGTAAGGTCCTTGCCACTTCGGTTCCAATTTAGGACCATGATGCATTTTTACCCACACCAGCGGTCCAGGCAAGAAAAAGTGAGTAGAGTTTCCTTTTTTTTTCTTTTATCAACTCCATTTCTTAGTTTATTTCACTTACCTGGGGTCTAGTTTTTTAATTTATTTCTGAAGTGAGACTTGCTATAGAATAAGCTAAATTAATCTCCCCAAAGAAATTTTCCTTCCAACTGGATTTAATTTCTTAATTGATATTTGAAATTTTTATTTTCATACTGTTTATTTTTTAAACACTTTTTATTATTATTATCTTTAAGTAGTTGTACAAAGAAGTTCCCATTCTACAAAACAGTACACGAATACAAGGTGTCTGACAACATTATCTCCCATACCTCATAACCTTTCCCTTCTCCCACCGTTTTTGTAAAAGTTGAGATAGGTGATTACACATATTTCACAGTATTTTGGAATTGTGATACTTAGTTAAAGTCACAAACACATTTTAACCTTGACAAGGCACATTACTGTTATCATGGTCTAAAGTTTGTTAATTCTATGAGCTTTGACAATCCAAATTATTTTTCCCACCTCAGGTGATGTTTACACTTTTTTCCTTTTGCTTAATGTAGGCTATTCCCTCTTGCCCTCTTCCCCTCTCATTCATCTCTTCCCATCACTGTGTTTGGATTGCTTGGTTATTTTTCTTCTATGTCCAGTGCAGCTGATGGGCCCCTTTGTTGTATGTTGTTCCATTTCCCACTTATTGTGTTCCTCCTCCTGGCTTCCCTCCATTGCGTGCATATTTCTACCATCTACATGGTCAAGAACATGGAGTCATTAATGGTGACATAACAAAATGAGTGGCTGTCCTTTGTTTCTCGAATCCTGTTTATTTGTCATGCCTTCTTGCATTTTGGCTTTAGCATCCACGTATCAGGTAGACCCTGTGCCGTTTGTCTTGTTGTTCTTGGCTTACCTCACTTAAATAATTTGGTCTAGTTCTATCCATTTCCCTGCAAATACCATCATTTTGTCCTTTCTAATGACTTCATGGTATTCCGTTGTATAGAGTTCCCACAATTTTTGGATCCATTAATCACTTATGGCTCATCTGGGTTGTTTCCCAATATGGGCTATTGTGAACAGTGCTGCAATAATCATAGATGTGTGTGTGTCTTTGTATACTGGTTCCTGTTGTTCAGAGTAGATGCCTAGGAGTAGTATGGCCAGTTCATTGGAGAAGTCAATATTTAGCTTTCGTAGGTACCTTCAGAATGCTTTCCAAAGTGGTTGTATTAGTATACATTCCCACTAGCAATGCAGTAATGTTTCTTTCTTTGTATCCCTTCCAGCATTTGTCATTGGCTGAATTTAGGATGTGGGCCATTCTGACTGGGGTAAGGTGCTATCTCAGAGTTGTTTTTATTTGCATTTCCTTTATAGCCAGGGACAATAAACATTTCCTCATGGCTTCTTTGCCATTTTTATCTCTTCTTCTGAGAAGTCTCTCTTTAGCTCCCTTGACCATTTCAGGATTGGTTTGTTAGGTTTGTGAAGGGTTAGTTTCTTGAGTTCACCATATGTAATGGATATTATACCCTTGTCTGATATATTGCTGGTAAATATTTTTTCCCATTTCCTGGTAATCTCTATGATTACTTATTTTAGGCTTTTATAGTTTTCATGAAATAGACCCTTTACATCTTTGTTTAGGTTAATTCCTAGATACTTTTTTTTTTAGTTTATTGCGAATGGAGTTGTTTCCTTGATTTCCCTTTCTACTTGTACATTGTTGACATACAGAAAGGCGACTGATTTTTGTGGGCTAATTTTGTATCCTGCTACTTTGCCAAATTGGTTTATAAGCTCTAAGAGTTTGGGGATGGAGCTTTAGGGATCGTTATTTTATTAAATATTGCCATCTACCAAAAGAGATAGTTGATCTTCTTCCTGTCCTATGTGGATCCACTTAATGTCTTTTTCTTGCCTTATTGCTCTGGCTAAGAATTTCAGAACTATATTAAAGAGGAGGGGATGAATGTGATATTGGCTTCTTAGAATGAGTTTGGGATTACTCCCTCTGTTTCTATTTCTCTGAAGAGCTTGAGGGTTGTGGGTATTAGTTCCTCTTTAAAGGCCTTTGACAATTCTGTAGTGAATTTATCAGATCCTGGGCTTTTCTTGTTGGAAGATTTCTGATTATTTCTACTATCTCATCGTATGTTATAGAAATGTTTAATGGATTTATTTCTTCTTAGTTCTGTTTAGGCAATTTGTATTTCTTTGTTTCTCAGGCAGGAAAATAAATTAATTTACTGAACTGCTGCCCACACCATGCATGGTGGAGACACATGGCTGAAAAGGAAGCGGGCAACCCACCTCTGGGCCAGGACTTATCTAGACCAGGGACAGGAAGAGATGTGGCCAGGTGGGGAAAAGTTGTACACACTGGATCTGAATGTGACTTCAGGGTCTGGGACCCTCCTAAGTTCAGATGGGACTCTGGTGAACAGAGGTGGCCCAGGATGTGAGCTAGCAGGAGGGGAAGGTAACAGCTTCTAGGTCTGCCAGTTACCTATGTAACAGATATTGAGTGGAAACTTAGCCAAGAAGTGTGGAGGTGTCCCTGTTCAAACCTTACATTCCAGCCTTTTGATAATTATGAAAAAGGTCGAAGATTCTCTCCAGCTACTTCTTCTTTGCAAGGGGTGTCAACAGTAGGTGTAAAAGGTGAGATGTGATCCCCTCTGGGAGAAGGCAGCAGGCAACAGCTGTCACTTGGGCAATGAGTACTTAGATGAAGTCTGGAGGAGGCAAGTCTCTTGGACAAAGTATGGAGAAGTCTAATGAGGCACTGAGGGACTGAAAAAATACTATAGAGAAAATAAATGGCAAGAGGAAGGACTTGGGTTTGGAAATGTTGGTAGAAATTTCCCTAGCTACTTCTTACATCCGGCGACTAGGTAGAGAAGAAGTCAAATGACAAAGGCAAGAAGATAAATTCCTGTCCAATTGAAAGGTAGAGAGTTACGGATATTAGATGGGCATTCTTCTTTCTTCTCTTGACCTCCTGGCTCTGGTTTGTCTTGAAAGGGGAGGCACAAAATGGCTGATTTGATATCATCTCCTCTTACTCCTCTTCATGTTCCCTGAGTCTAGTTGCTCATTGCTGGGATGGTTTGTCCCAGTTGGTATTCAAGGAGGTTTGAACTCAAGGCCTGGGCACTGTCCCTGAGCACTTCTGCTGAAGGCTAGCACTCTACCATTTTGAGTTATAGAAACACTTGCAGTGTTTTCTGGTTAGAGATAAGAGGCTCTAGCCATGCTTCCAGACTGGCTCTTTGCAGATTAGTTGTGAGATGGATTCTTAGGGATTTTTCAGCACAGGCTGGCTTTGAATTGCAATTTTTGCCACAAAAGCCCTTTGTTATTTCCCATTATAGCAACAAGGAGATCAAATAGAATAAGTAGAGCTTACCTGGTCCTGATCAAGAACTGACCAAAAAATATTCTGCAATGACAAAATTGTTAGATGGGAGAATCTTAGCACACATGTACTAATATACTTTCTTTACATGCATGACTCCCTGGGTTCGATTCCTCAGCACCACATAAGCAAAAATAAAAAAGCCAGAAATGGCCCTGTGGCTCAAATGATAGAGCACTAGCCTTGAGCTTAAGAGTTGAGGGACAGCGCTTAGGCCCAGAGTTCAGGACCCACAACCAGACCCCTCCCCCCAAAAAAGAGTCATGTATTCAGTTCTAGATTACACAACACAAAACCAAAATGGCAAAACTCAAAACCTAAAATTTTTGACAACAATGTTTAGACATCTTTGCTAACAAAGCACATCAGACGGTTAGGCCTCAGTTACCAGGGTCTGTGAAAAGAGCAACTTGTTAGCAGGACACATTTGAATAGATGGATGGAGGAGAAGTAAGCTTGGTGGAAGGGTCAGGAATGGAGGGGCCCAAACGCTTAACCCACCATTTGGACAAGATGGCGAACTCAAGATGGCAAATTTCCAAAAAAATGCAAAGAAAGCCTGAACAAAAATTCAAGCCTAGTTTGGCTAGCCTTTTAGAGGGAATCTAGAGGGGATTCCTTGAACCTAGCCCATGTCACACTCTTCAGGGCACAATACAAATAATTGTAGAAAAGAAAGCGAGAGATATAGAAAGTTGGACATGAATAGCAGAGAGTAAAGAGAGCCTGATAGTAAGCAGACTTCCGACCATGTACCATTGCAGAGGCAAAAATTGTCTAAATCTGACAACAACATAAAAATATTAGGTACTCTACTACCCAGGAAGCACAAGAGGCATTTCAAAGGGGTTTCACAGCTCAGGCATGACTCGCAACACCCCATTAAATGTGTACGATAGTCAGTCTGGTGAGTGAAGGAGAGATGACGAGGCAGAAGCAGTGTCCCGACTTCTCCCATAGCCCACTAGAGATTAATAGCCATGCCCCCAAAACCAAGTATCCTCGGCTTTGGAAGTGACCAGCCTTTCGGCTAAAGGTCATAGGAGCACTCTGGTGTGGTGCCACATCTGAACAGAGATTGAGCAACATAGAGCCATAGAGAGTAGTTTCACTCACCAGAGTAGAGAAGTGGTGTGGACATTGATGTGAAGGCCAGCAATGGTATTGGTGAAAAGTCTCGTGTGGTGTCTCAAGGCAGTTTGTATCGCAGAAAAGGGGTGGTTAGGAAATTCTAACATTTCCAAATCAAAAACCCTATCCAAGTCATGGCCCCATATGTAAGATATATTAAAAAGGTAGGTTTCATTCGGTAGCCTATGAAGAGAATGCCACACACTATTAAGGTAGGAAAAGACATTTATTTACCGAACTGCTGCCCCCACCATACATGGTGGAGAAGCATGGCTGAAAAGGAAAGGGGGGATAGCAATTTCTATTTCTGTAGAAATTCATCCATCTCTGCTAGGTTTTCCTTCCTTTGTGAGTAGAGTCTGGAATTATTTCGTTATGATTGTTTGAATGTCTTGGATGTTTGTTGTAATTTTCCCTGTGGTATCTCTGATATTTTTGATATAGGTCTCCTCTCTTATTCTGTTAGTTACTCTTGCCAGTGGTCCGTCAAGTTTATTGATTTTTTTCTTAAAAACAGCTTTTTAAAATTAATTTTATTTATACTTTTCTCAGTCTCTATCTCATTCATTTCAGCTCTTATTTCGATTATCGCTTTCTGCCGAGCAACTTTAGGTTCAATTTTTTTCTTGTTTCTCTAGGAGTTTTGGTTGCTTCATAAGATTGTTTCCTTGGTCTCTGTTTTCTTGATATGTGCACTGAGAACAATAAATTTGCCCCTCAGGACTGCTTTCGCTGGGTCCCATAGGTTTCTTTGTGATGTTTCTTCATTTTCACTGAATTGTAGGAACTTTTTAATTTCTTCTTTAATTTATCTATAACCCATGTATTGTTCAACTGAGTGCTGTTTAATTTCTATGTGTTTAAGTTTTTTCCTATTTTATGCCTTGTTATTGAGAACTAGTTTGATTCCACTATGGTCAGATTGAATACAGGGTATTATGTTGATCCTCTTGTATTTGCTTAAATTCCTTGTATTAACTAAGAAATTATCTATTGTAGAAAAAGTTAGGGGTTTGGCAAGAGTAAGACCCTGCTGGTGTGAATGGCTGTAATTCTAGCTATTCAGGAAGCTCAGATCTGTGTATTCAGGTTCAAAGCCAGCCCAGGAAGGAAAGTTCATGAGGCTTTTTCTGGGGTTGTTCAGCACCAAACCCTGCCTCATGTCTGGGTTTGTTCACCACCTTTGCCACCATGGACTGGGCTTGGCTGCTTATGCAAGCTGGTATGGAGAGGTCCTCTAGCCCACCAGGAGTCAGGTGTTAACCAGTGATGTTGCCTCAGGCTGGGCTGGGCTGCTTATGTGGGCCAGCATGGAGAGGCACAAAGCGCCATGAGTCTGGAGTTGTTCACTGCAACTATCCCTGCCCCAGCTACCGCTGCCGCCCTGGGCTGGTTTGGGCTGTTCCTGTGAGCTAGAGTCAAGAAGCATTGTGCTCAGAGTCTGAGTGCTTTGCCACTACTGTCAGCTGCTGCTGCTGCAGCTCCAGATTAGGTTAGGCTGTATACACCAGCAGGACAGAGGTGCCACGCTGTGAGTATAGGGTTGTTTGCCACTGCTGACAGCTGCTGCTGCTCCAGACTGGGTGGTGCTGCTTGCACCATCCAGGCAGAGGCGCCATGACAGGGAGGTTGAGGGGAGTCTTCATGCCAGCTCTGCCTTCTGAGATTTGTTTGTATTTTCTGGGTTGGCACCAGCTCATGGGAGTCTTCTGGGAGTCTTGGAATGCTTGTGGGTATGTGGACCTACGAGGGTCCAGAGCCAGGCCACTTAAGCAGCCTGGCAAGAAGCTCCACCACTTAAGCTGCTCAGCATGGAGCCCCATCACCAACAAGGGGTGGCTGAAGGTTATTTCCACTTTACTGTCTGTGTAGGTTTTTCCCTTTTATGTTTTTCACTTACTGTACCTCTCTGAGTAATCTCCTTTTTTTGTGGGTCACTTGGAGAAACCGAGCATTGAAATTCAAACTGTATTTGGTTGGGGAGAGCTTTGGTGTTTACCTGCTGTTCCATCACCATCTTGGCCTCTCCCCTTCAGGTGGAGTTTTTCTTAGGTGGATGGTGGGCCTTAGTTACCAAAGGATAGGTACATAAATAATATGTTGTAAAGCCTGTAGATTGTAGTTACACATTTCTGTTAATATAGCCTTCCCAAATTTAGGAACCAAAGAGGCTGGTCTACCCTAAAGTATTTCAAAGGGATTAAATCCTTTAACATAAGGGATACATCTTGCTCGAAGGAGAGCAAAGTGGAGGTGGCTCACCTAGCCATGGACAGTCTCTGTATTTAATTTAGTCTCTGTATTTAATTTAATTGAACTTAACTAAATTAAATTCTTTCAAATGCCTTGAACTCTGAGTTCTTTAAATGGATTGTAACTTCCAATTTATTCCTAGAGTGTTAGTTAATAATTGAGAACTTGGGCCATGAATGCAGGGCCATCTTTGGACCCCACAAATAAGGGTAAGCCAAATCAAGAAATTATTACATGCCTCAGCTCAGCCTGAAAATCTATCCACTATTACTAACAGATACGAATACCCATACTTTCCAGGCTTTGCCTCTGTGAATTCCACTTTCCCAAATTCACCATCTGAGGTTCCTCACATATGAATTCTTTCCAGATGTTCCAGCTTTTTAGCATTTACCTGTTTGGAAATTACATACATACATTACAAAGGATTGTCAACCTGAGACCCCACTGGTTTTCGAACAGTTTTAGGCAGTTACCTGGAGCAATTTACCAGGGTGCAAATATCTACACGTAAACTGAAAGAAAGCTTGAGCCTGTTTACATTTTTCACAAGTCCAGTGTCAACATTTGCCCACATATTACCACTGTTTTTGTTTCTTTCCTTAGTATTAACGACTAGTAACTCTAAAGACCACACTGGTTTTAGAGTGGTCTCCCAAGCTACCTGATCAGCTCAGATGTTTCCCTGTATCTTACGGTCTCTAGGTCACTCCTGTATAGTACTCTGAACCTTGGAGACTTCTTCCATATTATTCTCCTTTTCTCTCAAACTTGCTTTCATGGTCCCACTCTCCTTCTCAATGAGCTCCTTAACCTGCAATTGTTTTCGCAGGGTCACATGAGAGTTCCTTTGACTGGCCAACTGATGCTCCTTCTCAAAACACCATTGCTTGCTGTACAGCTCCTCCGTTAATTTCACAAAGGTGCTATTGAGAAGTATTTTTTCCACCTCTTGCTGTTCCATTGGGACAAGATGTTTCTGCATTACATTTATGGTGAAGATCTCAGCAGTCTTTTTAGCCTCTTACTCTATTAGTTTCCCTTTCTAGTTTTCGACTTCAGTGTATTTTTGCGACAGATCTTTCAACTGTTTGTTTAGCTCTTCTTCCTAATGCTCTTTCCTATTGCCTGGCATTCTCTATCAGAGCATGTGGTCCTGTAGCTCTTTCTGAAGAGTAACAATCTCTTTCTCGAGCCTGATATTTTCCTGTTCACTTTTCTTGGCCTCATCTTCTATGACACAGCACTTCCCCGTCTTCTCTGCTAGCTACTTTTTCCTTCTTTTTCTGATGCTTTGAATTTCTGCTGACACTCTTCAAAGCTTATAATACACATGTACTTCACCGTAATACATTCTTATATTAGGTCTGGCTCCATTTCATGGCAACAATTTCTTAATGCAACATCAGGATCTCTTCTTGTCGTCACTTGTTCTTAGCTAGGATGGCAACATTGCTGTCTTGTGCTTTTGACAGCCTCTGACCTGTGGTCCCCTAATTTGCCTCATGCTCACCCAGACTAATGCACTTGAATTTCATTTGATTTTGTCTGTTTTCTAGGTTCCTTTTGAGGATTTTCTTCTCATTTTTGACTCTCACAAGTTTATATCTTCAAATCTTTTCTTCACGTCAAATTATTCTATTTGTTTTCTCCAGTGTCCAGTGCTTTTAAACTCTTGGTGGGTTTGGACTGGCACATATTGGAGATTCAGTCTTTTATATAAGCCTGTGTTTTGAGGTAGAAGTGTGTGAATTTTTCTTTGCCTCATTTCTTCTTAAGTTCAGTGGGCTGATTTTAAATTGAACACAATTGGTATTCAGAGCCCCAAGCTCCTTTGCATGTTACTCTCGAGATATGAACACATTTTCCAGGTGGTTAATGTGATTACATAACCTGTCATTTTCTATCTTTCTCCTTGGACATTCCTTTTCCCAATGTCCATTTTGCTTGCAATAAGGACACTAATCTAGTCCTAGAGGGTCCCTACTGCCACTTGCAAATGAATTGTACTGTCTTTGCCAAGGGTTTCTTGATCCCTATTCTGGTGCTCCTATCAAAACTCAACCCCCTTTCTTAGAGGCTTTTTTTCCAGCGTATCTCTGTTATCAAACACCTACTGGGCAACCACTTCCAACTTAGAATACACCTTTCTTTCAAAACCTTCTAACTTGTGAAGCTTTCTTCTAATATCTGGTGCTGACTGGGTAACAAAGTCCATATTTAGGGCTCTTTGATTCTCCAGGGCTTCAAGATCTATAGTCCTATAAGTCGTATAGACTTCTGGGAGAAATTTCAGAAGAGCATTTGGGTTCTCACTGGGGAACTGTACCATCTCACTCACCTTAGATTGATGACTTGGCTTTCTAGCCACTGTGGTATCCCTGCCAATCGAACCTGTCAATAATAGGTAAGCACTTCCATACTTCAATCACCGTTAGTCTCTGCTTGGGTAAGTATGTGGAAGGACTTGCTCCAAATGGTCTGGTTCAATAGTGGGGATACTGTCTGGTCCAAGGACAACTTTCAAGTCACCGAGCAGGATTCACTCCCTTTTCTACCAAGAGAAAAGCACTGGTAAAATTTGCTGACACTCATCCCAGATGTGCTTGTGTGTGAAAATTACTGTCTCTAATGAAGTAATGAACCCCTGTCTTTTTTCTGAAAATGATACAGTTTTCTGTTTCCAGTTATACAGGTCACTACTTGTAAAGGGAACATATATTAAAAAAGGGGCTTGACCACCATCTCCTCCATGCCCCTATCTCAAGGGTAATAAGGGTAACTTACCACATTGTACCACCTCAGGCTGGTACAAATAACCACTTTTGGTATGGGAAGACTTAACATTAGAGGTGCTGATGGCAAAGAACAGGAGAGAGAGTACATCAATGAATCTTCCTCTGAGGGACTCTATAACCCTGGGGGAGAATATTTTTTGGATATGGTAAGTTTAGGCCTTGTTCCCCCATCCTGAGAAAAAGAGTAAACTGAGGTGAATACAGGACACAGCTAGAACTATCAGCATACACACACAGACCAATAGTCACAGACACTTAACTTACATGTGCCACACCTCTCAATGTTGACCTCTACAGGAGGTCCCAGATGACAGAGAGAATGTCCCAGATTGCCTCATGAGAAGGCTGCAGATGACCTCTGGTGGATGTCACATATGTCCTCCGTAGGAGGCTCGAGATTACCTCTCATGGAAGTTCAAAATTGCTCCCGAAGATAGTGTCCGATGACCTCCAAAGGAAGTCCCAGATGTCCTCTCAAGGAAGCTGAGATTACCTCTCAAGTAGCTCCCAATTGGCCACTTAAGGAGGCAACATATAAACTCCAGAGAAGATTCCAGATAACTCTCTTGAGAAAGGCACAGATGACCTCCAGAGATGATCCTATATGGCTTCTCAAGGAAGTCCCACATGATGTTCAAAGATGGTCATACATTTCTCATCAAGGTAACCCGAGATGACCTCCCAAAGAAGTTCCAGATGACCTCAGGAGGTGGTCCTAGATTGCCTCTTAAGGAAGACCCAATGACTATTTTTGAAGAAGTCTCAGGAGGCCTCCTGAGGAAGCACCAGATGACCTCTGGACAAAATCCAATATGGCCCCTGGAGAAGGCCCCAAATGACCTCCAGGGTAGGTCTCAGATGGCTTCTCAAGGAATTCGCAGATGTACTCTTGATAATGTTAAAGATGGCTTCCCAAAGAAACCCTACATGAACTCTCAAGGAGTTCCCAGATGGCTTCCCAAGGATGCCATAAATGACCTCCAGAAGGGGTCCCCAAAACTGGCTGACAAGCTTGCACAGACACACCTCTAGTGGAGTCTAAATGACTTTTGTCCTTGTTGGTCCTCCAGAGACAAAAACTTGAGGTAGACTCTCATCCCAGAGGGTTGACACTCATGAACTCCTTGAGAGTTCATGTAGGGTTTCTTTGGGAAGCCATCTGTAACATTATCAAGAGTACATCTGCGAATTCCTTGAGAAGCCATCTGAGACCTACCCTGGAGGTCATTTGGGGCCTTCTCCAGGGGCCATATTGGATTTTGTCCAGAGGTCATCTGGTGCTTCCTCAGGAGGCCTCCTGAGACTTCTTCAAAAATAGTCATTGGGTCTTCCTTAAGAGGCAATCTAGGACCACCTCCTGAGGTCATCTGGAACTTCTTTGGGAGGTCATCTCGGGTTACCTTGATGAGAAATGTATGACCATCTTCGAACATCATGTGGGACTTCCTTGAGAAGCCATATAGGATCATCTCTGGAGGTCATCTGTGCCTTTCTCAAGAGAGTTATCTGGAATCTTCTCTGGAGTTTATATGTTGCCTCCTTAAGTGGCCAATTGGATATTTCCCTGTGCCTGATGCCATTCAAATGGATGATCTCAATGAGGTCTCTGAAAATTAGGAACTCTATAGTTGAAGAGAATCCATTGAGACACATATAATAAATGTTCTCCAAACCACCAACCCCCAAAATTATGATATCCAAAGTTCCAAACATCAAAAGGCAAGCCTTTTTTCCCCCTTCCCTTGGTCTCTCCTTCGCTACAGAACTATACTTCCTTTGAGGTCTTTCCATTTTTCCCTTCTAACAGTTCCTTCTCTTTAGACCTCTCCACTCTCCAAAGGCCTGAACTGCTTTGCCTGGGTCGTCAGTTGCCATCCTCCACCTCCTGCCCCCTCTCATCTTCCTCTCCTCCCAGGTCTTTCCCCTTCTGCTATCACACCACTTCCTTCCTTCCAGGACTTTTCCCTTTTTCTCTTTCCTTCGATTGCTCTGAACAATTAGCCTGTAAAAAATCTGTACACCTCCTCCACTCCAACTGCCTAACAGTTTTCAACTGTCACATCAGAAACTTCTTAATAGATCAATAGGTGGGGATTAATGCACCAGCCCCTCCCACAGAATGCCCCCACCTTCTTTGGTGGCATACTTTGTCCTCTCCAGCTGGCCAGGAGATGGTGCCTGGCTGATTATCGGACCCTATAGATTATCGTGGCCCTGATGATTATTACAGTATCCTCCTTGTGAATTAGTTGCAATTGAAATTGGAAATTTGATTGTGATATTACAAACTCGTTATGATATCACAAACCCATTTTGACATCATCATAGCACGACATCACAAACCATTGTGACAATATTTTCATTGTGACATCATGATTGCATTGTGACATCTCAAATTTATTATGACCTCTTAGCTCCTTTGAAAAATCACATGCCTTTTTAAACATTATAGTCCCTTTGTGTACCCATATCCTTGTTGTTAACCAATGACAATTGAGATCAGACATGCCATTATAACATCAAAAAGTATTTGTGACATACTCAAGTGTGACATCACATTTTCATTATGAGAGCATCAGCTCATTGTGACATCACCAAACTCAATGACATAATCGCATTATGACAACAATTCTCATTGTGACATCAAAGACACATTGTGAATGCCTATTCTGTGATTTCATTGTATTTCAAATGTGGCATGAGAGTTGATATCAGAAACACATGTTTTGCTTACACAATCATTTTGACATCATAATCACTTTGTGATATCGCAGTGCCATTGTGATATCACTAACACAATGTGACATCACAAAACTCTCCTGTCCTCATAACTTTTGTGACATGCTAACATTGTGATATCTTAGACCTTTTTGCCCTCATAATTTGTTTTCAACCTCATATTTCATGTATGACATGAGATACCAGAAATCCACTAACATTATGACCATGTGACATCACACTGACAGATGTCATGATCATCGTGTCACGTGACATCACAAAAGGTTTTGATGTCACAATTTGTTGGTGATATCCAAATGGCATAAAGGATCTCATTTGTCATGAAATCACAGAGAATATGAGTTCACAAATGGACTGTGGTATCTTCAAAGGCATGTGTTGTCACAAATGTGATGAAGTCCTAGGAGGAATATGATATCACAGTGTGACACAATGTGCATATCTGTCAGTATGATGTCACAATTGTCAGGATGTCACAGTGGATTTCTGATATCACATATCATAACAAATATTATAAGGTTGAAAACAGATTATGAGCTCATAAAGGGCCTAAGACATCACAATTGCAGCACATCTCAAGACTTATGAGGAGAGGGAAGGTTTGTGATATCAAAGTGTGTTATTGATATCACCATGGCACTGTGATGTCCCAAAGTGATTGTGATGCCATATATTTATGAGATCATAATGGTTTTCTCATACCAATCTGAAAGATTAAAAATTGACCATTACCATTACTAACTTGCTAACTGCTGATTCTGCTTCTGTAAACTTGCTTACACTAGCATTGACCCTTCCCTTCCCAGAAATGAGTTAAGAAGTTTCAGGGACCAGATGCCGGCCCCAGGACAAGGTCAGTAGTCGTAGAAAAAAAAAACAGACAGTACGTGTTCCTCACTTCCCATTTAGAAATTCCCCAGACAGGACCTTGAGATAACGACCACCTGGCAAGACCACAAGCTAAGCCAAATGTCAACCAATCATAGGCCTGTAACCATGTAACCCCTCCCCCCCCCCCCCGCCTTAAACCAACCATGGGCCAGTCATTTTACAAAGAGTGTTACAAAATTTCCCGCGTGGCAAAGTGATTGTTGGTATATATGGTGACCTTTAAAAGGACCAATCATGGGATGCTTTGTGTTATGCTTTAATCTTCTGGTTTTTGCCTTTAAATTAGCCTGTAATCTCTGCTCGAGGCTCCCTGTCTGCTCAGGACAGAGAGTCCGTTTGCGCAAACATCAAATAAACTCCTCTTGCTTATTGCATCTCCCAGCCTGGAGTCTGAGTTTTCTGGGGCGCCCTCCCGTTGACGAAAGTATCCTAGGGGACTAGGGTCTTTCAAATCCACATGCCACATTTGAAATAGAATGAACTAAGAGAATAAGCATTTACAATGTGTCTATAACATCGCAATGACAATATAATTTCATAATGCTATGAGGTCATTATAAATTTGTGATGTTGCAAAGACATAATGGTGTCATAATGAATATTTGTTGTCTCACTTGGGATGGGGTCACAAATGGTGATGTTACAATGGCATATATGAATTCCATTGTCATGTGTTCACAATGAGGGCATACAAAGGGACTGTGATGTCACAAATGCCATGTGTATTTTCAAAGGTACTTCAGGGTCATGATAGCTTTATGATACACTGTTGTGATGAGGTCACCAAGGGTTTTTGATGTCACAATGATTTTGTAATATCTCAAACACAGGTCCACTTTCAATTGCTAGTATTTCACAATATGCATACAAGTTCACAGAAGGATCTTGAAGTCCTAATGGACATGAATTTTTTAAAAAGTTATGAGGTCATATTAGGTTTGTGAATACACAATGGGACATATATCATCATGGCAATGTCAACTCACTACATCATGTCAAAATATTGTGTTGTTGTCACAATTGGTTATGAGGTCACAAAAGATTGGTGATGTTACAATGTGTTGGGCATGTCACAATGACATGATAGTTGCCAATTGTCTTCAACTTACAATAAGTATAGGAGTTCACAAAGGGTCTGTGGTTTCTCCAAAAGTATGTGTTGTCATAAATATATTGAAATCCTAAAAGGTTTTTGATGTTAAAATTTGACACAATGGTTATGAAATCTGGCAGTGTGATATCACCATAGTCATGATGTCACTGGGAATTTGTGATATCAAGTGTCATGTGTGAAATCTAATGAGGTCGACAACAGATTATGAGGACAAAAAAGCCAAAGGTATTAGAATTGCAGCATGTCACAAAAGTTATGATGACAGGATGGGTTTGTGATGTCACAGTGTGTTAGAGATATCACAATGGAAAAGTGATGTACAATGGGATTTTGATGTCACAATGGTTAGGAGTTCTTGATTTGCTCATGATATCAACCTACAGGCCACATTTTAAATAGAATGAAATCACAGAAAAGGCATTCATAATATGTCTATGATGTCACATGAAAATGTGAAGTTATAAATCTACCATATTTTAGTTTTGTGATTTTACAATGAGCAGATGGTGTCAAAATGACAATGTGATGTCACAATTGTGATAAGCTCACAAACTGTTTTTGATGTTAAAATGTCATGTGTGAGTCTCAATTGTCAATATTTCACAGTGGAGATTTGAGTACACAAAGGGAATGCGATGTCACAAAGCTATGTATTTTTTCAAAATGTATAAGAGATCATAATAGATTTGGGATGTTACAATGTGATCCTGGTGTTAAAAATATCAATGTGATGTCAGAATGGGTTAGTTATGTCATGAGTTTGGAATATCACAATTATTTGTCCAATTTCAATTGCTCCTAGTTCACCATGAGGACACTGTAATAACCATCAGTGCCCGTATAATCCATGGGAACAGATTGTCATCATGGCCTCTTGGTCTGGACCACCAAAGAGAGGGGTGTATGCCGCTGAAAGGGGCAGGATATGCTGTTGAAGGAGATAGGATGTCAAGCCCCACATGGTGAGCTGCCAAGAAGTGATTGGGTATGGACATTTGGGAAGTGATGATTGAAAACTGTTATGTAGGAAACATATTGCAGTGGGGGAAGGGTACAGCCTATATATAGGCTGCATGTTCAGAGCAACAGAAGGGGACAGAAAAAGGGGAAAGGCCTGGAAGGAAAGAAGTGATGAGACTGCAAGAGGGTAAAGACCTGGGAGGAGAGGAAATTGAGGGAGAGCAGGAGCTGAAGGATGGCACCTGGCCACCTGGATAGGACAGGGCAGGCCTGTCAAGAGTAGAACAGGTTGAAGAGAAGAAGGGAATAGTGGAAGGAAAAAAATAAGACCTGAAATGAAGGACAGGTCTGTCTGTAGTGAAGGAGGATGAAGAGATAAGAAAAAGCCTTGTCCTTTGAAATGTGGAGCTTTGGAGATTATTTTTGGGGTTAGTTGTTTGAAGACCAGTTAACAAATGCCTGGGCTGCTCTGTGGAGTTCTGAGGGCTCATGGTTGAGGCTGCATTGAGCTCTGGGCATCCAGCCCAGGTCAAGGTAGTAGCTTGTTACAAAATTTATGAGGACAAGACAGATTTGTGATGTTACATTGCATTAATGATATCACAATGTCAATATGAGGTCACAAAGTGATTGTAATGTCATAACGGTGATGTGGTCACAATGGGTTTCTGAAATCAAACTATATGCCACATTTGAGATAGAATGAAATCACAGAATAGGCAATCACATTGTCTCTAGGACCTCACAATGAATATGTGATGTCATAATGCTATGATGTCATTGTCATTTTGGGATATCACAATGGGCTGATGGTATCCTAACAACAATGTGATCTCACTGTGGAGGTGATGTCACAAAGCGTTTGTAATGGTACAATGGCATGACTGATGTCAGTTGTCCTTTTTCAAAGATCCTAAGAGGTCACAACAGATTTGGGATATCACAAGGTGATCATGATATCACTGTGGAAATGTGATTTCACAATGGGTTTGTGATGTCACAGTGGTGATAAAGTCAGACTTGGATAGTGATGTCACAATGAATTTGTAATATCACCATTACATATCTAATTTCACTCTACTAGATCACAAAAGAGTACGAGTTTACATAAAGAGCTAGAAGTCAGAAAGGCTATGGGTTTTGTAAAATATTATGCGGACATAATACATTGGTGAAAATGCAATGGGACACAGATATCCCATTGGCAATGTGATGTTACCATTACATGAGTTAGTATTGTTTTGAAGTCACAAATAATTGGTAATGCCATACAGCTGATGAGGCTACATAGATTTGTGATTTCACAATGGGATGTTGATGTCACAATCTCATGCCAGGTCTCTAATTAACAATAAATATATAAGTTCACAAGGGATAATGTATCCAAAGGCATATGTTGGCACAAGTGGAATGAGTATTAATAGTTTTGTGATGTCACAATGTGACTCAGTGGTCATGACATCTGGCAGTGTGATGTCACAGTGGTCATGATGTCACAGTGGATTTCTGATATCATAGGTTATACCTGAAGTATTATGAGTTAAACAATTTATGAGCTTAAAGAAGCCAGAGATCACGCTGGCAGCATGTCAAAACATATATGAGGATAGGAGAGACAGTGGGTTAGTGATATCATAATGGCAATATAGTGTCATCAAGGTATTGTGATCCCATAATGGTTATGTGTTCACAATCTATTTCTGCTATCAACACACCTGCGACATTTGAAATAGAATGAAATCACAGAATAGACATTCCATTGTATCTGTGACATCACAATGACCATTTTATGTCATAATTCTATGATGTCATTGTTGTTTTATGATGTCACGATGGGCTGATGTTATCATAAAGACAATGTGATGTTACACTGGTGATGATGTCACAAAGGTTTTGAGATGTTAAAATGGCATGTCTGATCTCAATTGTCATTAGCTCAAAATGAGGATTTGGGTACACAAAGGTCCTGTGATGACACAAAGGCCATGTTTTCTTTCAAAGCTTCTGAGGTCATAATAGGATTGGGATGTCACAATGTGAGCATGGTGACACAATGGCAATGTGATATCACAATGAGTTTGTGATTTCACCACGGTGATGAGGTCACAATATGTTAGTGATGTCTCATCAAGTAATATAACAATGACATATACAATTTCAATTTCTTCTAATTCACTATGAGGATACTGTAATAACCAGTGAGGCCTGAATTATCTGTGGGAGTCAGTAATCATTGTAAATGCTTGGCCTGGCCCACCGGAGAGTGTGGGGAATACCGCCAAAGGTGGAGGTGTCAAGCCTCACATGGTGAGCTGTCAAGAAGTAATTGAACATTGGGCAGTTTGGGAAGTGACGGTTGAAAACTCTTAGGCAGGAGACACATTGGAGTGAGGAGGGATACAACCTATATATAAGTTGCATTTTCAGAGCATTGGAAGGAGATATAAAAATGAGAGCTACCCAGATGGAAGAAAGTGGTGAGACAGCAGGAAGGGAAAAACTTGAGAAGAGAGGAAGTTGAGGGAAAACAGAAAGTTGGCAAGTGGTCACTGGGGTAGAGTAGGGCAGGCCTGTGGAGACTGGAGAGGCCTGAAGGAAGTGGTGGAAGGGAAATAGGGAAAGACCAGGAAGGAAGGACAAGTCTGTAGCAAAGGAGGGAGGAATGGAAAAGTAAAAAGCCTTTCCCATTGAGGTTTTGAGCTTTGGAGATCATAATTTTTTGGCTGGTGGTTTGCAGACCAATTAAGAAAGGGTGGGGCTGCCCATTGGAGGTCTGAGGTTTGGTGGTCAAGGCTGCTCTTGGACCTGGGTATCCATTCCAGGATAAGGTAATCACAGTCCCCTTTCTAGTGTAAATTGGTTTATTATATTAAGTGTGACTTGATGGTTTGGCTCTTGGCCTTAGAAGTTATAAGTACACGAGTTCACAGAAAGAGCTTGAAATCTCAAAGGCCATGAATTTTCTAAGATGTGATGTGGCCATATAGGTTTGTAAAAACACAATGGGACAATGATATCACAATGGCAATACCACAATATCATGTCAAAATAATGCTTTGATACCACATTCTCGTGATGAGGTCACAATAAGTTTGTGATGTCACAAAGGGTTCATGATGTCAGAGTGGCATGGCAGATCTCAACTGTCATTAATTGGCAATGAATATATGATTTCAAAAAGGGATTGTAATGTCTCCAAAGGCATGTGTTGTCACAAATGTGATGCCGTTCTAACAGGTTTGTGATGTCACAATGTGACACAATACTCATGATATCTGGCAGTATGATGTCACAGGGGATTTCTGATATCACATGTCATACCAGAAATATGAGATTGAAAACAGATTATGAGCTTACAAAGGGATTAACACATGACAATGGCAGCATGTCACAAAACTTATAAGGACTGGTTTGTGATGGCACAGCAGATTAATGATGTCACAAAAGATTGTGATATCACAATGGTTATATCGTCAAAATGGATTTCTGAAATAGAATGAATTCACAGAATAGGCCTTCACATTGTTATGACTATGATGTAACAATGTCATTGTGATTTATCATGCTATGATGCCATTGTTGTTTGGTGATGTCACAATGAGCTGAAGGTGTCATAATGACAATTTGATGTCACTGTTTATTTATGATGTTACAATGGTTATGAAGTCACATTATGTTTCTGATATCAACACACGTCAAATTTGAAAAAGAATGAAAAAGCCGGGTGCCAGTAGCTCACGACTAATCCAAGCTACTCAGGAGGCTGAGATCTAAGGATTGCACTTCAAAGACACCTCAGGCAGGAAAGTCCATGAGACTATCTCCAATAAAACCATTAGAAAACCAGAAGTGGTGCTGTGGCTGAAGCGATAGAGTGCTTGCCTTGAGCTGAAGAGCAGGGACAGAACCTAAGCCCAGAGTTCAAGCTCCACGACAGACAAAAAAAAAAATTAAAACAGGCATTCACAATCTGTCTATAACATCACAATGACAATGTGATCTCATAATGCTATCTTGTAGTAGTTTTGTGATGTCAAAAGTAGTTGATCCTGTCATAATGAGAATGTTATGTCACACTGGTGATGTCACAAAGAGTTCATAATCAGGGTATAGTTACACAAAGGGACTGTGATGTCACAAAGGCCATGTGTTTTTTCAAATGTGCTGAGAGGTCCAAATAGGTTTGGGATGTCACAATGTGATAGTGATATCAAATGGCAATGAAAGCTTACAATGGGTTTGTGATGTCACATTGGTGATGAAATCAACGTTTTGTGAAGTAACATCTCATACTCACATGTCCAATTTCAGTTGCTACTATTTCACAATGAGGATATGAGTTCACAGAAGAAGACTGAAATATAAAAGGCCATGAATTTTCTAAAATGCTATGAGGACATTCTAGGTTTTTGAAAAAACATTGGAACAGTGATATCACTGTGGCAATGGGATGTTGCAATATGATGACTTAATAAAATTTTGTTACCACAATTGGTGATGCCATACTGGTGATGAGTTTACAAGAGGTGTGTGATTTCACAATGGGTTAGTGACATCAAAATGACACATGTGATCTCAATTGTCCACTCACAATGAGTATATGGGCTCACAAAGGGACTGTGATGTCTCCAAAGGCATGAGTTGTCTCAAAAATGATGAAGTCCTAACAGGTGTGTGTTGTCAGAATGTAACAAAATGCTCATAGCATCTATCAGTGTGATGTCACCATGATCTAGATGTCACACTGGATTCGGGTATCACATTTCATACCTGGCTTGGGTATGAGAGGATTGGAATTTCACAGTGGGTTAGTGATATCACTTTGGAAGTGTGGGGTCACAAAGGGATTGTGCTACCACAATGGCTATTAGATCAAAATGTGTTTCTACTATAATAGGTTTGTGCTGTCACAATTGTTTGGAAATATCACAATGGCATGCCGGGTCGCAAATGTCTTTAATGCACAATGAAGATATGAGTTTACAAAAGGATTTTGTTGTCTCCAAAGTCATGTGTTGAGACAAAGGTGATGAAGTCCTAACAGATTCGTGAGTTCACAATGTGACACCATGTTCTTGATGTCTATCAATGTGATGTCACAATGTTCATATTGTCAGAGTCAATTTCTGATATCAGATACCATGCCTGAATTATGCGTTTGAAAACAGAATATAAGCTTACTAAAGGCCTAAAATATCCTAATAGCAGCATATCACACATTATGACTAAAAGTTCATGGTCTTTGGAGCTTCAGATTCTTTCTTTGAAATTGTATCCTCATTTTGAACTAGTAGAAATTGAAATTGGACATGTCATTGTACTAATACAAACTCATAGTGACATCACAAACTCATTGTGACCTCATCATCACTGTGACATCACAAACCCATTGTGATATCACATTGCTGTTGTGCCTTCACAATCACATTGTGACATCACAAAGCAATTGTGAACTCTTAACACCTTTAAAATACCCATGACCTCTGTGTCATCAAAGAACCTTTGTGTAGCCATATCCTCATAGTGAACAAATGAAAATTGTGATCACACATAGCATTGTAGGGTCACAAATACTTTGTGCAATAATCATGACTGTGAAATCATATTGTCATCATGACACCATCATCTCATTGTGACAACACCAAATGGCAATGACACCATACCATTTTTTTCTCCTCTTTTCTTCTGTACGTTTTTTATTGTAAGTGTAGTGTACGGAGTGATTACGGTTACCTTACATGAGTAAGGTAATGGGTACATATCCTATCAAACATTGCTGCCTTGACATCACGTTGTCACTTTAATGTCATAGACCCATTGTGAATGCCTATTCTTTGATTTCATTCAATTTCAAATGTGCCATGTGGGTTGATATCAGGAAACCATTGTGAACTCATAACCTTTGTGACATCTAAATCTCTTTGTCACAACACTTTGCCTTCGTTATATCATTAACCCACTGTGACATCAAATACCTCTCATGTCCTCATAACTTTGTGAAATGCCATTTTGATATCTTAGGCCCTTTGTGAGTTGAAAATCTGTGTTCGACTTCATATTTCAAATATGACATGAGATATCTAAAATCCAATGTAACATCATGATATCACACCGCTGGACATCATAACCATTGTGTCACTTTGTGACATCTCACACCTTTTAGTTCTTCACCTTCTTGACTACATATATTTTGGTGATATCAGAATCCCTTCCCAAACTCATAAACTCATGGTGAGTTAATGACAATTGAGATCCCACATGCCATTGTGATTTCATCAACCCCTTGGTACATCTCAAATCTATTGAGACCTCCTCATCAGTATGGCATCACCAATTGTGATATCAAAACATTATTATAACATGATGTTGAGACATCACATTGTCATTGTGAAATCACTGCTCCATTGGGTTTTCACATAGTATGACCACATACTATAAAGCTTCTTCTATCACCCAGTATCCTCATATTGAAATATGAGTAATTGAAATTGGATGTATCATTCTGATATTACAATCTGTGACATCACAGAACCATTGTGACCTCATTACCATTGTAACATCAAAAACCCAATGGGACATCTCATTTTCATTGTGACATTATGGACACATTGTGCCCTTTGAAATATATTATGACCTCTTACCACCTTTGAAAACACACATGGCCTCTGTGACGTCACAGATTTTTGTTTCCATATCCTCATGGGGAACTAATGACAACTGACATCAGACATACCATTTAAACATAAAAAAAATCCTTTCTGACATTATCATAATTGTGACATCATGTTGCCATTATGACACCATCAGCTCATTTTGACATGTAAAATTACAATGACATCATAGCATTGTATCATCTCATTGTCATTCTGATATCATAGACATGTTGTGTTTGCCTATTATGTTATTTGATTCTATTTCTAATGTGGCAAGTCTGTTGATATCAGAAACCCATTGTGAGTTCATAACCATTGTGATATCATGGTGCCTTAGTAGCATCATATTGGTATTGTGATGTCACATTGCCCAATTGATGTCACAAAGGGATTCTGATGTGACAATGGTTATGACATCACAATGAGTTTCTGATATCAACCCACATGCCACATTTCAAATACAATGAAATCACAGATTTGGCATTCATAATGTGACTATGATGTCACAATGACATAATGGTAAATGCTATAATGTCATTCTCATTTTGTGTTGTCACCATAAGCTAAAGATGTGATAACAACAATATGTTGTCACAATGGTTATGACGTCCCACAGGGTTTATAATGTTACAATGGTTATGAGGTCACAATGTGTTTCTGATATCAACTGATATGCCACATTTGAAATAGAATGAAATCACAAGATATACATTCACAATGTGTCTAAGACAGCAAAATGGCAATGAGATGTCATAATGCTGTGATGTCACTGTAGCTTGGTGATGTCACAATGAGCTGATGATATCATAACGACAGTCTGATGATGTCACAAAGGGTTTGTGATGTCACAATGGCATGTCAGATATTAACTGCCATTAGTTTATAATGAGGATATGAGAATGAAGTCACAATGACAAACACAAATGAACTGTGATGACACAAAGGCCATGTTTTTTGTTAAAAGTGCTAAGGTTCTTAACTGGTTTCATTTGTCAAAGTGTTAATGATATAAAAATGCGTAAGTGATGTCAAACTAGTTTATAATATCACACATTATTTCAAATTTCAATTGTTACAATTTCATAATGATACAAGTTCAGAGAAGGAGCTTGATGTCCCAAAGGCCGTGCATTTTCTAAGATGTGATGAGGTCATAATAGGTTTGTGAAAGCATGATGGTACAGTAATATCACAATTGCAATATGATGTCAAATTATAATGTCGTAAGAGTGTTGTTATAATCACAATTCGTTGGTGATGCCATAATAGTGATGAGTTCAAAATAGTTTTATGATGTCACAGTAGATTGGTGATGTGACAATGGCATTCGACACCTCAATTGTCAATAACTCACAATGAGTATATGAGTTTAGAATGGGATTGTGAGGATTCCAAAGGCATATGTTAGCACAAATGTGATGAAGTCGAATAGATTTGTGATGTGACAATGTGACACAATGGTCATTACAACTAGCAGTGTGATGTCACAATACTCATGATGTCACAATACATTATTAATATTTAATGTCATACCTGAAATAATATGAGGTCAAAAATAGAATGAGCTCTCAATGGGCCTAATATAACACAGTGGCAACATGTCACCAAACTTATGAGGACAGGACATGTTTGAGTTGTCACAGTTGTTTAAAGATATCACAATGGCAACGTTTTGTCACAAAGGGATTGTGATGTCACAATGGTTATGAAGTCAAAATGTGTTTTTGATAAGAACCAATATGCCACATTTGAAATATAATGAAATCACATAATAGGCATTCCTAATGTTAATATGATGTCATAATGACAATGTGTTGTCACACCTATGATTATATTCTAAATGATTTGTGATATCACAATGGCATATCTGATCTCAATTGACATTTCACAATGGATAAACAAAGGGACTGTGGTGTCACAAAGGCCATGTGTTTTTTCAAAGGTGCTAAAGATGTCATAATGGGTTTGGGAGGTCTCAGGGTGATTGTAATGTCACAACAGCAATGTGATAACACAATGTCTTTGTGATATCACACTGGTGAGGAGGTCACAATGGACAGGACAGGTTTGTGATGTCACAACAGGTTAATGATATCACAATGGCACTGTGATATCACAAAAAGATTTTCATGTCACAATGGCTTTGAGGTTACAATGGATTTCTGATATCCACCAATATTGCTTGCTTGAAATAGAACGAAATCACAAAATAGGCATTCACAATATATCTATAATTTCACTATGACATATGCTGTCATAATTCTATGATATTTAAGCTTGGTGATGTCATAATGGCATGTCTAATTTTATTGGTCATTAGATTACCATGAGGATCCCAAAGGTTGTTATGGGCTGAGTCCTTCAAAAGGCGCATTGTTCTGAGTCCATTACACAGGTTTCTTTCTGCTATATTTTTTAAAGTATGCTGTATGCTGTCATACAAAAGGGTGCTATGTTCTGAGTCCTTGAGAGGTAGGCATTCCTGAAAATCACACACACACACACACACACACACACACACACACACACACACACACACACACGCACACACACACTAACAGAGGGTAACAGTGCACCTGCTTAGTGTGTAGGATGGATGGAGAAGAGTCTCTCCCAGCCATTGGGCTGAGGGAGGGGTTCGATGCCATGGGCATCTGCTGGGGTTGGGAGGAAGCCCTGAGCAGAGGTAAGGCTGCTTCTTCCATGGCCTGATAGCCTTAGGGCAGTCAGGGCACCACAAGGTCAGGGATGGGGGGCATGGTCGAGTGCGGAGGGGGTGTGACTGAGGAGAGGACAGGACGTGGCTGAGGGGGCACATATCTGCTGCAGTCAGAGGCACATGGGGGCTGTGGCACACTTGTGCAGCATGGGTGGAGCAGCCCGGGAGAGAAGTGGGGGGCAGAGACAGCAGAGAGAAGAGCAGGCACAAGCACCAGGGGAGGCGGCATCAATGGCTGGCTTCTGCTGCTGTAGGATCACGGGTCTGGGCCAGGAGCACAAAGCACACAAAGCCAGCACAGCAGGCACATCCCTCCCACAGGCCCTGGGAGGCTCAGAGGCCAAGTAAGCCCTGAGTCTGAGATTCCAATGCCAGAAGCTCAGCTGGGCCGGGGGGGGGCTAAGCCCTGCCACCTGCCTGCCCCTGTCCTGGCCCCCTTTCTTGCCCTCCCCATGGCATCACGTTTCAAACATGGGCTGCTGGCTCAGACCTGCAGCGCCTCTCAGAGTCATCCAGTGATGTGCCCCTGGCCAGCTTGTGGCCCTGACCACGTCCTGGCTCCCCCCATCCTCTGCCATGATGCTGCCATTGCTGCCCACTGCACCCAGAATGGCAGCCTATAGCACCTCCCAGCAGCACACATGAGTGGCCGTCCCATGAGCCTGCACCTCGTGATCTCTCCCAAACCCCCCTTCCCCACCCCAACCCAGACCTGTGACTCCCGCTTCCCTTCTCACATCCCAACCTTGCCTCACCAGTGCCAGGGGCCAGTCCTGGCTCTGCCACAAATGCTCCCCAGGAGTGGGGGGTGGGGGAGTGGGTGTCGACCCAAGGATCCCACCCCCATCCCTAGTGTCAGTGTCCCAGGAAATTCGGAGATGCAGGGTTGGGTGAGAAGGAGGCATCACCAAGTCCCTGGCCTGGAGCAGTGGGAACCACAGAGCCCCACGTGTTCACCTTTCCTCTCCTAGGTGGGAACTTGGTGGCTTTATAAATAGGTGGGGAGCAGCAACTCCACACCTGCCTTCTTGGGTCTTTTCCTTTTTCCTGGGGGTGGTGGGTGTTGGATGCAGAAGATAGGGACCCCTTGCTGTCTGAGTCCTTGTCCTCTGTTCTCAGTCACCCTCTCACCTGAGGAGGGTATCGGAAAATCCCACTAGGGAGGTGAGAGCAGTGGGGGTCAGATGAAAGATGAATATCTGTGAGGATCACACTCCCTCTGACACACATACACCTGGCCTGTCCCCCCACCCCCACCGCAGCTGTCAACAGTACTCACAGGTTGGTCACATTTCCCAGCTCTGCCAGCATCTGCTGGTGCTGCTGGTCCATCTGTTCTCCTTGTCCCTCCAAGAATCCACCCAGTCGCCCAGAAGCATCTAGGCTGGAAGTAGGAAGTCTGTCCATGTATGTAGCCTTTAGAACCCCATCCATTTCCTCAACACCACACTCACCCCAGGTCAGACACCCCCTTGGGGAACCTCATGATCCCTTGCTTGTTTTAGTCCTGGCTCTGAGGAGCCACCTGTCTGGGGATTCCTTCACCCAACGTCCTGGCTTAGGGTTTTGGTGAATGGGGATTTAAGGCTGGTTTTTCCCAAGGGGAAGGGTTTGGCCCTGGAGAAGGCGAGAGACACGGTGGTGCTGTGTCATTACACTGGTGCTCCCTTTGGGTAGGAACCCTTGGTTCTGAAAAGGGAATGGGGAATGGGAACCTGAATGCTCCAGCTGTACATTGTCCCAGATGAGTAACCAACAAACTTAAGAGAGGCACTACTCTGAGTCTCTGTATGTGTGTGGGGGGGGTATGAGAGAGAGAGAGAGAGAGAGAGAGTGATCATCTTTCTCCTTGTACAGCCTGACTGTGCTCAGGTGAGTGATCATTTGGCAAATTGCAGGTGCTGCATGGAAGACACTTCTGTCACTGTTCTGGATTTGTGTGTGTGTGTGAGTGTGTGTGTGTGTGTGTGTGTGTGTGTGTGTGTGTGTGTGATCATGTCTAAAAACAGGAAAGCATTTTATTTCTCTGTGTGTATGTACATGTTGTTCTTTTTTATCAATACCAAGTATGAGCCCAGCCACAATTTTTGTTTTCTCCTTCACAGTTTCGTGGGTCTTTTATGGAAGATTTCAGTAGACATTCCTTTCCTCCCCTTTCCACCTCTCTTTTCCCCCTTTCCTGTAGCCCACAGTAGCTGCTGGGTCTGCGTGGCCCTCCCCTAGGAGACCTGTGTGAACTCAAGTTGACATCTGTCCTTCTATCCCAGGCCAGAAGTTTGGTGAGGTGAGTGTGTCCACAGCCACACTCTTCCAGACAGACACTCTGCTCTCGGTGTATAGTTGGAGCTAATTCAAGGGTTGGGAATGTGTCTGCCAAACATAATTAGGGAAGGAGATGGGGGACAGGGTAGGGCAGGGGCTGTGAAGCTATGAGGTTTGGGGGGCTGGCGTACAATGTGACATGGCAGATGTTTCACCATGACCGAGGATGAGAGGGAACCTTACCTAGGGCGTTTATGGTCTCTGTGGGCATCCAGGCCCAGGGCTCCGGGGCCCGACTGGTGGCTTGGATTCTCTCCTGGGGCAGTGCACCAGTGGTCAATCCTCCTTGGAGTCCTGCAGACTCCAATCTGTGTCCTGTCTGGGACGTTTCAAGCTGTACAGTGGTAGGCAAGTCCATTCCCCCTGCTGGAGCCCGCTTGGTATCAGGACATGGCAGTCAGACAGGGATCGATGAATGCCAGTTTCTGTAACCTGCTGTAGGCTGTCTGGAAGCAAAATGGGACCACTGATTTTGGGACCCTTTAAGTTTGATTGGGACAATTTAAATGCTACATTTTCCAGGGGTTATTTTTTTATTTAAGCTGGCAATTTCCACTAATGCCTTGGATGGACAATTTCAGCTGCCAAACAATGACATTCAAAGTGGCACAGGCAGAGTTCCCAATCCAGATTATTTCTTGCTTTGAACGTTGTGACTTGACTGCCTTTCTCTGGCAACTGCTGAATATCCTCCAGTTCTCTCTAGGGTGACCACCTCAGTCAGGGACATCCTGGGGAGCAGAGATTGTGACCTTGCCATCCCCAGCCTGCCAGATGTGAGCAGAGACGATTCCCAGCAACTGCACTGGATTCTGGGAGATTCAGAGACCCCAGGCTGCCTCAAAGATCCTTTGTCTGCAACATGAAACTTGGGGGATGGATGTGGCAGACCATCCTGGCCGGCCCCAGGGGGAGGAGAGGAGGACTCTTGAGCCAGTCGTTCAGCTCATGGCAACCTCGTTCATACCTGAGTGGGGAATTGAGTGCCACAGAGCTGGTCAGCCGCTGGACAGAGATCCTTGAGAAGATAGGCATCTTAGAAGCCCTAGAATCCAGTGAGTACATCATGGCTCACATCCTAGGAGTCAAAACAGTTAAGTGTGGTGCCACCAGGAGGGCGTGAAGATGGAGGAGAGAGAACTGTGGGACAGCTACATCAGGCTTCGTCAGAGGAATAATTACAGGGTATACTTACCTGAATCAGATGGGACTTTTCTGTAGTATTGTCATAGACAGATGGTCATTTATTTATCCAACAAACCTCTACAGTGTGCACCATGCTCTGAGAGGTCTTAGACAGTTCCAGGACTGTTTCCACAGAACATAAAGAAACCTTGGTTTGAGTTGGATGCTGGTGCTTCAAGCCTGTCATCCTAGTTACTTAGGAAGCTGAGATCCAAGGATGGAGGCTTTTGGCCCAGGCACGAAAGCCTGTAAGACTCTTGTCTTCAATTAACTACCAAAAACAAAACACCAGAAGTGGATGTATGGCTCAAGCCATAGACTGCTAGCCTTGAGCAAAAAGGCTCAGGGATAGCACCTAGGCTCTGAGTTCAAGGTCCATGACTGACACAAAGAAAGGAAAGACAGAAAGAGAGAAAGAGAGAGACAGAGAGAGAGAGAGAGAGACAGACAGACAGACAGACAGACAGAGACAGAGAAAGAGACAGAGAGAGAATCAGAGAGAGACAGAGAGAGAGAGAGAGGAGGGAAGTACAGAGGGAGATAAAGAGGAAAGGAAGGAAGAAGGGAGAACATGCAAGACTTGGTTTGGAGTCCCTGGATTCAAGGGAGTCAACCATTCACAATCTCTGTGGGGATAGTTTCAGAGATTAAAGCCGTTATGTAGGATCAAGCCACTGACCCTTCAGCAAGTTCATGACATCCAGGAGCTGTGTGCTCAACCGACTGCAGAGGAAAGCAGCCTCAGTAGACCCTAGGGATCAGGGTGGGTCACCAGGTGTCAATCATCCCTGGCCCCAACAAGTTTATTTTCTGATCAAATAAGAAGAAAGTGTCCAAGGGCTAGGGAAGTATTGGGGTGAGGGAGTGTGAAGGGGGGAGGCAAGTGATAATTAGGAAGATGAAGAGGGAGGATGATCCCAGGTGAGGTGTGTCAGGACATTTTAGCCATGATCTCACCTGACAACCTGGACTACTAGTGATAGAGCCTTTGATCCAGCCACACTGCTATTAAAAGTCCTGGCCCCTTGGTTTCACCGTTGACATCCTGGCTGTCTTTCACTGCAGGATGCCTGTGCAATACATCCTTGGGGGCTGGGACTTTCGAGTGCTCAATAGGGCTCAATCTGAAGATGACTCCCCTGGTATTCATTCCTCCATGAGAGGCAGAGGTAAGCATGCCACTGGCACAGGACAGCCTGGGAATGAGGGTGGGAGTTGGGACCCATGTTGTTCCGAGACTTCATTTAGAAGGTGCTAGGGCCCCGTGACTGCCATTCTCAGTGGCAGAAGGGGGTCTCTTTGCTGGCTCAGTCTTTAATCTAGATGGTAGATTTGGGATTCAGAGAGGGCAGGCTGAAGGTGGGGCAGGGCTGGGTAGAGACTGGTGGGAAAACCAGAGGCACTGGGCTCTGAGCAGGGTTGCTTTTTTGATAATACTCAAGCACAGGTACATTCCTGGGATAGATCAGCCTTTTTCACCTTCCCAAGAGAGAGGGAAGTAGAGCTCCCCAGTCTCAGTCACTTGACCAAGAAACCCTTTGGTTCCCATATCATGTGTTTGGATAACTAGATCTCACCATATTGTCCAGTGTTGAGGCAGGACTCTGAGAGATCCTGAGTCTTTGATAATGTCAGGGGATCCTCAGTATGAGATTGTACTTGAACATCCTAATTTGGTGCATGATCAGTTCCATCTAAGACTGCCATGGTGTAGGACAAATTATCTAGAGAATCATAGCAGGGAGGGATCTGTTCTGAGAGTCTTGATTATTGCGTGTGAGCTTTGAGCACCCATGTGTCCACCTGCTTCCCTTTCTTAGGTGGATCTTTGCTAGGAAATGCTTAAAATTAGGGGGTGTCTTGTCTTTTATGCTCCAAGATAGGACTCTAATATTTGAACCAGAGCTTTACTTCTAGCTTTTTTGGGTTTAATTGGAGATAAAAAATTCTCATGGACTTGTGGCCAAGGGTGGCATCCAGCTGCAGTCCTCAGATCTTAGTCTCCTAAGGGAATAAGATGATAAGCATGAAAAAGTATCTTTGGCCAGGTGCCAGTAGCTCATGACTGTCATCCTCGGTACTCAGGAGGTGAGATCTGAGGATCACAGTTCAAAGCCAACCTGGGTAGGAAAGACCCTGAGACTATTATCTCCAACAAACCACCACAAAATCAGAAGGGGTGCTGTGGCTCAAGCCTTGAGCTGAAGAGCTCAGGGACAGCACCCAGGCCCAGAGTTCAAGCCCCACAACCAAAAAAAGAAAGAAAGTAAAAGATCTTTGCCTGCAAAAATGTGGAGGTGTGTGTGGGGGGGTGCTGAGGTTGAGAGACCAGGTGCTGGGCTCAATGTACAGACATTCCTAAGAACTCCCCAAGTTTTCCCCAGTTTGAAACCACAGAAGAATGGGCAGTGCCTTACTAAGAACTCAAGAGGACGAGGCCTTTGGCAGGCAGTTAATGGGTGAATGGGTGCAGAGATCGGATTGTTGTGCCTGTATTCTCTCCATTGAAGTATGGATTTGGATGCTGAGTGTCAAAGTTTGAAGTCAAGGGTTGCAAGAAGTTCGTGGCCTGACAAATTGGGTTTCCTCTGGGTATATGAATGTGGCTAAAGCAGGGTGCTACTGGTGGCTCACAACTGTCATCTTAGCTACTCATAAAGCTGAGATGTAGGGACCACGGTTCAAGGCCAGCTTCGTGATACTTCATATCCAATGAACCACCAGAAAAGAAGAACTGGCGTTGCAGCTCAAGTGGTAGAGTCATCATCTTCAGCTGAAGAGCTGAAAGTCAGTGCCCTGGACCAGAGTTCAAGCCCCATGACCAGCAATACACAAAGAGGTGGCTGAGTTTTCCACATAGCAGTGTGTATGGTAGGAAATTCCATGCTGGGTTATGAGACATTCCAGATATGTTAGAGGCTCAATGTTGTGTCTACAGTTGGACTGAGTACAATAGTGCCATCTTCTCACAGGTCAGATATAATCCGAATGGAGGGAGTTTGTGGTTCTGTTCTCAGGAACCGCTGAGGCCTCGGAATGTCCGTGTGTGTGTGTGTGTGTGTGTGTGTGTGTGTGTGTGTGTGTGTGTGTGTGTGTGTGTGTGTGTGTCTGGCTGTCTGTCTGTTTGTGTGTCTGTTTGTCTGTGTGTCTGTGTGTGTAATTTTCCCTCATCTTTCTCTGTCCCCTTCTTAGGTGCCTGTCCTCCTCTTTCTGACTTCAGATGGTGCCCTTCCTCCACACCGACCTTGCCTTTAGCTCCCTATCAGGGTCTACAATGAGTCGTAAATTGCCAGTAGCCTGTGTTCCATATTTTCTCTGGGGCACAAGTCTGGCTGTCCAAATATTTGGCCGCCTCCAGCGGATTCTGGTACAGCAGTGCCAGCTGGTATTGGGTCTCCCATGCCTCAGAGTGAGGGCCTCAGTCATACGATGTCCTGTCCTTTTCCTTAGCTGGGCCTCTGACATCCCTCTCAACAGGCTGGCAGTGGAGTGGGAAATGGGGGGTTGCTGGTGGCTCTAGCCAACTCGAGCTTGACAGCTGACTGAAGGCCACCTGAGCAAGGAGGATCCAGGGCTACATGGGAGGTGAGACCAAGGTGGCTTGGAAATATTGGTCGGTGTCTAAGAAATGTAAATGTACTTTATCACAGGAAAGTCTATATTCTGGTCCCAGCTGGGCCTTCTAGACAATTCCGGATGCCCAGAATACAGAGGCACAGACTTTAGATTCCAGGGCCAGGGAGCTGGGGGATGTGAGACTTGTATAAACAATAACTCAATGTTCTGGGGTATTAGTCTTGACCTGGCTATGCCCCTCCCCCCTTGTGTAAGTTCACTTCTTAACCCAGTGTTGGCCACACACTGGCCACTTGTGGCAGTACTGTGGAAGTGGCGGAAGTGGAGGTGAGATCTAGGATGACCAAAATCTGGATTTATGGCCTGTGGGGCTGGCAAAGGGTGTCTTAAAAAAATCTTTGAGCTGTAACTCAGGGCCTAGGCACTGTCCCTGAGCTTCCTTTGCTCAAAGCTACCATTCTACCACTTGAACCACAGTTCAACTTTCATCTTTTTTAGTAGTTTAGTGGAGATAAGAGTCTCATGGACTTTCCTGCCTGGGCTGGCTTCAAGGTGCCATCCTAAGAGCTCAGCCTCTTGAGTAGCTAGGATTGCTGGCACCTGCTAATGATGTTAGTGTGTGTGTGTGTGTGTGTGTGTGTGTGTGTGTGTGTGTGTGTGTGTGTATGTGTGTGTGTGTGTGTGTGAGTGTTTACCAGGACAAGAACTCACAGCCTAGTTGTTATCCTTTAGCTTGTTTGCACTAGGTTCGTGCTGTACCACTTGAATTACAGTAGCTCGACTTCCCAGCTTTTTGGTGATTCATTGGAGATAAGAGTCTGCCTAGGCTAGCTTTGAATCTTGATTGATCCTCAGGTCTCAGCCTTGAGTAGCTAGGATGACAGGCATGAGCCACCTTCACCCAGCTGATAATGGCCTTTCTCCACAGTGAAATTGGAGCTTCTGAAATCTTCTTTATTTTTTCTGTGCCTGTACTTGGGCTTGAACTCAGGGTCTGGGCTCTGGTCTCTTAACATTTTCCCTCACGGCTGGTACTATACCACTTGAGCCATAGCTCCATTTCTGGCTTTTGGTGGATCATTGGCAAGAAGAGTCTCACTAACTTTCTTCCCCTGAGCTGGCTTTGACCCACGATCTCTGATTTCAGTCTCTTGAGTAGCTAGGATTTACAGGGGTTGAGCCACTGGTGGCATTGGGTAGAAGCTTTTCTTAAGCAAGGGTTCTTCCCTGCGTTTGCCCTGACTCCTTCATGCAAAGGAGGCCTTAGGGTCAGGAGCTGTGAAAAATAGGCTTTCAGCCACAGGAAATGGCTGGGGTCCATGGTGAAAAGTCAAGCTAATCTTCCCCTGGGTCCCATTCTGGACCCTACCCTCTGCCCTACCTGTGACTCAAGTACAAGCCTTGACCCAGCCTTGAGTGTTCAGCCAGACTTGTCTGAAGACACAGAACCTTCATTACCCTCACACCACCTGCTCTACACCACACCTTTGCCCATGCTGTGTACCTTCTGCCTGAGGCTCTCTGTCCTATTCCACATCTTAGAACTCCTGTGGAATTTTGGCACTGGTAATATCACCTCCTAGAGCAAGTCCTTCCTTCTATTCTCTCTCTTTTTAAAAAAAATATTGAGTTCTTAGAGATGGAACTTGGTAGGCTGATTGGCAAATGCTCTATATTGGTGTGTGTGTGTGTGTGTGTGTGTGTGTGTGTGTGTGTGTGTGTGTGTGTGTGTGTTTGTGTGTGTGTGTGTATGTGTGTGTGTGTGTTTGTGTGCCTGTCCTGGAGTTTAAATTCATGGCCCAGATGCTATTCCTGCGTTTTTATGCTCAAGGCTAGCACTCTACTACTTGGAACACAGCTCTACTTCTGGCTTTTTGGGTGTTTAATTGGAAAAAAAGAGTCTCATATAGATTTTCCTGCCTGCACTGTCTTGCAATTATGATCCTCAGATTTCAGCCTCCAGAGTAGCTAAGAGTATAGGGGTGAGCCACCAGCACTTGCCATCTCCCTTTTACCTATAACCTCGGCCCTCCTCTGAGTCCCAGAATAGTAGATCTCACCAAGCTCACAATTTTTTTTGCTAGTATTGGGCTTGAACTAAGGGTCTGGGAATGTTCCTGAGTTCCTTTTCCTCAAGGCTACATTCTATCACTTAAACCACAGTGCCACTTTTGGCTTTTTCTGTTTATGTAGTACTGAAGAATCAAACCTCGGGCTTCATGCTCTCTAGGTAAACACTCTACCACTAAGCCACATTCGCAACCCAAGGCTCACTTCTAACAGGATCTATGAGGATGGGATTTCAGCACAGAAATCGCTGGCCATTTTATATCTTTGCCAGGATTTGGGACCAGCCTGAGACTTGGCAATGAGGAATGATGAATGAGTGATAGCCACCAGGCCTCAGAGATCTAGGCTCACATCCTACAGAGGGATAGGAAACATGGAGTCAGAAGCTTCCACAACTCCTACAGCCTAGGATCTGTGGTCTCCCTGGAGGTAGTGGCTGGCTGCTAGATGTCCCAATGAGACACCTCAGCCAGAAAGTAATGCACCCGTTGCATACACCAGCCCAGGGAAGCCTTCGGGGTTTCACTTATTAAATGGCAAAGAAGGATGCTTTGTTCAAGCTACTGGCTCATACATAGTACTCTCTGAGGGCTTTTCCCAGCTTGCCCAGAGGGCATGGGCAACCTGCTGAAAGCCCATCATCCATACATCATCCATCTATACACAGAGACATGGAGTTACTGGATTCTTTTATTTCTTTGGCAGGTCCGAGGTTGAAATATGAGACTAGGCCCTATCCCTGATCTCCTTTGCTCAAGGGTAGAGCTCTGCCCTTGAGGCACAGGCCCAACCCATGGGCAAATTTTCCTGTGATCTCTTAGAAATAAGAGTGTCTAGGACTTTCCTGCCCTGGCTGAATTCAAATTGGCATTCTCTGCACCTCAGCCTCCTGAGGAGCTAGCATTAAAGACAGCAGCCACTGACACCTGGCTTTCTTTTCTTCTTGTTGTTCTTTTTATAATCATGACAATCTGAAATCTTCACAGTGTCATTCCAATTGTTTACATTTGAAATAAATCATCTAGGCCTGGAGTTAGAATGCCAGGACTGCCACCCACAAATGGAGGGAGATCCTGACAAACTCATTTCTATTTATGTGAATGCTAATGGAATGTTATCAAAGTAATCAAAGTAATAATTAAATTTGCAGTTAATTCATGATTCTATTTTAGAATGCCACAAAAAAATTATTGAACTTAAATCTTCCATTCTAGCACCATGGTATGATTCCTCTAATGGAAAGATATTGACTAATTTTTAATTAATGCTTTTATAAGTATTCAGACAGGATAATTCATTAAATGGAGACATAACTTAAACTTATAATTGGTAACTATATATATATACATAATTTAATGAAATCCTCACATTCTCTAAGTGTATATATATATATATATATATATATACATATATGTATGTATATATATATATATATATAGAGAGAGAGAGAGAGAGAGAGAGAGAGAGGGAGAGAGAGAGAGAGAGAGAGCAATCTACACATCTATTAATACAGAATTTCCTGGCAGTTCAGTTTGCCAGAGGATGGTGAGCTAAGACTGTGACCCCATTTATGGATTGGGCATTCTAGGCCATGAGTTGAAATCCCAGCATGGCCAAAAATTTGTTCATGGAGTAAGAAGCCACTTTTGACATTTTTTTTCATGAAAAATATCCTGGGTCTCAGTATGATGTATAATCCATATGCAGATATATCCTGTGTGATAGGATGTAATAAATGAAATGTTATGTGTGTAATAATACTAAATAAATAAGTATAATAAACGTCATACTCACTAAACCCATGCATGTAAATAAATCTTATATATGCATATTATTTTTTTCAGTTCTAGGGCTTCTATTCAGGCCCTGGTAACTGGTCTAAAATTTCTTGTCTTCAAGGATGGTGAGCTTCCCCTTCAACCACAGTGACACAGAGTTACCCAGACCCTGAGTACAAATCCCAGGCCTGCCAGAAAAGTGGTGCAAATTCCCAGCCAGGGCTTTTTTTCCTTTGGCCAAGCACAGGGCTTGAACTCAGGTCTTGGCATCTCTGCCACAGTTGACCCTTGATCCTAGGCCCAAGTTCAAATCTCGGGATTGGCAAAAAATAAAAAGGAGAAGGATAAAACAGAGAAGTTCAAGAAGGTGGTTTTATGTTTTTTCCCCTTTTCATTCTGACCATCCAGGTCCTAACTGAATAGGCCCAGAAAGTGTACATGACCTTGCGTGCTGATGTTTGGCTGGCTATTAGGGAAGTCATAACCGAAACTTCAACTTAGGCCTGAAGGTCGAATCCTGGGACTGCCACTAATGATTGTTGGGAGATTCAAGAAGTGCATGCCAATATACATCCATACAAATGGAATGTTATAAAAGTAACAATTAAATTAGTAGTGTATGAGTATACTATAAAATTATACACAATAATTATATTACTTTGAATAATTTTCAATTAATACTTTGATATATATTCAACCATGACACTTACAATTTGAAGGAATAATTTATTTGTCAATAATTACTAGTAATATATGCAATTTCATAATATACAGACAACTTTCTCTTGTTTTATACATATGTATACATATATATGTATATATATATATATATATATCAATCTGCATATTTATCTGTTTATACACTTGTCACTCCTGGGGCTCAGTTGTATAGTGATGGTTAGTACATACAAAGCCCTGGATTCGATTCCTCCCTACCACATGCACATAAAAATCCGGAAGTTGTGCTAAAGGCATAGGGACTGTGTCTAGACTCTTACTCAAGACCCAGGACTGGCACCAAAATAAGATTGAGTATTGTGACTGCAACTCTATAAGTATAGGACTTCAAATACCTCATCACAGACCAAGCCATGAATCTGGTGCTGACAGCTGCCATCTAACCTGACTTAGCCAGAGGTATGCCACTGCAACCTAGCCCCACAGAACCACATGCTGCTGGCTCGCTCACCCCTGTCATCCAAGATATTTGGGGGCTGAGATCTGACACTGATGGGTTTAAAACCCAGCCCTGGCAGGATGGCTGTGAAACTCTGTGCTGTGGCTCAAGCAAAAGTTCTTAGGACAGTACCCCCAACATTTTAGTGCAATCCCTATGGCTGACTCGCCCCCCCAAAAAAAACCCCACCAATCTCAATCATTAGATGTGAACTTTGTGCAGTTTGTGATGTGTTTCTGAAAGAATGGTGATACTGATAAAAGCACCCTAATATTAATGACAGCTTGTGGGATATAGCTATTTGATGAGTCCTTCCTGAGGTGTTGGGTCCTTCGTTTGGTGCTGTGTGCTGAGTCCTGCTCAGGATGCTATGTGCTGAGTCCTTCACAGGGTGCATTGTTCTGAGTCCTGCATTGGGTACTGGGTGTTGTGTGCTGAATCCTGTAGCATGTAATGTGTTTTGTCCTTCAAAGGGTGCATTCTTTCATCTTGCCCTTGTAATAGCTCCACAACTTGGATGATTATGCAGACAAGAATACTGAGGCTCAGATATGTCCCTATGGCAGGGACAAAATTATGTATTACTGAAGACTAGTGAGTTGTCTACTGCAGACAATTGTTTCACTTTGTTTTTTTCTCATTCATGAACCTTGAACTCAGGGTCTAGGAGCTGATCCTTACCTCTTGGACTCATGGCCAGCACTCCACCATGTGGAGCCAAGGACACCTTTGCGGCAGAGTGCCACAGCCTAGGGTTTTATAGCCAAGTTCTGTCATCCTGGCTTCTCAGGAAGCTGAGATCAGAGTATCTGGGTTCCAAATTATCCCAGACACAAAATGTCCCATGAGACTATTATCTCCAATTCATCACTAAGAAACATGAAGTGGAAGCTGGGTGCTTGTGGCTCACGCTGGTCATCCTAACTACTCAGTAGGATGCGATCTGAGGATCATGGTTCAAAGCTAGCCTGGGCAGGAAAGTCCTTGAGACCCTTACCTCTAATGAACCACCAGAAAACCGGTGGCTCAAGTGGTAGAGCAAAGATTAGAGCTGAATTGCTCAGGGATAGCACCCAGAACCAGACTTCTACTCATTCAACTGACAACAAAAAAAAAAAAGACTTAAGCAAACTAACAAACCTGAAGTAGAGGACAGGGAATGTGCCTTAGGGGTAGAGTGCTTTGCATACATGAAACTCTAGGCTTGATTACTCTGGACCACATCACTAGGAAAAAGCCTGAAGTGGCTCTGTGTTTCAAGTAGGAGAGGGCAATCCTTGAGAAACTAGTCCAAGAGAAACTAGATACAATGCTCATGTCCTGTGTTCAAGCTCCAGGACTAGAGTATGCACATACACACTCACACGCACGCTTGCTCACTCACACACACACACACACACAGAATGTAGAAGTGAAGCTGTGACACAAAATGGGAAAGCAGTAGACTTCTGCTCTGAGATCATGGTCAGCACCCACGCCCTGTGTTTAACCCCAAAACTTAGCCTCTCAGGGCCCAACTAGGAGAGGTCAAAAGTTTCAAAACCTGATGAGCTTCACCAGCCCTATAGGACAGAAAACATTGTGATATCTGACATGTTCTTGGATTTCCCAAGCTTCCGGAAACCTAGGAGGGGCATCTTAGGCCCATCATCGCAGGTTATGAAACATTTAATTAGGTTCAGTGCCCTAGTTGTCTGCCAGAAGGACTCCTGAATTATATTGAGCCCTGTATCTGAACATCAAAATATAGTCTCACAAAGGCAGGATAAGTGCACAGAACTTGGCCTTCCACGGGAGGTGGCACAAATGAAGGCTTCCTGTCAAAATAGAGCACTGGGGAGAGAGATCGCTTGGCTTTCAGAGCCTGCCCACACTCCTCCTCACTAAGTAGCCCAGATGGAGTTGCTTGTTACACAGCTGTACAGGATTGAGGCCTTTTGTCTGCCTGTCCAGACAATGAGAGAAACTTCTTCCAGCAGGACGGGGTGCAGAGCAACCTTCAGGCTATACTGGGAGCAGTGAGGGGAGCTCTGGAACATGCAATGTCATAAAAACATTCTCTGTGTTATGAACTCATAGTATTGAATACAAATTTCCTAGCTTGGTGCCATTCATCATAGCTACTCTACTCTGGAGCTTCACCTGTAGAAATACATCCATACATAGACAAAGTCGTGGAGGAACAGGCACTTTTTGAGGGGGCAGTTCTTGGGGTTGAACTATGAGCCTGTGCGCTGTCCCTGAGTTCCTTTTACTCAAGGGTAGTGCATTAAGTTTGAATCTAAGCCCACTTCTGGGTTTTTCTGTGATCTCTTAGAAATAACAGTGTCAAGGACTTTCTTACACTGGCTGGATTCAAATTCAAATTCTCTACATCTCAGCCTCCTGAGGATCTGGGATTACAGCCAGCAGCCACTGGCACCATCTTTCTTTTCTTAATTTTTTAACCTGGAAAATCTGACTTCTTAGCGGGTCATTCCAATGGTTTGAACTTATAAGAGACTACCCAATGTTCTTTATAGCTGCTTTCTCAGAGAAGGATTTTCTCTCCTCATCTTCCACTCTGGTCACAGGGTTGAAGCCAAAAGTGAGAAATGAGTGTCACAGGATTGAGGAGCAAATGTCCACAGGACATGCCAGTTCTGTCACTTAGCATTGAGCTGCAGTGAATTTACTGTCTCAGGATGAGTGGACCAAAAGCTGGAGCGATCTTCATACTGTCTGCATTGCTTCATTTGCCTATAAAATGAACTAATAATTATGAGTGTTGTGTGTCTCCAATCTTAACTATCTAGGACACACTAGTATCTGCACGTTACTATTTTTATCTAGTACCTCCTGAGCTTTAGATTAAAGGTTTGTGTGGAGCGGCTCCTTTGCAAATCCCTGAGGAAAGCTGCTTGAAGCCTCTTCAGGAGCTCGCCTTCCAAAGCCAGCCCAAGCAGGAAGTCTGTGAGACTCTTATTACCAATAAACCACCAGAAAACCAGAAGTGGAGCAGTGGCCTAGAGGGTAGAGCTCCAGTTTTGGGAGAGAAATCCTAGCAAGAGATACAGGCCGGACCAGGCAGGAAAGTCTGGGAGTTGCTTATGTCCAATTAACGACCAGTTTGCTGGAAGTGGAGCTATAGCAGTAGTAGAAGCTCAGCCTTGAGCAAAACAGCTGAGGAACACATCGCACCCTGAGTTTAAGCCCTGAGATGTCCAAAAAATAAAATTCAAAAAGAGAAGGCCAAGGTTATGTATCAGTGCCCTACTTACTTACTTGTGTATGTTACTTCCTTGAGTGCAAATAGACTGTATGCAAAGCTTCTGCTTTCATATACTGATTTATTTTTCAGATATGCTTGTTACACATACTGCATCATTCTCTTTATTTCAGCCCATCGCTTTGCTCTTCCAGGGTTCCAGGCCTCTGTCCTTATACGATGCACATTGCAGCTCTCAGCAGCCTGTAGTTACATTTTATTATGAGGTCAATCCAGGAACAGTCACAAATAAGTCAGGGGAAGAGAAGATCAGGGTTTATAGAAATAACCGGTATTCAGAAAATTACACTTGGGGACACAAACTGTAGCATACTTATGTAAAATCTACCATTAATAAAAAAAAGATGAGGGGGCAGGGAATGTGGTTTAGTGAGAGAGTGCTTGCCTAGCATGCAAGAAGCCCTGGGTTCTATTCTTCAGTAGTATATACAGAGAAAAAGCTGTGGTGCTGTGGCTCAAGTAGTAGAGTGTTAGAGACAGTGCCATGGCTTTGAGTTCAACCCAAGAAATGTCAAAGAGATATATAGGTAGGTAGGTAGGTAGGTAGGTAGGTAGGTAGGTAGGTAGGTAGGTAGATAGATAGATAGATAGATAGATAGATAGATAGATAGATAGATAGATAGATAGATAGATAGATAGATAGATAGATAGATAGAAAAATGATACATAAATCTGGTCTTGGATGTCAGGAGGAAAGAAGGGATCAATTCCCAGTCATGAGGCCTTCTGCAGTATGCCAGGACACCAGCATCGCCTTCACACAACCACAGAAGAGGAAGACTGTCTCTTTTCCACTTCTCGGGCAGATGAAGGCCCCAGAGTCAAGAAGGCAAAGCCATGTTCTAACTCAGGTGCTTGGAAACAGAAGAGAAACGGCCCTGCTTGTCCTTGGACTGGGGATTTGCATTAATGATGTGGAGAATGAAGGAAGGAGAATGGACTGGCAGAGGTAGAAGAAGGGCCTTCAAAATCTGACAGATGTAGAGTCAAAAATCCACTCCCTAAGAACAGAGAGCAGGGTTTTTCTACTCTGTTCCTGCCCTCTCTCTCACTAAACTGACTCTCGATTGCTAACCTAAAGATAATCTGAGGCTCCCTTCACCTAAAGGAGGAAGGTTATTCATTGTTTGAAGAGGCTGAGAAAGCCTGACCGTGGTATAACTAACAAATGTTTCAGGTTTCCCCTCATTGCTGGGTGTGCCTGGAATGAATGAATGAAGTGGTTTGCAGCTCACTTCCCTGTTGAGTGTGTGCCTTCTGCCTCCTAATCCTACAAGCCTAGGTCTCTCCACCTAGCCTGGCTTTTAATACTGTTTTCTGTCCTTCAAATACAGTGTTACACTGGAGTTCTTCCTGCTAACAGGGCCAGGGCTTGAATCCTGAGAACTTCATTTGAACCTTGGATGGGTCAATGATGTTTCTTTCCTTCTTCTATAGCACAAGAATTCTAATAATATTTAGAGTTCAAGTACCCTCTCATCACCAAAGGAAACACAAGAAGCTGTTGAACATCTGACCTTTCAGAAGTGGAAGTCAGAGTGTCATAGACTTTCCTGCCCTGGTTGGCTTCACCCTGTAATCTTGAGACCTCAGCCTCCTTAGCTAGGTTGATGGGTGTGAGCTACTGGTGTTCTGCTAGATTCAGGACTGTAATGACATTGACAATACAAGTCAACTGCTTATCACAAAGGGCTTGGGGAGCATATTAAGCCTTTCAACATTGGACCATTCAGATCCCATTTGTACACAAGGTTATAATGCTAGAGTCTGAGATGCTGGGCAAGTGGATCTGCTACACTTCAAACTTAAGCTCTGACTCCAATTCTGGTTTACATCAGTGTCTATTTTCCAGGGAATGTTCTCCTATAAGCAGATAGGAAAAGTACTTTGATTAACCCTTACTTTTTTCCAGTTGTGTGTCTTGTATCAAGCCTGGGCCCTGTCCCTGGGCAATTCAGCCCAAGGCTAACACTCTACCACTTGAGCCACAGCGCCACTAGGGTTGTTTTTTTTTTTGATGGTACATTGGACATAAGAGTCTAACAGGCTTTCCTTGCCTAGGCTGTCTTTGAACTGTGGTCTTCAAATTTCAGCATCCTGAGAAGCTGGGGTTCCATGTGTGAGCCACCGACATCTGGCCAATTGTTTTTGACAGTCCTGGGGCTTATTTTTTTCAAGTCTAGCACTCTGCCATTTGAGCCACTCCACTTCTTCTGGCTTTTTCTGAGTACGTGGCACTAAATATTCAAACCCTGTTATTCATGCATGTTGAGCCAGCTCTTTACCACTAAGCCACATTTGTAGGCTTGCCCTTACAATCTTATAGCACAACTTGCCTGTCCTAAAAAAAAGGCTTCTGAGTATAAATCATTAAAGAAATTCCTATAGGAAGGTGTTCAAAGATAAATAAGACAAAGTTCATACTTGAGAGAGACTCTAAACATGTGAAAACTATTACAAATGCCTCCATTTAATTATGTATCATGTTTCAACACAAAAAGTTTTAATGAAAAATGAGTCAATGTCCTAAATTATTGTGTATAATTTTATAATAGATGTGCAAAATGTAATAAATATGTGTACGATAACACTAAATAAAATACACAATAAATGAATGAATCAAACAAAAAATAAAATAAATACAAAATCAATAATAAAAATCATAATATGTAATAAACATAATTATGTAAGTATATATTCTATATTACATATGTGTAGAAATACCTTTTCCATTGCAGGGCCTCCATTCAGGCCATAGGAACTCTAGCCTGAATTTAATTACGTCAAGGACAGTAAGCTTCGCCTCCACACATGGTACAAAAGAGTTACTTGGACAGTGAGATCAAATCCCACCAATGGTAAAAATATTGGCCCAGTTCCAAGATAGTGACTTAATTTTTTAATGAAAGCAGTTATGTTTATTCAGTTACATACTGAACATTAAAAAAAGCAGTGTAGAATTTTGTACAGCTATTCAGATGGTCTTCCCTTACTTCCAAAGTGCTTCTCTGAACACTACATTGTTTCTTTTTTTTGTATGATTTTTATTGTAAAAATGTTTTACGGAGGGGTCACAGTTACTTGAGCAAGGTCATGAGTATAGTTCCTATTGAGCATTGTTGCCTCCTCCTTTGTTTTCCCCCTATCATCCCTTCCCTCCCATCTCCAAAACTACTCCCCCTGCCAAACTGAGTGACTTATTTTTAGTTTTGGCTTGGCATGGGGTTTGAACACCAGTAGTGGCACATCTGCACTTTCCCTCACATTGCTACAGATTTACCAAGATCTTGAGGTCAAATCCCAGGCTAAGAAAGAAAACTGACAGAAATTCAAAATCAGGGAGCTTTATTTTTTTTTAATTTAGTTAGTTAATTAATTAATTAATTTTTTTCTTTTCTTTTCTTTTTCTTTTTTTTTTTGGCCAACCATGGGGCTTGAACTGAAGTCTTGGCAACTCTGCCTCAGCTTTCATCACCCTAGGCTAGGTCCTGCTCGGGACCCATACCCAATCCTGGAATCCTAGGCCCAGGGGGTCTTGCATGAGGAAAAAAAATGTGGGATAGAATGAAAAGTGGGGAGCTGCAGGGGCTGGGGATTTTATGTTTTTTCTTTGCACAGTGACCATCTTGAGTCTGAATCAGATGGCTGCAAAGTGGATCTGACCTGCCATATCTGAAGGCTGGCATACTATCAAGGAAACCATAAGCCAACCTGTCAACATAGGTCCTGGCTTCAAATCCCAGTCATGACACCTACCAATGGCAGGAGATCAAAAGAGTCTCATTCCTATGCATAGGAATACCGATTGAAAGAGAAGTTTGTGCATTGGTCAACTCTAAATTGGATGCAATAATTCTAGCACACTGATCGATCTCAATTAATAGTTTATTAATCATGAAAAGAATACTATTCCTTTAATTGTGGTATAATAAATACCTAAGAGTTGGTAGGAACGTAGTATATGTCATTCAATCATAGATAGGCCGCTATGGCTCTTTTTACCAATATATATTTATTTGTATACCACTGTCTGCTATCCATGCATAGCTGTTTTGTACAATTCTGGGGCAAGATCTCAGCTCCTGGGAACCACCTGACAGCTTCATTGGCTAGAGGCTGCCGTGTTCACACTCACCCATTCATGAATTTGGACTGCATGTACCTGAGTTCAGATCCTAGTACTGCCAAAAATTTAATCTTGGATTAAGAAGCGGATCTGTTTTCCTTTTCCGGGAGAGTCCTGGGTATCAGGCATGATTGAGAAGACATCTACAAATTTAGATGCTATGTGATAGGATGCAAACAATATAATAAAATGTTAGGTGTCATCACAGTCAATAAAATAAATGGTAAATAAATTAATAAAACAAAAAATTCAATGAATAACCACCTCAAACATTATATAGTCTGAACATCTGTATGGAAGGTCAATCCTATCTTTAAAATGTATATAAGGTGTATGCTTTCCAGGGATAGGCCTTGAATTCAGGCCTAGGGAACAAGCCTGATTTTCTGGTCTTCAAGCACGGTGAGCTTCCCCTTCCAGCACAGTGCAACAGAGTTACCCAGACCCCATGTTTAAATCCTAGACCTTGCAGACAAAAAATGCCACACATTCCAAGCAAGGGAGCTTCATTAGCATTTTTAATATTTTTAAAGTTCACTTCACCTTTATTTGATACATTTTGATTTTATAACACTAGAGTTTTTTAAAAAAGGGGTTTAAACTTTTACATTTCAGCATAGCACATTGGTGTTCTATTTTGACCATCTTCCATGAAGAGTGTACCTGAAAATAAGGACACCATTTCTCCCTAGAAGGTTGGGACAGTTGATTTTATTTATATTTAGAGTTATGTCTATCACTATAAACCCTCTACATTTGTTTCATGTTAGTTTTCCTCAGTGCCTACAACGAAATACACTAGGGGAGTCATAGCACAAAAAGTTGGGTTTCTGAATAAAAACTCACTTTTGTGAGGACAGCAGGTACTTGTAAGCATTTTGGAAATAAACTAGATTGTAAAATGAAAAACAAAAACATTGTGAGTTTGATGTAGTCAGTAGTGGATTATTTGCCTAAAGAGCATAAGACTCTGGCATAAATGTTTCCTGAAACTCAAAGTGTTAGAATTTTATGATTTGTATGAACAAACTTTTTTTTTGTTTTGGTCATGGGCCTGAAATCAGGGGTTATCCCTGCACTCTTCAGCTCAATATGAGCAATCTACTTCTTGAGTCACAATGCTACTTCCGGTTTTCTAGTGGTTTATTGGAATTAAGTGTCTCACGGACTTTCCTGTTCAGGCTGAGTTTGAACCGCCATCCTCAAATCTCAGCCTCCTGGTTAGCTAGGATTATAGGCATGAGCCACTGGTGCCAGGCACGTGAACAAACTTCTTAAAGATTGATTCTGAGAAAAGAAACCTGGAATATACTTTTAGTATAAATAATTTATAATTCTATGTTTAAGGCACTTTTTCAGAAGTATTTATTCATTGGCTGGCTTCTTAGTTTAAAGATATATCATATATATGCATTATTAATATATATAAATACATATATTATTAAGAACGTAGCTTTGAAGTGTACCTAAGAGCATATGTGCTCATGTAAAGTTATACAACTGCACAATCTTCATTATTTTTTTTCCAGTTTGGTTGGTACCTTAAATTATGTGGGATTTTTCTACTGTTGTTTTGTTCTCTGTTTTTGGAGGATTTCTCTCCCTTTTATCCCCCTCTCCCCCTCCATGAACTTGAACTCAGCTTGCTCTTCCTTGGCTTGGTTGTTCATAGCTGATTTTCTACCACTTCAGCCATACCTGTAGCCGGGCTTTTTGCCAGTTAATTGGAGATGATTTTTCTCAGGCTTTTCTGCCTTCATTGGCTTTGAAATTTCATCGTCCTGTTCTCAGCCTCCTGAGTAGCTAGGATTACAGATGTGAACCACCGGGGTGCCTAGGGATAAATTAGACTTTGGTTGGTGTATTCTTTCTGTTTTTCTATGCAAGGGATCATCTAATATAGAATTTCGGTGAATGTCCTGGGTCTGAATTAAGATATATAATACATATGCAAATCTGTATAGTTCTCATAATATGTAATAATTTTAATAAATAAGTGTAGTAATAGTCAATAAATATAATGAATGAATAATACAAAAAATAAATACCCTCAAAGCAATGTGCAGTAAACATAAGTATGTAGATATTAATCATTTTTTTCAAATGTGGATGAATATTACTTAACAGGGCTGGGGATCTAATTTAGGCCTAGGGAACAGGACTAAATTGCTTGTATTCAAACAGGGTGAGTTTCCCCATTCTCCACAGTGCATTAGAGATTCCCAGACTCTGAGTTCAAATACCATGCCTTGCAGAAAAAAAACGGACATGAATTCCAAGCCAGTGAGCTCCATTAAAATTTTAATTTATTTTATTTTATTTTTACATACTTTATTAAAAAATTATTTTATTTTATTAATTTATTCATTTATTTTGCCAGGCACGGGGCTTGAACTTAGGTCGTAGCAACTCTGCCTCAGCCTCCATTACCCTAATCTGGGATGGTGCAGCTTCTGGGCCAGCAGCCCATCCAGGGATCTGAGGCTTCAGGGGCTGACAGGGAAACAAATAGAAAACAGCACTGAAAAATAGCTGCGATGTGCAGACAGTCGGCGGTTTCTCGGTTTTCCTTCCTTGCATGGTGACCATCCTGGGTCCAAATGACACAGCTACAAAACACCTGGCATTGCTGAAGGCTGGCAGGCTGGCAGCAAAACCATAGGCCAATCTGGACACCTAGGCATTTGAATCCCGTTCATGGCACTTAGAAAGGGCTGGAGAGCCTAATAAACTATTGCCTGTTCATAGAAACTCCAGAGGAATGTGATCAATGTCATGGTTGGATGAGTAGTTTGTCAATCAGTCTAACATAAAATTAAATCCAGTATTCACAAGATGTGGATTGATTTTAATTCATAGTTTATTATGCATTAAAAGAATACGTGTGTGTGTGTGTGTGTGTGTGTGTGTGTGTGTGTGTGTGTTTTGTCGGTAGTGGGGCCTGAACTCTGGTCCTGGGAACTCTCCTTCACCTTTTCAGCTCAGGGCTAGTGCTGTACCGTTTGAGACACAGCACCATTCCCGGCTTTTTCTGATCATGTTGTGCTTGGGAATCGAACCCAGAGTTCATGCATGCAAGACAAGTACTCTCCCAGTGAGCCACTTTTCCAGTCCCTAAAAGAATACTATTGATTAAATAGAATTCTCACTACATACCTGTGAATCACTAGGAAGGTAGTATATGTCATTGAATACTACTAGATAGACATCACTGGAAGTATCTAAATTTCTAAATATATATTTATTTTTAAACCACTGTCTGCACAGAAAAGTATTGCTATTTTGGCCAAACCTGAGTCTCGATCCTAGGTCCTGGGATCCACCTGGCATCTGAATGTGCTAGAGGCTGCCATGCTGACACTCACCCATTCATGAATTGGGCCTCCTAGGGCCTCAGTTCAGGCCCCAGCATTGCTAAAAATGTCTTCCTGAGAAAGATTCCAAGTGTGATACCTGTTTTCCTTTTCTGTGCAAGTGCTGGGTGTCAGGTATGATGTAAAAATATGTCTGCAAAGCTCCATGCTATGGAATAGATTTGAATGAATGTAATAAATGTTATAGGTGCACTCACAGTCAGTCCATAAATAAATGGAAAGTAAATAAATACATAATAAAATATAACGAATCATTCCAACAAACACGATATAAACTGAATATATGGATGTAAGTATAAATCATATAAAAAACATGTCTATAAATGTTATGTTCTCCAGGGCTGGGGCTTGAATTCAGTCCTAGGGAACAGGCCTGAATTGCTTGTCTTCAAGGGAGGAGAGCTTTCTTTTCCTCCACCCCCCTCAGTGCATCAGAGTTACCCAGATCCCAAGATGCATCCCTGCCTGGCAAACAACAAAATGGCACAAAATCCAAGACAGGGAGCTTCAGTAATATTATTATTTAATTTATTTATTTTTTGCCATGCATGGGGCTTTAACTCAGGTTGTGGCAATTCTGCCTCAGTTTCCATCACCCTAGGCTGGGATGGTGCAAGCTCTGGACCCACAGCCCATCCTGGGTCCTAGGCCTCGGGGACTAACAGGAAAACAAAATGATAACACCACCAAAAAAAAAAAAAGCCATAAACCTCAGAAGGTCAGCAGTTTCTATTTTTCTTCCTTGCACGGTGACCATCCTGGGTCTGAAGGACATGGCTGCAACCTGTAGTTCACCTGGCATTTCTGAAGGCTGGCGGGCTGTCAGTGAAGCCATAGGCCAACCTGGACGCTAGGCCCTGAGTTCGAATCCTGATCAGACCACTTAAAAGGGGCTGGAGAGTCTAGAAACTATTGCCTGTCTATAGGAATACCAGACAAATGTGATCAATGTCATGGTTGGATGAGTAGTCCCTCAAAATGAGTCTAGCATAAAATTAGAACCAATAATCACAGGACACAGATTGATTTTAATTCATAGTTTATTATACATTAAAAGAATATTATTGATTAAACGGAATCCTCACTAAATACATGAGAATCGGTAGGAACATAGTATATGTCGTTGAATACAAGATAGACACCTCTGGCAGTACCTAAATATCTAAATTTCTATATATTTATGTGTCACGACCACCTCAACCAGCAAGGAAGACGCGACCCGGGATTCTTCTCAATGCGGTTTATTCAGGAACCTTGTCTACAAGCTTCTCTCCCGCTGGCTTCTTCCCGCTTCTCTTTTCCCCCCGCCCCCGTGCTCCGGTTATAAGCCTCCTGGATGGCCAATCCCGAAGCGCCACGTGGCATATACCAATAGGGCTGCAAACACGGAAGCAAACTAGGAGCCAAGTCATAGCCATATAAGGAGCTGTTTTTCTTACAGAGAGCACTCGTCACTGGGAAGATGGAAGGCGGGAGCCAGCGCCATCTTTGGTCGCAGCCGCGCCATGAACCAAGGAGCTACAATGTTGCTTTTTTGGCAGCGCCTTACGGCCACGCCGTCTTTGGGCGTGGCTCCCGCAGCTCTCCACAGCTCCCCCTTTTTTGTTTTATTAAGCAACAGGTAAGAGTAGAGGTTGGGCCTCTGTCTAAAACATTAATGAGAGGACCTTGCACTGGTCTTCGCCTGAGGGGCGCCTTCCCCAGTGATGTCCAGGCCCGTCCAATGCATTTTTTGCAGAAGTGGGATCTTGGGCATCAACCCACTTGCAACCCAACATGCTCTTCTTGGGCTCCCACCGGGGAGTGATTCCCAAGTGCAGTGCGTTTGCCTCGCACCCTGAGCTATTCCTTTAACGTGGCAAGCCACGCGTAGGGGGACTGTCCGGCCTCAATGGCAGTGAAGGCCTGGACCACCATAGCCATACTCCTGCGCTGCAAGCTCCTAATCCAGCATATGCACCACAGGCACAGCAAGATCACCAATGCCAGGATACCGATAAGGGAGCCTATTCCTGCCCACTCCTTCAAATGATTCACAGCTGTCAAAATCCAGGAGGAAACATCTTGTAACAGGACATCATCCATCCGGGTAGAGATTATCGCAACAATGGCTGATTGTAGCTGCAACCTCAATTGGTCTAACTCCGCTGTCGCGACCACCTCGCGACCTGGGATTCTTCTCAATGCGATATATTCAGGAACCTTGTCTACAAGGTTCTTTCCCGCTGGCTTCTTCCCGCTTCTCCTTTTTCCCCCATGCCCCTGCGCTCCGGTTATAAGCCTCCTGGATGGCCAATCCCGAAGCACCACGTGGCATATACCAATAGGGCTGCAAACACGGAAGCAAACTAGGAGCCAAGTCATAGCCATATAAGGAGTTGTTTTTCTTACAGAGAGCACTCGTCACTGGGAAGACGGAAGGCGGGAGCCAGCGCCATCTTTGGTCGCAGCCGCGCCATGAAACAAGGAGCTACAATGTCACTTTTTCGGCCGCGCCTTACTGCCGCGCCGTCTTTGGGCGCAGCTCCCACAGCTCTCCACATTTATGTACTACCATCGTCATAGAAAGTTACTGTGATTTTGGCCAAATTTAGATATTTATATTTATTTATGTACCACCATCGTCATAGAAAGTTACTGCAATTTTGGCCAAACAGGGGCTTGATCCCAGGTCTTGGGATCAACTTGGCAGCTGAATGGGCTAGAGGCTGTGGTGCTGACACTCACCCATTCAAGAATTGGGCCTCTCAAGCTTTCAGATCAGGTCCTATCTTTGCCAAAAATTTCTTCCTGGTGTAAGATTTCAAGTGTGACACCTGTTTTCCTTTTCTGTGCAAGTTCATAATATGTCTGCAAAGTTACATGCTATGGAATAGATTGGAATAAATGTAATAAATGTTATGGGTGCACTCACAGTTTGTAAAATAAATGCTAAATCAATAATAAAACATAATGAATCACTCTAACAAACACAATATAGATTTAATATACAGATGTAAGTATAAATCGTATATTTAACATGTCTATAATGTTATGAGGTGCTTGAATTCAGGCCTAGGGAAGAGTTTAGTTCATGCATGATTCTCATAGGAAATGATAGGCAAGACGTATGGCACAACAATAATTTTTAATTAAGAGTTCATGAAGTGTGACAATAAGAATCACATTGAGGAATTGGAGGAAATGGGAAAGACCCAAGGATCAGTACTCACATGGTGTAGAGCATATGGGCAGCAAAGATGGCGCTGATAAGGAGTTGAGTGGGCAGAGCCTGATTTTCTTTATGTTCAGTGCGTAACCGGACCGTGGAAGCATAGGTACATGATAGGGTGTGACTTTGAAAGTGATTGGTTCCTCTTCCTCCCCTCCCATGCCACCGGCACATTTTTGCTTTAAAAACGGCTTGCTCTATGTTAATAAATGAGTTTTCCTGCTTGAGTTGACTCCCCGCTGCATCTGATTGTCTCCCGGGCTGAGGGAGGCTGGGGAATGGGCAAGCTGCCGCACTTACCTTTCCTTGGACCCTGTCCGTCTTTCATGGGATTGACAAAGACACAACATCAGGCTCCCAACATGGGGCACAAAAGGAAAAAATACCAGCAGAGGCTAAGCAGTCTGTCAGGGTAAGTGAAACCCTTAGTATGGGTAATGCTATCTCACAGAAGAAGGAGGAGGAGGCAACATTAGGCCTAGAAGGAGTAAAGGAGGATTTGGGAAGTGAGAAGGGAAAGGAATGGGTCAAATTTGACCTAGAACACACTGAAATATGCATCATGGACGTCAAAACGAGGGTGAAAGTTAGTCCCTCTGATTCAGATGCCCCTGATGGTCATAGGCCCCCTCCTTATTCCCCCAACTGGAGGGGAGGTGCGGAACCCTAGGCGATCTGTGAGAGATACCTGCAAGACTCGGACCCCTATGAACCATCCATGGAGGGGAGGAGGGCTGGGGAAGTAACCTACTAGGAGGCCTACCCTGGAAGGGAAAGGCCACCTGAGAGCATGGACCCTAGGCCACAGGATTTGCTTCCCCAAGTGTATCCGGTTAATCTGGCAGCAGGAGCAAACAGGCCCTTGGAATGGTATCCATGGGAAGCTAAGGATCTTAAAGAGCTCTGCAACGTGGTGGCAGAGGATGACCCAAACTCTCCTTGGGCCTAGAGCTTATTACAGGACATTGCTTATCACCCAGGTGTCCCTAAAGCCTGGCTGGATATGGCTAAAGCCGTCCTCACCAGTTCTCAGTTTATTAAATGTGTGCTTTCTTTAAGGAGGAATGCAGAGGGCGAGCAGAAAATAATTGGCAGGCTCAACCCACGATACCTGGTGTCCAACAGGCGGCAATACCTGGCCCGTACAATGACAAGGTGAGGCAAGCAGGACTTGCCGCATGGTACAAACTGGATGATGGGCCTACTGAGTCCCACATAGCAGGAGTGAGGCAAAAACCTGGTGGGCCTCTAGCTGAGTTTGTAGACTGAGTCCAACAGAGCATTCACCACAAGCTGCCAGCAGGGAGCCTCCGAGATCAGTTTGTAAAGCTACTGGTCTGGGAAGGGATGAATTCAGACCACTGCATGGCCTGTGGGGGATTGAGAGAGCGTTCACTGAGCAGATGGGTGGTGGCCTTGCAGGATGTGGGAATGCAACAGCACCAGTCCCAATTGATAGCTTTAGTTTTACAGGCTCAGACATCTGCAATGACTGAGGCTATTACCCAGGTGCTGGCAGCCCAGGGCCAAAGAACCCCAGGATCATCGGGGAGAGGGACTTGCAGGATGTAGGGGGCAATTCCCCCCCCCAGCCGTTTGGCAGGGGGATTGTTGTAAGCAGTCCTTCTTAAAGTGTCTCTCTTGCAAGTCCCTCTCTCCGATGATCAACCACCACAGGTGATCTGGACAGTGATCAGAGCTGACAATGCAGAAATCATTAAGGTTTCTCTCTCAAAGCTGGACCTCTACCCTCTGGACCACTACTCCACTTCTGGTTTTCTGTTGGTTTTTGGAGATAAGAGTCTCAAAGACTTTCCTGCTTGGGCTGGCTTTGAACGGCAATCTCCTGAGGAGGCTTCAAGCAGCATTCCTCAAGGATTCGCCAAGGAACTGCTCCACACAAACCCTTGGTCTAAATCTCGAGAGGTACTGGAGAAAAACAGAAACATGAAGATTCTTCTAGTGTGTTCTAGATACTTAAGGTTGGAGACACAAAACACTCATAATTATTAGGTCATTTTATAGACAAAAGTAGCAATGCAGAGAGTATGAGGATCACTCCAGCTTTCGGTCCTCTCATCCTGAAACAGTAAATTCACTGCAGCTCAGTGCTAAGTGACAGGACTGGCATGTCCTGTGGACATTTGCTCCCAAATCCTGGGACACTCATTTCTCACTTTTGCTTTCAAACCTGTGACCAGAGGAGAAGATGAGGAGAGAAAATCCTTTTTAGAAAAAGCAGCTATAAAGAACATTGGGGTAATTTACTTATAATTCAAACCATTGGAATGACCCTGTTAAGAAGTTGCATTGTCCAGATTAAAAAATGAAGAAGAAAATAAAGGCAGGTGCCAGTGGTTGCTGACTGTAATCCCAGCTCCTGAGGAGCCTGAGTGTAGAGAATCTTAGTTTGAATCCAGCCAGCATAAGAAAGTCCATGACATTGTTATTTCTAATAGATCACAGAAAAACCCAGAAGTGAGGCTGTAACTCAAGGTGAAAGCACTACCTTGAGAAGAAGGAGCTCAGGGAGTACATAGGCTCACAGTTCAACCGCCGGACCTGCCCCCCCACCCTGCAAAAGAGCCTGTACCTGCATGTCTTTGTGTATGTATGGATGTATTCCTATAGGCAAAGCTCCAGAGTAGCTATGAGGAGTGGCGTCAAGCTAGGAAATTTGTTTTCCATACAATGATTTCATAACAGAGAGAGTGCTTTCAAGACAGTACATGTTCTGGGGCTCCCCTTACTGTTCCCAGTGTAACCTGAGGGTTTCTCTGCATCCCAGGCCTGCTGGAAGAACCCTTTCTCATTGTATGAACAGGCAGACAAATGGCCTCCCTCCTGTACAACTTTGTAACAAACAAGTCCATCTGGGCCAATTAGTGTAGGCGGGCACTGAAGGCTAAGAGAAAAATGCCTCTTTGTACCCCAAGTGATCTCTCTCCCCAGTGTCTGTTTTTACAGTAAGCCTTCACTTGTGCCACTTCCTGTGTCAGGCCAAGTTCCCTGAACTTATCCTGCCTTTGCGAGACTATATTCCAGTGTTCAGATACAGTGCTCAATATAATTCAGAAGAACTGGCAGACAACTAGGGCACTGATTCCAATGAAATATTTCATTGTGGGCAATGATGGGCCTATGATACCTCTCCCAGGTTTCTGGAAGCTTGGTAAATCCAAGCACATGTCTGATATCACAATGCTTCCTGTCATATGGGTCTGGTGAATCAGATTTTGAAATGTTTCACTTGTCCTAGTTGGGCCCTGGGTGGCTAGGTTTTGGGGTTGAACACAGGGCCTGGGTGCTGACCATGAGCTCAGAGCAGAAGCCCGGAGCTTTACCATTTTGTGCCAAAGCTTCACTTCTGGTCTGTGTGTGTGTGCACGAGTGTGTACACATGCACGCACGTGCACATGTGTGCATACACCAGTCCTGGAGTTTGAACTCAGGACCTAAGCACTGTACCTAGTTTCTCTTATACAAGGATATCCCTCTCCCACTTGATCCACAGAGCCACTTCAGGCTTTTTTCTAGTGATGTGGTCCTGAGAAATCAAGCCCAGGGTTTCATATATGTAAAACATTTTACCTCTAAGGCACATTCCCAGCCCACTACTGCAGGTTTGTTAGTTTGTTTCTGTCTTTCTTTATTGTTGTTGTTGTCCTGGTGCTGTCCCTGAGCTCTTCAGCTCAAGTTTTGTGCTCTACCACTTGAGCCACAGAGCTACTTCAGGTTTTCTGGTGGCTCATTGGAGCTATGTGTCTTAAGGACTTTCCTGCCCAGGTTAGCATTGAACCATGATCCTCAGATCTCATCCTCCTGAGTAGCTAGGATGACAGGCATGAGTCACAAGCATCCAGCTTCCACCTCAGATGTCTTAGTGGTGAATTGGCGATAATACTCTCATGGAACCTTTTGTGTCTGGGAGAGTTGGGAACACATCCTCAGATCTCAGCTTCCTATAAGGCAGGGTGACAGACTTCAGCTATCGAATCCTAGGCCGTGGCACTCTGCTGCAAGGGGGTCCATGGCTCCACGTGGTGGAGTGTTCGTCATGAGCCCAAGAGGTAAGGTTCAGCGCCTAGGCCCCGAGTTCAAGGTTCATGACTGAGAAAAATAAAAACAAAACAATTGTCCGCAAGAGACTACTCACTAACCTTCAGTAATACATAATTTTGTTTTTGCCATGGGGACATATTTGAGCCTGAATATTCTTATCTGCATAATCATCTGAGTTGTGGAGCTCTTCAAGGACCAGACGAAAGAATGCACCTTATGAAGGACACAGCACATGTTACTCTTTGCACGACTCAGCTGAGAGCACCCAATGAAGGACTCAGCACATAACTCTATTCCATAAACTGTCATTAGGATTAGGGTGCTTTCATCAGTATCACCATTCTTTGGGAATATTTCACAAACCAAACAAGTTCACATCTAATTGTTTAATGGGATGTTTTGTTTTTTTGGTGGGGATTACCCAGGGTGCTTGAACTCAAAGCATGGGGATACTTTTCTAATAACATTTGCTCAAGGCTAAAGCTGTACCACTTTGAGCCACATTTTAACGTGTCTCGCAGACTTCCTGCTAGGACTGGGTTTTAAAGCCCCCAAGCAGCCAGGATGACAGGGGTAAGCCAGCAGCGTCTGGTTCCTTGCAGCTGGGTTGCAGCGGTTTACATCTGGCTAAGTCAGGTTAGGTGGCAACTGTCAGCACCAGACTCCTAGATTGCTCTGTGATGAGGTATTTGAAGTCCTGTCCTTCTAGAGTTGCAGTTAGAACATCCTGCCTTTTTGTGTCAGCAGTCCTATGGCTTGAGTAAGTGCTTTGACACTGTCCTAAGCATTTGTGCTCAAGGCTGGCACTCAATTGATTGAAAGACAGCAGAACTTCCAGGTTTTCTGTGTATGTGGTACTAACTAGGAGAGCACTCAACCACCAAGCCCCAGGAGTGAACGAGATCTAAATAGATAGAGATTGCTGTATATAAGTATTATATACACAAAAACAGAGATGTCTGTATATTATTAAATTATAGATAATGTTACTACCAATTATTAGATATTAAATTATGACTCCATTTAATGATGTGTCCCAGTGGAACCATTACTAAAGCATTAATTAGTAATTACTCAATATCTTGTTATTATTTATCATATACATATATACATACATATAATTACATACTTTAAAGAATGAGACAGATGTCTATATATAATTAAATTATGTATGTATCACGTGTTATTACCAATTATGTATTTAATTATGTCTCCACGCAATTTTTATTCTGTTAATGCTTAATAAAATATTAAATTTAATGCAGTCCTATAATTACTATTTCTTATTTTATCTTAGAATGATTCACCACTAATTCAATTTGTTTATCGTTTACTGTAGTGACGATTCTTGTACCTATGTCATTTATTACATTTATGAAATCCTATTACATAGCATATAGATTTACATACGAATTATACATCCTACCTAACACCGAGCACTTTCAAAGAAAAGGAAAACATGTGTCATGCTCGGCCTCTCACTCCACGATTACATTTTTGGCAATGCTGGGATCTAAACTCAGGGCCTAGAAGGCTCAATTCATGAATGAGTGACTGACAGCACAGCAGCCTCTAGCCAATTCATCTGCCAGGCAGTTCCGAGGCCCTGAAATCAAGCCCCATATGTTGACTCCATATTGCGTTTAGTGTATTCATTTTGTTTTTTGTATTATTCATTTATTTACTTTTTATTTTATTGACTGTTATTACACATGGAATATTTATTACATTTATTACATATGGTATAGATTTGCCTGTGTATGAAACTTCACATCTGACACCCAGGCCTTTCACAGAAAAGGAAAACATGTATCACCATGGGCTTCTTAATCCACGATTCAATTTTTGTGAGTGCTAGCAAGGCCCAATACATGAATGGGTGAGTGTCAACCCACCAGCCTAGAGCATATGGAGCTGGCAAGCAGTTCCTAGCACCTGCGATCGAGCCTCAGGTATTGACAGAATAAGAACAGATTGGAATGCAGTTGGTAGTACACAAATAAATATAGATCTTTATAGTGCCAGAGATGTTTACACATTATTCAGTCATATATGCTACATTCCTACAAATTCTTGGATATTTTTTATGACTCCATGTAATTAATATTATTGTTTTCATCCTTAATTAATTATTAATTAAATCAACCACTGTCCTGAAATTATTGTGTCCATGTAATTAATTATATTCTTTTAATGTTTCAAAAAATATTCATTAAAACCCTTCGGCATACTAAAATCACTCTAATTTTATAGTAGTATCATTCAGGAAGAACTAATTCAATCTTGACATTCAAAATCTGTCAGTAATCCTATGAAAAAGAACGAGACTCTTAGAATGTCTTGCCATTGGTAAGGGTCAGAACCAGGCTTCGAACTCAGGGCCTATGTATTCGTGTTGACTTATGGCTTCCCTGGGAGCCCACCAGCTTTCAGGAATGCCACGTTAAGAACATTTTTTCAGCTGTCATTCTGATCCAGGATGGTCACCTTGCAAAGAAAACAAATGTAAAATAGGCAGCCATCTGCAAGTAGAAGGGTTTTATTCTGTGTTGATTTATTCACTTTTTTCCTGTCAGCTTTTGGGGCCTAGGAACCCAGGTTTAGCTGTGCATCCAGTGGCTGCACCCCAGGCTAGAGAGATCGAAGCTGAGGCAGAGTTGCCATGATCTGAGTTCAAGCCCTGTGACAAAATAAAAATATATACATACATACATGCATACATGCATACATACATACATTCATACATAAGTACATATGCACATTACAAATATTTTAAAAATTATGAGGCTCCTTGGCTTGGAATTTAAGCCATTTTTTTCTGGCAGGCCTGGGATTTGAACTCAGGATCTGGGTAAATCTGCAACACTGTGGGGGAAGGGGAAGCTCACTGTGCTGGAAGACAAGAAAGTCAGGCCTGTTCCCAGAGCCTGAATTCAACCCTAGCACTCGAAAAAATAATATTTGCATACATTTTAAATACATGATTTATATTTACTTACAAATGTTTATTGCATATTGCAGTTAGTGTAGTTAATCATTTTATTTATTTATTTATTATGTATTTTAGTGAGCATGATTACACATATAATATTTTTTACATCCTATCACATAGGAAATAGATTTGCATATGTATTGTATGTCAAACTTGAGACCCAGGACTTTAACCGGTAAGAAAAACATGTGGGACAATTGGCTTTTTCCACCAGGATTAAGTTTTTGGCAATTCTGTGATTTGAACTCAGGGCCCTAAAGGCCCACTTCATGAATGGGTCAATGTTAGCACAACAGTTTGATGGAAGTAAAGTTGTCGGGCAAATTTGAGGGCCTGAGTTCACATCCTAGGACTGGCCGATATATAAACAGATAGATGTGTAGACTGAAGTGTGTGTGTATTTACATATGTATATGCATCTATAAATAAATGTATACAAGAGACAGAGATTTATGTAGATTCTAGTGTATAACTCCATATAAAGAGTGATGTCTATATTGTATTTATATATATATATATATATTACTACCAATTATTTGGTATAAAATTATGCCTCCATTAATTAATCACGTTTTAAGACTTAATAAAGTATTAATTAAATTAATCAATGATCTATATTTATTGTGTACAATGTTATACTACAATGACTAGCTAATTAGTGATTCAATTAGTACATGTCAAATATTCTATTAGTGTTCCTACAGATAGGAACGAGTTTCCTAGGATCTTCAGCCATGTGTAGGTGGCAGTCCCAGGATGGAACTAAGGGCCTCTGTGCCTGGATTGGGCTCAGGCTTTATTGACAGCCCCTCAGCCTTCAGCTATGCAAAGTCACATACAATTTTCAAGCCTAGTCACTGAGACCCAGGATGGTCACAGTGCAAAGGAAACAAAGGTATAACTGTTGTGTAAAACTTCCTAGTTTATTCATCCTCCATTTTTGTTGGTTTTAAGTTTTTTGGCAGTGATGGGAGTTGAACTCGGGTCCTGGAATCCTTGGATCATCTGTGGGTGTAAAAGCTGCACCTCAGCCTAGGGTAATCAAGGCTGAGGAAGTGTTAGAACAACCTGATTTCAAGACCCAGGCCTGCCCCCCCACAAAGTGTTAAGGCATTGGCTTGGAATTTGGAACATTTTATCTGCCGTTCTTGGGATTTGAACTCAGGGGCTGGGTAACTCTCTTGTGATCTGGGTGACATAGGAGCTCACCCGTTTGAAGAAAAGAAATTCAGGAACTTTTCCCAGGGCGTGAATTCCAGGCCCAGGACTGGCAAAAATAATATTTGTATACATTTATAAGGTATATTATATGTGTATGTATTCACATAGATATTACATATTGTACCTAGGACACAAGATTTTCACAGAAAGATGTCTGTCAAATCTAGTTGATATATGCAACTGTTTAGATCTGCGGTTTCTCTGTTGAGTTATTGCCGAGTTGATCTATCTGGTGGGGAGAGTGGTGTGTTAAAATCCACAACAATTAATGTCTTTGGATCAATGTGGTATTTGAGGGAAAGTAGTGTTTCTTGGATAAATTTCGGTGCTCCATTCTTTGGTGAATAGATATTTAGAATTGTAATATCCTCCTGAAGGAGAAATCCCTTAATTAGTATGTGGCGACCTTCTTTATCTCTTCTCAAAAATTTTAATTTGAAGTCAATTTTATCTGATATTAGGATTGCAACTCACGCCTGTTTATGGGGGCCGTTTGCTTGGTAGATTTTGCTCCAGCCTTTAACATTGAAAATGTGTTTGTTTTTACGGGCAAGAAGTGACTCCTGAAGGCAGCATGTAGAAGGTTCTTGTTTTTCAATCCAACAAGACAGACTATGTCGCTTATTTGGAGACTTAAGTCCGTTAATGTTGATAGATAGGACTGAGAGGTATTTGGAAGTTCCTGCCAAGTAATCTACCTTCTTGGGGGCTGCGAAGACTGGGTTCTTCCTATGGTTCTTGGATTCTCAGTTTGGTTGCAGTTTCTTGGCCTTTATTGTGGTCTTCTTGGTTTTCTATGTGTAGGACATCTTTAAGAATCTTTTGTAGGGCTGGTTTGGTGGAGATATATTGTTTCAATTTTTTTTGTATGGAAGGTTTTTATTTGGCCTTCGGTTGTGAAGGAGAGTTTAGCTGGGTTCAGTATTCTTGGTTGATAGTTGTTTGATTTTAGGGCATGGTATACATCATTCCAGGCTCTTCTTGCTTTGATTGTCTCTGCTGAGAAATCTGAGGTGATTCTAATTGGTTTCCCTTTATAGGTGATTAATCTTTTCTCCTTGACAGCTTTAAGGATATTTTCCTTGGTCTGAGTTGATCCTATGTTCACCTAGAAGCATCAGAATAAACGTTTTTCTCAGCAGCACATGGAACATTTTCTAAATTAGACCACATTTTAGGCCACAAAACAAACTTGTCCAAATTCAGAAACATTGAAGTTATACCTTGCATTCTCTCTGAACACAAGGGAATAAAATTAGAACTCAACACCAAAACCCACCAAAGAAAGTCCAGTAACACATGGAGGCTGAACAACACACTGATGAACCATGAGTGGGTCATGGAAGAGATTAGAAGGAAATTCAAATGTTCATGCTATTCAACAAAAATGAGCACACAAATTACCAGCTACTCTGGGACACAGCAAAGAAAGTACTCAGAGGCAAGTTTATAGCTCTGAGCTCCTACATCAACAAATTGGAGAGATCTGAAACCAACAATTTAATGACACATCTAAACCTCCTTGAAAAAGAGCAGCAAGATAAACACCAATCCAGTAGATGGAAAGAAATAATTAAAATTAAATCAGAATTAAATTAATTAACATCCGAAACAAAGAGTTGGTTCTTGGAAAAAAATAACAAAATTGACAGACCCTTAGCCAATCTTATCAGAAAAAGAAGAGAACACACCCAAATAAATAAACTCAGAGATGAGAATGGAAACATCACCAAGGAAACAACCAAGATTCAGAACATTTTAAGGGAATACTACTCAAAACTTTATGCTGATAAGTTTGAGAACTTGACAGAAATGGACCTTTTCCTATCATGCGAAACTAAACGAAGATGAGTTAAACCATCTTAACAGGCCCATATCATGCATTGAAATAGAAACAGCAATAAGAGACGTCCCAGCTAAGAAAAGTCCAGGACAAGTTGGTTTTACAGCAGAATTCTACAAGCCCTTCAAATCAGGCCTCACACCAATACTCCTCCAACTCTTCAATGAAATTGAAAGAGAAAGTTCACTACCGAGCACATTCTATGAATCCATCATAACCCTCATCCCAAAACCAGGCAGGGACTCATCAAAGAAAGAGAACTATAGACCCATTTCTTTGATGAACATTGATGCAAAACTTCTCAACAAAATTTTGGCCAATCGACTTCAACAATCCATCCAAAAAATCATACACCACGATCAAACAGGATTCATTTCAGGGATGCAAAGCTGGTTCAATATATGCAAATCAATTAATATTATTTATCACATCAACAGGAGCAAGGATAAGAACCACATGGTTATCTCAATAGATGCAGGAAAAGCATGCGACAAGATCCAACACCCTTTCATGATGAAGGTTTTGGAAAAATTAGGAATCCATGGAACATTCCTCAATACAATAAAAGCTGTATATGACAAACCTACAGCCAGCATTATACTTAATGGTGAAAAACTGAATCCATTAACTCTTAACTCAGGAACAAGACAAGGATGTCCACTCTCTCCACTTCTCTTCAATCTAGTATTAGAATGCCTAGCTCCAGCAATAAGACAATATACAAACATAAAGGGGATCCAAATAAGGAAAGAAGAAATAAAACTCTCCCTCTTTGCAGATGACATGATCTTGTATTAAAAGAATCCCATACACTCCACTCCCAAATTACTCAAACCGATTCAAAACTTTGGAAAAGTAGCAGGGTAAAAAATTAACCCCCGAAAATCAATGCCGTTTCTGTATGCCAACAATGAGAAAAGAGTGGCTGAAATTAGGAAAGCAACTCCATTTGTAATAGCCCCACAAAAAAAAAATACCTAGGAATTAACTTAACCAAAGAAGTGAAGGACCTCTATGATGAAAACTTTAAAATATTGAAAAAAGAAATCAAAACAGAACTTAGAAAATGGCCAAAACCTCCCAGGCTCCTGGATTGGAAAGATTAACATCGTGAAAATCGCAATACTTCCCAAAGCTATCTACAAATTCAATGCGACACCTATCAGAATTCCAACGTAATTCTTCAAGGAAATAGAAGAGGCACTCCAAAAATTCATATGGAAAAAGAAAAGACCCCAAAGAGCAAAAACGCTACTCGATGTAAAGAACACTGCTGGAGGAATATCAATATCAAATTTCAAACTCTCCTATAAAGCCATAGTAATCAAAACAGCTTGGTACTGGCACAAGAACAGACCTCAGGACCAATGGAATAGAATAAAAAACCCAGAAATGAACCTACAGACCTATACCCATCTAATCTTCGATAAGGGATCTAAAAAAAATATAGAATGGACGAAAGACAGCCTCTTCAGTAAATTGTGCTGACAAAATTGTTTAACTATTTGCAGAAAACTAAAGCTAGATCCTTATATATCACCTTTCATCAGAATCAACTCCAAATGGATCAAAGGCCTTGGAGTCAAAGTAGACACTCTGAAAACATTACAGGATGGAATAGGAGAAACCCTAGGTCTCCTTGGCGCAGGCCGAAATTTTCTTAATAGAAATCCAGAAACACAACAAATCAAAGAAAGGTTGGACAAATGGGATTGCATGAAGTTGCAGAGCTTCTGCATGGCAAAGGACATAGCTAGCAAGATCAATAGAAATCCCACGGATTGGGAGAAGATCTTCACTAGCCATACAACGGACAAGGGTCTCATATCTAAAATATACTTGGAACTCAAAAAATTAAATCCCCCAACAACAAATCCTCAAAGAAACAACTGCCCAATAAATAAGTGGACTTAAAGAGAAACTTCTCTGAAGAAGAAAGAAGGATGGCCAATAGACACATGAAGAAATGCTCAACCTCCCTAGCCATAAAAGAAATGCAAATCAAAATAACATTGAGATACCACCTCACCCTAGTTAGAATGGCAAAAATCAAGAACTCTAACAACAACTGATGCTGGTGGGGATGTGGACAGAAGGGAATCTTCCTTCATTGTTGGTGGGAGTGTAAACTTGTTCAACCACTTTGGCAAGTAGTATGGAGGTTCCTCAAATGACTACACAGAGAGCTCCCCTACGACCCAGAAATCCCACTTTTGGCATTTACCCAAATGTTTACAAACAAGACCACACTAAAGCTACCAGCACAACTGTGTTTATTGAAGTATTATGTACCATAGCTAAGATCTGGAACCAAACCAGATGCCCCTCAGTAGATGAATTGATCAAAAAAATGTGGTATATATACGCAATGGAATTCTATGACTCCATCAGAAAGAATGACATTGCCCCATTTGTTAGATCATGGAAAAGACTGGAAAAATTATATTAAGTGAAGTAAGCCAAGCCCAAAGAAACATAGGTCCCATGGTTTCCCTTATTTGCAATATCTAGTATATGTATGAGTCAAGCAGAAAAGGTCAGATAATGTGATGTTAGGAAAATGAACCCTAAGATATGTATTTTAATGGGTTTTTTCTTTCATACATTTGTTCTAACGCACTTATAAGATTATTTCTTTGTTTCTTTGTATGTCCCTCCCCCACAGTATAACCCCTGCTTTCACTATATTTGATGTCAGTATAATTTGTGGAGGAGATGGGGAAAAACAAGTCGTTTAAGGATACAGGTGGACCTGTTGCAAAAATGAGAAGTACAAGTTGTCATGTTGAAAACGAACTTTACAACTTCGGTGGGGGGGGGGGGGGAGGATTCGCTGGGGAGACATGGGGAGGTCGGGAAGGGATGTGAAGGGTAAACAAAGGAGGAGACTGCAATGTTTGATAAGAAATGGACTCATTATCTTGCCCATGTAATTGTAACCCCTCTGTACAGTATGTTCACAAAAAATAAAAATTAAAATTAAAAAATAAAAAAATGTACTCATTATCTTACCCATATAATTGTAATTCCTCTGTACAGTATTTTCAATAAAATACATAGATAAATAAAAAAAAAGATTTTCACAGAAAGGAAAACAGTTCAACATTGGCTTCTTACTCCACCTATTGACTTGCCATTGCGGGGATTTGAACTCAGGGCCTGGAATGCCCAATTCATCAAGTGGTCACGGTAAGCACAGCAGCTTCATAATATTCACTGCCAGGCAGTTACCAGGACCTGAGTTCTAGCCCAAGGAGTTGCCAATATATAAATAGATAGGTGTGTAAATTATGGCAAATATAAGAGAGAGAGAGAGAGAGAGAGAGAGAGAGAGAGAGAGAGAGAGAGAGAGAGAGAGAGAGAAGGGGGGAAGGGCCAGGAGAGAGAGAGAGATTTATTGGTTTATTCTATTGTATATTTAAATACATAAAAATAATTACAGAATGTGAGATGTCTACATATTAAAGTACATGTAATGTATTACTAATGATTAATAGGTATTGAATTATGCCTCCATTTAACGATGCATCATGTTTTAAGGCACAATAAAATGTTTCCTTGAGCAAAGGGAGCTCAGGGACAATGTCTAGGCTCACAGTTCAAGACTCAGGACCTGCCACCAGAAAAAGAGCCTTTAACTCGACGTATCTGTGTATGTATGAATGTATTTCCATCGGTGAAAATTCAGAGTCACTATGAAGAAAAGAACCCAGCTAGGAAATTTGCTTTGAATAGAATGATTTCATAGCACAGAGAAGGCTTTCAAGACAGTGCATGTTCCAGAGCTCCCCTCACTCTTCCCAGTGTACCCTGAGGGTTTCTCCACACCCCAGGCTGTAAGGGGAAGTCTGCCTCATTGTTGGAACAGGCAGTCAAAAGGCTTCACTCCTGTACAGCTGTGTAACAAACAATCCATCCTGGCCAATTAGTGAGGATGAGTGCGGGTGGGCTCTGAAGGTAAGGAGAAAAAGGCCTCTTTGTACCCCAAGCTATTTCTCTCCCCAGTGGTCTGTTTTGACAGGACTCTTCATTTGTGCCACCTCCTGTGGCAGCCCACGTTCCCTGCACTCATCCTGTCTTTGTTACACTATGTTGCAGTGTTGAGACAAACTGCTACAATTAATTAAAGAGTCCTTCTGGAAGACAACTAGGGCCCTGAATCTAATGAAATGATTCATTATTGGCAGTGTTGCCTCCCTAGGTTTCCGGAAGCTTGCTAAATCTAAGCACTTGTGCAAAATCACAATGCTTCCAGTCATCTAGGGCTGGTGAAGGGTATAAGGATTTCAAACTTTTGACCTCTCCTAGTTGGGCCATCGGTGGCTAGGTTTTGGGGTAGAACACAAGGCGATGGTGCTGACCATGAGTTCAGAGCAGAAGCTCAGTGCTTTCCCATTTAGTTTACAGCTTGATTTTTGGTCTTTGTGTGTGTGTGTGTGTGTGTGTGTGTGTGTGTGTGTGCATACACCAGTCCTGAAGGACTCAGGACCTAACCACTGTACCTGAGTTTCTCCTGTACAAGGACAGCACTCTACCATTTGAGCCACAGATCATTTAGAATTTTTTTCTAGTGATGTGGTACTGAGGATTCAGGCCCAGGGTTTCATATATGCGAAGCACTCTACCCCTAAGACACATTCCCAGCACTCCACTTCAGGTTTCTCTTTTCTTATAAGTTGGAGGGTTGAAGTCTGGGCCTAGGTACTGTCTCTCAGCTCTTCAGCTCAAGCCTAGAGCTCTACCACTTGTGCTAAAGAGCCGGTTCATTTCATTGGTTTATTGGAGATAACCATCTCAAGGAACATCCTGCTCAGGCTGGCTTTGGACTGTGATCCTCAGCTCTCAGCCTCCTGAGTAGCTAGGGTGACAAGCGTGAGTCACCAGTGCCCAGCTTCCACTTCAAATTTCTAAGTGGTGAATAGGAGATAATAGCCTCATGGGAATTTTGTGTCTGGGATAGTTTGCATGCCAGATCATCAGACTTCAGCTTCCTGAGTAGGCAGGATGACAGACCTCAGCTAAAGACACCTAAGCTGTGACACTTTGCTGCAAGGGGTAGCCTTGGCTCCACGTGGTAGAGCGCTAACCATGAGCCCAAGATGAAAGTCAGAGCCTAGGCTTTGAGTTCAAGGTTCATGATGGAGAAAACTAAACCAAAACAATTGTCTGCAGGGACAACTCACTAGATTTCAGTACATACATCATTTTGGCCCTGACATGGGGGCATATCTGAGCCTCAACTTTCCCCTCTGCACAATCATCTTACTTGTTCAGCTCTTCCAAGGACCAGATGGAAGAATGAACCCCGTGAAGGACTAAGAACACAACAGTTTATGAAGAACTCATCACATAGCTGTATCCCACATGCTGTCATTAGAATTAGGTTGCTTTCATCAGTATCACCATTCTTTCAGAAGCACATCACAAACCTCACAAAGTTCACATCTAATGATTTAAAGGGATGTTTTTTGGGGCGAGTCAGCCACGTGGATTGCACTCAATGGTTTGGGGTACTATCCTAAATCTTTAGTTCAAGGCTAGGGCTTTACCTCCTTGAGCCACAGGTCAGAGTTTCACAGACTTCCTGCCAGGGCTGGGTTCTAAATCCACCAGTGTCAAATCTTAGCCCCCGAGTAGCTTGCTTGACAGGGATTAGTGAGCCAGCAGCATCTGGTTCCATAGAGCTGGATTGCAGTGTTTTACGTCTGGCTAAGTGAGGTTAAATGTCACTTGTCAACACCAGACTCCCTCTTACTCTCTTATGAGGTATTTGCAGTCCTATCCTTAATCATTGCAGTCAGAACATTCTATCTTTTTGGGGGGCCAGTCCTAGGGTCTTCAATAAGGTTCTAGACACAGTCCCTATGGTTTTATGCTCGAAGCTAGTACTCGACTGCTTAAGCGAGACAGCACAACTTCAGGATTTTTCTGTGCATGTGGTAGTGAGGAATCGAACCCAGGGCTTTGCATGTCCTAGGCAAGCACACTACCACTGACCCCCCAGGAGTGACAAGTGTACAAACAGATAAATGTGTAGATTGGTATATAGATAGATAGGTAGGTAGGTAAGTAGGTAGATACATAGATAAATAGATAGATAGACAGATAGATAGATAGATAGAGAGAGAGAGGTATAAGCTTAAAACGAGAAAAAGATGTCTGGATATTATGAAATTGCATACATGATATTACTACCGATTATTGGCAATTAAATTATTCCTTTTTTAAGTATCATGACAGAATACATAATAAAGTATTAATTGAAAATTAATGTAGTACAATTGTTGTATATAGTTTTATATTATTATCATACACTAACTAGTAATTTGTTACTTTTATAACATATCATTTGTATGGATGTATATGAGAATGTGTTAGATTCTCCCACCATTCATTACTGGCAGAACCAGGATTCGACATCCAGGACTAAGTTGACTCTTTTGGCTATGGCTTCCCTAATAGCCCACCAAACATCAGCAATGCAAGGTCATGTACACTTTCTGGGATTTGTCATTTAGACCCAGGATGGCCACAATACAAAGGGGGAAAAAAAAGTAAAACCACTTTATTGAATGTCTCAGTTTTTTTTTTTTTTTTGTGAGAATATGGTACAGAGGAGTTACAATTACATGGGCAAGATAACGAATAAATTTTTTATCAAGCATTGTTGCCTCCTCTTGTTTCCCTTTCCAATCTCAGTTTTATCCTTCCCTTTTGATTTTTTTTTTTTTTTTTGCCAGCCCCGAGATTTGAACTCGGGTCCTATGATCCCAGGGTCGGTGGTGGCTGAGATGCCAAGACCTGAGTTCTAGCCCCATGCTTGGCCAAAAATATAATAATAATAGGCCCTGGCTTGGAATTTGCACCATTTTTCAGTCAAGCCTTTGATTTGAACTCAGGGTCTGGGTAACTCTGTGAAACTCTGGGTGAAGAGTAAGCTCACAATCCTTGAAAGCAAGAAATTCAGACCAGTTCCCAGGGCCTGAATTGAAGCCCCCGCACTTGAAAAACTAATGTTTATGTATGAGATTCATTTATATTACATGGGTTTACTGCGTATGATGTTTATTACCCTTATTAATTTAGTATTATTACAAATATAATGTTTTGTTACATGATATCACCTAGGATATATTTGCATATGGATTATACATCATACTGAGACCCAGGACTTTCACAGAGAAGGAAAAAAATGTGTCAAAATTAGCTTATTACTCCACAAATAAATTTTTGGCCATGCTGGGATTCCAACTCACAATGCCCAATCCATAAATGGGCTCACAGTCTTAAAAGACCAGCGTCCGGCGAACTGAGCTGCCAGGAAATTCTGAGGACCTGTGATCAAGCCACAGTAGTGCCCAGTATATATACATTGATAGATGTATACATATATATATATATATATATATATATATATATATATATGAGTGTGTGTATATATATCTGCATATATATATATATATATATATATATATATATATATACAGAGAGGAAATGTGAGGATATTGTTATATATATATATATATATATATATATATATATAAAACCAATTATTATTGATTACATTATGCCTCCATTTAATGAAGTATCATGGTTGAATACTTACAAAAGTATTAATTATAAATTAGTCAATATCCTTCCCTTAGGTGCTAGAATGGAAGATATAAATCTAATAATTTGTGTGTGGCATTCTAAAAGAGAATCATAAATTAACTTCAAATTATTACTTTATAACATTCCATTAGCATTCACATGAATAAGAATGAGTTTGTCAGATTTTCCCTCCATTTTTGGGGGGCAGTCCTAGCATTAAACTCCAGGCCTTGGTAGTTTGCTTCGACTGTGAGCCATTGGAATGGCACTGTGAAGACTTCAGATTGTCAGGATTAAAAAAAGAACAAGAAAAAAAAAGCCAGGTGTCAGTGACATCTGCCTGTAATCCTAGTTCCTCAGGAGGGTGAGATATAGAAAAGGCCAGTTTGAAGTCAGCTGGGGCAAGAAAGTTCCTGACACTCTTATTTCTAAGACACACGGGGGGGGGGGGGGGAATACACACATGGGTGGGCTGTGACTCAAGGGTAGATCACTACCCTTGGGCAAAAGGAGCTCAGGGACAGGGCCTAGGCTCATAGGTCAATCCTGGACCTGCCAAAAAAAAAATGGAGGCATTAATTCTATGTCTCTGTGTATGGACGGATGGTGTATGGATGATGGGCATTCAGCAGGTTACCCATACCCAGCCCCAAAACCTGGGCAAGCTCAGACAAGCACTCAGACAGTACTAAGTCTGAGCCAGCAGCTTGAACAAAGCATCCTTCTCTGCCATTTAAGTACGGAGATGCCAAAGGCTTTGCCGAGGCTGGTGTGTGCAACAGGTGAGTTATGTTCTGGGTGAGGTGTCCAATCGGGACACCTAGAAGCCAGCCACTTCCTCCAGAAAGACCACACTTGCTAGGCTTTAGGAGTTGTCCAAGGTTATAGCTCCATATTCTAGATCCCTCTGTAGGATGTGGGGCCTGGTGGCTATCACTCATTCATCATTCCTGATTGCCGAATCTCAGGCTGGTCCCAAATTATGGCAAAGATAGGAAATAGCCAGTGATTTCTGTGCTGAAAAGGGGTAAGCCAATAAATCCAACCCTCATATCTCCTGTTAGAAGTAGGCCTTGGGCTGTGAATGTGGCTTAGTGGTAGAGTGCTTACCTAGATTGCAGGAACCCTTGGGTTCAATTCCTCAGTACCAGAGAAAAAGAAAAAGCCAAAAGTGGCACTGTGACTTAGGTGATAGAGTGCTAGCCTTGAGCAAAAGAAGCTCAGGAACATGCCCAGACCTTGAGTTTAAGGCCAAGACTGGCAAAAAATGTACCCTGGTGAGACATATTCTTCTGGTACTCAGAGGAGGGCCGAGGATAACAGTAAAAGGTAGAGGTCAGGTTCTGGTGGCTCACCCCTGTAACCTTAGCTACTCAGGAGGCTGAGATGGGAGGATAATAATTAGAAGAAGGAAGGATTATATGAGACACTTTTCTCCAATTAAACATAGTAGAGCTATGGTTCAAGTACTAGAGTGCTAGCCTTGAGCACAAAAGCTCAGGGATACTCTCAAGGCCATGAATTCAAATCCCCAGACTGGCACAAACACACACACCAAGATAGAGCATTTGCCAGTCGGCCTTCACAAGTTCCATCTCTATCAATTCAATATTTTAAAAAAGACGGAGAAGGGAGGGAAAGACTTGTCCAGGAAGTGATTTAACCAGTGCCAAAATTCCACAGGAGTTCTAAGATGTGGATTGAGGACAGAGGGCCTCAGGCAGAAGGTACAGCATGGGCAAAGGTCCTGAGGTGGGGTTTAGACCAGGTGGTGTGGGTGGAATTAATGTTCTGTTGCTTCAGACAAGTGTGGCAGGACATTCAAGGCTGGGTCAAGTTTTGTACTTGAGTCACAGGTAGGGCAGAGGGTGGGGTCCCAGGATCAGGCCCAGGGGGAAGATTAGCCTGGCTTTTCACCAAGGACCCCAGCCATTTCCCGTAGCTGGAATCCTATTTTTCAATGTTTCTGACCCTCAGAGGCCTCCTTTGCATGGAGGAGTCAGGGCAAATGCAGGGAAGAACACTTTTGTAAGAAAATCCTCTTGCCAAATGCCAGTAGTGGCTCAACCCCTGTAAATCCTAGCTACTCAGGAGACTGAGATCAGAAATCGTGGGTCAAAGACAGCTCAGGGGAAGAAAATTAGTGAAACTCTTTTCTTGCCAATGAACTACGAAAAGCCAGAAACGGAAATGTGACTCAAGTGGTAAACTGCCAGCCTTGAGAAAGTTAAGAGACCAAGGCCAAGACTCTGAGTTCAAGCCCCAATACTAGCACAGAATAAAAATAAAGAAAAGCTTTCAGAAGCTCCTAGCCCACTGTGGTGAAAGGACAGATCAGCTAAGTGCATGTTCTTCACGCATGTCCTCCTAGCTCCTCAGGAGGCTGAGATCTGAGGATCGTGGTTTTAAGCCAGCCCAGGCAAGAAAGTCCAGGAGACTCTGATCTCCAAGGAACCACCAGAAAACCAGAAGAGGTGCTGTGGCTAAAGTGGTAAGCTGAAGAGCTGAGGGACAATGCCCTGGCCCAGAGTTTGAGCCCCATGACCAACACCTGCTTGGACTTCACTCTGTGGCTCTAGACAGAGTACTTTCTAATGGGCCCCTAGAATCGGGTCTCCCAATGTCTAGGTGTCTTCAGAGCAGCCTCTTTGGTGGCCTTTGTGTATGGGATGGGCCACAGTATCAGAGAAGGGTCCATCCTTGGGGCATGGAGGTTATCAGCCAGGTCATCAGAATGGCATCAGTAATGGGTGCAGTGTGCATCTGAGCAGTAAACCGATGTTTCAGACCACGGTACTTGGCCAGGAGGTGCAGGAGCTGCAAGATGGCACAGCAGGTAACACCTACTCATGCAGGTATCACAAGAGTATGAATCTGTCAGGCACACCTTGGGCAGGTGTTGAGTTGGGCTCATGAAAGAGTTGTAGGATCAGGAATCCACAGCTGGCTGGCTGATGCTCGTAGCAGTTGCTATCCCAGGAGTCCCAGGTCTTGGAGCCCTGCTTTCCTCTCCAGTGCTTGGGGGCAGATGAAGGTCTGCAATCCTGGACAGACTACAAAGTAGCATCCATAGTGTCCTTCCCTTGGTCTTATGTCCTGTGCATGGATGGAGGGGCAGATTCCATGGACCTTACTGCCATGGCCCAGACCCACTCAGCCCAAGAAGGACTTAGGAGAAACTCTTGTTCTGCCTTTAGAGTTTACTATGACTATGCCTCAGGACTGCCCCCAGTTCTAGCTCAGCTCATCATTACCACCTTCCTCTGTGTGTGTGAGTGTGTGCACGTGCGTGCATGTGCGTGCATGCATGTGCACCCGTGCATCTTGGTGCTAGGGCTTGAGCTCAGGGCCTGGGCTCTGTCCCTCAGTTTTTTCGTTCAAAGCTATCACTCTACCAATTGAGCCATTGCTTTTCTTACAGCCTTTGTGTGGTTATTTGCAGACGAGAATCTCATACACTTTTCTAGCCCGACTGGCTCTGCATAGTAATCCTCACATCTCAGCCTCCTGAGGGGCTAGGAATAGGACAGCATCAGCTATTAGCATCTGGCCACACTTTCCTTCTTGGCTAAAACAGAGTACCTCTCTTCTAGCCGAGTACCCATCTGCAGCTACCCCTCCTACCCCAGGCTTCAGAATAAATATTCCCTCCCCTGAGGACAAAGAAATAAGATCACGTTTGAGCTTTATGTTCTCCCCACAGTCAGGGGCTGCTGGGAGCTGATGTGGAGGTCAGAGGATCTAGGCCAGGGCAAGTAGACAATGTGTTACAACAGAAGAGAGTATGAGAAGACATCCTTGTAGCTAGATGCCAGTGTCTCATGCCTATAATCCTACCTACTCAAGACTGACGCCTGAGGATCAATCATAATTGAAAGCTATCCTGGGCAGACTCTTCTATCCAATAAATCACCAAAAAGCTGGGAAGCGGAGCTACTAATAGTTCAAGTAGTATAGCACCAACGTTGTGCAAACAAGCTAAAGGATACCACTTAGGCTCTGAGTTCAAGCCCCGTAAACACACACACAAACACACACACACACACACACACACACACACACATACACAGTTACACGTTCACATACATGCACATACACACGTTAATATCTTTAGCAGTTGCCAATGGCTCATACCAGCTACTCAAGAGGCTGAGCTCATTAGATGGCAGCTTGAAGCCAGCCCTGGCTGCAAAGTCCATGAGACTCTTCTCTCCACTAAACTACTAAAAAGAAGAAAGGTGATCTGTGGCTCAAGTGGTAGAGTGTTAGCTGAAGGACAATGCCTAAGCCCTGAATTCCAGCAATGAGATGTTTTTTATTAATAGACACCCTTTGCCATCCCTATCCCCATAGGCCAGAAATCCAGATTTTGGTCATACTAGATCTCACTTCCACTACTGCCACTTCCACAGCACTGCCACAAATGGCCTGTGTGTAGCCAGCTATGGATTAAGAAGTGAATATACACAAGGGAGGCAGAGCCAGGTCAAGGCTAATGCCCCAGAACATTGAGGTATTGGCCATACCACTCTCTCACCCCCCAGTTCCCTGGCCATGGAATCTGAAGTCTGTGCCTCTGTATTCTGGGCATCAAGAATTGTCTAAAAGGAACTAGAGATGCCCAGCTGGGACCAGAAGATAGACTTTCCTGTGGTAAGGTACGTTGACATTTCCTAGACACTGACGGATACTTCCAAGCCACCTTGGCCTCACCTCCCATGTAGTCCCGGAAGCTCCTTGGTTGGGCGACCTTCAGTCAGCTATCGTGCTCGACTTGGCCAAAGTCACTGGCAACCACTTTTCCCCAACTCCACTGCCAGCCTCCAAGGAGGGACATGCAGCCAAGGCCCAGCTGAGGCAAAGGACAGGGCATTGCATGACTGATCCCCTGTACCCTCCCCACTCTGTGGCAGGGGCTAACCTATGCCAGCCTGCCCTGCTAACCCAGAATCCCTGGAGGTAGCCAAAGATATGGATAACCAGACTTGAGCCCCAAAGAAAACCTGGAATATGCAGGTCTCTGGCAATTTAAGACTCATTTTAGACCCTGATAGGGGGCTAAAGGCAAGATTGCTGTGGAAGAGGGTCATCAGAAAGAGGCAGATAGGCACCTAGGAAGGGGACAGAGAAAGATGAGGGGAAAATACACACACACACACACACACACACACACACACACACACACACACACACACCCCAAACACGAGTAACCCAAGGCTTTAGCAGTCCCTGAGCACCTGAACATTCCAACCCTTGAGAAGATGGCACTATCATCCTCAGACCAACTGTAGACAAAACTCAGAGCCTCTCACATGTCTGGAATGGCTCATGACACAGCATGCCTTTACCTACGGTACACAACACTATGTAGAAAATGCAGCTACCTTATTATTGGTTGTTGGTCATGGGGTTTGAACTTTGGGCTTGTGCACAGTCCCTCAGCTCTTAAATTGAAGGTGTGTGGTCTACCACTGGAGCCACAGAGCGACTTCCGGTTTTCTGTTGGTTCAAAGTCTCACAGATTTTCCTTTCCACACTGGCTTTGAAACGCGATCCTCAGATCTCAGCCTCCTGAGTAACTAGTATGACAGTTGTGAGCCACTGGCAGCATCTGGCTTCAGCCACCTTCTTACACCCAGGGGAAAACCAACTTGTCAGGCCACAAATGACATGCAACTCTTCACTTCAGACTTTGACACCAGCATACAAAACCATTCTTCCATGGATGGAGAGAATATAATTGACACTACCCACCCACCCCTATTCCCATTCGCCCACTCCCTGCCTAAGAAAGGCCACGAACTCTGGAGTTCCTGGTAAGGCAACGCCCACCATGCTGTAACTTCACACTTGGGCAAATCTGGGGAGTTCTTAGAAATGTCTGTACACTGAGGCCAGCAGCTGGTCTCCAAACCACAGAAACCCTACTCCTTCACCATATCTTGCAGGCAAAGGATGTCTTTCCTTCTTGTTTTTTTTTTTTTTTTTTGGTTGAAGGGCTTGAACTCAGGGCTTAATGGTGAATTTTGCTCAAGGACAATGATCTACCATTTAAGCCATAGTGCCACTTTTAGTTGGAGATTGAAGATGAGACTTTCATGGGACTTTCCTGCAAGTACTGGGGAAACAAGATCCTCTGGATCTCAGCCTCCAGAGTAGCCAGTATGACAGGCATGAGCCATCGGCGCATGGGTTATGGTGTGTCATCCTTTAGAATTTCCAACGAGTCCTCCTCTAGACACTACCACCTAGTCACTCCTCTTGATCCCTCAGGGACAACAAAGGGAGGCTAAGAATCTGGGTAGTGCCATAGGCATTTAAGGGGCCCTTGCACATCACTACACCTCTCTAAGCTCCCATGCACCTCCTCTGGATGGCCTGGTCATCTGGGGCAGATCAGACCCACTAGGACTTCTGAGTTCTGCCCTGTATGCCCCCCGCCCCACCCAACCTGTATTTGAGGATTTCTGGGGCCATTTGCTCCATGTCCTGGTGGAAGATGATGGGAGGGTTGCTGATAACTGGGTCCAGGGGATCCCAAGGCAGAAGGAGTGTCCAGCTCCCCTCTGTAAAAGAAGGAGACACAAAAAAAATGGATGGATCTTACAAGAGCTACAGGGCATAGCCATCCACCTGTCACCAAGGTCCTTTGGAGTGCTGTTTTGTTGACAGTCCTGGGGCTTGACCTCGGGGCCCGGGCGCTGTACCTAAGGTTCTTTTGCTCTACGCAAGCTCTCTTCCATCTGAGCCACGGTGCCACTTTCAACTTTTTCTGTGTATTTGGGACCTAGGAATCGAACCCAGGGTTTCATGTGTGCTAGGCGCACTCACTACTGCTAAGACAACACTGGATCCAACCCTGGATGGCTGTTCTTCTGTAACCCCTAGGGCCGGTCTCAGGAAAATCTTGCACATCTGTACCGTGTTTCTCAGCAGCATCCCTGGCTGGAAATGAACATGCTCCTCTATGTTGTCCTTTATGTACAGCATCTTTGCTCTCTGTGCTTCCTGTCAGATCCTCCTTGTTAAGCAAGACCCCTTTTCAAGTGCTGCTTCCAAGAAGCCTGCTCTAATCACCCTGGAAGAGTGGGGTCTTCTCTGCTCTGCAGGCTGTTGGCCTTGTCACACTCTGCCTTCCTGATCGTGTGGGTTGAGAGCACATGAAGGGGAAGGCCTGGCTTCCACCACTCAATTACTGAAGGCTCTGATACACTACCCAGGGACCGGTGTTGTATCACACTTTGTGAGAGGGCACTCGAGGCCCAGGCAATCTGGGGCAACAAGATAGATCAATTTCTTTGTGTGGACTTGAACTCAGGATCTGGGAACAGTCTCTCTGAGTTTTTATGCTCAAGGTTGGTGCTCTACCACTTGAACCAAAGCTCCACTTCTGAATTTTTGGTGGTTCCATGGAAAGAAGAGTCTCACCAGCTTTCCAGCTAATGGCTGGCTTTGATCTCTGACCCTCAGATGTCTGCCTCCCAAGTAGTCAGGACATCAGGTGTGAGCATGAGCCAGAGGTGACTGGCACCAGAGCCTTTCTTTTGAGCTTCTGTTTATCTCATGTCAAGTAGCACGCCCTAGTTAAAATACTTAGTTACAGGGGATCAAGTTCCTCTCCTAGGTCAGTTAATCCAAGGAGATAAAGTGTCTTTGGAAAAGGCTAGTCTGAGTTGGCCTGCGTGAGTGAGTGTTTGTGTGTGTGTGTGTGTGTGTGTGTGTGTGTGTGTGTGTGTGTGTATGTATAAGTTTCGGAGATACCTATCCTATCTCTCCAGTGCCTCATCCTCCCAAAGATGAGTACATCCAGGATTCCCAGCCCAAGAAAGGAAGGTAGGGGAGGGTACATAAGGTCATATCTGGTGGAATGATCTGAATTCTATCCTGCAAGCGAAGCCTGGAAAGATAATGGAGAGAAGGAGAGGTTTAGAGGAGCAACAAGAGAAGCCCATTACCTTTGGCTACAAGTAACAGAGAGAAGACTCAATCCATCCTTTTCAGTAGTAAGATAACAGGTGCCCAGTATTTATTTATTTCATTATTTTTTTGTGAGTCCTAGGGCTTGGATTCAGGGCCTGGGTGTAATCCCTGTGTTTCTTTTACTCAAGGCTTAGGCTCTACCACTTGAGCCACAGCACCATATCTGACTTTTTTTGTGTGGGGGGGTGTTGGTTTATGGGAGATAAGAATTTCACAGACTCTCCTGCCTGAGCTGGCTTTGAGTGGCATACATCAGACCTCAGCCTCCCCAATATCCAGGAGAATGTGTGAGAACCACCGGCACCTGACCACCACCATCTATTTATAATCCCCTAGGGCCAGTGCTGGACCACCTGCACTGCACCCCCCTTGTTGTGAGTGGGAAGCAGACGTGGGTGGGTTTGATATTTCAACAGCCAACGTACCTTTGTTGCATTGTTCCAGGTCAGTCTGATGGCGGCTTCCTCGTCATACACAGCAATGACTTGGCTCTGTCACAGAAAAAAAATGTCCCCCAGGAGGTGTCAGTTCTCGGGTCTTTCCTCTTCAAAGCACCCCCTCTCCTTGAAACGACACACCCCAGAAAAGCAAAATAGACATAGAGTGAATTCATTTTCTTATAACCAGGTTCTGGCCAGAAAGGTTGCAGTGGGGAATCCCGATCCAGACCAACCTGAGCATATATTAAGTCTCTGTCTTAGAAATGCCCAAGACAGAAAGTCTTGGCTCAAAATTGTAGAAGACCTGCCTGGCAAGCCTAAAGTCTTCAATTCAAACCCTAATATACTAAAAAGAATCAGAGGACCCCTGCCAGAGGCTCATGACAAAAATCCTAGCTACTCAGGAGCTGAGATCTGAAGATCACAGGTCAACATTTAAAATAGGTTTGGCCTCAACCATCAGACATCATGATGAGAAGACCCAAAGTCTGACCCATGACTGTGCGCTCCATACTAACAGGGATTTCATACTTACTAAGTGCAGGCCATGCTCTCTGTCCCCCTGGGGAGCCATCCCCTGCGGGCCCAACCCCCAGGTCTTCCCAAGTTCCCACTTCCACCAACCACGCCCAAGGTAGTAGAAAGCTCCAGGGCACACAGATACCTTGGTCTTATAATTTAATGGTGCTGAGTCCCCATCAAGCATCGCTCCCTTCCAGGTCCCCAGACCTCAGACACAAAACCCATGTACCCCCCAAAGAAAGGAGGCAGAAGTTACCAAAGGGTCCACCACTCATTGTTAAAGCCCACTTCTACACACACACAATCACACACACAAACACACATGCGCGCACACACACACACACAAACGGTAAGGGTGCTTCATGTTTGTCTTCCTTGCTACTCAGGAGGCTGAGGTTTGAGGATCATGGTTCAAAGCCAGCCCATGCTGGAAAGTCTGTGAGGCTCTTATCTACAGTGAACCACCAAAAAGCCAGAGGTGGAGCTGTGGCTCAAGTATCAGAACAATAGCTTTGAGCACAAAATCTCAGGAACAGAACCTAGGACCTGAGTTCAAGGTTCAGGTCTTCCACCTCCAAACACACAAAGACACAGACACAGACAGACAGATAGACACACACACACACACACACACACACACACACACACACACAAACACACACACACACACACGGACAGGCCAAGTCTTCAGCAGCCCCTGAGAACAGAACCATGAACTCTCTCCATTAGGATCACATCCCTTCCTCAAGACATCAGACCCACTATAGATAAACCAGTAAGCCTCTCACATATCTGGAATGTCTCATAGTCCAGCATGGCAGTTCCTACTGTACACACTGCTATGTGGAAAACTTAGCCCCCTCTTTTTTGCAGTTGGTCATGAGGTTTGAACTCAGCCAGGGCGCTGTCCCTCAGCTCTTCAGCTGAAGGGGAGAACTCTCCCACTTGAGCCACAGCGCCAATTCCTGTTCTCTTGTGGTCCATTGGACATCAAGTCTCACAGACTTTTCTGCCCATGCTGGCTTGGAACTATGTCTTCACATCTCAGCCTTCTGAGTAGCAAGGATGTGAGTTGTGAGGCATCAGCGGCTTCCGGTTTCAGCCACCTTCACATACCCAGAGGAAACCCATCCTCGTCAGGCCACAAACTTCTTGCAACCCTTGACTTCAGACTTTGTCACCCAACATCCAAATCCATCCTTCAATGGAGAGAATACAGACACAACAATCCCACCCCTGCAACCATTCCCCCACTCCCTGCCTGTCACAGGCCACGTCCTCTTGTAGCTGCGCCTTCAAACTGGGGCAAACTTGGGGAGTTCTTAGAAATGTCTGTACAATGAAGCCAGCACCTTGTCTCTCAACCAAAGCACCCCCTCTCCTCCTCCCCACCCCCTCCCCGCCACACTTCCACCATCCTTTGCAGGCAAAGATATTGGATTTCTTTCTTTTTTTTCAGTTGTGGAGCTTGAACTCTGAGACTGGGTGCTGTCCCTGAGCTCTTCAGCTCAAGGCAAGCACTCTACTATTGAGCCACAGCACCCCTTCTGGTTTTCTGGGTGATTTGTTGGAGATGAGTCTCAGGGTCTTCCTGCCAAGGATAGCTTTGAACTGTGATCCTCAGCTCTCAGCTCATGAGTACCTAGGATGACAGGCATGAGCTACTGGCACCCAGACAAAGATACTTTTCCATTCCTTTCACCCTATCCCCTCAGGAAATTGAGATCTGAGGATTACAGTTAAATGCCACCCTTGACAGTAAAGTCCATGAGAACACTTTTTCTCCAATTAAACACCCAAAAAAGTTGGAAGTGGAACTGTGGCTAGCTTTGATCATCAAAGACAAGGGATAAGACCCAGGCCCAAGTTTCAAGCTTTTTCTGGCTAAGACCCACCTAAGAAAGGGAAGCATGTGGGCACACAGGAACTCAAAGCTCACACATAATACTCAAGACTCCCAGAACAGATCCCATCCTGCTCTGATTCTCTAGACTCTATGTCTTACACCATGGCAGTCTTATATGGGACTGACCATGCACCAATTTATGATGTTCAAGTACAATCTCATACTGAGGATCCCCTGACCTTATCAAAGACTCAGGATCTCTCACTGTCCTGCCTTGACCCTGGGCAGCAAGGTGAGTTCTAGTTATCCAACCACAAGATGTGGGAACGAAAGGATTTCTCAGCCAATGGACTGGAGGGCTCTAGGTCCCTCTCTCTCAGGAAAAAGGAGAAAAGGGCTGATCCACCCCAGAAAAATCCTGGGTTTTGAGTATCCTCAAAGAAACAACCCTGCTCAGAGCCCAGTTCCTCTTGTATTCCCACCAGCCTCCCCATGCCTGCCCCACCTTCAGTCAGCCCTCTCTGAATCCCAGATCTGCCAGGTAGAATAAGGCTGAGCCAGCAGAGACCCACATCTGCCTCTGAGAATGGCAGTCACGTGGTCCTAGCACCCCCTAGAGGAAGTCTCGAGGTAACTTGGGTCCCAACTCCCATCCTCATTCCCTGGCTGTCCTGTGCCAGTGGCCCACTTACTTCTGTCTCTGGTGGAGGAATGAACACCGGGGGTGTCATCTTCAGATTCAGCCATTGAAAATCCCAGTCCCCAAAGATGTACTGCACAGGCATCCTGCAGTGGACGACAGCCAGGTAGTCAATGGTGAACCCAAGGTGCCAGGACTCTTAATAGAAGTGTGGCTGGGTCAAAGACTCTATAACTGGTGATCTGTGTTGTCAGGAGAGGTCATGGCTCCATTGTCCTGACACACCTGACCTAAGATCGTCCTCCCTATTCATCTTCCTGCTTATCCCTTGCCCCGCCCCTGACACTCTCTCACCCCAACATCTGCCTAGCCCTTAGACACTTTCTTATTATCTGACTAGAAAATAACTTGCTGGGGCCAGGAAGATTGTAACCTGGTGACTTACCCTGAGCCCTGAGGCTGCTTCCCCCAGCAGTTGGTGACCACAGAGCTCCTGGATATCATGAAGCTTTTGAAGGGTCAGCGGCTTACTCCTACATACTGGCTTTAGGCTCTGAAATGCTACCCACAGAAATTGTGTATGTTTGGCTCTCTTGATCCAGGGACTCAAAGCCAAGGCTCACATGCTCTCTTCTTCCTTCCTTTCCAATTTTTTCCCTTCATCCTTCCCTCCACTCTCTCTGATTCCTTTTTTATTTTATTTTGTTATTGTTAAAATTCTGTACAGAGGGCTTACAATTACATGGGCAAGATAATAATGAGTACATTTCTTTCTTTCTTTTTATTGTGAGAATACCATACATAGGAGTTACAATTACATGGGCAAGATAACTCGTACATTTATTATCAAGCATTGCTGTCATCTACTTGTTTCCCCTTCCCATCCCTTCCCATACTCCTCCACTCCCCCACCCGATCCTCCCCCCACCGCCCACCAATGTAATTAAATTCGTTTTTCGACATAATGACTTGTACAACTCATTGTTGCAATGGGTCCTCCTGTATCCCTAGTTAAACGATTTGTTTCTTTCCCTCCACAAATTATACTAATATCAAATACAGTGAAAATATGGACCATAGGGGAGGGACACTCAAAGCAACATAGAAATCATCTGATAAATATGATAGAAACAATTGCATGAAAGGAAAAAAATATTTGAATACTTATCTTGGGGTATATTCCACTAACATCAACGTATCTGAACTTTTCTGCTTGACTCAGACATATACTAGTTATTGCAGATATGGGAAACCATGGGACCTATGTTTCTTTGGGCCTGGCTTACTTCGCATAATAGAATTTTTTCCAAGTCTTTCCATTTCCTAACAAATGGAGCAATGTCATTCTTTCTGATGGAGGCATAGAATTCCATTGTGTATATATACCACATTTTCTTAATCCATTCAACTACTGAGGGGTATCTGGGTTGGATCCATAACTTAGCTATGGTAAATAATGCTACAATAAACATAGTTGTGCTGGTAGCTTTAGTTTGGTCTTGTTTGTGATCATTTGGGTAAATGCCCAAAAGTGGGATTGCCGGGACATAAGGGAACTCTATGTGGAGTCTTTTGAGGAACCTCCATACTGCTTTTCAAAGTGGTTGAACAAGATTACACTCCCACCAACAATGCAGTAAGATTCCTTTCTTTCCGAATGCCCTCCATCAGCTGCTGTTATTAGAATTCTTGATTATAACCATTCTAACTGGGATGAGGTGATATATGATTGTTGTTTTGATTTGCATTTCTTTTATGGCTAGAGAGCTTGAGCATTTTTTCATGTGTCTATTGGCCATCGTTCTTTCCTCTTCAGAGAAGTTTCTCTTTAAGTCTTTAGCACAGTTATTTATTGGGCAATTGTTTGTTTGAAGATTTGTTTTGGGGGGATTTAATTTTTTGAGTTCCAGGTATATTTTAGATATGAGACCCTTGTCAGATGTATGGCTAGTGAAAATCTTCTCGCAATCCATGGGCTTTCTATTGATCTTGCGAGCTATGTCCTTTGCCATGCAGAAGCTCTGCAATTTCATGCAATCCCATTTGTCCAACCTTTCTTCCATTTGTTGTTTTTCTGGGTCTCTATTAAGAAAATTTCAGCCTGCACCAAGGAGACCTAGGGTTTCTCCTACTCCATTCTGTAATGTTTTCAGAGGGTCTGCTTTGACTCCAAGGTCTTTGATACATTTGGAGTTGATTCTGGTGCAAGGTGATATATAAGGATCTAGCTTTAGTTTTCCACAAGTAGTTAACCAATTTTACAAGCACCATTTACTGAAGAGGCTGTCTTTCTTCCATTCTATTTTTTTTTTTTAGCTCCCTTATCGATGGTTAGATGGCTGCAGTTCTTTAGGTTCATTTCTGGGTTTTCAAGTCTATTCAATTGGTCCTGGGATCTGTTCTTGGGCCAGTACCAAGCTATTTTGATTACTATGGCTTTGTAGTAGAATTTAAAATTTGGTATTGATATTCCTGCAGTACTGTTCTTTCTGTTAAAGATTGTTTTTGTTATTCGGCGTCTTTTATTGTTCTATATGAATTTTTGGATTGAGTCTTCTATTTCCTTGAAGAATGAGATTGGAATATTGATAGGTATCGCATTGAATTTGTAGATAGCCTTGGGAAGTATTGCCATTTTCACGATGTTGATTTTTCCAATCCAGGAGCATGGGAGTTTTTGCCACATTCTAAGTTCTGTTTTGATTTCGTTTTTCAGGTTTTTAAAGTTTTCATCAAAGATGTCCTTCACTTGTTTGGTTAATTCCTAGGTATTTTATTTTTTTGTGGAACTATTACGAATGGACTTGGTTTCCTGATTTCAGCCACACTTTTCTCATTGTTGGCATATAGAAAAGCCATTGATTTTTGAAGGCTAATTTTATACCCTGCTACTTTGCTAAAGTTTTGAATCACCTTGAAGAATTTGGGAGAAGACTCCATGGGATTCTTTAAATGCAAGATCATGTCATCTGCAAAGAGGGAAAGTTTTACTTCCTCTTTCCCTAGTTGGAACCTCTTGATGTTTGCACCTTGTATTATTGCTATAGTTAGGCATTCTAATACTACATTGAAGAGCAATGGAGTGAGTGGGCATCCTTATCTCGATCCTGAGTTTAGAGGACATGGCGTTAATTTTTCAACATTGAGCATAATACTGGCTTGAGGTTTTAATATACAGCCTTTATTATATTGAGGAAGGTTCCATGGATTCCTAGTCTTTGCAGAACCTTCATCTTAAAGGGGTGTTGGATCTTGTCAAATGTTTTCCCTGCATCTATTGAGATAACCATGTGGTTCTTATTCTTGCTCTTGTTGATGTGATGAATTATGTTATTTGATTTGTGTATATTGAACCAGCATTGCATCCCTGAAATGAATCCTGTTTCATTGTGGCATATGATTTTTTGGATGAATTGTTGAAGTTGATTGGCCAAAATTTTGTTGAGAATTTTTGCATCAATGGTCATCAAAGAAATGGGTCTATAGTTCTCTTTCTTTGATGAGTCCTTGCCTGGTTTTGGGATGAGGGTTATTATAGCTTCATAGGATGAATTTGGTAGTGAACTTTCTCTTTCAATTCCATTAAAAATTTGAAGGAGCATTGGTGTGAATTCTGCTTTGAAGGCCTTGTAGAACTCTGCTGTAAAACAATCTGGTCCTGGGCTTTTCTTAGTTGGAAGGTCTCTTATTGCAGTTTCTATTTCAATGCTTGATATGGGTTTGCTATGATGGGTTAATTCATCTTGATTTAGTTTTGGCATGTCGGTATTTGCTAGGAAAAGGTCCATTTCTGCCAAGTTCTCAAACATATTAGCATAAAGGTTTGAGAAGTATTCCCATATAATGTTCTGAATCTTGTTTGTTTCTGTGGTGATATTTCAATTCTCATCTCTGAGTTCATTTATTTAGGTGTGTTCTCTTCTTTTTCTGATAAGATTTGCTGGGGGGTTTGTCTATTTTATTGATTTTTCCGAAGAACCAACACTTTGTTTTGTTGATTCTTTCTATTTTTTTATTCTAATTCATTTAATTCTGATTTAATTTTAATTGTTTATTTCCATCTACTGGATTGGGTTTTATCTTGCTCTTTTTCAAGGAGGCTCAGCTGTCTCATTAAATTTTTAGTTTCAGATGTATCGAATTTGTTGATGTAAGAACTCAAAGATCTAAATTTGCCTCTGAGTACTGCCTTTGCTGTGTTCTCTTCTTTTTCCGATAAGATTTGCTGGGGGGTCTGTCTATTTTGTTAATTTTTTCGAAGAACCAACTCTGTTTTGTGGATTCTGTCTATTTTTTATTCTAATTCATTTAATTCTGATTTAACTTTAATTATTTCATTCCATCTACTGGATTGGGATTTATCTTGCTATCTTTCAAGGAGGCTCAGCTGTCTCATTAAATTGTTAGTTTCAGATCTATCCAATTTGTTGATGTAAGAACTCAAAGATATAAACTTACCTCTGAGTACTGCCTTTGCTGTGTCCCAGATGAGCTAGTAGTTTGTGTGCTCATTTTTGTTGAATACCTTGAACACATGAATTTCGTTTCTAATCTCTTCCATGACCTACTGGTGATTCAACAGTGTGTTGTTCAGCCTCCATATGTTACAGGAATTTCTTTGGTGGCTTTTGGTGTTGAGTTCTAATTTATTTTTCCTTGTGATGTGAGAGAATGCAAGGTTTTACTTCAGTGTTCCTGAATTTGGAAATGTTTGCTTTGTGACCTAAAATGTAGTCTATTTTGGAAAATGTTCCATGTGCTGCTGAGAAGAACATGTATTCTGATACTGCTGGGTGAAATATTTGGTAGGTGTCTGTTAAATCTTGTTGATCTATGCAGTTGTTTATATCTGCGGTTTCTCTGTTGAGTTTTTGCCAAGTTGATCTATCTAGTGGGTATACTGGTGAATTAAAACCCCTGACAATTAATGTATTTGGATCTATATGAGATTTGAGAGAAAGTAGTGTTTCTTGGACAAATTTGGATGCTCCATTGTTTGGCGAATAAAGATTTAGAACTGTAATAACCTCCTGAAGTAGAGATCCCTTAAATAGTATTGAGAGACCTTCTTTATCTCTTCTAACTAATTTTAATTTGAAGTCTATTTTATCTGATATTAGTATTGCAACTTCTGCCTGTTCATGGAGGCCGTTTGCTTGATAGATTTTGTTCCAGCCTTTCACATTCAAATTGTGTTGTTTGTATGGACAAGGTGAGATTCCTGAAGGCAATAGGTAGAAGGATCTTCCTTTTTAATCCAACTAGACAGTCTACTTCGCTTAATTGGAGAGTTAAGCTCATTAATGTTAAGAGATAGGACTTAGAGGTATTTGGGAGTTCCTGCCAATTTATTCACCTTCTTTGAGGCTGCCACAACTGGGTGCTTCCTATGGTTCGTGGATTCTCAGTTTGGGTGTGGTTTCTTGGTGTTTATTGTGGTCTTGTAGGTTTTCTATGTGTAGGACATCTTTAGGTATCTTGGTAGAGCTGGTTTGGTGGAGATATTGTTTCAATTTTTCTTTGCTATGGAAGTTTTTTATTTTACCTTCGGTTACGAAGGAGAGTTTATCTGGGTACAGTATTCCTGGTTGATATTTGCTTGTCTTTAGGGTATGGCATATATAATTCCAGGCTTTTCTTGCTTTAATTGTCTCTGAGAAATCTGAGGAGATTCTAATTGGTTTCCCTTTATAGGTTATTGATCTTTTCTCCTTGACATGTTTAAGGATTTTTTTCTTGGTCTGAATTGATCCTGTGCGGATAATAATTTGACCGTAGGATGTCATGTTCTGGTCTGGTCTATTTGTAGGTCTAAAAGCTTCTTGTATTTGAATTGCCCTGTCTTTTTGCATGTTTGGGAAGTTCTCTGCTAGGATCCTGTGAAACAAATTTCCTAGACCATTAACTTCTGTCTCTAGGTATTCCTCTACACCCATTATCCTCAGATTAGGCCTTCTGATGGTGTTTTCCAAATAGAATTGAAGAGATATATCATGTTTCTTGGATTTGTCTTGAATGGTTTTATGTTTTTGTCTCTACAATATCTATGCTGTATTCAATCCCTGAGATTCGATCTTCTGCATGGCCTACCCTACTGTCAAGACTTTCTACTTCGTTTATTTATTTCTTCTCCTTCTAATTGTTTGACTTTGATGACTTCAAATTCTTTGTTGGAACTTTGTTCTAGATCTTGTAAGAACTTCTTTACTTCCTTAATTTGGTGTTCAGTGTTTATTCTCAAATCACTTAGTTGATTGGTTATGGTTTCCTAGGACTCCCATTCCTTCTGCTCTTCTCCACTGAGCATTCCCTTTGCGTTCTCCCTGATTTCTTTCAGCTCTCTGTTTCTGTATTCCATGAATGCCTCCATTGATCTTTTTCCTTTCTCATCCCGATCTCTCAGTTACTGTATTTCTCTTTAATTAGCATCCCCACGTTTACACATTTCCTGAATTTCTCTTTGAGTGTTCTCAGCCTGTTCACGCCATTCCTGACTTTCTCTTTGTCTGTTCTCAGCCAGCTCATGTAATTGCTATCTATCTGTTTTACTGATCTGAACCTGCTCACACAATTCCTTTATTTCTCTTTGAGTGTTCTCAATCTGCTCATGAAATTCCTGTATCACTCGTTGAGTAGCTTCCTCAAGCTAATGAGTCTCCTGTATTGATCTTTGGTTTGCCTCCTCTCTCTCACTATCATGCTCACACTGAGACTTTTGCAGGTTTTAACTCTTTTCATTTACCCTGTTTACCTGTAGTGTTTGTAGAGCTTTTTGGGAACTCTCCTCTGGATTATTCATTATCTCTTCTCTCCCCTGATTGATTGTCATGAATGGGAGTTGAGAACCCCGGGCTTGCCATTTTTCTTGTGTTTTTCCGACTTGTTCTGCTCATTCGGGATGAGAATAACATGAGTTTTGTGCTAGAACACTATTTTAATGTAAGCATCAACCAAAGTCTGTAGTTGCACAGTCAAAATTCTGCACATACAATCTGGTTCAAAAGATACAATCTATTGAACATCAAACAACTATGTCTTAATGGCCTAAGAACAGCAAAGGAGAATTTGGCAACCAGAAATTATTAGGTTTAGGTAAAATTTGGGGAACAATAGGATTAGAGGGATGTGGGAAGGTGAGAGAGAGCGGAATTAACCATGTCTTCATCTCAAAGAGGGAAATTGATTCGACAGAATGATAACAGCGAGAGAAAAAAGAGTAAGAAAAAAGAAGAGAAAGGAAAAAAAGACAAGGAAAAGTGGAAAAACAAAAATTAATATTAAAAAATGAAACCCTTAAAAACTGCAAGTTTGAAGAAGTAGTATTCAGAGAAGAATGGGGATGGAATGAAAGGAGGGGAGGCATAGAAAGGAGACATGAAAAGCTAGAAAAATAAAAATGTTTAAAATATTATATGGGTATAAAGAGGTAATACTGTTATTAAAGAATTTAAGAGGTTTTGAATTGAGTAATAAATTTCTGAATTAAGTGTGTACACAATGGAGGATAAGATCTAATAATCGACGACGGGTATATTTGAAGTTGAGCAGAACAGCAATTAAGTCATTCAGAAAAGAATGAAAGAGAAGAAGTGAAAAGAATGAGCAAAGAAAGAAAGAAAGAAAGAAAGAAAGAAAGAAAGAAAGAAAGAAAGAAAGAAAGAAAGAAAGAAAGAAAGAAAGAAAGAAAGAAAGAAAAAGAAAGAAAGAAAGAAAGAAAAGGATCAAAAGTTCAGTAGAGATTAAAAATTAAGCACACACATATATTCACCTAAAATAAAAATTATATGAGGAAGAAAACAATAAACAATAAAAACAAAAATTTAAAAAAACAAAAAATTAAAAATAAGGTACAAAAACAAAAAGAAAGTTCGTTGATTTTTTTTTTTTTTTGTGGGCTGGGAGATGAGAAGATTCTGTATTTCCCTTGTGTGAGTAACCAGCCTCTTGATGGAGTCCCTGTTCTGCTTGTGGTGTTTGGTTTTCCTGTGGCTTGATTGGTTACTTAAGGCAGTTTGTTTGGGCAAGCCGAAAAATGCTCTGCTTTACCCAGGATTTTGTGATCTTCCTCTCAGGCTACTTCAGTGGGAGAAGGATCTGTTTTGAGTATCGCAAAAGAGGGAAATGTCTGTTTTCTCTTGTTTGGAGATGCTTTGATGAGGCTAAGTTCTGGGTTGAGTTGAGGCCTTTCAGTAAACTGTAGCTTTTCCCTGAGGGGCTAGCTTCTGAGACACTCACAGAGCACAGCCTGGAGCCTTTCTTAGAGTTTATGTTTACTGAATTTCAGTTGACTGTCTAGGCTGCTGTAGGGAGGGGCAGTCTCTGGCTCTGTTTACCCAGTGAAGAAAGCCACTCTCAGGGGGCAGATTTCCTCTGCCTGCGGTGGGTGACTTTTTCTTGGGTGGAGTTGAACCTGGCAGGTCTGGGCAGGTTCCTGTGACCTGCCAAATAGCTGTCTTGTTTTCTCCCAAAGCCTGAATTGGAACTGGCAGCTCATCCATGCCTTTGTCAGTATCAAAGAAGGAGATCTCCAATAGATGGGTGAGGGATGAATGCCTTCCCTCCTCTGATCCCTGAGAAGGAGTGAGGATGTCAGGCTTCTACTCATGCCACCGGAGTCTTCGTTCCTGGGTCGTCTCTGGTCTGCAATCTGCAGTGTGAAGATATCTGCTCCTTGTCAGTTCTTGCTGGTGTTGAGTAGAATCAGCTTGCCCGCTGCATCTGGTGCCTTTGTCCCAGACCCTCTGTGTTGCAGGTATGACGGCTACGGGCGCTGCCGCTGCTGTCGCTGCCACAGCTCCTGGCAAGTGCTCTGATCTGTCTCTTTGCCTTGATTTTCCCTCTCTGGCCAAACTCTCTGTCCTGTGATGGCACACTTGATGTAATTCTCTGGCCTATCACAGCCTAAATAAAGTTAGGCAAAAAACAGAAGCTGAGAGTCATTTAGCTGATAACTAAAGTATTTTTTATGAGGCATACTCAAATGAGACTCCAGAGAGAGGGTCAGAAAGACCGATCAGAGACACTAAAATTGGTCACACAAAGATTGGAAAGTAGAATTCCTTGTAGAACAAATAAATCATAGAAAGCCTGTGCATATAAGAACAAGACAGCAGACCAAATTCCAGAAATGCACATTTTTTAGAAGTCAGCTTAATCAATTATCAATGCAAATCTTTGAGTTCTTAAATATTTGACCATATGTGGGAGAAGGCTGAAGACAAAGAAAATGTCATCATTCTCTTAGGAGGTCCAATATCACATTAGGAAGTAATCCAGCACAGATATGTAATCAAAGGGAAACACAATTATTCCAAATGATGGTTTTATTTATTTTGATGTAAAAGTTCTTAAATTAGGTGCTAGCAATTACCATACAATTGATCCAATCCCCCAGCTGAGTTGATATTGACTGCAGTATTCCCACATGAAGGAAAAGAGAAAATTTACAAATGTCTGATGAAATGAGTTAAAGGTGAAGTGTTCTAATAGTAATATCTGAGGTTTAGACACAGGTGAAGAGGGCGATTTTCTTTTCTAAAAATCCCTCATTTTTACCTGGTGCCAGTGGCTCACAGCTCTAATCCTAGCTACTCAGGAAGCTGAGATCTGAGGACTTCAATTCAAAGACAGCCTGGGCAAGAAAGTCCCTGAGACTCTTATTTCCATTTAACCCCCAGAAAACCAGAAAAGGCACTGTCGCTCAAGAGATAGGGCACTCACCTTGAGTTGAAGAGCTCAGGGACAAGCCCAGACTTCAAGCACCTCAAAAACAACAACAACAAATCCCCATTTCATGGACTGCCTACATCTTCTCCTAACATTCAACAAAGAGCCATTTTATCACCCACTACCTTTAAATCCTAAACTAGCTACTGGAAATAGATGGATTTGGTATCTTATATCAAACGGTTCATAGTTGCGGAAACAAATACCAGCAGTGGTAAATTTTTTCCAGTCCTTCAACTCTGGGCCTGGGCCCTGAACATGGATATACTGGTAGCTTTCATGTGAGGCTGTTATTGATTGGATTACTGCTCATGAGGGAAATTACTGGGTCTTAAGGGAGATATAGGTTTAGTCTTTTCAGGAAACTCCGTACTGCATTCCACTATAGTTGAACCAGTTTAATTTCCCACCAACAGTGTAATAGAGTTCCCAATTGGCCAGCATCTGCTATTGTTAGTTTCTTGGTAATGGCCATATTAACTGGGACTAGGTAGAATCTGTCTTGTTTACTTATAGATTTGTATGCACCCTCTAGTTTCAATAAATAAATGAATCCCTGAAACCTATATTGCTCTGTGTCTGGATTCCTTTCTCTTTTCTCTTAATATAATTTTCCCAAACCTTTCATTTTCCTTCTTACCACTGGTGAAAAGTCATCTTTCTGATGGGTGAATATAATCCCATTGTGTGTGTGTGTGTGTGTGTGTGTGTGTGTGTGTGTGTGTGTGTGTGTGTGTGTGTGTGTATGTAAGATGACTATAGGCCCATGAATTCACTTCTAAGCATTCTGTATCATCTTTAATTTTGTAATTCCATATTAAAGTTGGATTGCTTTCTCTACTGCACTGAAGAATATTGTTGGGATTTTGATGAGTATTGCATTGCCAATTGTTTGGGGGAAGTATTGCAATTTTTAAAATGTTAATTCTAACCAGGAACATTGAAAGACATTCTATTTCCTTGAATCTCCTTCAATTTCCATTTTTATATTTTTAAAGTTTTCACATATAGGTCCTTCACAATTTTAGTTAAATTAATTAATTCCTAGTTTTGTTGTTGTTGTTTTGTTTTGTTTAGATTTGATTTGTTTTTGAGGCTAATACATATGAGGTTGTATTTTGGATTTCAGCGTGGATCTTCCCATTGTTGGTAACAGAAAAACTGCTGATTCTTGTGGTTTTTATACCCTGCTACATTGCTGAAGGTTAGCATCACCTGTACTAACTTGAGGGAGGAAGCCACAGGGTCATTAAATACAGGGTCATTTCATCTGTAAAAAGGGATAGTTTTACTTCTTCCATATTTGGATTTGCTTTATATTTTTCTCTTGTCTATTGTTCTTTCAGGAAATTCGACTACCATATTGAAGAGTAGTAGAGAGAGTGGACATCCTTGTCTCATTCCTGATGTTAATGTTTTGAGGCTTCCACCGTGAGGTAAATGCTAATTATCTGTGTCATATACATACTCAGTATTATATTGAGGAATGTTTCATGCATTCCTAGATTCTCAGACCTTTTAATCATAAAGCGGTACTGGAGCTTTTTAAAAGCTATTTCTACATCCCTATAGATGATCATGTGTTTCTTGTCCCTGCTTCTGCTGATAGTTTGTATTATGTTTATTCACAAGAATATTAAATCTACTTTTATCCAAGTTGAATCCTATTTGATCATTCCATATGATTGTTTTGTTAGTTGCTGAAATTGGTTAGTGAAAATTTTATTAAGAAGTTCTTCGTTAATGCTTATCAAAGAGTTGAGTTCATAGTTCTCTTTCTTTGGTGAGTCCCTATGTGATTTGTGGAAGAGTCTAATTCTAGCTTCATAGAATGTGTTTGATAATGTGTCTCTCATAGATACTAGATGGATGCATCTTGTTTTTAAATACTATCTAATTTATGTCTTCTATTTGGAAATTTAAGTCCATTACTATTGAGAGTTAAGACAGAAATATCTGATTAGTCCTGCTATGTTATACACCTGTTGTTAGGAGCTGTGCCTGATCTATTCTTAATAAATTTACCTTGAACTCTGGTAGGGAACATTTTACATAACCAGTTCCTGTTCTTCTTGATCTTCTCTATGTAGGTTATATTTGATTAAATTCTATCATGCTGATTTGGTGGATATACGTTGTTTCAAGTTGTCCTTGTCATGAAATATGTTTATTTATCCTTTAAATGCAAAGGAAAGTTTGGCTTGGGACCGTATTCACGGTTGGTAGTTGTTTACCTTTAGTGTTTGTCATATATCATCCCAGGCTCTCCTTTTTACCATATCAGCTAAGAAATCTGTTTTTATTCTGACTGTATATCCTTTATAAATAATCAATCTTTTCTCTATGGCGGCTTTAAGAATCCTTTCCTTGATCATTAATTATCCTCTAATGGATTATGATGTCATGGTGGATTTTTCAGTTCTAGAACTCTGTGTTTGTTCTAAAGGCTTCGCTTCTCTGAATGAGCCTATCTCTTTGGATGTTTGGCATGTTCTCTGCTAGAATTCTGTAATATATTTCCCATCCATTTAGTTTCCTGCTCTTCTCCTTCTTGATACCAATCTCCCAGAAATTTGATCTTCTAACTGAGTCTTGATGTTCTGGCAAGATCATTTCTTATTTCTTGGATTTGTTCTAAATGATTATTTCCTCTTTCCTATTAGATCTATTCTGTATTTGGCCCTGAGGTTATCTTCTATGTCATCTATTTGCTGTGGAGACGTTCTACTTTGTTTTTGATTTCCCTGTCTTCTAGTTGGTAATTTTTTAGGGGTTCTATCTCTCTATTAAAGCTTTATTTTAGGTCTTTTATGGACTTTCTGTACATTTTTTGGGTCCGGTCGTGGGGCCTGAAATCTGGGCCTGGGCACTGTCCCTCAGCTCTTCAGCTCAAGGCTAGTGCTCTATCACTTGAGCCACAGCGCCACTTCCTGGTTCTTTCTTTCTTTCTTTCTTTCTTTTTTTTTTTTTTGCTTATGTGGTGCTGATGAATCGAACCCAGGTCCTTAGGCAAGCAAGACAAGTGCTCTACCACGGAGCCACCTTCCCAGCCCTATGTACATTTTTTCTATGGGTGGGGGAGTTGCAAGAGTTGTTTTCTTAGGTGTGTCTTCTCTCATATCTTTTAACTGGGCATCCATTTTTTCTTGGACTCCCTTGACTTCTCAGAATTTATTTACCTTTCTGTTTGTACTCTCGATGAATTTTTTTGCTAATCTTTGGTTGGTATCATTTGTTCACAAATTTCCATGTAGAGGTTTTCTATCTTTCCATTAATCACATTTTTCAGCAATGTCTGTAATACGTTTTGATAACTCTCTTCTAGGTCCTGGATTGTCTGTTCTAATGCCTGGTTATTTACTGTGTGAATTATACTACCTTGACATCACATTTCTTGTATTTCTGATTTGTTTTGTCCATTTGGAGGTTTCGTTTTGGGGGATCTATGACCGTAATAGGTGACTCTCTATGTTCTTGGTTGATTTGCCAGGTCTTTGTTTGGTCTCCTGTTATGATTTGTTTTTCTGGAATTGCATTTTTGTCAGGTCCATTAAGTGTAGGAATAGAAATCAGTTGTGGTGAGATGTTGTGATGTTAATATTTATGGTTTCAGTGACATTTTGGACTATCCAGTGGTATGGTGAATTGTCTATGTGTATGTATGTGGCTTTCTCTGATGTACGCTTCTGTTCCTGCTTTTTTCCATGTTGCCCATTTATTTCCACACTGCAGATGTGCTTTTGAATGTGTTGACCACCACAGTCATAGCAGTCAACTACCTGGCTGGCACCTTTTCATAGAATTCTATTTTCTTGTGAAGACAGTATAAAATCTTCTTATGAATTATATGTTTAGAGTTATATCTATATTTATAGCTGCATATCTATAATTATAGCTGATTTTATGTGACCCTCTAGAAGTGGAGTATCTGCTAGGACTATAAACCTCTGTTTCATTAGAGATTGCTAGGGTAATTTTCTGTTGTTGTTCTGTCATTGTTTTTCCTCTTCCTCAGATTTATTTTTTATATTGTGGATGTTTTCACATACTTTAGGATTTGTGATTGTTGTATCAGGATATTTTTGTTTTTCTGCTTATATTACGTTGAAGTAGTGATTTAAGGCTAGTATGAAGAAACAGAAAGAGACAGAATGTATGTTATTACATTGAGAGAAAGAAGACATTTTAACCTATTTACTACAAATAAATTCATATTAAGCAAAGCTAATGAAAATAATTACTTATTTACGCTTCAAAGGATGAGTATAGTATTCTTGGATATCTTGGAGGAAAAGACTTTAGACTCATTACAATTGCTTTCTTACATTGAAATTACTGCCTAAACGTTCTTCGTCAGAAATGCAAAAGCTTTCATATTAGTATTATAAAATCATAATAGATGCATGTTGAATTGTTTTCCTCTGCTTTTTTTCAATTCCATTCTTCATCCATTAGGTATCTAGGGCTTTGAAAGACCAATTCCTTAAAATACGTATATTTCTTATATTGTGATGTAAATCTCAGTAATATAAATATGAATTTATCTTTGAGTCTTATCTTGAGCTACATTCATATGAAATTTATGCAGTCTCAAACAAGAAACCTGACTATTTTATTCTATTCTATGTTTTAATAAATCAATCTATTCTCTTTAGAAATATGTTCTCATCTTTTATATTGCTCCAGTAAACATCATGTGTTTCTAGTACTTTACTGACGTAAATATAAAGTTTGGAACAAGAAGACAACCTCTCCCAATTATCATTTTAAAGTAAACCCTTGGGGATTATTTTATATATAAAAATAAAAAAGTGCAATGCAATGTTTATACATGAATAACATAATGGTTACGTCAATTAGACACAAGGACTACCACAGAAAATCTCAATTGACTTAAAGGCACCAAAATATTGTGTTCATGAATATTAATCATTTAAAAAATAACTAGTCAATACAAAGTTTATATCATATTTAAACTTTACAAAATGAAAATGACACTCAGATTTGCTGTCAATATCCTGTTTCCAGGAATACATTTATTCAGCAAACAGGGAAACAAAAAATAAGGGTTTGTCACATATAATGAAAAACATAGAAGCAGACTGTCTTTCCTTAAGATGATAAGTACCTGCAAATTGTGTGATTTATTCAAAGATAATATAAACATTCATAAGAGGATTTGTGATCAGAAGTGCTAGGTAAGCAAATTAACTGGAAAACTGTATACATGAATTGAGCTTTCAATATAGGATGACAAGTTTTCAATAAATGAGCCTATTATTCTGTATTTCTAACACACATACAGTGTTCTACATTTTCCCACATACACCCATTCTCTTACCTCAGTTCCTAATTAATACTCTCATTTTTCATGATGTCAATTCCTTCTAAAATAACAAGGTGGGCATTTTGTTCCTAGATCCAATACATTTTAGTATTTTGGAATAGTAGTATGAATTCATGGAGTTTGACTTGAATGTCAAGTTTGAAGATATTGTATTCAAGGTACTGTTAATTGGCCTGAAGCATACAAAGATCTACGGTATACTAAGAAGGGGCTTGATCTCGGGGAAACATAAATGTCCAAGCAAGATCCTGAATCAAAGAAAAGCAAGGGAACAAACATCAATCAACTATAATTACAGAGGAATGGAACTGATCTTCGATGTATCTGGGTGGGCGCTCTGTGTGTGTATGTGTGTATGGAGAGAGAGAGAGAGAAAGAGTAAGAGAGAGAGAGAGAGAGAGAGAGAGAGAGAGAGAAAATTTAGTGTGGCGTCCATATTTACAGTCCATACAGCATTACTTGTTATGGAGGAGGTGCTCATATCAGAGCTGTGATACTACTGTCATCACTTTACTGCAAAAAGCATTTGCTTAATCTCTAAATAATTTGGAAAATAGACTAACATCTTATGTGATTATTTTGACAATTAACTACTATATTGAAGGCCAAAGGGAGGAATTGGAGGTCAATATAATCTTTTTCTTCTCTTCTAAATATTACATCGCAATACATGTGATTTCAAGAGTCTTCTGCCATATACTGCCAGTTGAATGACTAATATGCTTAATAATATGTAAATATGATAGGGAAATTGATCAGCCAGCAAGCACAAAGAACTAGTGATAAAACTGAGCTTTTGAGCAGAGTTGCCACAACTTTTAGGAATGTAATTCTTTCATATGAACTTCAAATTTTGTGGCTTTCCCTGTGTGATTAAATGGCAAGAAAGTACTTTAGAGACAAGAACTCCTGTTCAGCCAAATAGAAAGTGCTCATGATCCCATCCTCAAGTTGCAAATTTCCAGTCCACATAGACTTTCTTTTATTTTTTTTTTAATTTTTATTTATTTTTTATTGTGAAAATACTGAGGGGTTACAATTACATGAGCAAGATAATGAGTACATTTCTTATCAAGCATTGAGCCTCCTCCTTTGTTTCCCCTTCCCATCCCTTCCCATCCTCCTGCCGCCTCCCCACCTAATCTTCCCCGCCCCCCCCACCAAAATTGTAAAGTTCGTTTTCAACATAACTCCTTGTACTTCTCATTGTTGCGTCAATCAGAAAGAATGGCATTGCCCCATTTGTTAGGAAATGGAAAGCCTTGGAAAAAATTATATTAAGTGAAGTAAGCCAAGCCCAAAGAAACATAGGTTTCATGGTTTCCCTTATTTGCAATATCTAGTATATGTCTGAGTCAAGCAGAAAAGGTCAGATAAGGTGATGTTAGGGAAATGAACCCTAAGGTATGTATTCAAATTTTTTTTTCTTTCATGCCATTGTTTCTAATGCATTTATAAGATTATTTCTTTGTTGCTTTGTATGTCCCTCCCCCACAGTCTAACCCCTGCTTTCACTGTATTTCATGTCGGTATAATTTGTGGAGGGGAAGGGGAAAAACAAGTCGTTTAAATGATACACATAGACTCTCTTTTAGAGTGCTTTCATTTAATATATTTCAGCACCTCATCCTTACTTGTGAGAGACAGGAAAAAAGATAATTTTGTTTGTGTATTAAATTATGTAACTTAGCGTGTACAGGCATGATTTGTATACATACAGAAGTTTGTAATAAATATAATTAGGAATCATTTCTCAATAAAAATATAATGAAAATCACATAACAAGACTAGAAGTCATAAAATTTTGTGCATGAAAATATACATTAGATTATTTGCAGAATTTCTATTTTGAGAAAAAATTTATCCTTCAATATTTGAAGGATAAAGCACTTGACCTAAGGATTGAAACATTTTATTGAAAAATATATTTCTTAGAGATATTTTTGCTTCATAATTTCAGGGATACCATTGGACCCATTGCAACAACGAGATGTACAAGACGTTATGTTGAAAGACGAACTTTACAACTTTGGCTGGCAAAGGGGTAGAGATGGGAAAGGATGGTAAGGGGAAACAAAGGAGGAGGAAACAATGCTTGATAAGAAATGAACTGATTACCTTGCCCATATTTTTGTTTTTGTTTTTGTTTTTTTTAATTTAATTTTATTTTATTTGAGAACATACTGTACAGAGGGGTTACAATTACATGGGCAGGATAATGCATACATTTCTTACCAAGCATTGCAGCCTCCTCCTTTGTTTACCCTTCACCTCCCTTCCCAGCCTCCCCCCTCCCTCCCACCCAATCATACCACCCCTCCCCCCCCCGACATTGTAAAGCTGGTTTTGACATGACATTTTGTACTTCTCATTGTTGCAAGAGGTCCACCTGAATCCTTAAACGACTTGTTTGTCCCCATCTCCTCCACATGTTATACTGACATCAAATATAGTGAAAGCGGGTGTTACACTGTGGGGGAGGGACATACAAAGCAACAAAGAGATAATATTATAAATGCGTTAGAAACACATGCATGAATGAAACAAAAACATTAAAATACATATTTGAGGTTTCGTTTTCCTAACATCACATTATTTGACTTTTTCCGCTTGACTCATACCTATACTAGATATTGCAAATAAGGGAAACCATGGGACCTATGTTTCTTTGGGCCTGGCTTACTTCACTTAATATAATTTTTTCCAAGCCTTTCCATTTCCTAACAAATGGGGAAATGTCATTCTTTCTGATGGAGGCATAGAATTCCATTGTGTATATATACCACATCTTCTTGATCCATTCATCTACTGAGGGGCATCTGGGTTGGTTCCATGTCTTAGCTATGGTAAATAATGCTGCAATAAACATAGTTGTGCTGGTAGCTTTAGTGTGGCCTTGTTTGTGATCATTTGGGTAAATGCCCAAAAGTGGGATTGCTGGGTCATTGGGGAGCTCTATGTGGAGTCTTTTGAGGAACCTCCATACTGCTTTCCAAAGTGGTTGAACAAGTTTACATTCCCACCAACAATGAAGTAAGGTTCCTTTCTGTCCACATCCCCTCCAGCATCTGTTGTTGTTAGAGTTCTTGATTTTTGCTGTTCTAACTGGAGTGAGGTGATATCTCAATGTTGTTTTGATTTGCATTTCTTTTATGGCTAGGGATGTTGAACATTTCTTCATGTGTCTATTGGCCATCCTTCTTTCTTCTTCAGAGAAGCTTCTCTTTAAGTCTTTCGCCCACTTACTTATTGGGCAGTTGTTTCTTTGAGGATTTGTTGTTGGGTGGTTTAATTTTTTGAGTTCCAAGTATATTTTAGATATGAGACCCTTGTCCGTTGTATGGCTAGTAAAGATCTTCTCCCAGTCCGTGGGCTTTCTATTGATCTTGCTAGCTATGTCATTTGCCCTGCAGAAGCTCTGCAACCTTATACAATCCCATTTGTCCAACCTTTCTTTGATTTGTTGTGTTTCCGGGTCTTTATTCAGAAAATTTCGGCCTGTGCCAAGGAGACCCAGGGTTTCTCCTATTCCATCCTGTAATGTTTTCAGAGTGTCTGCTTTGAGTTCAAGGTCTTTGATCCATTTGGAGTTGATTCTGGTGCAGGGTGATATATAAGGATCTAGCTTTAGTTTTCTACATGTAGTTAACCAGTTTTGCCAGCACCATTTACTGAAGAGGCTGTCTGTCTTCCATTCTATTGTTTTAGCTCCCTTATCGAAGATTAGATGGCTATAGGTCTGTAGGTTCATTTCTGGGTTTTCAATTCTATTCCATTGGTCCTGAGGTCTGTTCTTATGCCAATACCAAGCTGTTTTGATTACTATGGCTTTATAGTAGAGTTTGAAATTTGGTACTGATATTCCTCCAGCAGTGTTCTTTCCGTTGAGGAGTGTTTTTGCTATTCGGGGTCTTTTATTGTTCCATATGAATTTTTGGATTGCCTCTTCTATTTCCTTGAAGAATGAGGTTGGAATTTGGATAGGTATTGCGTTGAATTTGTAGATAGCCTTGGGGAGTATTGCCATTTTCACGATGTTAATCTTTCCAATCCAGGAGCATGGGAGGTTTTGCCATTTTTTAAGTTCTGTGTTGATTTCCTTTTTCAAGATTTTAAAGTTTTCATCATAGAGGTCCTTCACTTCTTTAGTTAAGTTAATTCCTAGGTATTTTATTTTTTGTGGGGCTATTACAAATGGAGTTGCTTTCCTAATTTCAGCCACACTTTTCTCATTGTTGGCATACAGAAAAGCCATTGATTTTTGGGGGTTAATTTTATAACCTGCTACTTTGCCAAAGTTTTGAATCAGCTTGAGTAATTTGGGAGTGGAGTCTATGGGATTCTTTAAATACAAGATCATGTCATCTGCAAAGAGGGAGAGTTTTATTTCTTCTTTCCCTATTTGGATCCCCTTTATGTCTGCATCTTGTCTTATTGCTGTAGCTAGGCATTCTAATACTAGATTGAAGAGAAGTGGAGAGAGTGGGCATCCTTGTCTTGTTCCTGAGTTAAGAGGAAATGGCTTTAGTTTTTCACCATTGAGTATAATGCTGGCTGTAGGTTTGTCATATACAGCCTTTATTGTATTGAGGAATGTTCCATGGATTCCTAATTTTTTCAAAACCTTCATCATAAAGGGGTGTTGGATCTTGTCGAATGCTTTTTCTGCGTCTATTGAGATAACCATGTGGTTCTTATTCTTGCTCCTGTTGATGTGATGAATAATATTAATTGATTTGCGTATATTGAACCAGCTTTGCATCCCTGAAATGAATCCTGTTTGATCGTGGTGTATGATTTTTTGGATGAATTGTTGAAGTCGGTTGGCCAAAATTTTGTTGAGAAGTTTTGCATCAATGTTCATCAAAGAAATGGGTCTATAGTTCTCTTTCTTTGATGAGTCCCTGCCAGGTTTTGGGATGAGGGTTATGATGGCTTCATAGAATGTGTTCGGTAGTGAGCTTTCTCTTTCAATTTCATTGAAGAGTTGGAGGAGAATTGGTGTGAGCTCTGCTTTGAAGGCCTTGTAAAATTCCGCTGTAAAACCATCTGGTCCTGGACTTTTCTTAGCTGGGAGGTCTCTTATTGCTGTTTCTATTTCAATGCTTGATATGGGCCTGTTAAGATAGTTTACCTCATCTTGGTTTAGTGTTGGCATGTCAATATTTGCTAGGAAGAGGTCCATTTCTGTCAAGTTCTCAAACTTATTAGCATAAAGTTTTGAGAAGTATTCCCTTATAATGTTCTGAATCTTGCTTGTTTCCGTGGTGATGTTTCCATTCTCATCTCTGAGTTTATTAATTTGGGTGTGTTCTCTTCTTTTTCTGATAAGATTTGCTAAGGGTCTGTCAATTTTGTTGAGTTTTTCGAAGAACCAACTCTTTGTTTTGTTGATTCTTTCTATAGTTTTTTTGGATTCTAATTCATTTAATTCTGATTTAATTTTGATTATTTCTTTCCGTCTACTGGATTGGGGTCTATCTTGCTGCTCTTTTTCAAGGAGGTTTAGATGTGTCATTAAATTGTTAGTTTCAGATCTTTCCAATTTGTTGATGTAGGAGCTCAGAGCTATAAACTTGCCTCTGAGTACTGCCTTTGCTGTGTCCCAGAGGAGCTGGTATTTTGTGTGTTCATTTTTGTTGAATAGCATGAACATTTGAATTTCCTTTCTAATCTCTTCCATGACCCACTCATGATTCAGCAGTGTGTTGTTCAGCCTCCATGTGATACCGGACTTTCTTTGGTGGCTTTTGGTGTTGAGTTCTAACTTTATTCCCTTGTGGTCAGAGAGAATGCAAGGTATAACTTCAATGTTTCTGAATTTAGACAAGTTTGCTTTGTGGCCTAAAATGTGGTCTATTTTAGAAAACGTTCCATGTGCTGCTGAGAAAAACGTGTATTCTGATGCTGCTGGGTGAAATGTTCGGTAAATGTCTGTTAAGTCTAGTTGATCTATGCAGCTGTTTAGATCTGAGGTTTCTCTGTTGAGTTTTTGCCGAGTTGATCTATCTAGTGGGGAGAGTGGTGTGTTAAAATCCCCAACGATTAATGTCTTTGGATCTATATGGGATTTGAGGGAAAGTAGTGTTTCTTTGATAAATTTGGGTGCTCCATTGTTTGGCGAATAGATATTTAGAATTGTAATATCCTCCTGAAGGAGAGATCCTTTAATTAGTATGTAGCGACCTTCTTTATCTCTTTTCACGAATTTTAATTTGAAGTCTATTTTATCTGATATTAGGATTGCAACTCCCGCCTGTTTATGCGGTCCGTTTGCTTGGTAGATTTTGTTCCAGCCTTTAACATTGAAAATGTGTTTGTTTTTACGGGCAAGATGTGACTCCTGCAGGCAGCAGATAGAAGGGTCTTGTTTTTTAATCCAACTAGACAGTCTATGTCGCTTAATTGGAGAGTTCAGTCCGTTAACATTAAGAGATAGGACTGAGAGGTATTTGGGAGTTCCTGCCATGTTATCTACCTTCTTGGGGGCTCCGAAAACTGGGTTCTTCCTATGGTTCTTGGATTCTCAGTTTGGGTGCAGTTTCTTGGACTTTATTGCGGTCTTGTTGGTTTTCTATGTGTAGGACATCTTTAAGAATCTTTTGTAGGGCTGGTTTGGTGGAGATGTATTGTTTCAATTTTTCTTTGCTATGGAAGGTTTTTATTTGGCCTTCAGTTATGAAGGAGAGTTTAGCTGGGTACAGTATTCTTGGTTGATAGTTGTTTGTTTATAGGGCATGGCATACATCATTCCAGGCTCTTCTTGCTTTGATTGTCTCTGCTGAGAAATCTGAGGTGATTCTAATTGGTTTCCCTTTATAAGTGATTACCCTTTTCTCTCTGACAGCTTTAAGGATCTTTTCCTTGTTCTGAGTTGATCCTGTGTGGATTATAATGTGACGGTGGGATGTCCTATTCTGGTCTGGTCTATTTGGGGTTCTAAAGGCTTCTTGTATCTGGACAGGCCTATCTTTTTGCATGTTTGGGAAGTTCTCTGCTAGGATCCTGTTAAACAGATTTCCTAGACCATTAACTTCTGTTTCTAGGTGCTCCTCTACACCCATTATCCTTAGATTAGGCCTTCTGATGGTGTCTTCCAGGTGTTGGATAGATCTATCATATTTCTTGGACTTGTCTTGGATGGTTGTATGTTCTTTCTCTATAATATCTAGGCTGTCTTCAATCCCTGAGATTCGATCTTCTGCATGTTCTAACCTGCTGTCAAGACTCTCTACTTTGTTTTTTATCTCTTTTCCCTCTAGTTGGTCAGCTTTGATGGCTTCAAGTTCTTTGTTGAAGCTCTGTTTTAGGTCTTGTATGAATTTCTTTACTTCCTTAATTTGGTGTTCAGTGTTTGTCCTCAAATCACTTAGTTGATTGGTTATGGTTTCTTTGGGCTCCCATTCCTTCTGTTGGGTTCCATTCAGCATTCCCTTTGTGGTCTCCCTGACTTCCTTCATCTCTTTGTTAATGGATTCCATGAATGCCTTTAGTGATCTTTGTGTGTTCTCTACCTGGTCTCTCAATTCCTGTATTACTCTTTGATTAGTTTCCTCCCGTTCGCGGGATTCCTGCAGATCTCTTTGAGTGTTCTCAGCCTGCTCACGCCATTCCTCCCTTTCTCTTTGAGTATTCTCAAGTTGTTCACGCAAATCCTGTATCAATTTTTGAGTAGCTTCCTCACGCTTATGATATTCCTGTATAAACTTCTGGGATGCCTCCTCTCTCTCCCTATCACGCTCATACAGAGTCCTTTGTACGTTGTCAAACTTTTCATTTATCATGTTTGCCAGCAGTGTTTGTAGAGCTGTTTGGGAACTCTCCTCTGGATTATTCATTATCTGTTCTAACCCCTGATTATCAGGATTGGGAATTGAGATACCCGAATTTGCCATTTTTCTTGTGTTTTTCCGGCTTACTCTGCCCATTTGAGATGAAGATAGCACCAGTTTTGTGTTAGAACACTAACTTAAGGCAACCATCAACCAAAGTTTGCATTTGTACAGTCAATAGTCTACAGATACAATCTAGTTCAACAGATACATCTATTCGACATCAAACAACTATATGTTAAAGGACTTTGAACCGCAGAGAAGAATTTGGAAAACCACAAATTATTAGGGTTAGGGAGAGATGTGGGTAAAAAATAGGAATAGATTGGTGTGGGAAGGCACAGGGAGAGTTAACTATGTCCTAATCACAATGCAGGAAATAGGTTGGGTAGGATGTAAGTAGAGAGAGAGAGAAAAGGGGAGAAAGGGAAAGGGGAATGAAAAGAGACCAGAAAAAAAATAGAGACGTAAAAATTAATGTTATTTTAGAGATTAAAAGACCATCTATTTATAGAGGGATATGAGTATGATGAGAGAAAGGGAGGGACATAGAGGAGATGAGAAAAACTTTTAAAAAATGCTTAAAATATTATATAGGTATAAAGAGGTAGTACTGTTATTAATGAATTTAAGTCTCAGAGGTTTTGAATTGAGTAATAAGTTTGTGGATTAAGTGTGTACACAATGGGGGATAGGGTCTACTGGTTAACTACGGGTTTATCTGAGGATGTGCAGGACAAGAGTTAAGTCACATAAAGGTGAACAAAGAGGAAAAGTTGGAAAGGATAGGAAAGTGAGAAGAAAAGATCAGAAGTTCAGTAGAGCTAGAAAAAAAACAAAAACAAAAAGATAATTAAGAATGAATGAAAAAGAGAAAGAAGACAAGAAAAGAAAAGAAAACACACATTCACGTATTCCTAAAATAAAAATTATAAGAGGAGAAAAAAAAATTAATGGAAAACAATTATTTTTTCAGAAGAGGCAAAAATTAAAGATTAATAAAAGTTTTAGAAAAGCAAAAAAAAAATTTTTTTATATATATATAAGGTAACAAAAAACGAAAAAAACAAAACAAGAAAAAGAAAAAAAGAAAAGAAGAAGAAGAAGAAAAAAAAAGTTCTTTGATTTTTTTTTTTTTTTTTTGGGAGGGGTGGGAAGAGTCCTGTATCTCCCTTTTGTCTGTAACCAGAGTCTGGTTGGAGTCTCTGGTCAGCTTGAGGTCCTGTGGCTTGATTGGTTTCTTAAGTCAGTTTGTTGGAACAGGCAGAAAAATGCTCTGCTTTACCCAAGATTTTGAGATCCCCCTCCCAGGTTAGTTTACTGGGAGGGTGATCTGCTTTGAGAATCACAAAAGAGGGGGATGCAGTGATGAGGCTAGGTTCTGGGTAGAGTTGAGGTCTTTCAAGGAACAGTAGCTTTTCCCTGGGGCTATTTTGTGAAAAAAAAAACTCACAGCACCCAGCCTGGAGCCATTCTCAGGGTTTCTGTTTTTCAATTGATTGTGGTGGCTGCTAGAGGGAGGGGCAGCCTCTGGCTCTGGCCACCCAGCTAGGAGAGCCACTCCAATGGCTGGTGCCTGAGCTGGGCGACCCCTCCCTGGATGGAACTGAGTCTGTGAGGTCACCTCGCCGCCAAGTTCCCGTGAACTGCCAAATGACTAGCTCTATTCCAAGGCCTGAGCTGGAGCTAGCCGCTCCTCCGAGCTTTGTCGGTATCCAAGATGGAGATCACCGGTGCTGGGGGAGGGAGGGGTGGCCTTCCCTCCTCTGCTCCCAGAGAAGGAGTGAGGAAGCGGGGCTTCTACTCACGGGGAGTCTTGGATCCCGGGTCGTCTCTGGTCTGCAAAGTGCAGGATGAAGTTGTCCGCTCCTTGTCGGTTCTTGCTGGTGTTGAGTAGAATCCGCTCGTCCGCTGCGTCTGGCTCCTTTGTCCCGGACTGCGTCTCAGGTATGCCTCCGCGGCGGTGGTCGCCGCTGCGACCCTGCCGCCGCAGCGGCAGCTGCTCAGATGTGTCTGCTTGGCTTCCCCTCTCTTGACTAACTCTCTGTCCTGTGATGGCACACTTGGTGTGATTCTCTGGCTTGGGACTGTTCACTGGAACTCTGAAATTGTTATCTATGCAAGAGCTTGTTCAGATTCCAGCTTCTCCTCCGCCATCTTCCCGGAACTCCCCTTGCCCATATTTTTGTAACCCCTCTGAATGGTATTTTCACAATAAAAAAATTTTAAGAAGAAAATTATTCCAAAGTAATCATTTTTCTTATTGTTTTCCTATTTCCATGTGATTTACTCCAATTTAGAAATCCAGATATACAATTTAATTTAATCTAACCAAAAATATTGAGTATAGGGTTCTTATACTCTCTACATTCTTCATGCTAAGATCATCAAATATGGTGACTTTGAAATGATTCATCTCTGTTTAACCTATGTTAATATTATTTGCAATGTGAGTGAAATGTTTAAAAAGTAGTATTTATTTTAGTTTAATTGCTCTGAAGAGACAATAACTGATATAATCAAAGGCTAAAAATGATTAGATTTAAAATTTAGAATCCAGGAAATGTTTTTGATCACACTGGTTACTGGAGCCTTCACAACAACCTCATGAGATAATGTATATTGATGAAGCAAAAAGCTCACAGGTTAGACATGTACGAATAGAAAAGTCATGTCATTTTGAATATGTAGAGCTACATAACAAACATAGAAAATATAGATTTTAAATACCTAAATATCCTAATACATTTAATTGCAGGGTAAGTACTTGTTCTGAAAGGAGATAAAATTGCATTTATTTTGAAAAGTAAACCTAAGTATTCATTTGAATAAAAGACAATGTGTAAAATCCAAAACACAATATGTACAGTTCATTGTTTTACATGTCAATTATGTTCTCTAAACTTACTAGAAATAATAGATTAGTAAACCTAAATCATTGCTTTGTAGGGAAATAGAAATTTAGCTTCTTAAAACTCATGACTATAACTTTTTCTCAAACAATTATTAAGTAACTGATTTATATTTTGTCAAGAAATCTTATTTGATAAATTTTTATTCATTAAGTTAAATAATTGGCCAATAACAATATAAATTATGCATGAACAAAGTTTATCTAACACAAGTATTTCTTTCACAAGACATATCATGGTTCTCTTCAAGAACACTTTAAGGCAGTGTATTATTTATTTATTTATTTTTAGTTATTTTGTTAATGGTTATTAATTTTCAGAAGTGGCAGTTTAATTATTCTCTTTCCATAATAGATTAAAATATTTGATTTTACTTCCTCTATTTCCTTTTTGTTACTCCTTTCTCCAAAGATCTTCAGTATTTCACAAAAAATTACATCTTTATATATGCACATATAAAGTAATTTGGAAGATTTAAGCTAAACTGCAACTTAATTCAAGACGTACAGTAGATTATCAGGATGAACAAAAAAGGGTATTTTCTGTTAACTTCTGAATTGAGCTATCACTATTATTATGGTTAGGGTTAGGATACCAGACAGAATTAGAATTAGGATTAGAGAAATAGAAAATTTAGATTCAACACAGGATGACCTATTGCAACAATAATACTCATAGCACACTACACAGAAAATGAACTTTACACCATGTGGAGAGAAGAGTGATGGAGGTGGGAGAGGGAAGGGATAGTGGGACAACAACAAAGAAGGGGGTAACAATGCTCAACAAGAAATGTACTCAATACCTTACACATGTAACTGTAATCCCTATGTAAGCCTCATTACAATAAAATAAAATTTAAAAAGAAATGAAAAATAAAACTTGACAGGAAATAGAAAAACACTTTTAAAAATTTAAGTTCAAAATACAAGTAAAATTTAGACCTACACGCTGAGCAAGAGATAGGATAATTGTGAAATAGAGGCTAGCTATTAACATTATGATTCGGTTATATGTAGGTTTAGGATTAGGCAAGGTGTTCCAGTTAGAGCTGGGTTTAGGATGAAAAATAATGTAGGATATTGTGTAAAACTGCCACATATTTTAAGAAGAATGAATGACATCAAAGTTAGAATGAATGAAAACAAGTGTGGGTGTTATTTTAAACATTCATATATAATTTGGTTTAAAGTGTTACTGTTTTGGTTCTTGTTAGTATTAGGGAAGGATAAGCTTTAGGGTACAATTTAGTTTTCCACAAAGTAGAAGCAAAAAAATGTGTGATTGAATAGAATCCAGACAATTTTCCTTACATTAACCATTTGGTGTTAATTTAGGTTGTGATTAGGATTAGGTTTCTGGTTAAAGGAGGCTAAGGATTGAGTAAAGATATATATTAAACTGGTGGCTCGCGCCTATTATCCTACCTATTCAGGAAGCTGATTTCTGAGGATCGCAGTTCAAAGCCAGCACAGGCAGGAAAGTCTGTGAGAATTTTATCTCCAATTAACCACCAGAAAACCAGAAAGTGGTGCTGTGGCTCAAGTGGTAAAGTGCACACCTTGAGTTAAAGAACTCAGGGATCATGCCCATGCCTAGAACTCAGGGATTATGCCCAGGCCCAGAGATGAAACCACACAACCAACAAAAAGAAAAAAAAAGGAATGGGATAAATGTTAATTAAATCTGAACTTATTATAGGTTCTAGGAATTCAGGGAAGCTGGGATAATGGAAGTACAATGTATTTCATAATATCAGGATTTGAGATCAATTGGTTTAATGATTCCTCTTATGGAACAGGATAGGTTCAGAGATAAGAATGAGAAAATCTGTAGGGTTTAGGAAAACTTGCAATTTATTTCAAGAATTACTAGTGGAATTTCAGTTAGGATTGCACAAAACCAGCATTTTTCATAAATTTTAGAATTGCGATACCATTAGTGTTAAGGTTATGGTTAGGATTCCAGCCACGATTAGTGTTAGAGTGAAGGAGAAAAAAAAATGAGGCTCAAATTGATGGTAAATTTTGGAATAAGTCTGGTAAGAATTAGAATGAATCTGAACTAGAGTACTGCTATTAATATTAGAATCTACTTGCAATTAGGCTTATATTTATTCTCAATATTCCAGATAAGTTTAGGGTTAGAGAATGACTAAGATATTGGAAAAAATTGAAACCTATGTTTGGAAGGCATATTTGAATCAAGTTAGGATGAATGAAAACTAGGGTAACACTAACAAGTAAGTGTTAGTCTTGACATATAATTGGGATTAAAATCAGTGTCAGTATTTTGTTCTGATTATGATTAGTGTTATGAATAGGAAAGTTTTAGTATAAAATTGAGTTTTCACTAACAAGTAGAAACAAAAATGTGAGACTGAATAGTAACTAGAGCATTACCATTATATATTTATTTCTCAGTGATCATTCTTGTAATGATTAATGAGAGTTTTCCAGCCAGGTTTAGGTTGAGAGTTAGCATTGAGTAATGGACTAGATGATAAGTAAATATGAAATTGTGTTAGGATACAGTGGTTCAGGAAAAGGTAGGATCAATGGAAACTACAGTGTTTTTCCTGATAAGAGAATTTGATGACAAGTAATATAATGGTTCATGTTAGGAACAAGATAACTTCAGAGATAGTCAGGAAATTTGTTGGAATTAGGGCAAATTGAAACTCATTTCCAGAGTGCAAACTGGAATATTCATTCCAATGAATAAAAACTAGACGAATTTTACAACGTTGGTGCGGGGCGGGGGGGGGGGCTGGCGGGGGGAGGAAGGAGAAGGATTGGGATTAGGGGGGGAGGGGGGAGGCTGGGAAGGGATGTGAAGGGTAAACAAAGGAGGAGGCTGCAATGCTTGGTAAGAAATGTACACATTATCCTGCCCATGTAACTGTAACTCCTCTGTACAGTATGTTCACAAATAAAATTAAATTAAATTAAAAAAAAAACTAGAATATTTTTTAATATTAATTTTGGATTATTATTAGGTTGAAAGTTAGGTTTCAGTTCCAGCTGGGCTTAGTGTTAGCATTAGGGAAATTGAAATTTTAGGGTCAAACTGAAAGTAAATCTTCGAATAACAAGTCAAGATAGAATTAGTATGAATAGGAAATAGGAAACTGCTAATAATATTAGGATTAGGATATGATTAGTGTGAGGATTAGCCTGAATGTTCCAGTTAAGGTTCGTGTTAGAAAAATGACAAGATATTGAGTAAAACTATTTTTAGAAAGATGAGTTGAATCAAACATAGGATGTATAAATTTAATATATTTGTGTGGGTTTTTGAATGCAAAGGCAATTGGTTCTAGGGTTAGGATTACTTTTTTAATTTATGAACTAATGAATTAAAGGCACAATTCTTTCTTTCATATAAACCAAGACAGTCACGATTTGGGGAAAAAACTCAATTTTCTACATGAAAATGTGTCTTAAAATATTTTCCAACCAGGATTAAATAATAGTGAGCAGGATGTCATTTATTAAAATTATGTAAGTTGATGATACAGCTTTCAAAAATATCCAGACACAGGATTGGAACTCAGATATGACTTGCTCTAGCTGGGAAATTGTGTGTGCGCGCGCGCGTGCATGCACCCACAACAGGTCTTCAACTCAGGCCTGGGTTCTGTCGACAGCTTATTCTGTGGAAGTATGGCACTATACCACGTACTCACAAGTTTTCTTCTGGCGTTTTAATAGTTAATTTGAGAGCATATCTCATAGAATTTCCTCTCTGGACTTAATCTTCTGATCCCCAGCAATCCTTGGGTTAATATTACTGTGGGTGCTACCACAAAGTGACAGTTCATTAAACTGGGAGCAATATAGAAGTACTTGTGCAAGATACAAAGTAACGAGTTCATTAATGTGGTAGTAACAGGATCACATTAGCTTGCCTTCAAAGACGTTGTTTCTGATGAGTTTAACTGAAGCCCAAAGCATAATCCAAACCTATTAGCCACACTGTATGAAGTGGCACATATTCATGATGTAGAATATGTACAATGAATTCAATCCTGAATCAAAAGACTTTGTTGGGTTTGTAGCAAAGAAATAGAGTGTCATTGAAATGAAGTCCAGACTGGAGGCCTATAGCAAGCAGCAGAGCATTTGCTTAGTGCGTGTCCAACTCCCAGGACCATAAAGATGTAGAAGAAAGTGAAAGTGTAGGAGAAAGAGGAAAGGAAAGGAGGAGGAAGGGGTAAGAGAGGAGAAAGGGCATAGCACGACAGAGAAAAGGAGGGAACAGGGAGAAAGTAGAGGTAGGAGAGAAGGAAAGGAAGAGGGAAACAGGACCCTAGGGAAGAGGAGCAGGAGAGGAGGCAGGAAGAGGAAGATAAGTGTAAGATAACAACAAGAGCTGTTGGAAAACATTTTGCATAAGCGATCTTCATGTGCAGGCAGGATTATTTTCTAATCAGAGCTAGGTGACAATATGGGTGATACCTGTTGCTTTGTCATTTTATTCTCTTTCTTCAGTGAGGTGTTCAGAAGAAATGCTGAGTTTGGTGTTTTATAGATACACTTCAGGATTTCTTTTCATGAATCAAACATGGGCAAGGACTAACTGCAACTTCTCTTAATTAAAAAAGAATAGAAGCTATATTTATTTGTGTTACTATGCATGAAGAAATCCTGGAGATTTCTGGTTAATTCAGAGTCCCCATGCAAAAATATAGGACAAGAGGAAAGCAAAACTGTTTTTAAAGTGTAATAGGTTATCATCGATGAATAGTTTTCCTGGACATTTTTCGTTTTTCTTTTTCTTTTTTTTTTTTTTTGCCAATTGTTCATTGCTCCAAGGCTTGGCCCTGGAGCCCTTTCCAAGTCACTACGTGAAACTCCATTTCTGTAGTCCCTGTGGGAGTGGGTGCCTTCTTAGGTCACCAGTTGAGATGTGGAGCCAACTCCCTTATGGTGGATGTGCAGTGAGTGGATGTGTATGCATGCTCCCCAGAATTGCTAGATGAACCCCCCCCACGCATCCCACCTAACTTCCCAATACTAGTTACTCCATTTCACCCAGCAGCTGGCAGCTATGGGGCTGGAGTTGAGGCCACTGCTGCCCTTTCCTCCTCCAGCTGTGCTAGTACTGGTCTTCTGTGCTCCTGAGTGAGTGGCCCATCCAACAGGGAGACTCTGTTCTGGGGTCACTGTCTCTCCCCATGAGTGCGGAGTGGGGGACACCATGTTTGTACACTGCACAGTCCATGGTTAAAGGAAGGCTGAACATGCAGTCTGCCTCCTTGGGGCCAGGTAGCCCAGCCTTGGTTCACCTCATCAGGCGATAAGGGGGAATGGGGACTGGAGCCATGTGCTTGCCCCTCTGCCAGCTGGCTTGTGACAGCTGTAGCAGCTCAGCAACCTGGAGCCCCTTCAGCATCTCTGTGGACCTCCGTATTCTGGTCCCTGTGGAGTCGGGTACAGGGCCAACCCTACATATGCCCATACGTGCCAGAGGAGCCTGGACTTGCAGCACACCAGCTGCAGCACCGAGGGACTGAAGCCCCTTTGGCTTTGCTGTGTAGTCTCCTCCGTCACCCTTCTGGCCCATATGGGCCCAGCTCTGGATACCATTCCAGGGATACTCCATTTGGAGGCAATGGGCTCACCCCCTACCCTCGTTGTTCTCCAAAGCAGGGGAATGGGCCTGGCCTTGGCAGTGTAAGCTGCACAGATGGAAGGCAGGACTTGGCGTCTGCCCTGCCTTCCCCCTGGCTTTGACATATGAGTCTGGGTTGCTTGGTTTGGTCACTAATGGAGACTTGTTGGCTACAGCCCAGCTCAACAAGTGCTATATTGCTGCAGCAGCAATGCAGTGTCCTGGGCCCCCTTAGGTTCACTACACAGACCTCTGATGGGCCTACATGGGCTGGGTGTGGGTTTCATCCCAGGACTCCCATTAGGAAGTGCCACTCCCCTTTGTGGTACTGCAAGCAAGAGGTGCCACATATAATATCTACTTTCTAACAGTTCCCTTCATTGAGATAAACAGAACTGGGAGATATAAATAAGTTTTATAAAAAAATATATAAACTATATCACTTCAACCTGTTAAACCATTGTAATATTTTTTTATCCAGTAGTAATTCTGTCTGTAGTTACTTATTTTACACTTGAATGTAACTAATGTAATATATTTTGTGTGTATTTTACTATTCTAGTATAACTTTATTTGTACTACTTACATACAATTTTTTCAACTTCGGAAATTTAATCACGTGTTTACGGGTAAGAGTTTTGTTGTACTTTTATTTCAGTTTTCCATTATGTCCTTATGAATACAAACAATAAAATCCATTCTTACTAGTATAAAGTTCAATGATTGTGGACTAGAGACTCAAGGATAGAGCATTACATATCATACAGTAATGTGTATCACTTTGTTTAATACTGCTCCATAAATTAATTAGTAATTCAGGCGGCAGCCACTTCATCTGGCATGCTGGTCTGTCTGGTGAAGTAGGATCCTAGAGGCAGCATGCCCATATCGTACCCTTGTGGGCACCTCTCCTGAGACTGTGGGAGAAGATCAGGGTGCACCTGCTGTTGGGCTAGGGCAGCAACCAGGCAGCTGCTGCGTGAATGACACAATGTCACTGACTCACATCTAGCACATGCCTGCCCCGTGGGCCTGGGCCCTGAGGATCAGCCCCTGGGAGCACACATACACCACAGGGCAGGGGCCGCCCACCTAGAAAAGAGTACAGATTGAACAGAAGCCAGTCTGTGGATCAGCTTGTACAATATTTATCCTTCATGGAGCACAGGAATACTCTGCTCTGCTGTGGGGAGAAGACAAGAACACAGGCCCAGGAGGAGTGATGCCAACTTTCGTACTCAGGCTGGCAAGGAAACTTTCTTCCATGCTCTCTGCAGCAGGCTCAGGAAGCCCTTCCATGCTCCTTGTCCATGGAGTAGCAGCCAGGGACACTCACATCTTGTACTCATGGCTGATTTTTTGGGTTTGTTTGTTAATTTATTCGGAGAGCCACTCCCTCAGACAGCAGAGTTATATTCTGGGTTTTGTAAAAATGTTCTGCATCTGAGCATTCCCAGAGTAGATATTTCATCAGAGCCAGAAGATAAGGTTTTGAGCATTCTCAATAAAAAGAAATGTTATCTGTAGAAATTAATGGATATGATGTAGCTTGATCATTACACAACATAATAATGAATGGGATTACCACTCAATACTTCATTAATATGTAAAAATTAATTATGTAGCTAGGTGCTAGCGGCTCATGCTTGTAATCCTAGCTACTAAGGAGGCTGAGAGCTGAAAATCATGGTTCAAAACCAGTCTAGGCAGGAAAGTCCATGAGACTCTAATCTCCAATGAGCCACCAGGGTTTTTTATTGTTTCTTGTAAATGCGTTGTGAAATTTGTGTTTTAAGTGTTGAGGTGTGGGAGGAGGAGCCAGATTATGAACATAGTTTCCTACAATCCTTTCATCTAAAAATGAAAATAGATTCTCTCTAAAAATGCCTTTCAGGAAATAAATTTGAGATGGAAAAAGGTTGTTTTCTCATGAGATGAAAATGCGCTATTTTTATGCATTCAAATTGCAATTAAGTAATTCACTATTCAGGTACAATCGTCCAGACCTAAGACTTAAGTGTTTTGTGAGCTACATTTTACATCTGGTGGTATACAATTAGTAGATTTACTTATAGTCATGGAAGTCTGCTAATAAAGTTATATAAAACATGATTTGTAAAGTGAAAGAAATTCATGTTTCTATTACTTGTTTCAAGAAAACAATTATGCCTTTTTTCCAATTATATTTCTTTGGGAATGTGTAATATTCATTGATTTAACTTAAAATTGATAACAGTTACATTATATCAAGTTCATTCTAACTTGTATTTGAAAATTGCACACTTAACACAAATATGCTTCCACTTTCTTCTAACACATAATTAAAATAACGGTAAAGTAAAGCTTGGTGTTAGCAACTCATGTGTAGAATCCTAGAAACTCAGGAGGCTAAGACCTGAAGATTTAGGTTAAATGTCAGTCGAAACAGACAAGAAGCAGAAGGTGAAGATGTGGCTCAAGGAATAGATTGTCATCAGCCATGAACAAAAAAATACAAGGGAGACAATAAACATTGAGTTCAAGCCCTATAAATGTCATATACACACAAGACAACTACAAAAAAGTACTATGAACATCAATAATGAAGACAATATATTAGAAAAGATCATGAGAAATGTTGTGCAAACATCTGGAAGACAGAAATCATTTGACAAAATTTTGATTCATGAGAGGGAAAAGTCGCAGTCTCATTTGTACAATCTCATTGTAGTCATTTGCATTGAAACCTGGCTATGGGTTACATTTGAAAGAGCAGACTGGATTACCTGACAAAGCAGACATTGCCTGTAACTATGCACCATCCCACTCTGCAAAAATCTAAAATCGTGCTTGTTAATTTAAAAAGAATCTCATGTTAGAGACTGTTTGGTTCACACAGACTGGGGTCCTTATTTTGAGGCTTCAGACCAGTGCTTTTGTTTATAACCACTCCTGTTTTACGTCTCTTCCTTTGTGCAGTTTTACATTACTTAGCTGGCACCAAGCCAAGTCTTTGAACTACACCTCCCCACTGCCCCCCACCTTAATCCCGCCCTTTCTCCAGCTACAACTCATTCTACATGCTATCTGTGTTTTAGCATTAGTAGTTTTCTTACTAATCCCCACCAGAAAACCCTTGTATTCATGTAAAACCAAAATAAATAACCTAGTTAGAAAATGGAGTAAGTGTTTAGCTTGGCTGAGGCTCTCATCTATAGGTTTGCTCCCTAATAAATCTGTCCTACACTATCTCTTTTTTCTTCATGGCTTTTGAGTCTGACAAATGATTGATTTGGTTTAATGTAATCCCATTTATCCAGATTTACTTTGTAAGTTGTGACCTGTGCCAAGGAGCCCTCGGGTTTCCGCTAACTCTTCCTGTAACATTCTCAAGGTATCTGGACTTACATGGAGGTCTCTGATCCATTTGGAATCAATTCTGGTGCAGGGGGATATATAAGGATCTAACTTCAGTTTTCTGAGTACAGCCAATTCAACCAGCACAATTTTTTGAAGAGGCTGTCTTTCATTCATCCTGTGTTTCTGGCTCCCTTATTAAAGATTATGTACCGATAGGAGTGGATTCATTTCTGGGTTTTCAATTATCTTGTATTGATGCAATTCTGTGCTTCCACTGGAAAGAATGGCATTACACCATTCCTGAGGAAATGGAAAGACTGGAAAAAAATGATATTAAGTTAAATAAGTCAGATCCTAATAAATATATGCTGCATGGTTTTCCTCATTTGTAATAACTGCACTATGTCCATAAATCTACAATTTAATACAATAGATAGTAAAAGACAAATAATTACACTTGGACATGATTAACTAACAGCCCTGTAAGCATTTGCATGGAAAGAAGAAGGGAAGCTATTCTTAGGAGAGGATCACAATGGCTCAATGCCTATGTGCATATGACGAGATAAATGTTGTTGCTTATTGCAATGAACTCTAAGAATCAATCATACTTGTGAATTCCATATATATGTATATAATTGTAAAAGATGTCATAAAACACCCGACTTCTCTGTAAACTCAACAGCAAGATTCTACGTATAGAAGATAAAATTGAGGAAAGTTTTCAAAACATAAACTAAAATATATAGGGGAAAAGGTGGGAGAGAAAATATAAGATGAAAAGTAGAATAGCTAACTATTGAAGAATTCATAAACAAATACCAAAACTGTACAAGAGAGCTGGAGTACTGCTCAGTTGTAGAACTAGACTAATATAAACAAAGCCATGGGTTCAATCTCCAAGAATAATAAGTTAATAAATAGTAGTAATACAATAATTATTTGATATAATTGCTTTCATATTAGAGAGGCCTGAATCCTCAAACAGTAAACAAAATACTCTCAATTATTGTATCTAATGACATCAAACTACAAGAAGGAAGAGGAAATAGTTCCCTTTTCTATCCTTTCCTTTCTGTTTTCTTCTTTTGTTTTTCCTTTGGCATTACTGGTGCTTGAAGTTTCTAAGGATCTAACCACTTTAGATTTTTTTTTCAGGCCAAATCTCCATGAGCGATGATATCTACCTATGGCTTCCACAAATGTGAGATAACAGGGAATTTACGCTATATCTAGCTTATTTTTTGGTAATTTCTCATTTTGGGAAAAAGACATGGAATTAAAAGATTGTTTACAGGGACAAAGTAAATTTCATATCATGCAGTTTGGGTTGAAATATTCTTCAGTATTCTTACATCATTTATTAAATTGACAATATTGCCAATTATAGATCAATTTCCTTGAGGAACAGGGTGAATTCTGCTGTCTTTTCACAGCAAAAAAGTGGTGAATTTTTTTGCCTCTTATTGAAGTGTATCTAATATTTTAAAGTAGATTTGTCCTAATATAATATTAATTTAATCATTCATTTCATTAGGGTGATGTTGGTCAGATTTTTTTCCAGTAAATTATATCCCTTAGAATAAATGAGAGCATGCTGTGTCAGTCTCCTATTAATATGACAAACTACTTTATAAAAATAACTTATAAGAAGGAAAGATTAATCTTGACTTCTGCTTTTATACATTTCAGTTTATGTTTCTTATCATCATTGCTTTGGTTTGGTGGTGGTACATTACCCCATGTCAGGAACATGTGATGAAGTATGTGTGTTCATGGAAGCCAGGAAGCAAAGAAGAAGAGGAATAGAAGTGGGGAAAGGGAGAAAGATGAGGAGGGGAAGAAGGAGAGGGAGAAGGAGACAGAGAAGAAAAAGAAGGAAGAAGAAAAAGGACTTTGATCTTAGCATCCTTTTTGATCACTCATTCTCAGTGACCAAATCTCTAAGACTATGCCTACTTGAAAGGGTTCACCTCTTTATGGCAACATAGTGAAAGCTAATTATTAATCCGAATTCTTTATGATTTCAGATTTAATTTCTAGAGTGGTGCATAATATTTCTATACAATTGTGATAACTTAAACAGAATATTTAGGGACACCTAAAAATTTACTTGAATTAAGCTGAGAAGCTATTTGGCATAGAGGTGGTTTGGTTATACCATTGCTGGAGAGATGAATGAAATATTTTGAGTGCAAATACCTTTTATTTAACAGATAAAGAAGCTTCAAGAGGTTTCATTTTTGACCTTCAGGAATGACTATTTCATCTAACTCATAATAACTTGAATTTTTCATAATTTTCTGGCATTTCCAATCAAGTATTTGTAATCTATAGTGAGGTTCTTTATTGCCAGTTGAAGGAAAAGTGAATATTATCATGATCATTTATTTCTTAGTTATTCTATAGAGAGCAGGTATATTATGAATTTCCTGCCATTCAAAAATAAGTTATATTCAAGTCTATTGGAATAATTGGATAACTGATGGAATAGTTTGCTTTAGTTATCTTATATTGAGATTGGTTCAATTTTTAAAAATAACTGTTGACATAAAATACACAAAATTCAGTGTTTCTCTGAAATTTCTTGTTACCCAAACCTCAGAAATACATGACCAATAACTGAGATTTTTATATACTCAAAAATTTTATGAATCTACATTTTTATGTCAAATAAGGTTTAGGTTTAAAAGAAGAGAAAATCATGTGACCACAGTAGATAATATTTAATTCAATGTAAAATTGCTTCATTCAGCATGACAGAGCTTATTGCTTTTAGCTGACATGAGTAATTTGATTAACCATCCCTTTTTCGCTTTTAAATAATAGAATATTTCAATATGTCCAAAGATTCTGTCATTTCAATCTTTGAGTGTATACTTTTTCATAAAAAAACTATTTTCCACATTGCAGGTTCAGGTTTAATAACTAAATAAATATCTAAATGTTAATTTATTAATTTGAGCCACAAGAATTCAAATAATATGAAATTTAATATGAAATTTAATTTAGTTTTAAATATGTTAAATCTATGCTGAATATGGGTGTCACAATTTTGTAATCCTCGCAACTCAGTACACTGTGGTTCAAAGCCCACACACATCACAACACACCTACAGATATCACACACAAATCACACACATCACAACACACACACACACACATATACACACACACAAAGCCAAAAATGGAATTGTGACTCAAATGATTGAACAAAATCTTTGAGGGAAAAAAAACATAAGGGATAAGTATTGAGTTCAAATCACAAGAAACACACACACACAATATTATATCAAAATTCTTATTTTACTTTGAAAAAATAAACAATATCATGAAAAGTAATATTTGTTATATATTTTCCAACATTTGTGAAGTTGTTTTTAGTATAATTTGTCTTAAGATAAACGTAGGTTATTAAAATTTATATTAAACTAGCTAATATATATAATTACTCATAACACCTTGGAGAACAACAGTTGGTATTTTTTCCATAGCCATAAGAAATATTCTGAGTAAAAGAAAGAAGGAAGGAAGAAAGAAAGAAAGAAAGAAAGAAAGGAAGGAAGGAAGGAAGGAAGGAAGAAAAACAGAAACACAGAAAGAAAGGAGAGAAAGAAAGAAAGGAGAGAAAGAGAGAGAGGTAGGGATGGAGGAAAGGAGGGTGGAAGCAAAGAAGGAAGGAAGGAAGAAAGGAAGGAAGGAAGGAAGGAACGAACGAACGAACGAAGGAACGAAGGAAGGAAGGGAGGGAGGGAGAAAGGAAGGGAAGGAGGGAGGGAAAAAGGAAGGGACAAAACAATTTAATTTATAAAATCTGTTATTAGTCCAACATAAACTTCATGTAATCAACCCTTTAGTAAATTCAAGTTTGCAATTTTCATTTCTTTGCATGTTCTCCATTCATGAATGAAACCAACAAATGAAGCATCATAAATAACCAGGTGAATCTGTTTGCATTTGTAGTAATATGTATGCGAATCTTTTTCTCATTTTCTATACACTGCAAACAATTTACACTTAGTTATAAATATTCTAAAAATTGATATAACCAAAGGATGGTAATATATTATATAATGTGAATACTGTATTTATAATGCTATTAATATTACATTCTTCATGTTATATTAATTATAAATAGATTATTATGTATTTTATCAGAGAAATTAGAATCCTCTGATTTTGGTGTCTGTGTGAGGCCTAATAGTAGAAAGTAACTACAATCAAAGGAGATCTGTATTTGTTGGCTCAAATGAATATTTCTGAAAGCAATTAACTCATCGAAGATTGTTCAAATATATCAGAAGGACCTTAGAAAGGCTGTACCACGTTTACATGGCTACCTATGATGTGGTTCAAGAGCCACTAAAGTATCATACTTCACTTTGCCATCACTATATTTATTCCAATAGTAAGAAGAATCATTCACATAAGTCACATGATATAAGCTTGTCCTTAAGTTATTATCTTCTATGAAAAAATATCCAAATGATACACTACACTGAGTTAAAACAAAAGTTGCAAAGTGTATTGGACGATGTAATTCCTTTCAGTTACACAAATTGAAATTCTATTCACATTTCTGGTGACATTAGAATCAACCTTTCAGAGATGACACTACAATAATGATCCTGATAAAAGGAGCTCAATATAATTACTCTGCCATGTGGATTTCCAGCAAATACATTAAGATGAACCAGAAAGTAGAACCACATAAGAAAAGGAATCGCTTTTGAACAACCATTTTTATAATCCACGTTCAAGCTTCTAGAATATGAGTAATATACTTCTGATGGTTTTATGCCACATACTTTGAAGAATTCTCTTATAAAAGCCCAATGGCTAACAAAAAGCACAGTAGTTTGAGTTAAATATCACAAATTCTGATAAAAAAGATTCATAAAATTTTATTATTTGAAATTTATTCTCTAAGTCTCCAGGTTAAAAATATTTTTAAATGGGAATTGAATTGAGGTTCAACTCTAATGAACTATCATAATTAATTTTTCAAATATTTTTATTATTTTTAAGTAGTTGTACAAAGGAGTTGCCATTCACTGAAACAGTTTATCATAATTAATTTTTCAAAAATTTTTAGTTTCTTTAAATAGTTGTACAAAGGAGTTGTCAGTCACTGAAACAGTTTATGGTTACAGTGCATCTTGATCAATGTCACCCCTTTAAACATTCTCATAGACCCCTCCCAATCAACAAAAATCCTTATGTATCTCAATATTATGCTATCGAATTACTTGCCATTTAACAAAGCAGTTTATGTGTACAATGCACCTGGAATTGTGTTATCACTTCAACATCTTCACTCTCATTTAACACTAAGCCTTCCTTTGTATATTTCAATTCTGGGAAGTATACAATGGATTCTTGCCTGTATTCTATCCTTTTCACCTTCAATTTCCTACCCCTCTCACATTCCCTCCCCTTCCCCCCCCCACGCTGTCCTCTCTTGCAGTACACTGGAAATTATTTTTGGGGGTTTTGATTAGTCTTTTAAGAACCTTAGGGTATTTTCACTCTCCATGGACTCTGACACCTCAAATAATTCATTTGTACCTTCTTGCATACCATCCAGTGTATTTACTTTTACATTAATAGGCACCATGTACATACCACAAATGAGGAAAATCATGCAACGTAAGTTTTTCTGGGGCCGCTTTATTTCACTGAATATGAGTATTTCTAAGTGCTTCATTTTCCTTAAGAATGGTGCTATGTTATCCTTTCTTTTGGATGAACACAATTCCATTATGTATGTATATATATACATGTATGCATATATATGTGTATATATACATATGTATATATATATATGTATATATGTATACACACACATATATATATATATACATACTTGTTATTAGGGATCAATAAAATCATATATATAACTTATATATATATACATAATACATATATACATATATAATTCTTGATCTCTTTTTACAATGAGAGTCATCTGAACTGATTCCATATGTTGGCTACAGAAAATAATGTAACATAAACATGTTTGTTCTGATAGCTTCAGTGTGGCCTTGTTTCTGCTCTATTGGATAAATGCCCGTAAGTGGAATTGCTGGATCATAGAAGGCTCTCTATTTCAGTTCTGTTGGCAACTTCCATAGTGTTTTTCAATGTGGTTGAACAAGATTACATTCCCATCAACAGTGTAATAGAGTTTCCTTTGGGCCACAACCCTATCAGTATCTGTGATTGCTCGTTTTTTCATGACATGTTAACAGGGGTGAGATGAATCTGTTTTGTTTGGATTTGCATTTTTTATGGAGAGAGATGTGTATATTTGTCATTGTTACTTCTTCTAAGAAGTTATCCTTTATCCCATATATTAATTGGGTTCTTGTTTATTTGAGGGTTTATTTTTGTTGGGTTTAACTTATTGATCTCTAAATATGGGTTAGTTATGAAAACCCTTGTCTGATGCTTAGCTAGTAAAAATAGTCTTCCATTCTGTTCTCTTTCTATATATCCTGCTAACTTTTCTTTTGCTATGAAGAAACAACTTCACTATGATGCAATTGTATTGATCCAGAAAAAATAATATTACACCATTCATAAGGAAATGGAAAGACGTGGAACAAACTTATAGAAAGAAATTTTAGAAAACAAAACTTATAGAAAGAAAGACAGACTCAAAGAAATATAGGTTGCCTGTTTTCCCTCATTTGTTGTATTAGAATGTGCCTATAATTCTACAAGTAAACACAGTTGGATGGTAATGGAGAAAACATTACACTTAGACATTATTAATTATAAAGGATTCTAAACATTTATACAGTGAGCTCAAAGGAGGATGCCCTTTGGAGAGTATCACAAATTCTCAATAGCTATGTGAATATTATCATATAAAATAATGTTCATCAAAATAACCTTCAAGAAATGATAATTGGAGTTCTTTTATTGTTTTGTTTTTTTCCTTCTGCCTTCTGAAGCTGGTTATTTTTTGCACCTTTGGTCTTATATATAAGTTTGAAAAGTGCAAGGGGGAATAGAAATGGTGAGACAAAGGTTGAACAAATACAGCAGTGCTACTCAGTAGACACTACATTAAAACTGAACTATACAACTTGGGGGCAGGGAGGTTGAAAGGGGAAAACTGGGAGAATATGAGCGAAGAGGTGACACTTTTCAAAAAGAAATGTGCTCATTATCTGACTTATGTAATTGTAACCCTTCTGTACATCATTTTTACAAACTAAAAATGGACCTAATAAACAGGCCAGAATAGCTATACTAATATTAGATAAAATAAGCTTTAAATTAAAAGTGGTATGAAAGTAAAAGGAAACAAAGAAGGACCTTAAATATTGATGAAGAAAAGTCTCCATCAGGGGGATATAAGAATTCTGGGCTGGGAAGGTGGCTCAGTGGTAGAGCACTTGCCTTGCATGAATGAGGCCCTGGGTTCAATTCCTCAGCACCACATAAGCAGAAAAAAACCCGGAAGTGGTGCTGTGGCTCAAGTGGTAGAGCACTCACTTTGAGATGATGAGCTGAGGGATAGTGCCCAGGCCCAGAGTTCAGGACCCATGACCGGACCCAAACAAACAACAACAACAAAAGAATTCTAAATATCAATGCCCTGAATCCTAGAGCTCCTAAATTTATTTACAAATACCACTTACCCTAAAATCATGGATACATCCAAACAGATTGTTGGTTGATTGAACACATCATTCTTACCTCTGGACAGGCTTTCCTGGTAAAAACTTAGCAAAAAAATTTCAGAGATAAATAACTGCATGGACAAGGTGTAACTAACAGATATCTACAGATTATTTAACCTAGCAGCATCACAATACATATTCCTCTCAGCAACCCATGGAACATTCTCCAAAATAGATCATATCTTAGATCATAAGGAAAATCTGTGAAAATTCAAAAATAAAAAATGAAATTCTCCTTTTATCCTGTCAGACCACGATGGGACCAAATTAGATCCCAACATCAAAAGGCATCACAGAAAATTCTGAACCACACAGAGACTGAATAACACATTGTTAAATCATCAGTGAGTCACTGATGGGATATGGAGGGAAGTTCCAAAGTTTATGGAATTCAGTGAAAGTGAACACACAAAATACTGCCTCCTCTGGCACACAACAACACAGGCAATACTCAGAGGAAAATTTATAGCTTTGAGTATGTGCCTCAACAAACTAGAACAATCTTGAATCAACACTAATGATGCACCACTAGGTCCTTGAAAAACAGGAACAAGCCAAACCAAAAAACGGTAGACAGAAATAATACAAATTAGATTAAAGAAATACATGAATCAGAGTCTCAAAAAACATACAAACAATCATAATTGACTTTTATCTACTAATAGCTCACAAATTTGCCCAATGAATGTCAGTGTAGCTATTTTCAGAGATAGACTCAACCAGCTCAAACCAGTGAACAAAACAAACTACTAGGATTCTAAGAAACAACATTTTGTTTGCCTTTAAATAGATTTACTCTGTTTTTATTATTAAGGTGATTTAAAGAGTGATTATAATTACATGAGTCAGGTAATGAGTACATTTCCTTTTATGGAATGTCTTCAGTTCCTTCATTTCTTCCCAGTCCCACCCTACTGTCCCCACCCATGTGTTAGATAGTTCACTTTCATCAATGTTCAATGAACTCCAATGCTGCCATTTTTCAGCAATTTCCCTAAAGCTCTGTGCCCACCCTCCACCTTCCTGAAGACGTACAATGAATATAGCAGACATAACGTAAAGAAGACAGAATCATCACAAACTATAAACAACAACAACAGAAACAAAACAAAAAATGAGTCTTCTGTTTCCATATCTCATAGTTTGTTTCAGTTATGTAAATCATGTTATATAAATATGATTATTGTTTATCATAAAGTCAATTCAAGGATTGAATTGTGATAACTTATAATTTTGTTTTATATTTAAGTAATGTTTTTTATTTTAACATTAAATGTGTAACACAATTCAAGTCCTAGTGAAATCTGAAGGTTTAGATTTAAAGTTAAATTTTCAAAATGTCTAATAGTTCCATATTGGAAACCAAAATGAAAAACAGGAAAGTTTTATCCTCAAGAATTTCATAACTTCATGTGCAAAAAGGTAAAATAAATGTAATATTAATTTAGTGGAAGTAATAAATCAAATACTATTGCAATGCATCAATTCCATAGGTTATGAGAACTATAGGTAAAATTAATAAAACTTGTTTTAACGAGATTACTTTAGACATGAAACAAGTGATAATTTTCTTTTCTAGGTGGAGTTGATAAAGAAATTAAAGCCCAAAGATTCCAGAGTCCTGTGTGTTTGATACATGTCAATTTACATATATGCTTTACTCATCTCAACATTATTTGAAGATAACTGAGAACAGGACTAGAATGGAAAGAATCATTCAAATGTTTACTTTTATTTTGTGACTAAATATTTCTTTTTATATCTCTTTATTTTATTGCAAAAATCTGGTAAATTTATTTAAGTCACATCAATAATAATGAGAAATAATCAGCCCCTAGCTCCTTAAAAGACAATCAATAAGAAAGGAAACAACAAACATAAAAATTGAACCTCATTTTGAAATGGTCTTTTTATATTGTGGTGCTTTGTAATTGTGGATTATGTGACTATCCTATGTATCTGGGCTCAAATCACTAGGGCTACTGGAAGAAAATTTCAAAATCTAGAGATGCTAACACAGCTGTGCAGTTGTTTGTTGGTTTCACTACAGTAGCAGCAGGGCATAAAATGTGGAAAGGAAATAATTCTACTGCTTTGCAGGCAAGAATGTGATGAAAAGCACACTGTTATCTTCTTAGATGAAATATGAAGACCACACTTTAAAAGCTTACTAAAGGATCAGCCCTTTAAATAACAGTGCCAATTTTAAGGCACTCTGGATAATTCAAGTCCTTCATCTCCCCACAACCATTACTGCCATTCACAAATCATTGCCAAGGTGAATTTGCATTTCTTTTAGATATTTCAAATGGCTTAGGAGTAACATAAAAAATAATTCCAGTTTTTGAGAAAATTTAATTTACCATCAGCTAACAAATCAGATTCAACTCCATAGCATAACCTTTAGGAAAAATGAATTAAGGAATATGGCATGCACTTTGTAATTTAATATTAGGCATTAGAGCAAAATGCCAGAAGAAGACTCTGCAAGAAATAAACATAAGTCTTTTATATGATATTAAAGATTATCTAGGGACAAGTAATTTTACCTACATTTCCTGTTATATGATTGCATATTTTTGTCTGCTAATCAGAGAGACTCAAAAAGATTTTTAAATATGATATGAAAAATATATCATCATGAATGAATGAAATCAGGTAGTAGATCGCTTAGAAGCTGGGTGGTTTGTTAAATATTCTCACTATTTTGAATGATCTGGTGTTTTTGTGTGTGTGGAATTACTAATGTACTTTATGTCTGGGCAGGAAAGTTTGATTATTAGTACATTGTCTGAAATCCAGTGTAAGGAACCTAATCAGAGTGATAATTGTGTGTGTGTGTTTGTCTGTGTGTGTGTGTGTGTGTGTGTGTGCGTGCAAGTCTGTGTTTAGAAGGAAGAATCTTATTACACTCAGGGTATATATTTAATTCTTTTAGGTATACTATATTAATGACAGCACATAAAAGTAATTAATATTTTGGGCCATATGTTTGTGTTCATATGACTGCATGAACAAAATAAAAAGTTATGTTTGTGGTATGAGTTTTGTGAAAGGTCAGCTGAAATTATAAACATTTGGAATCATCAGAAAGATATCAATGGCAATCTTTTCAGTGTAGATCAATTTTAGACAACTCTTGCAAGAATATGTAATCCTATATGGAAATGCAATATTTATTGATTTTTCCTTAGCTACAGTATTCTATAAATTTGTAAGAAAACCAGTTAAATTGTGGAAACATAAAAGTAATGTGATTATTTATTGCATACAGTTTTACACTTTAGTTGCATTGTTAAATACCTTTATTTCAACTGTCTAGTAAGGAAAACCCTAAATATTACAGTTTGTGCCATATTTCAGATTGGGAAGCTTTGTCTGTATCTATAAGTTTATTTCTTTTGGTTCTGCTTTCCTATTCATAACTGTGTTTGTCATACTATTCTTCTAAGGACTTTTTCTTTTTTCCCATTTTGGCTTCAACATACCTCATGCTCTGTTGTTTGTTAACAGTAGTCAGTCTACCATTTGAACCATGACTCCAGCCCAGAAATTTTTGTAGTTAATTGGCGATAGAACCTTATGAACTTTACTACCAGCCTGAAAACCATTATCTCCCAAGTCTAATCCTTCTTAATCACTAGGATTATAGAGATGAGTCACGGACCCCAAGAATCAATGACTTTTCATGTCTTATAGATTCCACATGTTTGCTAGTAATTGTAATAATAAACTACCATAGATTGGGTAGCATTAACACTGTAAATACATTGCCTCTGAGTTTTTGGAACTATAACTCTAAGGTCAGAGTTGGTTTCTTCTGAGTCTTCTTTCCTTGGCATATTCAAGGCCTTCTGCTTCTCTTGGGGAGCACTTCAACTTAAATGTTACCTTTGAGATTCTGTTTCCAAATGCAGTCACTTTCTGAGGCAATGGGTTTCTGATATTTAGTATGATTTCAGTGGGACATTATCCAACACATAACAAATTACTTAATGGATAGAAGAAAATCTCTAATAAGAAAGTATTTGGTTTGGGCACGGAAGTTATGGTTGTACTTTTAAAAAAATTAACAAGAGAGGTAAAGGTTTTATTAGAGCTTGTAAATCCAGTATGAATTCTTGACCTTAGACATGCCAAATTCTTACCCTGGCACACACTTCAATTCCTAGCGGTACTGGGAGATTGAACCCAAAATCCTATACTTGTGAAACAGCATTTCTACTACTGCCATACCTGCAGATTGTAAATTGGATTGCTTATTTTGAGGTAGTTTCACTCTGCCTGGGCCTGATTTGACTGTGGTAATCTTAACACAAGCAAAAAAGAATGCACCCAGCAAATGGTTAGAGTTTCTGAAACTTCTTTTTGTGTCTAGGCTTGCTTGGAACTGGAATTCTCTAATCTGTTTCCCAAGTAGATAAGATTATAGGTGTGAGCCACTTTATCCAGTAAAAGTATACGATTTGAAAATATATTGATATTGCCTATATTTGTGATTAACATACATAACTAACCTTAAATTTCTCCCACTTTTGTTTAATACTCTGAGTTGAAAACATTGGCTTACTTGATATACATGGCTTTGTTTGGGATGGAATCCCATAACAATCCAAAAAAATCTCCCAAAAGTTTATGTCAAAAATCATAGAAAAAAGGCTGCAGGTTGGAAAAAAATTGATCCTTAAGTTATAAATGCAATATATTTATAGTGTTAGTCAATGCTTTCTTAAGTATGAGAAGAGAAGAAAGGCAGAAATGGAAAGATGTCAGATATAATTTTGATAACCTACTAAGTCTCTGTAGAAATTCTGTAGTTGTCACTTCATGTTAACTTCCTTTCTTAAAGCTTGCTTTATTATAACCCTGTGGGTTGGACTGATAGGTTACCTTCTCCAGGAAATGAGGCTGATTTTAGAAGGCTGATGGTGTGGTAAATAAGGAATGATGAGAATGAGTACAGGTATTGTCACCGAATGAGCCAACCAGGTTCAACTGCTAAACAGCAAAACAAAGCTAAGTTTCAAATCTGATGATCCACATTGGAAGATATATAGATAGATATGTATACATATACATTTACATGCATGCATGAAATAGTAAATCTCTAGTTGAATATAGAGGAACTTGGCCTGACAATTATTAAATTATATCAAACTGGTTGCAGGAATAGTAAAGTAAAATATCAATAGTTAGCATAGATTTTGCATAGATTTTTTAAAGGATGAAAATTATTTCTTTATAATATACTTTACAAATACCCGTAGTATGTTTTAAGTTTTTTTACATTGTAGTAGGAACAGCTATACAATGGTGAGAATTGGGATTACACACAATATGCAACATGGGTAGACACTGGTGTTTCAAGGATTTAATCTTAGCTAGTTAAGAGATTGAGATCTGAAGATTACAATTTGAAGCCAGCAAGCATAGGAAAGTTCTTTAGAATCTTATCTCCAATTTGAAGCCAGCAAGAGTAGGAAAGTTGTTTAGACTCTTATCTCCAATTAACCATAGGGACAAATGGAGTTCCAGTTCAAATTGTATGTCGATCATTGGCCTTGACCACAAAAGCACCATCCAGACCCTGAGTTTAAGCCCTAGGATCAAAAGAAACAAAAACACAAAATACAACATGGAGTTAGATATTTTATAACGAGGCACATTTTTATGTACTCTACATTGTTAGAAAGACTAGACTTCTGTGATAGCTTTATAACATACCATAATAAGTGATATTGTCCATGTATTAAGCAGAAAGACACTCAGATTTAAAAGTTTGAAGATTTCAGTGTATGTTCAGTTGGTTTTATTGCTTTAGTGGCCTGTGAAAGACTATGTCAAGGTGGGGAGTATATCAAAGAGAAATGTTTTTGACCTAGAAAGATTAAAATATAAAAGAAGAATGTAGATGAGAGACTATGTTTTCATGGGTTTAACTCTGAAGAACTCAATCTCCAGAAGAACTATTCAGGTATGCTCCACAGTCTGGGAGGGAATGGAAAGACATTTTTCTTTCACACATAGGTCTTTCTGGGGCATACTAAAATCAAATGGCAACATCTTCACCAATAACAGAATATTAGTCCATTATGATTTACAGAATCATACAGAAGTTTCCTGGCATATATTTTCTTTTGTTCTTCTTTTTGTGGGGGCTATATAAATATTTTTTTTCCAGAAAGGCAACCTGGTCTTAATCATTATCCACAATATTTATGCTGTCATATAATCAGAGAGATTTTTTTGAATAAATTAACACAATAGTGGGCTCATTTTATGCCAACACAAGATATAAACACTACCTACATTTTCACTGAACAACCACTCATAAAAAATCATGAAATAATAAAGTACAAGTCCATGTCAATTTTTTTGTTAGTCATGGGGCTTGAACTCTGGGCCTGGACTGTCCTCAGCTCTTCAGCTCAAGGCTACAACTGTACCACTTAAGCCACATTGCTGTTTCTGGTTTTTAGGTAGTTTATTGGAGACAATTGTCTTGCAGACTTTTCCGCCCAGGCTGGCTTAGAACCACTATCCTCAGATGTCAGACTCCTGAGTATCTAGGATTATAGGCATGAGCCACCAAATCTCAGATCCAAGTCAATTTTAAACAAGTAATCTTATTGAAATTTCTGGCTTTTTTCCAATAAAAAATCTATTTTTTCAACATTAGTTTATAACTATGAGTTATTTTTATATGTAACTTGGAATTTGTTAATAGAAACAAATATAATTTTTACTATTACTAAGTATCTCACAAAAATCCAGTGTAATTGATTTTCCCCAAAGTCAATTATGACATATGACATATCTCACACTATTATTATTACATTCTATATTGCATATAGTGTGAAGTGAAAATCATTTGAACAATTTCATATAAATTAGTAGATGCTATTTTAGCATTATAAATTCACATCTGCGGTTTTAAATGAAAGAAAGAAGATTTTAGAGTTAAAATCCAATATGAATGTGTAGTGTATCCCAAATAAACCAAAAATTCTGAATTCATGCAGACAAAATTATTTCCATTGGAAATAATGTGGCAAGAGGAGGCAGAATTCAAATCACGTCAAACATTATCTGTTATTCTCCCACATCTTCCACTAACAAGACCTGCCTGGTCCCAGTTGTCACAAAACTTCAAGTGTCTCTCTTAGAATTCTATGTGGATAAGTTCTAAATCACTGATTTTTTTCTACTTTGTGTTATATGAGACAAAATTTAGACAATTGAAATAAAATGCACACATATGTTAAAGTCACCACAGCTATAAAAACAACTGAAGAGATTGGAATTCCCCCAGGAAAAAAACATGTAATACCCAGTTTTTTTTAAGTACAAAAACCTCCAATATATGTTAATTTGAGTAAAGTATAAGGACAACTGTCTCTCAGAAATAAGGTTGTGTTAATTTGTAATTCAATTCATCTGGATGAACGTAATATAGCAAATCCCTTGAATGGATCAAACTGTTTAAAACAAAGGTAATTGTATGTGAAGTAAGATCTGCACATATTTAAAGAAAAAAATGCTACAGTATCAAATCACAAAAAGCATGCCATTACAATGGTTCGCATTCGAAGCAAACTACCCAGGCCTGGAGTTTAATGCTAGAACTGCCACCCACAAATGGAGGGAGATACTGACAAACTCATTCATGTTCATGTGAATGCTAACGGAATGTTACAAAAGTAATAAATTTTGATTCATGATTCTATTTTAGAATGCCACACAAAAAATATTGGATTTATGTCTTCCATTTTAGCACCATGGTATGATTAAAGATATTGAATAATTTTTAGTTAATACTTTTATAAGTATTCAACAGTGATATTTCATTAAATGGAGGCATAATTTAATAACTAATAATTGGTAAAAATATATATAATTTAATTACCGCACAGTCCCTCTTTTTGTATATATATATATATATATATGTGTGTGTGTGTGTGTGTGTGTGTGTGTGTGTGTGTGTGTGTGTGTATCAATCTACACATGTCTCTATCTATATCTATCTATCTACCTATCTACCTATCTATTTATCCGTCTATCTATCTAACTATCCGGCACTCCTGTGGCTTCATCACAGGTCCTCAGAACTTCCTGGCAGCTCAGTTTGCCAGAGTCTGGTCTGATAAGACTGTGACCCCATATATGGATTGGGCATTCTAGGCTGTGAGTTAAAATACCAGCATGGCCAAAAAATTATTCATGGAGTAAGAAGCCAAAATTAGCACATTGTTTTCCTTTTGTGTGAAAGTCCATTGTCTCAGTATGATGCATAATCCATATCTACATATAATAAAGGAAATGTTATATGTGTAATAATGATAAATAAATAAGGGCAATAAATGTTATATTTTTGCAAAATTTTGTTCAATTGACTTCAACAATTCCTCCAAAAAATCATACAACACGATCAAACAGGATTCATTTCAGGGATGCACAGCTGGTTCAATATATGCAAATCAGTTAATATAATTCATCACATCAACAGGAGCAAGGATAAGCACCACATGGTTATCTCAATAGATGCAGAAAAAGCATTTGCCAAGATTTAACACCCCTTTATGATGAAGGTTCTGGAAAAATTAGGAATCCACGGAACATTCCTCAATACAATAAAGGCTGTTTATGACAACCCAACAGCCGGCATTATACTTAATGGGGAAAAACTAAAGTCATTTCCTCTTAACTCAGGAAGGAGACAAGGAGGTCCACTCTCCCCATTTCTTTTGAATCTAGTGTTAGAATACCTAGCTACAGGAATAAGAGAGGATGTAAACATAAAGGGGAACCAAATAGGGAAAGAAGAAGTAAAACTCTCCCTCTTTGCACATGACATGATCTTGTATTTAAGGAATCCCACAGACTCCACTCTCAAATTACTCAAGCTGATTCAAAACTTTGGCAAAGTAGCAGGGTATAAAATTAACCCTCAAAAATCATTGGCTTTTCTGTATGCCAACAATGAGAAAAGTGTGGCTGAAATTATGAAAGCAACTCCATTCATAATAGCCCCACAAAAATTAAAATAACTAGGAATTAACTAAAGAAGTGAAGGACCTCTATGATGAAAACTTTAAAAAGTTGAAAAATGAAATCAAAACAGAATTTAGAAAGTGGCAAAAATTCCCATGGTCCTGGATTGCAAAGATCAACATCATGAAAATGGCAATACTTCCCAAGGCTATCTATCAATGTAATACCTATCAATATTCCAACTTCATTCTTCAAGGAAATAGAAGACTCAATCCAAAAATTTATATGGGACAACAAACGACCCCAAATAGTAAAAACGACCTCAACAGAAAGAACAGTGCTGGTGGAATAAAAATACCAAATTTCAAACTCTACTACAAAGCTTTAGTAATCAAAACAGCTTGGTACTGGCAGAAGAACAGACCTCAGGACCAATGGAATAAAATTGAAAACCCAGAAATGAACTTACAGACCTATAGCCATCTAATCTTCGATGAGGGAGCTAAAAAAGAGAATGGAAAAGAGACAGCCTCTTCAGTAAATGGTGCTGGCAAAATTGGTTAACTACTTGTAGAAAACTAAAGCTAGATCCTTATATATCACCCTGCACCAGAATCAACTCCAAAAAGATCAAAGACCTCGGAGTCAAAGCAGACACTCTGAAAACATTACAGGGTGTAATGGGAGAAACCCTAGGTCTCCTTGGTGCAGGCCGAAATTTTCTTAATAGAGACCCAGAAACACAACAAATCAAAGAAAGGTTGGACAAATGGGATTGCATGAAATTGTAGAGCTTCTGCATGGAAAAGGAAATAGCTAGTAAGATCAATTGAAAGTCCACGGATTGGGAGAAAAATCTTCACTAGCCATACAATGGACAACGTTCTCATATCTAAAATATGCCTGGAACTCAAAAAATTAAATCCTCCAAAAATAAATCTTCAAAGAAACAACTGCCCAATAAATAAGTGGGCTAAAGATTTAAAGAGAAACTTCTCTGAAGAGGAAAGAAGGATGGCCAATAGACAAATGAAGAAATGCTCAACCTCCCTAGCCAATAAAGAAATGCAAATCAAAACAGCATGAGATACCACCTCACCCTAGTTAGAAAGGCTATAATCAAGAAGTATAATAACAACAGGTGCTGGAGGGAATGTGAACAGAAGGGAATCTTACTGCATTGTTGGTGGGAGTGTATACTTCTTCAACCACTTTGGAAAGCAGTATGCAGGTTCCTCGAAAGACTCCACATAGAGCTCCCCATGACCCAGCAATCCCACTTTTGGGCATTTACCCAAATGTTCATAAACAAGACCACACTAAAGCTACCAGCACAACTATGTTTATGGCAGCATTATTTACCATAGCTAAGATATGGAACAAGCCCAGATTGCCCCTCAATAGATGAATGGATCAAGAAAATGTGGTATATATATACACAATGGAATTCTATGCCTCCATCAGAAAGAATGATATTGCCCCATTTGTTAGGAAATGGAAAGACTTGGAAAAATTATATTAAGTGAAGTAATCCATGCCCAAAGAAACATAGGTCCCATGGTTTCCCTTATTTGCAATAACTAGTATATGTATGTGTCAAGCAGAAAAGGTCAGATAAGTTGATTGAACCCTAAGCTATGTATTCAAATGTTTTTTTTTATTTCATGTGATTGTTTCTAACACATTTATAAGATTATTTCTTTGTTGCTCCCCCACGGTATAACCCCTGCTTTCACTGTATTTGATGTCAGTATAATTTGTGGAGGGGAAGGGAAAAAACAAATCGTTTAAATTAGGATACAGTTGGACCCATTGCAACAATGAGATGTACAAGTGGTTATGTCAATATACGATTTTTACAACTGTGGCGGGGGGGGTGCATGGGAGGATGATGGTGTGGGGGAGTGGGGGGCACGGAGTGAATGGGAAAGGATAGGAAGGGGAAACAAAAATTAAGAAGCTACGATGCTTGATAAGAAATTTACTCCTTATCTTACCCATGTATTTGTATCCCCTCTGTCTAGTATTTTCATAATTTAAAATAAAAGAAACAAAATAACAATTAAATTAGTAGTTATTGTATGATCATATAAACTTATAAACAACAATTATACTACATTGACTAATTTTAAATTATTACTTTATTATTCATTCAATCATGTTACTTAAAAAAGGAAGGAATAATTTAAATGCCAATAATCGGTAGTAATATTTTATATGCAATTTGCTAGTATACAGACATCTCTCTTGTTTTATACATATACATCTATTCATCTGTCTACCAGTCTACATATTTATGTGTTCATACACTTGTCATTCATGGGGCTTATCTGTACATTGCTGGCCTACTACGTACAAAGCCCTGGGTTCGATTCCTCACTACCTTGTGCACAGAAAAATCTAGAAGTCATGCTGTCGCTTAAGCAGTCGAGCACTCGCTTTGAGCATAAAAGCTTCGGGACTGTGTCTAGACACTTTCTCAAAACCTAGGACTGGCAACAAAAAAATAAAATAGAGTGTTCTAACTGCAACAATATAAAGATAGTACTGCAAATACCTCATCCCAGAACAAGCATGGAGTCGTGCTTGCCGCTGCCATCTTACCTGACTTAGCCAGATGTAAACCAATGCAACCCAGCTCCACGAAACCAGAAGCTGTTGGTTCACTCACCACTGTCATCCAAGATACTTGGGGGCTGATCTGTGAAACTCTGAGCTCTGGTTCACATTAGTAGAGCTCTAGCCTTGAGCAAAAGATCTTAGGACAGTACCCCCAAATTTTCAGTGCATTGCCCGTGGCTCCTTGCAACAGAGAGTTATGATCTAGGCATCAGTAGCTGAAGTCTGTTACCCTGCCTACTCAAGAAACTGAGATGTGAGGATCTGGGTTCCAAACTATCCCAGACACAAAAGTTCCCATGAGACTAGTGTCTCCTATTCATCACTTAGAAACTTGAAATGGAAGCTGGGCACCAGTGACTTAATGCTTGTCATCCCAACTACTCAGGGGCCTGAGAGGTGAGGATCATGGTCCAAAGCCAGCCTAGGCAGAAAATTCCTTGAGATGGACCATTCCCTCCAGTGACCCACCAAAAAGCTGAAAGGGTGCTGTAGCTCAAGTGGTAGAGTGCTTGATTTTAGCTGAAGAGCTCTAGGATAGACAGCACCCAGGCCTAGACTTCAAGTCTTCCAACTTACAAGAAAAGAAAAGAAAGAAAGTAACCTAAAGTGGAGGTGTTAGAATGCTTTGCATGTATGAATCCCTGGATTTGAATCCTCAGTGCCACATCACTAGAAAAAAGCCTGAAGTGGCCCTGTGGCTCAAGTGGTAGAGTGCTATCCTTGCACAGGAGAAACTCAGGAACCATGCTCAGGTCCTGAAGTCAAGTTCCAGGACAAGTGTACACACACACACACACACACACACACACACACACACACACACACACATACACACACACACAAAGATTCCAGAAGTGAAGCTGAGACACCAAATGGTGGTAAAGCACTGAGCTTCTGTTCTGAGCTCATGGTCAGCACCCTGGCCCTGTGTTCAAACCTGAAACCTAGCCATCCAAGGCTTAACAAGGATAGGTCAAAGGTTGCAAAATCTGATGCACTTCACCAGCCCTCGATGACAGAAAACTTAGGGATTTTGCACGAGTGCTTAGATTTAGAAAGCTTCTGGAAACCTAGGGAGGCACCATTGCCAATTAGGAATCTTTTCATTAGGTTCAGCTCCCTTATTGTCTGCCAGAAGGACCCATGAATTAATTGTAGTAGGTTATTTCAATACTGGAACATAATCTAACAAAGACAGGGTAAGTGTAGGGAACTTGGCCTGCCACAGGAGGTGGCACAAATGAAAGCTTCCTGCGGAGAGAGATAGCTTAGAGTACAAAGAGGCTTTTTTTTCCTGGCCTTCAAATTCTGCCTACACTCATCTTCACTAATTGGCTCAGATGGAGTTGTTTGTTACACAGCTGTAAAGGAGTGAGACCTTTTTGTCTGTCTGTCCAGACCATGAGGCAGACTTCCTCCAGCAGCCTGGAGTGCACAGAAACCCTCAGGCTACACTGGGAACAGTGAGGGCAGCCCCAGAACATGCAATGTCTTGACAGCACTCTCTTTGCTATGAAATCATTCTATTCAAAGCAAATTTCCTAGCTGGGTGCCTTTCAACATAGCGACTCTGTATCTTCACCAATGGAAATACATGCATACATATATGGGGAGACATGGATTTACTGGCTTTTCCTTTTTTGGGAGGTCGGGATCTTGTACTATGAGCCTAGTCACTCTCCCAGAGCTCCTTTTGTTCAAGGGTGGTGCTCTGCCCTTGAGTTTCAGTCCCACTCATGGGTGTTTATATTCCTGTGATCCCTTAGAAATAACAGTGTCCTGAACTTTCCTGTCCCGACTGAATTCAAGCTGCAATTCTCTACCTCTCAGCCTCCTGAAGAGCTAGGATTACAAGCATGAGCCTCTGAGACCTGGCTTTCTTTTATTATTTTGTTCTTTGTTTTATCATGACAATCTGAAATCTTCACAGTGTCATACTAATGGTTTGCATTTCGAAGTAAACTACCCAGGCCTGGAGTTCAAATGCCAGGACTTACACCTAGAAATGGAGGGAGATCTTGAGAAAATCATTCCTATTCATGGGAATGCTTAATGGAATGTTATAAAAGTAACAATTAAATTCACAATTGTTCAAGATTCTCTTAAAGAATGCCACACAAAAAGTAATGGATTATGTATTTCATTCTAGCACCATGGTATGATTCATGATTCTCCTAATTAATGAATACTGACTACTTTTACATTAATGCTTTAATAAGTATTTAACCATGAAACTACATTAAATGGAGGCTTAATTTAATAACTAATAATTCACAATATATGTTATTCAATATCCTCATATTGTGAGAGAGCAAACTACACATCTATCTATCTATATCTAAATCTAAATCTATATCTAGGCCACTACTATGGCTTGATCACATGTCCTCAGAACTGGCTGGCAGCTCAATTTGCCAAAGGCTTTGTCTACAACTGACACTTTCATGATTTGGGCATTGTGGGCTGTGAGTTCATATCCCAGCATGGCCAAAAGTTTATAGGTGGAGTAATAAGCCAATTTTGACCCTTTTTTTTTCCTTCTCTGTAATGTCCTGGGCCTCAGTATGATGTAAAATCCATGTTCAAATATATCCATGTGGTAATATGTAATAAATGAAATAAATATTATGTATGTAATAATAATAAAATAAAGAATAAATAAATAAAGGTAATAAATGTCATATGGGGTAAACCCATGTATGTAAAAAGATCTCATACATGAATATTATTTTTTCCAGTGCTGTGTCTTGAATTCGGCCCTGGAAATTGGTCTGAATTTCTTGTTTTCAATGACGGTGAGCTTCCTCTCCCCCACAGTGCCACAGAGTTACCCAGACCCTGAGTTGAAATCCCAGGCCTGCCAGAAAAATAGTGCAAATTCCAACCCAGGGCCTTATTTTTTTTTGGCCAGGCCCAGGGCTTGAACTCAGCTCATAGCAACTCTGCCTCAGCTTCAATCATCCTGGGCTGGGGTGCAACCTCTGGACCCACAGCCCATCCTGAGATCCCAGGACACAAGTTTAAATCTACGGACAGGCAAAAAAAAAAAAAAAAGGTGAAGGGCTGGGAAGGTGGCTCAATAGTAGAGTGCGTGCCTTGCATGCATAAGGACCTGGGTTCGATTCCTCAGCACCACATAAGCAGATAAAAGCCAGAAGTGGTGCTATGGATCAAGTGGTAGAACCATAGCCTTGAGCTGAAGATTTGAGAGACAGCGCCCAGACCCAGACTTCTGGCCCCACAACAGACAAAAAAAAAAAAAAAAGACGGGGAAAAAAGGAGAAGTATAAAACTCAGAAGTTCCAGAAGGCGGTTTTACATTGTTTTTTTTTTTTTTTTCTCCTTTGCATTATGACCATCCTGGGTCTAAATGACAGGACCCGAAAAGTGTACATGATCTTGCACTGTTGAAGTTTGAAGTTTGGTGGGCTATCAGGGAAGGCAAAGCCTAAACCAGCAACCTAGGTCCAGGGTTCAGATCCCGGGACTGCTACCTACAAATGGTAGGAGATCCTAAGAAACACATTCCGATAGACATCCATATGAATGGAATGTTGTAAAAGTAACAATTACATTAGTATTTAGTGTAATGATTATATTAAAATTATACACAATAATTATAGTACATTGACTAATTTTCAATAAATAATTTATTATGTATTTTACCATGATACTTAAATAAAGGAAGAAATAATTTATCGATAATTGGTAGTAATATAGTATATATAATTTAATAATATACAGACATCTCCCTCTTGTTTTATGCATATATATGGATGTATAAAACAATCTTCATATCTAAGTCTACATTTGTCAATCCTGGGAATCAGTGGTAGAGTGCTTGCCTAGTATGTATGAAACTCTGGGTTCGTTTCCACACTATCACATGCACAGAAAAGCCAGAAGTGGTGCTATCACTCAAGCACCAAAAAAAAAAAAAAACAAAAAAAAAACCCAACAAGTTAGAACGTTCTGACTGCAACTATAGAAGGCCAAGACTTCAAATACCTCATAACAGAGTAAGCTGGGGGTCTGAAGCTGATGACTGAGATCTAACCTGAGAGCCAAAGGTCAACCACTGCAAACCAACTCTATTTAGCCAGACGTTGCTGGCTCACCCCTAGCTGCTCAGGGGATGAGATCTGACACTGGTGGATTGAAAACTCAGCCCTGGCAGGAAGTCTGTGAGACTCTAAGCTGTGGCTCAAAGTGGTAGAGCTCTAGCCTTGAGGAAAAGATCTTAGGACAGTACCCCCAACCTATGAGTGAAATCCCCGAAGCTGACGACCCTCCCCCCCCCCCTGTTAACCACCCCTCTAAACCGTTACTTGTGAACTTGTGTGGTTTGTGACGTGTTCCTGAAAGAATGGTGATACTGATGAAAGCACCCGAATTCTAATGACAGCTTGTGTAATACAGCTATGTAATGAGCCCTTCCTGGGATGCTGGGTGCTGAGTCCTTCACAGGTTGATGTGTGCCGAGTCCTTCACAGGGTGCTATGCTCTGAGCCCTTCACAGGGTGTATTCTTTCATCTGGTCCTTGTTAGAGCTCCAAAAATAAGATTATTGTGCTGCTGAGAAAGTTGAAGCTCATATATGTCCCCAAGGCAGGGCCAAATTTATGTATGTACTGATCTCTAGTAACTTGTATCCTGCAAACAATTGTTTTGGTTTAGTTTTCTCCATCATGAACATTCAACTTAGAGCCTAGGCACTGACTTTCCTCTTGGGCTGATGGCTAGCGCTCTACCTTGGAGCTAAGGACCCCCTTGCAGCAAAGTGTGTCTTTAGCTGAGGTCTGTCGTCCTGCCTACTCAGGAGGCTGATGATCTGGGTTCCAAACTATCCCAGATACAAAAGGTCCCATGAGAATATTATCTCCTATTCACCACTTAGAAACTTGAAGTGGAAGCTGGGCACCGGTGACTCATGCCTGTCATCCTAGCTACTCAGGATCCTGAGAGCTGAGGATCACAGTCCATAGCCAGCCTGGGCAGGAGATTCCTTGAGATGCTTATCTCCAGTGAACCACCAGAAAGCCTGAAGGGGCGCTGTAGCTCAAGTGGTAGAGTGATAGACTTGAGTACCCAGTCCCAGACTTCAACTCCTCCAACTACAAGAAGAGAAAGAAAGAAACCTGAAGTGAAGTACTGGGAATGTGTCTTAGGGGTAGAGTGCTTTGCATGTATGAAACCCTGGGTTTGAATCCTCAGTACTACATCCCTAGAAAAAAAAGCCTGAAGTGGTTCTGTGGCTCAAGTGGTAATGAACTATCCTTGTACAGGAGAAACTCAGTTACAGAGCTGAGGTACTGAGTTCAAGCTCCAGGACTGGTGTTTGCACACACACACACACACACACACACACACACACACACACACACATACACACACACACATACACACACACACACACACACAAAGATACCATAAGTGAAGCTGTGACACTAAATGGTAAAGAAAAGAGCTTCTGCTCTGAGCTCATGGTCAGCACCCTGGCCCTGTGTTCAACCCCAAAATATAAATACCCAGAGCCAAACTAGGAGAGGGCAAAGGTTTCAAAACCTGATGAGTTTCACCAGCACTAGATGACAGGAAGCATTGTGATTTTGCACAAGTGCTTAGATTTAGCAAGCATCCAGAAAACTAGGGAGGCACCTTTGCCAATTTGGAATCTTTTCATTAGCTTCAGCTTACTTGTTTTCTGCTAGAAGGACCCTTGAATTAATTGTAGCAGTTTATTTCAAAACTGGAACATAGTCTAACAAAGACAGGATGAGTGCAGGGAACTTGGACTGCCCCAAGAATCATCACAAATGAAGGATTCCTGTCAAAACAGAGCACTGGGGAGAGAGATAGCTTGGAGTACAAAGAGGCCTTTTCCTCCTGGCCTTCGGAGTCTGCCCTCATCCTCACTCATTGCTCATCCTCACCAGTTGCTCCGGATGAATTGTTTGTTATACAGCTGTTCAAGAGTGAGGCCTTTTGTCTGCCTGTTCCGACAATGAAGCAGACTTCCTCCAGCAGCCTGGGGTGCACAGAAGCCCTCAGGCTACACTGGGAACAGTGAGGGGAGCCGCGGAACATGCACTGTCTTGAAAGTACTCTCTGTGCTATGAAATCATTCCATTCAAACCTTTCTTCATAGTAACTCTAGATGTTCACTGATAGAAATACATACATACATACACAGACACATGGAGTTACTGGCTCTATTTTTGTGGTAGGTCCTGAGGCTTGAACTGTGACCCTAGGCACTGTCCCTGAGTTCCTTTTTCTCAAGGAAGCACTGTATTGTGTCTTAACTCATGATTACCCTAGGCTGGTTTGCAGCATTTATACCCACAGATGATACAGTCATCCTAGGACCCCAGTTCAACTCCCAGCACTGGCAAAAATACATCAAACCAACAAAAATGGAGGAGGAAAAAACCAGCAAGTTTTACACAACCGTTTTACTTTTTTTGTCCTTTGCACTGTGACCACCATGAGTCTCAATGACTCAGCTTGAAAATTGTATGTGACCTTGCATGGTCGAAGGCTCACTGATTGTTGGTGAAGCCTGAGCCCTACCCAGATACCTTGGCCGTGAGTTCAATCCTCAGACTGCCACCTACACACAGCTGAAGATCCTAGGAGACTCGTTCCTTTCTATAGGAACATTAACAGAATGTTTGACATGTACAAATTGAATTACTATTTAGCTAGTCTTTCTAGTATAATATCATACACATAAATATATGTCATTGATTAATTTAATTAATAACTTATTAATTAATTAATGGAGGCATAATTTTAGACCAAATAATTGGTAGTAACAGAATATATAAAAATAAGATATAGACATCACTTTATATAGAATTATACACTAGAATCTACATAAATGTCTTTATATATACACTTATTTATAGATGCATATTCATTTGTAAATACACACACACTGCAATCTACATATCTATCTTTTTATGTATTGGTCACTACTAGGGCTTGATCTCAGGTCCTCAAATTTGCCAGACAACTTCATTTGCATCAGACTGGTGTGCTAACATTGACCCATTCATGAAGTTGGCCTTCTAGGGCCGGAGTTCAAATCACAGAACTGCCAAAAACTTAATCCTGGTGGAAAAAGCCAATTGTCCCACTTGTTTTCCTTATGGGTGTCAAAATTCCTGGGTCTCAGGAGTGATGTATAATACATAGGCAAATTTATATCCTGTGTAATAGGATTTAAAAAATGTTATATGTGTAATCATACTCACTAAAATACATAAGAAATATATAAAAATAAAATAAAATGAATAACTATACTAACTGCAATATAAGTAAACATGTGTATGCAAATATAAATCATGTATTTAAAATGTATACGAATATTATTTTTTGAGTGCTAAGACTTGAATTCAGGCCCTGGGAACAGGCCTGACTTTCTTGTCTTCCAGCATGGTGAGCTTCCCCTTCCCCGACAATGCTGCAGATTTACCCAGACTCTGAATTCAAATCCCAGGCCTGGAAGAAAAAATGGCGTGAATTCTAAGCCAAGGAGCCTCATAATTTTTTAAATATTTTTAATGAATTTATTTATCTATATATTTATTTATTTTTAGTTTGTCAAGCACAGGGCTTGAACTCAGTTTGTGGCAACTGTGCCTCAGCTTCGATCACTCTTGGCTGGGGTGCAACCACTGGACCTACAGCCAAACCTGGGTACCTGGGCCCCAAAGATTTACAGGAAAAATATAAATATAACCACTCAGATAAAAATCTGGCAACTTGCAGATGGCTGTCTGTTTTACATTTCTTTTTATTGCAAGGTGACCATTTAGGTCTGAGTGACATTGATGAAAAGCTTTGTAACCTGACATTGCTGAAGGCTGGTGGGCTATCAGGCAAGCCAAAGGTCAACATGGCAACATAGGCCCTGTGGTCGAGACCCAGTCCTGACCCCTATCAATGGTGGGAGATCCTAAGAGTCTCATTCCTATTCATAGGAGTACTGATGGAAGATTATGAATGTCAAGATTAAAGTAGTTGTTCCTGAATGATACTACTATAAAATTAGTGATTTTAGGAGGCCGATGGATTTTAATGAATATTTTGACACATTAAAAAAATACTATTAAGGCTGGGAAGGTGGCTCAGTGGTCGAGCACTTGCCTTGCATGCCTAAGGCCCTGGGTTCGATTCCACAGCACCATATAAGCAAAAAAGAAAAATGCCGGAGGTGGCACTGTGGCTCAAGTGGTAGAGCACTAGCCTTGACCTGAAGAACTAAGGGACAGTGCCCAGGCCCAGAGTTCAGGCCCCATGACCGCACCAAAATAAAAAAGAAGAAGAATACTATTAATTACATGGACACAATAGTTTTGTGATAGTGGTTGATTAAATTAATAATTCATTAAGGATGAACACCATAATATTAATTACTTGGGGGCATAATAAATACCCAAGAATTGTTAAAAATGTAGTCTATATAACTGAAGAATGTATAAACATCTCTGGCACTCTATAAAGATCTAGATTTATTTGTGTACTACCATCTGCATGTCAATCTATCTTGTTTTGTCAACCCCTGGAGCTGGATCTCAGGTGCTGGGTACTGCTTGTCAGCTCCATATGGCCCAGGCTGGCTGTGCTGACACTCACCCATTCATGAATTGGGCCTTGTAGGTTTGAGTTCAGATGCCAGCACTCACAAAAACTGAATCGTGGAGTAAGAAGCACTGGTGACACATGTTTTCCTTTTCCGTGAGCGTCTGGGTGTCAGGTGTGAAGTTTCATAAATAGGCAAATCTATATCCCATGTAACAAATGTAATAAATATGCTATGTGTAATACCAGTCAATAAAATAAATGGTAAATAAATGAATAAACAACTAATAAAATGCATAACTACACTAAGCGCAATATGGGGTCAACATACGGGGCTCAGTCTCATGGCCTGGGAACTGCCTGGCAGCTGAATTGGCTAGAGGCTGCTGTCACCCATTCATGAACTAAGCCTTCTAGGCCCTGAGTTTAGATCCCAGCCCTGCCAAAAATGCAATCTTGGAGTAAGAAGCCGAGAGTGAAACATATTTTCCTTTTCTATGAAATTGCTCCGTGTCAGGTAGAATGTATAATTCATGTGCAAATCTATATGCTATGAAATAGGATGTCATAAAGGAAAAAATGTCATAGGTGGAAAAATTGTCACTACAATAAATGAAAAATAGATTGAGTTAGTAGTGAATCATTCTGGGATAATATTAGACGAAATAATTATAGGACGTGGATTAAGTTTAATTAATATCTTATTAAGCATTCACAGAATGAAAAGTAAATGGAGACATAGTATTACTATTAGCTATAATTTAATAATATGCATACATCTCTCTCTATTTTTTTCGGGGGTCCAGTCGTGGGCTTGAAGTCTGGGCCTGGGCGCTGTCCCTCAACTCTTCAGCTCAAGGATAGCACTCTACCACTTGAGCCACAGCACCATTTCCTGCTTTTTTTCTGCTTATGTGGTGCTGAGGAATCGAACTCCGGGCCTCATGCTTGCAAGGCAAGAGCTCTATCACTGAGCCACCTTCCTAGACCACATCTCTCTTTTTGTGTATATAATATTTATATACAGCAATCTCTATTTATACCTCATGCACTCCTGGGACTCAGTGGTTGAGTGCTCCCCTAGTAAGCAGGAAGCCCTGGCTTCCATTCCTCAGGACCACATAAAAAGAAAAACCGAAAGTTCTGCTTTCTTTCAATCAATTGTGTACTAGCCTGCAGCACAAACGCTTGGGGAGAGTGTCTAAGCCCTTACTAAAGGCCCAGGACTGCTGCCAAAAAAGGTAGACTGTTTTAACTGCAACTATAGAAGGTCAAAACTTCAAATATCTCATCACAGAGCAAGCTAGTAGTCTGGTGCTGACAGCTGCCACCTAACCTGACTTATCCAGATGTAAATCGTTGCAACCCAGCTCCACCAAACTAGGTGCTGCTGGCTTACTTCAGTCATTCTAGCTGCTTGTGGGCTTTAAAACCCAGCCCTGGCAGGAAGTCTGTGAGACTCTTCAAAATGTGGTTCCAAGTGATAGAGCTGTAGCCTTGAGCAAATGTTATTAGAACAGTATCCCTATATTTGAGTTCAAGTCCCATGGGTAACCTCCCCCTGAAAACACCCCACTAAACCATTAGATGTGAACTTGTGTGGTTTGTGAAATGTTCCTCAAAGAATGGTGATACTGAAGAAAGTACACTCATTCTAATGACAGCTTGTGGAATAGAGCTATGTGCTGAGTCCTTCACAGGTTGCAGTGTGCTGAGTCCTGCATTGGGTTCTGGGTGCTGAGTCTTTCACATGATGCTGTGTGCTGAATCCTTCAAACAGTGTCATGTGCTGTGTCCTTCACAGGGTGCATTCATTCATCTGGTTCTTGTAAGAGCTCCACAACTGAGATGCTTATGCAGATAAGAATATTGAGGCTCAGACATATCCCCATGGAAGGGACAAAATTAAGTATTACTGAAGACTAGTGAATTGTCTCCTGTAGACCATTGTTTTGCTTTGTTTTTTTCTCAGTCACGAACCTTGATCTCAGGACCTAGATTCTGACCCTTACATCTTGGGCTCAAGGCTAGCACTCAGATACCGTGATCAATATAATTCAGAAGTACTTCTGGCAGAAAACTAGGGCACTGAACCTTATGAAATGTTTGATTGCCTAAGATGATGGGCCTATGATACCTCTCCTTGGTTTTCTGGAAACTTGATAAATCCAAGCACATGTCTGATATCACAAAGCTACCTGTCATCTAGGGCTGGTGAAGATCATCAGATTCTGAAACCTTTGACCTCTCCTAATTGGGCCTTGGGTGGCTAGGTTTGGGTGTTAAACTCAGGGACTGGTTGATGATCATAAGTTCAGTGGAGAAGTCCAGTGTTTTACCATTTTGTGTCACAGCTTCACTTCTGGTCTATGTGTGTGTGTGTCTGTGTGTCTGTGTGTATGTCCATGTGTGTGCACATATACAGTCGTGGAGCTTGAACTCAGCACTGTACCTAATTTCCCTTGTACAAGGATAGCTTCTTTCACTTGAGCCACAGAACCTCTTCATGTTTTTTCTAGTGATGTGGTCCTGAGTAATCAAGCTCCGGGTTTCATGTATGCAAAGCACTCTACACCTAAGGCACATGCCCAGCACTGTACTTCAGGTTTGTTAGATTGTTTCTGGTTTTGGTTTTTTGATTTTTTTTTTTGATGTTGTCGGTTGTAGGAGTTGAAGTCTGGGCCTGGGTGCTGTCCCTGAGCTCTTCAGCTCAAGTCTTGTGCTGTATCACTTGAGCCACAGCTCCACTTCAGGTTTTCTGGTGGTCCATTGGAGCTAAGTGTCTCAAGGACATTCCTGCCCAGGCTAGCTTTGAACCATGATCCTTAGTTGTCATCGTCCTGAGAACCAAGGATGGTAGTCATGAGCCACAAGCACCAAGCTTCCACTTAATATTTCTTAGTAGTGAATTGGAGATAATAGTCTCATGGGACTTTTTGTGTCTGGGATAGTTTAGAACCCAGATCCTCAGATCTCAGCTTGCTGAGTAGGCAGGAAGACAGACCTCAGCTATCGACCCCTCGGCCATGGCACTCTGCTGCAAGGAGATCCTTGGCTTGTCTCACAAAGTATAGTCTCAAAAAGGCAGGATAAGTGCAGGGATCTTGGCTTGCCATGGGAGGTGGCACAAATGAAGTCTTCCTGTTAAAACAGAGCACTGGGGAGAGAGAGAGCTTGTGGTAAAAAGAGGCCTTTTTCTCCTGACCTTCAGAGCCTGCCCACACTCATCCTTACTAATTGGCACAGATGGAGTTGTTACAAAGCTGTACAGGACTGAGGCCTTTTGTCTGCCTGTACAGACAATGAGAGAGACTTCTTCCAGCAGGCCTGGGATGCACAGAAACCCTCAGGCTACACTGGGAACAGTGAAGGGAGCCCTGGAACATACATTATCATAAAAGTAGTCTCTGTGTTATGAAATCATTGTATTGAAAAAAAATTTCCTAGCTTGGTGCCATTCTTCATATCTACTCTGGATCTTTGCCTATAGGAATACATCCATACATACACAAAGACATGGAGGTATTTGCTATATTGGGGGTGGGCAGGTCCAGGGTTTGAACATTGAGCTTGAACGCTGTCCCTGAGCTCCTTTTGCTCAGGGGTAGTGCATTAACCTTGAGTCCCAGCCTCACTTCTGGGTTTTTCTGTGATCTCTTAGAAATAAAAATGTCATGTCCTTCCTTATGCTGGCTGGATTCAAACTAAGATTCTCTACATCTCAGCCTCCTAATAAGCTGGGATTACCCTGACACCTGCCTTACTTTTCTTCATTTTTTTTTAATTTGGAAAATCTGACTTCTTAACAGGATCATTCCAATAGTTTGAATTTATAAGTAAACTACCCCAATATTCTTTATAGGTGCTTTCTCTCAGAAGGATTTTCTCTCCTCAACTTCTCTGGTCATAGATTTGAAGCCAAAAGTGAGAAATGAGTGTCACAGGATTTGGGAGCATATGTGCACAGGACATGCCAGTTCTGTCACTTAGCATTGAGCTAAAGTGAATTTACTGTCTCAGGATGAGAGGGCCAAATCTGAAGCGATCCTCATACTGTCTGCAATGCTCCTTTTGCCTATAAAATGATCTAATAATTATGAGTGCTTTGTGTCTCCAACATTAAGTATCTGGAGCATACTAGAAGCAACTGCATGTTTCTGTTTTCTCTAGTACCTCCCGAGATTTAGACTAAGGGTTTGTGTGGAGAGGCTCCTCAGGGAATCTCTGAGAAAAGCCAATGGAAACGTCCTCAGGAGATCACCATCCAAAGCTAGCCCGACCAGGAAGTTCTGTGAGATTCTTATCTCCAATAAACCACCAGAAAACCAGAAGTGGAGCAGTGGCCCAGAGGATACAGCTCGAGATTTAAGAGAACAAACTGAGCAGGAGATACAGTCCAGACCAGGCAGGAAAGCCTGGGAGGTGCTTATGTCCAATTAACAACCAGATGGCTGGAGCTGTGGCGTTGGTAGAGCCTCAGCCATGAGCAAAACAGCTCAGGAATGCATAGGGCCCTTAGTTTAAGCCCAGGGATGGCCAAAAAGAAAATACAAAAAGGCCAAGTTTATGAATCAGTGCCCTACCTACATATGTGTGTAAATTATCTCCCTGAATGCAAACAGAGCACATGTAATGCTTCTGCTTTTATTTACTGATTTATTTTACAGATATGTTCATTGTGCGTACTACATCATTCGCTTTTCTCTTCTAGGTTTCCTCGTGTGTGTCTTTATATGATGCACACTTAAGCTTTTAGCAGCCTTTATTTACATTTTATTATGAGGCCAATGCAGGAACGGCCACAAATGAGGCAGGGAAAGAGAAGATCAGGTTTCATAGTAGTAACCGGTATTCAGAAAATTAAATGTAAAATTAAACGTGAAATGGAAGCATGCTTAAGTAAAAACTACCATTAAGAAAAGATGAGGGGGCTGGGAATATGGATTAGTGAGAGAGTGCATAGCATGCAAGAAGCCCTGGGTTTGATTTCTCAATAGCACATACACAGAAAAAGCCAGAAATCATGATGCGGCTCAAGTAGTAGAGTGCTATAGACAGTGCCCAGGCCTTGAATTCAACCCAAGAACTGGCAAAAAGATACCTAGCTGGCTAGCTAGGTAGGAAGGTAGGTAGATTGATGATAGATAGATAGATAAATAGATAGATAGATAGATAGATAGATAGATAGATAGATAGATAGATAGATAGATAGATAGATAGATAGATAGATAGACAGATACATAGATACATAGATAGATACATAGATACATAGATACATAGATAGATACATAGATACATAGATACATTGATACATAGATAGATACATAGATACATGATAAATGAAGCTGGTCTTGATTGTTAGAAGGAAAGAAGGGAACAATTCTGTTATGAGGCCTTCTACAGTGTGCCAGGACACCAGCATTGCCTTCACACAACCACAGAGCAAGAAGACTGTCTCTGTCCCACTTCTCAGGCAGCCTAAGGCCCCAGAGCCAAGAGGGCACAGCCAGGTTCTAACTCAGGTGCTTGGAGACAGTAGAGAAAGGACCCTGTCTCTCCTTGGACTGTGGATTTGCATTAATGATTTGGAGAATGAAGGAAGGAGAATGGACTGGAAGAGGTAGAAGGGCCTTCAAATCTGACAGATGGAGAGTCAAAAACCCACTCCCTAAGACCTGAGAGCATGGTTTTTCTATTTTCCTCCCCTCTCCCCCACTAAACTGGCTCACTATTATGAACTTAATGATAGCTTGAAGCTCGGTTCACCTGAGAGAAGAAGGTTAATTAGTCATTGTTGGAAGAGGCTGAGAAAAGCCTGACCCTGGTGTAACTCTAACAAATATTTCAGGTTTCCCCCCATTTCTGTCTGTGCCTGGAATGAATGAAGTGGTTTTGCAGCTCACTTCCCTGTTGAGTGTGTACATTCTGCCTCCTAATCCTGCAGGTCTAGGTCTCTTCACCTAGCCCGGCTTTTGAAACTGTTTTCTGTCCTTCAAATATAGCGTTTCATTGGAGTTCTTCCTGCCAACAGGGCTAAGGCTTGGATCCTTAGAACTTCATTTGAACCCAGGATGGGTCAATGATGTTTCTTTCCTGCTTCTATAGTTCAAGAATTCTAAGAACATTTAGAGTATGAGTAACTTCTCAATACCAAGAGAAACACAGGAAGCTCTTGAACATCTGACCTTTCAGAAGTGGAAGTCAGAGTGTCATTGACTTTCCTGCCCTGGCTGGCTTCAGCCTGTGATACTGAGACCTCAGCCTTGAAAGAGTAGTTTGTGCATCAGTCAAGTCCAAAATTGGATGCAATAATCCTAGGATGCTGATAGATCTGTTTTTTTTGGGGGTAGGGGGGTGTCCTGTCATTGGGCCTGAAATCTGGGCCAGGGCACTGTCCTTCAGCTCTTCAGCTCAAGGCTAGCACTCTACCACTTGAGCCACAGCATCACTTCCAGCTTTTTTTTCTTTTTTCTGCTTATGTGGTGCTGAGGAATCAAACTCAGGCCTCATGCATGCAAGGCGAGCACGCTACCACTGAGCCACCTTCCCAGCCCCCGATTGATCTTAATTAATAGTTTATTAAGCATGGAAAGAATAATATTCCTTCAATGGCAGTATAATAAATACCAAAGAGTTGGTCGGAATGTAGTAGGGATCATTCAGTCATAGACAGCTCTGACACTCTTCACCAATATATATTTATTTGTATACCACCATCTGGTGATCCATGTATCGTTGTTTTGGCCAAACCTGGGACTCGATCTCAGTATGTAGGAACCACCTGACAGCTTCATTGTCTAGAGGCTGCTGTGCTCACTCACCCATTCATGAATTGGGCCTGCTAGGCCCTGACTAAAGATCCCAGCACTGCCAAAAATTTAATCTTGGAGTAAGAAGCTGAGTGTGACAAATGTTTTCCTTTTCTGGGAGAGTCCTGGGTGTCAGGCATGATGGAGACCACATCTGCAAATCTACATGTTATGTGATAAGATGTAAACAATGTAATAAATGGTATAGGTGTCATCAGAGTCAATAAAATATATGGTAAATAAATGAATAAAACAAGAAATAAAATGAATAACCACATCAAACATGATATAGACTGAATATCTGTATGGAAGTATAAATCTTATCTTTAAAATGTATATAAGGAGTATGTTTTCCAGGACTGGGGCTTGAATTCAGGCCTAGGGAACAGGCCTGACTTCCTGTCTTCAAGCATGCTGAGATTCCCCTGCCCACACAGTGCTGCATATTTACCCAGACCCTGAGTCCAAATTCCAGATCTGGCAGAAAAAAATACCACGAATTGCAAACAAGGGAGTTAAGTAATTATTTTTTTACTTTTTTTAGTTGTCTTAATTTTTTTTCTTTTTTCTTTTCTTTTTCTTTTTTTCTTTTTTGGCCATGCATGTGGCTTGAACTCAGATCATAGCATCTCTGCCTAAGATTCCATCACACTAGGCTGGGGTGCAGCCTCTGGAACCAAAACCGATCCTGGAATCCTAAGACCCGAGGTCTGACAGGAAAACAAAATGAAAATGACACCAAAAAAAGGCCGCGAGCCACACATGGTAGGCGGTTTCTTGGCTTTGGTTCCTTGCACGGTGACCATCATAGGTCTGAATGACATGGCTGCAGCACACAGGTGACCTGTCATTGCTGAAAGCTGGCTGTCTGCCAGAAAAGCCATAGGCCAACCACACAACAGAGTGCCTGAGTTCAAATCCCCGTCCTGACACCTACCAATGGCAGAAGATCCCAAGAGACTCCTGCCCATTCATAGAAGTTCAGATGGAATGGTATCCAACTCATGATTGAATGAGTAGTCCCTGCAGTGGTCTAGTCTCAAATTAGATGCAATAATCCTAGGGTGCATATTGAATTTAATTAATGGTTAATTAGACACAAAAAGAAAATTATTCCTTCAATTGAGGCATAACAAATACCAAAGACTTGGTAGGAATGTAGTAGATGTCATTGAATACTAGATACATGGCTATGACACTCTGTACTAATGTGCATTTATTGGTATACTACCACCTGCCTATCTATCTATGGCTATTTTGGTCACCCCTGATGCTCGATCTCAATCCCAGACAAAAATTTCATCCTGGATTTAGAAGCCAAGTGTGACATCTGTTTTTCTTTTCTGTGAGTGTGCTGGGTGTCAGGCATGATGTATAACAAGTCTACAAATCTAGATGCTATGTGATAGGATGTAATACATGGTTAGGTATCATCACAGTCACACAGTCAATAAGATAAATGGTAAATAAAAGAATAAAACAAAAAAATACAATGAATAACCACACCAAACATAATATAGAACGAACATCTGTATGGAAGTTCAATACTATCTTTAAAATGTATATAAGGAGTACGTTTTCCATGGCTGGGGCCTGAATTCAGGCCTAGGGAACAGGCCTGACTTTCTGGTCATCAAGCACAGTGAGCTTCCCCTTTCCCCACAGTGCAACAGAGTTATCCAGACCCCAAGTTCAAATCCCAGGCCTTGCAGACAAAAAATGTCACACATTCCAAGCCAGGGAGCTTCATTAGCATTTTTAACATTTTTTTAAAGTTCACTTTTCCTTTATTTGATACATTTTGACTTTAAAACATGAGAGTTTTTCAAAAAAGGGGTTTAAACTTTTACATTTTAGCATAGCACATTGGTGTTTCTATTTTGGCCATCTGCCATGAAGAGTGAGAATAAAAATGAGGACATCATTTCTCCCTAGAAGGTTGGGAGAGTTGATGTTCTTTCTTTCCTTCTTTCTTTCTTTTTTTTTGGTTGGTCCTGGGGCTTGGGCGCTGCCCCTGCGCTCTTCAGATCAAGGCTCAAGGAGAGCACTCTACATCTTGAGCCACAGCACCACTTCCGGTTTTCTAGTGGTTTAATGGAAATAAGAGTCTCATGGACTTTCTTGCCTGGGCTGGCTTTTAACCCTGACCCTCAGATCTTAGCATCCTGTATAGGCAGGAATACAGGCCAGAGTCATCGGCACCTGGCAATTGATGTTTTTTCTATTTAGAGTTATTTCTGTAATTATAAACTGTCTGCAATTGTGTTGTGTGAGTTTTCCTCAGTGCCTAGCACGAAATACACTAGGGGTGTCCTCATACCACAAAAGATTGGGTTTGTGAATAAAATCTCACTTCTGTGAGGAGAGTAGGTACTTGTAAGCATTATGGGAATAAACTGGATTGGAAAATTAAAAACAAAACCATTGGGACTGGGATGTAGTCCAGCAGTGGAGTAGTTGCCTAAAGAGCATAAGACCCTGGAAGAAAAGTTTCTTAAGCTTAGAATGTTAGAATTTTGTATGAACAAACTTACTCGGCTACCTCTTTTTAAAAACCTAACAATTTCAAGTGCAGTGAGAAGGGGTTTGGGGCATAAAGGGTAGAGAACTCCTCCAAAAACAGAGAACAAACAACAGTACACAAATCCCACCTAATTTAGGGTACTAACCAATGTGAAAAAAAAAATCAAGCTTCTGCAGTTGCATAACTTTACATGAGCCCATATGTTCTTAGGTACAATTCAAAGCTATGTTTTCAGTAATATATGTGTATACATATTAATAATGTATATATTATGTATATATATTAATAATGTATATATATTATCTTCCGTGGTGGGGCTTAAACTCTGGGTTTGGGCATTATCCCTGTGCTCTTCAGATTAAGGCGTGCACTCTACCGCTTGAGCCACAGCGCCACTTCCAGTTTTCTAGTGGTTTAATGGAGATAAGAGTTTCACGGCCTTTCCTGCCAGAGCAGGCCTTGAACCACCATCCTCAGATCTCTGCCTCCTGAGTAACTAAGATGATAGGCATGGGCCTCCAACACCTGGCACGTAAACAAACGTCTTAAAGATTGATTCTGAAGAAAGGAACTTGGAATATACTTTTAGTACAAATAATTTATAATGCCATGATTAAAGCACTAATTCAGAAGTATTTATTCATTGGCTGGATTCTTAGTTTATTCTCATATATATATACATTATTAATATATATACATAATATATACATTATTAATATATATACACATATATTACTGAAAACATAGCTTTGAATTGTACCTAAGAACATATGGGCTCATGTAAAGTTATGCAACTGCAGAAGCTTGATTTTTTTTTTCACATTGGTTAGTACCCTAAATTAGGTGGGATTTGTGTACTGTTGTTTGTTCTCTGTTTTTGGAGGAGTTCTCTACCCTTTATGCCCCAAACCCCTTCTCACTGCACTTGAAATTGTTAGGTTTTTAAAAAGAGGTAGCCGAGTAAGAACAGCAACACGCACGTGGTATTCAGGTAAGAGGTAGGTTTATTCAGTAGACCTGCTGGGACCAGACAAGATTGGCACTCCATGTGGCTGGCAAAAAAGAGACCGTCTGGCCCCAGGTTAGGCCTTATATAGGGTAGGGGGGGAAGGGTGTGTCCAGGTAAAGGGAAGTGGGATCAGGTGGGAGAATGGTGTGGCCACATCAGATTAAGATGTGACCTCAGCAGATGCGGATGTGACCTCTTCCAAGTGTGCCAGTTGCCTAGGCAATGCAGGTACTGGGCGAGGTCTGTTCGCTGTCAAGGAATGGACCTCACAGAAATCAGCTTTCTCTTTCTTGGCTTGGTTTTTCATAGCTGATTTTCTACCAATTTAGCCATCCATGTAGCCTGGTTTTTGGCCAGTTAATTGGAGATGACATCTCTCAGGCTTTTCTGCTTGAATTGGCTTTAAAACTTCATCTTCCACTTCTCACCTCTGAGTAGCTAGGATTACAGATGTGAGCCACTGGGGACCTAGGGATAAATTAGACTTTGGTTGGTGAATTCATTCTGCTTTTCTACGCATGGGATGATCTACTACAGAATTTCTGTGAATGTCCTGGGTCTGAAGTAAGATATATAATGCATATGAAAACTGTATAGTTCTCAGAAGATGTAATCAATTTAATACATAAGTATAATAACAGTCAATAAAAATAATGAATGAACGAATAATACAAAAAGTGAAATAAATACACTCAAAGCAAAATAAGCAATATGTAGATATTTATCATTATTTGAAATGTGGATGAATATTACTTAAACAGGGCTGGGGATTGAATTCAGGCCTAGGGAACAGGCCTGAATTGCTTGTCATCAAAGCAGGTAAGTTTCCCCAACAGTGCATTAGAGTTACCCAGTCAGCGAGTTTAATTCCCAGGCCTGGTTGAAAAAAAATGCATAAATTCCAAGCCAGGGTCCTTCATTAGTTATATATATATATATATATTGGTCATGGGACTTGAACTCTGGCCTTGAGAGCTGTCCTTGGGCTCTTCAGCTCAAGGCGAGCACTCTACCACTTGAACCACAGTGCTACTTTGCTACTTCTGGTTTTCTAGTGGTTTAATGGAGATAAGAGTCTCAAGGACTTTCCTGCTCGGGCTGGTTTTGAACCGTGATTTTCAGATGTCAAATTCCTGAGTAGCTAATGTTACAGGCGTGAGCCTTTGGTGCCAGACTATTTTTAATATTTGTAAATTAATTAATTAATTAATTAATTGCCAAGCATGGGGATTGAACTCAGGTCGTGGCAATTCTGCCTCAGCTAATATCACCCTAGGCTAGGATGGTGCAGTCTCTGGACCCATAGCCCATCCTGGGATCCCAGGCCTCTGGGCTGACAGGAAAACAAAATGGAAACGGCACTGACAAAAAGTCACAAACTGTGGATGGATGGTGTTTTCTTGATTTTCTTTACTTGCATGGTGACCATCCTGGGTCCAAAATGACAAGGCTGCAACCTGTGGGTCACCTGGCATTGCTGAAGGCTGTCGGGCTGTCAACGAAGCCATAGGCCAACCTGGAAACCTAGGCTCTGAGTTTGAATCCTGGTTATTCCACTTACAAAGGGCTGGAGAGCCTAAAAATTATTGCCTGTCCCTAGGAACACCAGAGGAATGTGATCAATGTCATGATTGGATGAGTAGTGCACCAATCAGTCTAGCATAAAATTAAACCCAATAATCACAGGACACAAATTGATTTTAATTCATAGTTTATTTTTCATTAAAAGAATACTATTGATTAAATGGAGTTCTCACTAAAGACCTGAGAATCTGTAAGAATGTAGTATATATCATTGAATACCAGATAGACATTTCTGACAGTATCTAAATATCTAAATTTATATGTATTTATATACCATCATCTGCATAGAGAGTTATTGCTATTTTGGCCAAACCTGGGGCTTGATCACAGATACTTGGATCCACTTGGCAGTTGAATGGGCTAGCAGCTGCCATGATGACACTCACCCATTCATGAATTGGGCCTCCTTGGCCCTTATTCTAGGTCCCATCATTGCCAAAAGTTTCTTCCTGGTGTAATATTCTATGTGTGACACCTGTTTTCCTTTTCTGTGCAAGTACTGGGTGGCAGGTATGATGTATATAATATATCTCAAAAGCTACATGCTATGGAATAGATTGGAATAAATATAATAAATGTTATCGTTGCACTCACAGTCCATAAAATAAATGCTAAATCAATCTATCAATAATGAAATATAATGAATCACTCCAATAAACACAATTTAGACTGAATATATAGATGTAAGTATAAATCATATATTTAAAATGTCTATAAATGTTACGTTTTTCAGGCTGGTGCTTGAATTCAGGTCTAGGGAAGAGTTGAGAAGTTAATGCATGATTAGCATAGGAAATGATAGGCAAGACCTTTGGCACAATGATTATTTTTAATTAAGACTTCATGAAGTGTGACGATAATACTTACATTCAGGAAATTGAGGCATTGTGAAAGACTCAAGAATCGGTAATCACATGGTAGATATGATTCCAACATAGTTCGTCACATCTCCTACTCTATACAAATAGGTATTTATTAGCACACAAGTTTCAGCACATGAATGGATGAATATTGTGCACCAGCCCCACCCTGGGTCTCAAGCTCAAGTTATGGGAAGGGCCTAGCAACTTAGTGGCTCACAGGCTGATGTGCTCACCTTGACCCATTCACCAATTTTGCCTGCTAGGCCCTGAGTTCAAATCCAAGTACTGCCAAAAGATTCATCCTGATGTGAGAAGTTTTCCTGTCCTGTGAAAGTCCTGTACCTAAGTGAGGATGGAGAATGCTATATAGGCAATTATACAGCCATGGGAATAGGTTGTCATCCATGGCAGCACAGATATACCTGTCACCATACTCAATGAAATACACAATACATCCATGAATAAGACTCAAAAAAAACTACATTTAATGGAAGATGCATACCACAACTGTATGTAAATAGAGATCTTATGTTTAAAAGAGATGAGCTTTATATTTTGTCTAGTGCTGGGGCTTCAAATCAGGCTCTGGATCAGGCCTGACATTCTAGTCTTCAATGATGGTGAGCTTCCCCTTCCCCCACAGTGAAATGGAGTTAACCAGACCTGAGTTCAAATGACACCACTGAAAAAAGTTTCATCCTGATGTCAGAAGACAGTCGTTGCACCTGTTTTCCTCTCATGTGGGAGTCCTGGGTCTCAGCTAGGATGGAGAATGAATGCATAGGCAACCCTTTAACCATAGGAACAGGTTGACATCCATGTCAGCACAATTATATCTGTCACCATACTCAGTAAAATACACAATACCTCCATGAATTAGACACAAAATAAGAAGGAGTGCACTGAATGCAAGATGCTGTCCACACATATATGTCAATATAGATCCTATGTTTCAAGGATGAATTTATGCCTATCCTGGCCCTCCCTGGGGCTCGATGTCAGGTCCTGGGAACAGCCTAGCTCCTCAGTTGCTCACAGTCCGGTGTCCTCTCCTTGACCCTTTTGCCATCGATCCAACTGCTTTCTTGTCCTGTGAAAGTCCTAGATCTCAGCTAAGATGGGAAAGTATAGGCAACTCCATGGACATGGGAATCGGTTGCCATCCATGTCAGTGCAGTTATAACTGTCATCATACTTAAAAAAATACAAAATGCATCCTTGACTAAGACACACACTGAATGCATGAGGCATTCCACACATGTATGTAAATAGAGATCCCATGTGTGAAATAGGTGGGCATATGATTTTTGCCAGTGTTGGGGCTTCAGTTCAGGCTCTGGGAGCAGGCCTGACCTTGTAGTATTCAAGGATGGTCATCTTCCCCTTCCCCCAGAGTGCAACAGAGTTACGCACACCTGAATTCAAATCCCAGCTTTGGCAGTAAAATGGCATGAATATTGAGCGAGGGTGCTTCATTAATAATTATTTATTTATTTATTCATTTATTTATTTATTGCCAAACCCGGGCCTTGAACTCAAGTCAAGGCAACACTGCCTTTGCTGCAATCATCCTAGGCTGCAGCCTCTGGACCCACAGCTCATCCTCGGATCCTAGGACCCCAGAGCTTGCAGGAAAAAAAATGGCCAGAAGGGGAAAGAAGTAGCAGGAATTTCCACCTCATGCTTTTACATTTATTATCCTTTGCATAGTGTCCATGTTGGTCTGAACCCGGCCGCCTACAGAGTGAAGGTGACCTGGCATGGCTGAAGGCCTGCTGGCTATAGGGGAAGTCACAGCCAACTGTGGAAGGGAGGCCACGAGTTGGAATCCTGGTCAGCCCCCCTACATTATGGGAATGGTGGAAGATCCTGATATACTCATTTCCAGACCTAGGAAGTGTAGAATGTGATCATCTCATCCTTGAATGAGTAGTTCCTGCAAGATGCAAAGAAATTATAGGCAAGACTCATGGGGTATCCATTATTTTTTATGAAGAGTTGATGAAGTTGACAATAATCATCACAGTCATGAAATGGAGGCATTGGGGAAGATCTGAGAATTAGTAGTCACAGGGTAAATTGGATTCCATCACAGCTTGCCATCTCTCCTACTTTATACAAATATGTACTTATTTGCATACTACCTTCAGCTTATAAATGGACGACGATTGTGCTCCCCCTCCCTCCGGGCCTCGATCTCAGGTCCAGGGAATGGCTTAGATCCTTAGTGGCTCACAGGCTGGTGTGCTCACATTAACCAATTCGCCCATTGGCCCTGCGAGGCACCAAGTTCATATACGAGCAGTGCCAAAAGATTCATCCTGATGTCTGAAGCCAATCATTGCACCTGTTTTCCTTTCCTGTGCAAGTCCTGGGTCTCCTCTAAGATGGAGAATGCATGGGCAACCCTGTGGCCATAGGAATAGGTTGTCATCCATGCCAGCCCAGTTATACCTGTCATTATATACTCAAGAACATACTCAATACATCCATGAATAGCACACAAAATAGAAAGGATAACTAACCACAATGCAGGAGGAAGTCCACACACGGATGTGAAGAGACATCCAATGTTTCAATGATGCATTGAGGATTATTGTGGCCGCCCTAGGGCTAGATCTCAGTTCCTAGGAAAGGCCCAGCTCCTTAGTGGTTCACAGGCTGGTGTGCTCACATGGACCCATTGGGCAGTTGGGCCTCCTATGCCCCAAGTTCGAATCCCAGCACTGCCAAAAATTCACACTGATGTGAGAAATCAGTAGTTGCACCTGTTCTTCTGTGCTGTGCAAGTTCTGGGTCTCAGCTAGGATTGAGAATGCATAGGCAACTCTATACTCATGGGAATAGGTTGTCATCCAGGTCACCACAGTTATATCTGTCATCCTATACTCAGGAAAATACAGAATACATCGTATAAGACACCATGTAAAGACAATGAATACACCGAACTCAAGATGCTGCCCACCCATGTATGGAAATAGAGATCCTCTGTTTTAATTATGAATTGATGACTATTAAGCCCCCCACTGGGGCTCAATCTCAGGTCCCTGGAACAGCATATCAACCTAATGGCTCACAGGCTGGTGTGCTCACCATGACCCATCCACCACTTGGGCCTGCTAGGCCTTGAGTTCAAATCCCAACCCTACCAAAAGATTCATCCTGATGTGAGAAGCCCATCGTTGCACCTGATTTCCTGTGCTGTGAATGTCTCATGTCTCACCTAGGATGGAGTATGCTATATAGGGAACTCTATACTCATGGTTGCCAGCCATGTCAGCATAATTATACCTGTCATCATACCCAATAAAATACAAAATGCATCGCTGACAATGCCACACAATAATAACTACACTGAATCATTGATGCATGCCACACATGCATGTAAATAGAGATCATCTGTGTAAATTATGAATTTATATCAATAATGGCCCCACCAGGGCTCGATCTCAGATTCCAGGAACAACTTAACCCCCTAGTGGCTCATGGGCGGGTGTACTCACCATGACCCATTTACCATTTGGGCCTGTTAGATATTGAGTTAAAATCCCAGCACTGCCAAAAGATGAATACTGATATCTGAATCCAATTGATCCTCCTCTTTTCCTGTTCTGTGAAAGTCCTGGGACTCAGCTAGGATGGAGCATGCTATATAGGCAATTCCACCACCATGGGAACAAGTTGACATCCATGTCAGCACAGTTATACCTCTTACCATACTCAGTAAAATACACAATACCTCCATGAATTAGACACAAGTTAAGAAGAAGTACACCGAATGTAAGATGCTGTCCACACATGTATATCAATAGAGATACTATGTATAAATTATGAATTTATGCCTATCCTGGCCCTCCCTGGTGCTCAATGTCAGGTTCTGGGAATGGTCTAATTCCTCAGTTGCTCACAGGCCAGTGTCCTCACCTTCACCTTTCACCAATTGGCCCTGCTAGGTTCTGAGTTCAAATCACAACAGTGCCAAAACATGAATCCTGATATGAGCAGTACATCAGTCCACCTGCTTTCCTGTCCTGTGAAAGTCCTGGGTCTCATCTAGGATGGACAAGGCATAGGAAACTCTATAGACATGGGAATAGTTTGTCATCCATGTTAGCAAACTTATATCTGTTATCATACTCAATAAAATACAAAATGCTTTCCTGACTAAGACACAGAATAAAATGAATAACTACACTGAAATCATGATGCATTCCACACATGTATGTAAATAGAAATCATATGTGTAAAGTAAGTGGGCATATGAATTTTGCCAGTGTTGGGGCTTCAAATTCAGGCACTGGGAGCAGGCCTGACCTTGTAGTCTTCAAGGATAGTGAGCTGCCCACTCCCTCACAGCACAACACAGTTATGCAGACCTGTATTCAAATCCCAGCTCTGGCAGTAAAATGGCGCGAATTCTGAGCAAAGGTGCTTCATTCATAATTTTTTAATTTTTTTCCATACCCAGGGCTTGAACTCAAGCTGTGGCAATTCTGTTTCATCTCTGATCATCCTAGGCTGCAGCTTCTGGACCCACAGCCCATCTTCGGATCCTAGGACCCCAGGGCTTGCAGGAAAAATCAAACAAACAAAATGGCCACTAGAAGAAAAAAGTGGCAGGAAGTTCCACCTGATGCTTTTTTTTTTATTTTCCTTTGCATGGTGACCTGGCTGAATCTGAAGCTGGTGGCCTGCAGATTGAAGGTGACTTGGCATGGCTGAAGGCCTGTAGGATACCGGAGGAGCCCCAGGCTGACCGGGCAACGGAGGCTCCAATTTCGAATCCTGGAAAGCCCCCCGACATTGAGGGAATGGCGGGAGGTCTTGCAATACTCTTTTCTGGAACTAGGAAGAGTCATGGAATGTGGTTGAATGAGTAGTTCCTGCAGGATGTGAGTAGGAAATGGTAGGCAAGACTCATGGGGTATAGATTATTGTTCATGAAAAGTTGATGAAGCATGACCATAATCATCACAGTCATGAAATAGAGGCATAGTGGAAGATCCAACAATTGGTAGTCACAGGGTTGATTGGATTTCATCACAGTTTGCCATCTCTCCTACTCTGTACAAATATGTACTTATTTGCATAATATCTTGAGCTTATAAATGGATGACTATTGTGCTCCCTGGGACCCCTGTCCTGGGGCTCGATCTCAAGTCCTAGAACCGGCCTAGCTCCTTAGTGGCTCACAGGCTGGTGTGCTCACGTGGACCCAATCACCTATTGGGCCTGCTAGGCCCTAATTTCTGATCCTAGCAGTGCCAACAGATTCATCCTAATGTTACAAGCCAGTGTTTACACCTATTTTCCTTTCTTGTGGGAGTCCTTGGTCTCATAGAGATCCACTGTTTTAATTATGAATTGATGACTATTAAGCCCCCCACTGGGGCTCAATCTCAGGTCCCTGGAACAGCATATCAACTTAATGGCTCACAGGCTGGTGTGCTCACCTTGACCCATCCACCACTTGGGTATGCTAGGCCATGAGTTCAAATCCCAACCCTACCAAAAGATTCATCCTGATGTGAGAAGCACATCGTTGCACCTGATTTCCTGTGCTGTGAAAGTCCTGGTTCTCAGCTAGGATGGAGAATGCTATATAGGCAACTCTCTACTCATGGGAATCGGTTGTCATCCAGGGCAGCACAGATATCCCTGTTACCATACTCAATAAAATACACAATACATCCATGAATAAGACTCAAAATAAAAAAAAAACTACATTGAATGCAAGATGCATACAACCCCAGTATGGGAGTAGAGATATGTTTGAAAGAGGTGGGCTTGTTATTTTGTCCAGTTCTAGGGCTTCAAATCAGGCCTTGGACCAGGTCTGACATTCTAGTCTTCAAGGATGGTGAGCTTCCCCTTCCCCCACATTGCAATGGGATTACCCAGATTTGAGTTCAAATCCCAGGACTGACAAAAGTTTCATCCTGTTGTCAGAAGCCAGTCGTTGCACATTTTTTCCTCTTGTGTGGAAGTCCTGGGTCTCAGCTAGGATGGAGAATGAATGTATAGGCAACTCCATAACCATGAGAACAGGTTGCCATCCATGCAGCACATTATATCTGTCACCATACTCAGTAAAATACACAATACCTCCATGAATTTGACACAAGTTAAGGAGAAGTGCACCGAACCCAAGATGCTGTCTACACAAATATGTCAATACAGATCCTGTTTCAATTATGAATTTATGCCTATCCTGGCCCCCTGGGGCTCTATGTCAGGTCCTGGGAACAGCCTAGCTCCTCAGTTGCTCACAGGTCAGTGTCCTTCTCTTGACCCTTTCACCAATTGGGCCTGCTAGGCTTTGAGTTCAAATCCCCACTCTGCCAAAACATGAATGCTTTTTTCAGAAGCCCATTGTTGCACCTGTTTTCCTGTGCTGTGAAGTCCTGGGTCTCAGGTAGGACACAGTATGCTATATAGGCAACTCTATACTCATTGGAATAGGTTGCCATCCATGTCAGCACAGTTATATCTGTCATCATATGCAATAAAATACAAAATGCATCCCTGATTAAAACACAAAATAAAAAGAATAACTACACTGAATGCATGATGCGTTCCACACATGTAAGTAAATAGAGATCATCTCTTTAAATTATGAATTTATATCAATAATGGCCCCCATCAGGGCTCCATCTCAGGTCCTGGGATGGAATTAACCCTCTATTGGCTCACAGGCTGGTGTACTCACCATGACACATTCACCACTTGGGTTTGCTAGGCCTTGAGTTCAAATCCAAGTATTGTCAAAATATGAATACTGATGTGAGAAGCCAAGTGATCCTCCTCTTTGCCTGAGCTGTGAAAGTCCAGCTTCTCAGCTAGGAATGGAGCATGCTATATAGGCAACTCTATAACCATGGGAACAGGTTGACATCCAAGACAGCACAGTTATACCTGTCACCATACTCAGTAAAATGCACAATACCTCCATGAATTAGACACAAGTTAAGGAGAAGTGCACCGAACGCAAGATGCTGTCCACACATGTATATCAATAGAGGTCCTATGTTTAAATTGTGAATTTATGCCTATACTGGCCCTCCTTGGTGCTCAATGTCAGGTTCTGGGAATGGTATAGCTCCTCAGTTGCTCACAGGCCAGTGTCATCACCTTGACCCTTTCACCAATTGGCCCTGCTAGGTTCTGAGTTCAAATTACAACACTGCAAAAACATGAATCCTGATGTGAGCAGTATCACAATTCACTTGCTTTCCTGTTCTGTGAAAGTCCTGGTTCTCATCTAGGATGGACAAGGCATAGGCCACTCTATAGACATGGGAAAAGGTTGTCATGCATGTCAGCACATTTATATCTGTCATCATACTCAATAAAATACAAAATGCATCTCTGATTAAGACACACAATAAAATAAATAACTACACTGAAGGCATGATGCATTCCACACATGTATGTAAATAGAGACCCTATGTGTAAAATCGGTGGGCATATGATTTTTGCCAGTGTTTGGGCTTCAATTCAGGCACTGGGGGCAGGCCTGAACTTGTAGTCTTCAAGGATGGTGATCTTCCCCTTCCCCTACAGTGCAACAGAGTTACCCAGACCTGAGTTCAAATCCGAGCTCTGGCGGTAAAATGGGGCGAATTCGGAGCTAGGGTGCTTCCTTCATAATATTTTTTAACAGACTCAGAGCTTGAACTCAAGTCGTGGTAACTGTGCTTCAGTTCCGATGATCCTAGGCTACAGCCTCTGGATCTACAACCCATCATCAGATCCTAGGACCCCAGGGCTTGCAGGAGAAAAAAAAAAAAAAGCAGCGAAAGGAAAAAAAAGTGGCAGGAAGTTCCACCTGGCGCTTTTATGTTCATTTTCCTTTGCATGGTGACCATGCTGTGTCCAAACTCGGCGGCCTGCAGAGTGAAAGTGACCTGGAGTGACTGAAGGTCTGCTGGCTTTCAGGGAAGCCCAAGGGCAACGGGGTATCGAATCCAGGTCAGCCCCCTCCATTGAGGGAATGGCGGGAGATCCTGATATACTCGATTCCGGTACTTGGAAGGGTCGTTGAATTCGATCAATCTCATCTTCGAATGAGTACTTTCTGCAGGATGCACTTAGGAAATTACTGCGGACCAGCTCTATCGGGACGACGGAGGACACCTAGTGGAAAAACTGGAATAGGTGGGGAGATGGCAAACAGACAACTCACACACAAGAGGAGTGAATGCTGAGTGGGATTTATTGCAGAGGATAACAAGCTTTTATATCAAAAGTCTCCATTAGAAAGGGCAAAAGGTTACACAATCTTGTTGTAAGGCTTCATTCTTGGGTGGTCGGTCACCAGCTGGTCGCCTGATCTTGTTTTATGGATGACGAGCTATGACGATAGGCACTTGTCTTTGGCTTTACCTCTTTTTTAAGAAATACAGTTGGTTTCGATGTTTATCATCTATTAACCATTAACCAGAGCATATGGGCAAGGGCTGAACAGAAAGGCATGAACTCTAGTACTTCATAGCTAGTTTTCTTTAGTTTTGTACTTTATACATTTCAAATCTTTTTTAAGCAATTTTGTTTCTTTGCCATTCTTTAGAGGGTTCCCAATTTGTGGCCCAAATCATGATATTTAGTATACTTAGTTAAATCTGGCCATATATCAAATTTAAGCTCATAGAGTCTTTTCTGTAACCCGTTCACATAATCGTTTACTCTTCTCCATAGAGGCCTTAACTGTCTCATAAAATCTTTCTTATTCCTTTTTTGATAGTAAGCACCAAGGAGGCCTAGATGTAGCAAGTCTCTCAGTAAATGAAAGAGAGTAATAGGAAGTTCTTTCTCCTAAGTAGTTTTCCCTACGATTGCCATCCTTATCATACACACCTGTAAAAGGCTATGGATCTGGGGGAAGTCTCTGGGGTCCTCTAGATAATGGAGGATCCCACCATTTTCCTCTGATAAGCCATTGCCACCTTCCATCTATCAACTTTTTAGGAATCTTATTGAGCTTTTGGTCTAAATATCCCTCTACATCTTTCTTATCTACAGGATATCTATATGAGTCTATTGTATATGCTTCAGGATTAAAAGGAAGTCTCCAATAGCCATACACTCTTTCTGCTCTAGCTGTGCCTACAGCTTCTTGTAAATTTCTTACAAACAATTCTTTCTCCTGAAGTGACATCATGAAACCCCCAATACTTTTATATTTACTTATGACTTGTCTAATAGCCTTCATAAGAGGGGCTTTTAGGGTAGCACTTTACTCTGGTGAGTTAGTCATATTCTCAGGACACTTATCGGATGTTGGAGTCGTCAACACTTCCAAGAAAGAGCCTTGAATAAGGGAACGTTGAACATGAGTAAGTAGAACAAGCAGCAGGAACAGTAAAAGATTAATAGGCACTTCTATACAGCGAGGAAAAGAAAAACAGGAACACATCTTTCCCAGGGGCTTGCCAGCTTTTCCAGGAGGTAAGCCTCTTTATAGCCCCATTCTCAGATCTAAAAGCAGGTTTCCCATGCTAAGCAGACTCCACCGGAGTAGGCGTGGCAGGAAATGATAGGCAAGACTCATTGTGTATCAATTATTTTCAATGAAGAGTTGATGAAGCTTGACCATAATCATCACAGTCATGAAATGGAGGCATCGGGAAAGATCCAAGAATCGGTAGTCATGGGGTATATTGGATTCCATCACAGGTCACCATCTCTCCTACTGTATACAAATATGCCGACTACCTTCAGCTTATGAATTGATGAGTATTGTGCTCTCCCCCTCCCACTCCTGGGGCTCGACCTCAGGTCCTGGGAACAGCTTAGTTCCTTATTAGCTCTCAGCATGGTGTCCTCACCTTGACCCTTTCTCCTATTGGGTTTGCTAAGCTCTAAGTTCCAACCCCAACACTGCCAAAAGAGGAATGCAGATGTGAGAATCCAATCCGTCCACTTGTTTTCCTGCCCTGTGAAAGTTCTGGGTCTCAGCTAGGATGGAAAAGGCTTAAGCAATGTTATAGACATGGGAATAAGATCTCATCCCTGCCAGCACAGTTATAACTGTCATCATAATCAATAAAATACAAAATGCATCCCTGACTAAGACACAGAATAAAAAGAATAACTACATTGAATGCATGATGCATTCCACACATGTATATAAATAGAGATCCTATGTTTGAAATAGGTGGGCATATGATTTTTGCCAGTGCGGGAGTTTCAATTCAGGCCCTGGAAGCAGACCTGAACTTGTAGTCTTCAAGGAAGGTGAGCTTCCCCTTCACCCAACATGCTATAGTATTATCCAGGTCTGAGTTGGAATCCCAGCTATGGCAGAGAGAATGATGTGAATTCTGAGCTCGGATGGTTTTTTATTTTTTATTTTATTTTATTTTTTTGCCACCAAAGCGATTTGAACTCAGTTCATGGCAACTCTGCCTCAGCTTCGATCACTTTAGGCTGGTGGGCTGCCATGGGCTCATAGCCGATCCTGTGATCCTAGGCCCTGAAGCCTTGCAGGAGAAAAAAAAAAAACCCTCACTGAAAAATAGCCAAGGGATGGATTTTTTACATTTTATACCTTTGCATGGTGACCAATCTGGGCCTGAATGAAAAGGCTACAAGTTTACTTCACTTTGCATTAGCCAAGGCTAGTGGGCTATCGCGGAAGCCACAGGGCTATATGTTATCGAAGGCCCTGATATTGAATCCTGGTCCTGAAACCTACCAGTGGGGAGACTTCCCAAGAGACTTGTTCCTATGCACGGGAATAACGATGGAATGTTTGGAAACTTATGATTGAATAAGATTCTGCGGGCATCAGTCTAATCTAAAATGGGACGCAATGATCCTAGGATGCTGATTGATCTTAATGAATGAGTTATTAAGCATGTAAACAATACTATTCCTTCAATGGCAGCATAATAAATACCTAAGAGTTGGTAGGATTGTAGTTGATGTCATTGAATCTTAAATAGATGTCTCTGGAATTCTATACAAATATATATTTATTGGTATACTGCCATCTGCCTATCCATGTATGGCTATTTTGTCCACCTATGTGGCTCAATCTCAGGGTCTGGGAACTGCCTGGCAGCCTCCTTGGCTAGAGGATGCTATGTTGAATTGCGTCTGCTAGGTCCTGAGTTCAAATCCCAGCACTGCAAACAATTGGATTGTGGAATAAGAACCCAAGTGTGACACCTGTTTTCCTTTTCTCTGAGAGTCCTGGGTGTCAGACATGATGGTGAACACATCTATTTAGATACTATGTGATGGGATGTCATCAGTATAATAAATGGAATGCATATCTTCACATTCAATAAACGGTAAATAGTTGAATAAAACAAAAATACAATCAATAACCACAACAAACAGGATATGGACTGAACATCTATAGGTAAATACAAATTCTATCTTTACAATGAATATAAATAGTATGTTTTCCAGGGCTGGGGATTGAATTCAGGACTAGGGACCAGGCCCGACTTTCTTGTCTTCAATCATGGTGAGCTTCCACAGTGCTACAGAGTTACCCAGACCCTGAGCTCAAATCCAAAGCCTGGTAGAAAAAAACAGCGTGAATTGCAAGCCAGGGAGCTAATTTTTTTTTTTTTTCGAAACAAGGTCTTGAACTCAGGTCATGGCAACTCTGCCTCAGCTTCCATCATCCTACACTGGGGTGCAGCCACTGGAGCCACAGCCGATACTAGGATCCTAGATCTCCAAACCTTGCAAGTGAGAAAAATATGCACAGAGAAAAAGTGGCAGAGGCGGGCGCCGTTGGCTCACAATTGTAATCCAATTTACACAGCTGGCTGAGATCTGAGGATCACAGTTCAAAGCCAGCCCGGGCGGGAAATTCTGTGAGAATCTTATCTCCAGTAAACCTCTAGAAACCCGGACGTAGCGCTGTGACTCAAGTAGTAGAATGCTCTCCTTGAGCCAAAGAGCACAATGACAATACCCATGCCCAGAGTTCAAACCCTATGACCGACCAAAAAAAACATGTTGCATGATTGCATTTTTACATTTTCTTCCTTTGCACCTTGACCATCTGGGTCTGAATGACAGGGATCCAAAGGGTACTTCATCTTGCATTGCTGAAGGCTGGCGGGCTATTGGGGAAGCCATAGTCGCGCAAAGGAACATAGGTCTAGACTTCGAATCCCAGTCATGTCACTTTCAGATAGTGGAAGATCTTAAGAGACTTATTCGCATCCATAGGAATAACGATGGAATGTTATGAATGTACAGTTGAATGAGCTAATCGTGAATGCTACTCGTATAAAATTAGACATCATAATTTCAGTAGACTGATTTTATTTAATATGAAGCATTAAAAGAATACTATTTCTTACAGGGATACAATAATTTCAGGACCTTGATTTACTTAATAATTTATTAAGGATTAAAACAATAACATTAATTATATGGAGGCATAATAAATACCCAAGAATTGGTAGAAATATAGTCTATACTCTGGCACTCTGTAAAGATATATATTTATTAGCATAATACCATCTACATGTCAATCTGTTCTTATTTTGTCAATCCTAGGGGCTCGATCTCAGATCCTGGGAATTGCCTGTAAGCTAAACTTGCCCCAGGATGGCATGCTGACACTCACCCATTCATAAATTTGGCCTTGTAGGCTTTGAATTCAGACGCCAGCACTCCTAAACAATGAATCATGGAGTAAGAAGCTGATGGTGACATGTTTTCTTTTTCTGTGAAAGTCCTGGGTGTCATGTATGAAGTGGAAGACATGTGCAGACCTATATCCTATGTAATCAATGTAATCAGTGTTCTATGTGCCATAATACTCAATAAAATAAATGACCAATACATGAATAAAACAAAAAATAAAATGAATAACTACACTGAATGCAATAAAGAGTCAACATATGTATGTAAATATAAATAATGTATGTAAAATATACATGAAAAAGATGTTTTCTAGTACTGGGGATCGATTTCAAGCCTAAGGAACAGACTTGAATTTCTTGACTTCTTAGAGGTGAGCTTCCCCTTCCCACACAGTGCAACAGAGTTACCCAGACCATGAGTTCCAATCCCAGTCCTGTCAGAAAAAATGGCACCTTCATTCTATGTGACACCCAATTCTTAGATATTTCATTATGCCTCCATTTAATGAATATGATTGTTTAAATGCTTCATGAAGTGTTACTTAAAATCGAGTCCTAGGACATAATTGTGTATAATTTTATCCTAGAATCATTCAAGAACTGCCATTCATTCATGACATGTATCACATTCCATTGGTATTCAGATGGATAGGAATGATTTTCTTAGGATCTCCTGCCATTTGGAGGTGGCAGGAATAGGATTCAAACTGTGGGCTCCAGCTTCCACCATTCAATCTGCAGGATAGGGAACTCACAGGTCTGTCCAAGAACATCAGCAAGGCCAATGATTAGGCAGGCACCAATGGCTCTCAGCAGCCCTCCATAATACTTAAAAGTCTGTGATATGAGGATGATGGTCAAAGTCACCCTAGGCAGGAAAGTCCTTGAGACCCCTTTCCAACTTCAGTGCCAACAAAGCCAGAAGTAGAGCCGTGTGGCTCCAGAGGTTGAGGGCTAGCCTTGAGCAAAAGCAGCTCAAGGACTGTGCCCAGATCCTGAGTTAGAGGTCCAGGACTGGCAACAAACAGACATACAGAACAATCTGTGCAGCCATGCAGCTAAAGCAGGTCACCTTCTTGTCCCCATCTGGATTGGACAGAGTTTCCTGGGAAAGCAGCTGCTCTCATCTTGACTCTGCCCATTCTGCCTGCATCACAGTATTCTGGTCACACCACCATTCTTTCATGGTTCTTTCTGACCAATGGGATACAAAAATGGCGGCCACACCCACATTCCATGCTGCCCAGAAGCACCGGGATTCCCTCTGTTGGTTGACACCGTTACCAGCAGTTAAGGAAGGTAGAGGTGGCTAAGTGGTGAGCAAGAGACTCCAGGCGACTTTGGAGTGGAGTACGAAATTGACATCCTAATCAGTGAGTGGGAGAAGAGAGGATTTCCCAGAGCCTGGGAACGTGGCCAGCCCATCTTTCCCATCCCAGCACTCAGATGTCTGAAAAAATAAGACTCCATGAGAAAGCTGTGGCCATGAAACTGCCGCCAGAACACCGGTAGAAGAATCCTCCTGACAGACCTGCCACATTCAAGAAAACAAAGAACATGAAAAAGGGAAGGATCCCCAAGACAAACACCACCAGGGAGAGTGATTCAATGGAGGGTCCGGCCAAAGTTGATGCCCACCACGGGCCTCCCATGCCTTTGGACACAGTCACAGCCACGAGGTTCCAGAGTGTCAATGATCCTGATACCACCAAGGATCTGCAGAGGTGCTACCGACACGTGGTGCCCACCCTTCACTCCAGCAAAAGAGGAAACCAGGCACGCTATGCCAAGATCCAACCACTGAAGCAGGAAAAGACAGACCTGCAGTATCAACGGGAGAAAGAGAGGGAGAAGATAGCCCAGGTGCATGTAGCACCTAAAATGGAGCTAGAGATTCACAAGGCAACCATACAGAGGTTGATTTCAGCAGAAAGCAATTTACAATGTGCACCCGCCTGCATGCAGCAGGCAGCTGATGACACAGAAAGGGAGCACGAAGCTCTCACCAGCTGCCTGCCTGCCGCAGAACAGTGTGTGGCAGAGCTGAAGATGTCGGCTTCTGTGGTCACTGATCACAGAATGAAAACTGAATTGTTCTTTGAACAGCTGCATGATGTGACCGTTCCTCTCAAGTAAAAGGCCAGAAGCTTCGATGACCTAGAGCAAGTGAACTCAAAGTTACAGGAGAAGCTGGAATTGCTCGGGACAACAGGAAGAAAGGAATCTGCAAGGTCCAACAAGCACTGGTGGGGCATGAGTTACTGCAGAGACTACTGGACAACGTGAGCTGACTGGCAGCGAATCTCGAGAGAGCCACATTCACAGAAGACCTGAGCATTGAGAGGTCCACGTGGAAGGAGGAGGCCCGGCAGCTGACCCAGTGGGTGAACCAACTGACCAAGGAGAGGGAGTGAGGGGCGAGGCAGGTGTTTGGCCTAGAGAACAGGCTGGAGGAACCATGGCCCAGCTCAGGCCGAGTGGCAGTTGCAGGCCCAGGCCTACTGGAGATGGAGATTGAAAAAGATGGAGTAATAACTTCACATCCAGGTCCAGGAAAACCAGAGGCTCCATCTCCAGAATGTGGATCAGCAGGAGCAATTGTGGAGACTGGAGGAGAAGGCCAACGATTGGCAGGAGATATCTGAGACACCATGATGTGCATATGTGTGTGATGGACAGCTGGAGGAACAGCTGGTCCTGCTGTGGGACCCTCTCCTCAGGGTGAGCAGTGAGAAGGAGGAGCTCGCCAGCATCCTGGACACAGAGCAGCTGGTGAAGAAACACCAGCGGGAACAGCTGGTCCACACAGAGGAGAAGATAGAGGAATGGAAAGAAGTGGCTGAGAAAGAAAGAAAGCCAAGCATCTCAGGACCAGCAGGTGCAATCCCTGGCCCAGCTGCAGGAGCTCAGAGCCACCTGTGAGTGGCACATCACCTCCAATTAGCGGCTGAGCGCCGAGAAGGAGGTCCTGCAGCAGGACCTAGAGAGGCAGTCCTAACTTCTGGAGCAGCTGAAGCAAGTGCATGGCCCGACCAACTGGGGAGACCAGGTGGTGCCCAAAAAGTGGCAGGACACTCTCAAGTGCCTGAAAGCAATCAGACCACAGCAGGAGCGGCTGCAGGCCCAGCTGAGTTTCCTGGCTTTACCTGGGGAAGGGGAAGTCGAAAACCCTGGAGAAGCACAAGGTGAGGAGTCGACTCCCCACCACATGACCATTGCAGAGGATGGAGACATTCCCCAAACCGAGAGGGATGTGGATTTTTGAGCACTCTTACTGGCTGAAATCCACAGGGGGAAACTCCTGCAGCAGGAGTGGCAGGCCTGCTGCGGGCACCTGGTTCACCTGGCAGCTCAGTGCCAGAGAAAGCTCGAGCCACAGGCCTTCCATCCCATGACCTGGCACCACAGCCTGTGTGGGGATGGGAAGCGGGACACGTGGGGGTCTGAGAAGAAAATCTACTTTGTCCACGACCTGCCTGATAAGATGGACTTCCATAGTCCAGCGGGTGATTTTCACATAGATGCAGCCAGCTCAAGGCACACATCAAAATGTTGGGGAGTCCCTCATGGCATGTAAAGAGCAGATGTTCATTCTGGCTGAGCTGTGTCACAAGAAACCTGAGCATGTGTACCAGCTGTCCTAGGAGAAGATGGAGAAGAGGAGAGAGCTGCGGGAGCCACTGTCACTCCTCACAGGTAAAGACATGGACAACAGTCTCCAGATGCCAGCACAGGCTGAGCCTCCTGTCACTGCCGCCTCTTTGGATGCTTCCAGGCTCCAGGGTGGGGGAAATGAGGGAGGAGCAGAAAGGTTTTGAAGAATTGCCACTTCAACACAGTGTGGAAACTGCCAGAGGAGAGATAGAGGTTCGCAACCCCATAGAGGACTCCCCCACAAAGCACATCCTGTTGCAGCTGCCCCACATCCAGAGCCACCGACAGCTCATACGCTCAGGTGAGGAGTGCTCCCTCCCTTTCTTCTGTAGACTGATGCAGATGATGACTATGTGACATAATGACTCTCCAAAGCCTCAGCAGCAACCATAAATAGGTGGCCAGGTGGCCTTCTCTCAGACCTCCATCTTCTGGGTCTTGGGAAGGGTAAACTGTGGGTTGGGTAGGGCAAAGGCTGCTGGGAGGTGGTCTATATTCAAGGGATATATAATGACCTATTGGTGGCCAGGGAAGAAGCCCATATTATGCTTATCACAAAGAATAAATAGTTTTCAAGGGGAAAACAAGCCTCCAATAAATATTTGTTCTTCCAGTTCTGGGGCTTGAACTCTTTTCCTGGTCACTGTCCCTGAGCTCTTTCTCTCACGGCTAGCACTCTACCACTTGAGCCACAGGGCCCCTTCTTGTTTTCTGATGGTTCATCGATGATAAGAGTCTCACACACTTTCCTGGCTGGCTTTGAACCGTGATCCTCCAGATCTCAGCTTCCAGAGTAACTAGGATGACAGGCATGAGCCACCAGTGCCCAGCATTTGATACCTTTTGAAGGCATCTTGGTGAGTCTGTAAAAGGAGATCCAAAGGGCCTAGATAGACCTTGACCCAATCAAGGAGCTGAGATGGGGGAAGGCTGACCTAGCCATTCTGTTCCCCAAAATTAATGATGCCAGGTGGTGTTGGATGCATCAGACACCTAGGCCAATACCCACCAGACTCAGTGGGGAAAAGGTAGAGAATCCCCAAAGATTGCAATGTAGAAATCTTTGATTTTGCATGCATGTGGTGTGTGTGTGTGTGTGTGTGTGTGTGTGTGTGTGTGTGTGTGTGTGTGTGTGTGCGTGTGTGTGTGCGTGTGTGTGTGCGTGTGTGTGTGTGTGTGTGTGTGTGTGAACTCAGGGCCTAGGCTCTATCCCTGAGTTTTCTTGCTCAAAGCTAGTGCTCTTCTACTTGAGCCACAGCCCCACTTTCTTTTTGATGGTTAATTGTAGGTAAGTCTCAAGGACTTTCCTGTCCAGGGTGGCTTCAAAGCATGATGCCGGCCCCAGGGAAACAAGAGAAAACACAACTCGATACAATCCCTATGGTGGACAACTCTTGCCTCCTGGTGGCCAGACGTGGCACATGTGTCCCTGCGCCATCCTGGGGGACTATCGTCCTCTAGAGTTCAATTTGGGGACGAGAAGGGGCCAACCTGACTTTCGCTCACCCTGAGTGCTGATTCCAGAGCCGATCTGTTCCACCCTAGGCCAAGAGAGCTCCAGGAGGCCTTGCTCCCATGTGCACAAGAAGTGAGAAATCAGCTCCAGGCCCAGCTAAGAGCCTTTGCTCATGGACACACCAACTTAGCCTTCCTGATCACCATAAGGCCTGTCAAAGTATAGCCCCCTCCCCCCAAAAAAAAAACAAAATTGGAGCTGTGAATCAAAGTGGTAGAGCTCTAGCATTGAACCAAAGAGCTCAGGGACAGGGGCCCAAGCTTTGAGTTCAAGACCCCCAGCTCACCTTCCCCCATAAAACACACATTATCTAAATGTGAACTAGTAGGATTTGTGTAGTGTTTCTGAAGAATGATGATACTGAAAAAAGCACTCTAATTCTAATGACAGCTGAACTTGTGACATACAGGTATGTGCTGAGTCCTTCACAGGATGCTGTTTTCTGGTTTCTTCCCACACAGGGCTTTTTTTCTGAGTCTTCAAAAACCATGCTGTGTGCTGAGTCATCCCAAAGGGTGCTATGTTCTGAATCCTTGAGAAGAGTGGGCTGTGCTGGGTTTTTCAAAGGGTGTTATGTAGTGAGTCCATTACACAATGTACTTTATGCTGAGTCCTTCAAAAGTGCGGTGTGCTAATTCATCCCAAATGGTGCTATGTACTGACCCCTTGAGAAGGGAGGGACAGATGAGTTTTTCAATGGGTGCTGTGGGCCCAGTCCTTTACACAGGTACTTTTGCTGAGTGCTTCAAAGAGGGCTGTGTACTGAGTTATCCCAATGGGTGCAATGTGCTGCATCCTTGAGAAGAGAGGGATGAGGTGAGTGCTGTGTGCTGAGTCCTGTAGACAATGTGCTCTGTACTGTCTTTCAAATGGTGCTGTGCTGAGTTCTTCCACAAGGTGGTATGTGCTGAGTCCTTCAAAACTGTGCTATGTGCTGAGATTTTCAAAGGGTGCTGTGCAATGAGTGTTTTACCCAGCGTGGTACATACTCAGCCCTTCAAAGGGTGGTGTGTATGGAGTCTTTTTTTTTTTTTTTTTTTTTTTATTTTATTTTTTTATTGTAAAGCTACTATACAGAGGGTTACAGTTACATGAGTGAGGTTATGAGTACACTTCCTCTTGAACATTGTTACCCCCTCCATTAACAGAGGGTGCTATGTGCTGAGTCCTGGGAAAGAGTGCTACATGCTGAGTTTTTCAAAGTGTGCCATGCACTGAGTCCTATTCACTGAGTGCTGTGGACTCACTCCTTCAAAGGGTGCTGTGTGCTGAGTCATCCCAAAGGCTACTATATGCTAAGTCCTTCAAAGGACACATTGTGCTGAGTCTTTTACTCAGGGTGCTTTGTGCTGTTTTTTGAAGTATGCTGTGTGCTGAGTCATCCCAAAGGGTGCTATGTTCTGAGTCCTTGAGAGGTAGTTTTCCCCAACAATCTCTCTCAGTCTCTCAGTCTTTCAGTCTCTCTCTCTCTCTCTCTCTCTCTCTCTCTCTCTCTCTCTCTCTCTCTCTCTCTCTATCTCACTGGGTTACTGTGCACATCCTTGATATGTAGAGTGGAGAGGCTTGGAGGAGAGTCTCCTCTAGTGGTGGGGCTGAGGGGAGATTCGATCCCCTGAGCAAGTGCTGGGATTGGCGGGGAGTGCTAAGCTGAGGTGAGGCTGTAATTCCCACAACCTGGAAGCCTTAGGGCTCAGTTAGGGCTGCTCTTGTGGGCAAGGGTAGGGGTCGGAGCCAATGGGAAGAGGGGACTGAGCCGAGGGGAGGAGGAGGCAGGGCCCAGGGGCCTCAATGTGGAGTCAGCAGTGGCCAGGGTTTCGCAGGGGCAGGTGCGCATGGGCAGAGGGTGTGAGGCGGCCCACGAGAGGAGTGGAGGTAGAGAGAGAGAGCAGAGAGGAGGGAGTTCAGGCACGAGGGGAAGTGGCTTCACATGCTCTGTTCGTGGATCAATAGAAAAATAGCCAAAATGAGAATAAAGGCAACAAATGAACATCCAAAAAGAATAGAGTCAGAATAAAGGTAGAGGCAATAGAAGTGCAGCCAAGTGTATAGGAAGCCTTGAACCAACACCCCCTTCCTGCAGGAATGCTTCCATGAGGCTTATGCTTTGTCTGGTGCGATCTCTCACGCAGATTCAGCAGGAGGTGTCATGGCATTTCTTCCTTTTTTAATTTTTTAATTGAAGCTCATGAATGTTTCGGTGCACAGAAGAGACAAATATAAAGATCATCCGGAAAATGGCTCAAATTATAAGAATAAGAATTGGGAGAATTGATCTGACAATGGCAATTGTAATTATTACATGAATCCAATCCAAAGGATTGAGGGCCTCCAACTTATGCTTAAATAACGCTGCCAAAGATTGTAAATTTTTTACATCTAAATGAGCTTTACTAACTGCTGTAATTTTGTCTTGTAAAGCCTCCATAACATGAGAGATATCATTATCTCTCCAAACTCCTAACAAATGATTTTTGGTGGCATTCCAATTGAAAGAAAAGTTATTTTTTAGAGCAGTAACACCGACATATTTAAAGCTAGCATGACATTTAACAGAGTTGTATTTTTAAATTTTGAACTTCTTGACCTATAGCCAGAACCACTTCCTCCAGAGTATTTATTTTCATTTCTAACTTTTTATCTATAATTTGTTGTTCTCTTACGTCTAGTGAAACATTTTTGCTTAAATCAGTAACAAAATGAGCAGTGTTTACTTCATTTACTAAGGCTGCTGTAGAAATCACTAAAGAGCTAATTATTGTTATTAAAGCACTTATTCCTAAAATCAAGGCCGCAACAAAGCATTTTGGCTGCAACATAAAATCCACAGTTCCAGCATTTGTAAAGCAGAATTTTTAAACCAAGGGTCATTTTATAGATCTAAATGTAACATTACATATGAAGGTCTTTTTAAAATAAAAATTACAGAATATGTTTTATCCAGAGAAGAAGTAAGACAATTAGTAAAAATAAAATCTTTACAGGTAATGTAATAAGATTTTCCTTGATTAATAATGATTAAATAATCTAGTTTTCCAGCTAAAATTCCCATAGGATAACCCACACATGCTCTTACCCCAATTGCAGTACTCTTAGTTTCTTTGGGCTTTTTCAGTAAAATCATGTTTGTTGCTGCAAAAAGTCTGAACAAATCCAGCTGAATGCCCGTTTTATTGTGAAAGGGAGAGTGACTCACCAAAATGGATGCCACCCACCCTGGAGTGAGGCAGCTTTTCAGGGGTTCCTCGTGCGTATCAGGAGCATTGCCATTAAAATTTCATGAATTATGTTTTAAGTAGGCCGCATAATCATAATCGGTGTTAGCAATGGAAAAATCAAAAATACTATCTGGTGCCCCATAGGGTTGTAAAAAAGAGGCCTTTTGAAATCCACATTCCCACCATTGTGTTGAGGTAATTAATGCATCCCCGAACTGATCTTTGTCATGATATTTTTGTAGGCAGTTACCTAAATGTATATTCCTCTTGGGAATGAAAAGGGATTCATTATAAGTATGAAAGCCTAATGTTATGCCAATTTCCCACATCAATCTTTTTTTGAACTTTTTATCATTGGATTGATCAAGAGCATCAGTCAAAAAAGTTCTATAGTTTATAGGCAAACACCCGGGGAGATTTTCTCCTGATAAGATTATGCTAATTGGAGTGGTATCTGTCATTCCTTCATAATTAATTGTTTGAGAAGTCATATGAGAATTAGTATAGTCCTCCAAACCCCCTAGCAGGTCACTATTATTTGTCATTACTTGTATTATATCTTCACCACCCCCGCATCGCACAGGATGTAGAAGAGGAGGATTAGGAACATATGCCCAGTATTGTTCTCCTGAAACAGACACTGCCTCTACAGCAATAATGGCAAGCAAAGCAAGAAACATATTTTCAACAGTGATAGTCTCTCCTGTCGAAACCACAATCTCCTCTGAAAACGGGTGAGCTTCTTAATTTGTTCCCAGGTTGGTATTTGGCCTTCTTTTGTTGTCTTCGCCTGTTGAGGAGAAAGGTGAAGACTTTTGAGCTTTTGCATCGCTTTCTTCATTTGCATCTTCTGTTTTTTTTTTTTTCCTGGGTTTCTCTTATTTTTGTAGGGGCACATCAGTCGGTTGATATTCCAGATGGGTGACTCGGCATCCTGTGGAAACACACAGGTATACCTTCTTCCGGAGGTAATTAATACATCAGACCCTTTCCAGGTGCCTGTGAGCAAATCTTTCCTTTTAACTTTTGGCTGAGCTTTAAATCCAATTTCCCTCCAATGTTTTTGCATAAGTGTAAGATTTTGTTCATTAGTATTAAGGTGATTAATTACAAATAAAGCATGATGGTTTCTCTAGTTAATAAGTCACCCATCATATTTCCAAATTAAAGAGGACCTGGTAAATTTGTATGTCTCTTATGTGTTCAATAAATAATTTTTCTTTTCTAAGTTGAATTAATTTTTGTAACTGTTGTAACAAGTCTATAATTTTTGATTGTCCTGATAAAAGAGCTGTCTCTATGGCGGGAAATAAGTTAACCACCTGCTTAGAGTCTGTGTAAATGTTATGCTGCTGGAGAAATATGGTTAAAGCTAAAATTACAGCAATAATTTCTGCCTGTTGCTCTGAAATGTCAGATGCCCTTTTAATAATAGGGGAGTGGTCTGGAATGTATACCACCGATGTTCCATTTGAGGACCCATCAGTGAAAACTGTTAGAGCTCCTTCTAAAGGTGTTGTTACCACTAAAGGAAAAATGATTTTTATCTCTTCCACAAATTTTAATAAAGGATGTTGAGGAACATGAAATTTTATTTGTCCTGAATAATTTAATAATGCTAATCCCCAATTCTCATCATTCTGTAATAATATTTTTAATTGTTGTTTATTATAATGTATGATTACATTATTCATTTCTTTCTCAAATAACTCTCGGGACCTACTCCTTGACTTGACAATGAGTTGGCTGCACAAATATACGTAAGAAGCTATCATTCTTGTCTGACTGTGAAGCAAGTGAAGCCATTTCAGGACTCCATCTTGCCATAAACATCTTGTATGGGTATAAGATGTCGATAATATTATAAAATCCCAGTCTTTATTATAGTCCAATTGGACCACTTTTGCTTGTAACTTTTCTTCCACCAATGAAATTTTTTCTACCATTATTGGAGTGAATTGTCTCTTAGATTTAGGATTAGAATCCCCTTTTAGGGCTTCAAACAATGGGTGTAATTCTCCTGTTGTAATTTTCAAGTAGGGTCTAACCCAATTTATGTTTCCCAGTAATTTTTGAAAATCATTTAATGTTTTTAATTTATCTAGCTTAATACTCATTTTTGTTACATGATGTATTATGTTTCCTAAATAATTTAAAGGTTTCTTATGTTGAATTTTATCTGGAACAATAAGCAAACCAAAGTTGGTTAATTGTTCAATGGTTAATTGTTAAAATTTGTTCTGTTAAATGTTTACTTTCAGCAGCTATTAAAATATCGTCCATATAATGAATAATATAAGCATTAGAAAACTCTTCCCTAGTTTTTTGTAAAGCTTTATCCACAAATTTTTGACACAATGTAGGAGAATTTTTCATGCCTTGAGGCAAGACCTTCTACTGATATCTCTGCCAGGGCCTTTTCAAATTACATGAGGGCACACGAAATGCAAATCTTTGAAAATCATTAGGATCCAATTTTATCATAGAAGAATCCGGAAAATCAATGATTATTATATAATGTCCTTTAGGAATAGCCACAGGAGATGGAAGTCTTGGCTGAAGAGCCCCCATGTCATAGATGGTGTTATTAATGACTCTGAGGGCTTGTAAACTGTTTTTGTTGCCAGATCTAACCCTGCACGTCCTGGAGTAGCTTTAGGCAAATCCCACACTGTAAATGGAGGAGACAAGGAATTTAATGGAACTGATCCTTTAGGGGATTTTTGTGTAACATTAGGTGTTTCCCCTCTTTGGTTTATGGGGCTGAGGGAGCACCCCTCTTCTTGTTTTTTGTCTCCTTTTCTTCTGCTGTTAGCAGAATTCTATCCTTATGATATTTTGATCTACACTCATTTTTCCAATGATTGCCTTTCTTTCATCATGGACAAAGTCCAGGCGCTTTACCCTGTTTATTGTTACTAGGTTTATTTGGCTTTTGTTGACAATCTTTATTCATGTGTTCTGACTGGCCACATGAGAAACAAACCCCTTTTCTGGCCTCAGGTCGTGTCTTATGTAATTTTTGTACATAAGCATTGAATGGTTCTCCTTTCATTGCTACAGCATATGCCATTCCTTGAATGACTGCTGGTAAGGCATCTATGCATGCTTTAACATTATCTTGCAATGATCCTGTCAGTAATTGTAAAGTAGTTAATACATAACTTTTCATACTTGGTACCTCCTCCCTAATTTTTCTCAGTTTTCTTTATCCTCAATACCTCTCACAAGTTGTTATGTACATTTCCCATATATTGTCTTGTGAGCATTGCTATTGCATTGGTTTTCCCTTTGCCTTTTTTTCTCACTATTTTGTTTTTCCTCTTCCATTACCTAATTAAGGTACATGTATACACAAAATACAGGGTACTAAAATCAAATACAGCAGGGGATAAACCATAGGGAGAAAAACCAAAAGAAAATGGAACTCACATACTACATTAAAAACAGCAACCGCAAAAAAAAGCCTCTGTTTCCATATCTTGGAGTTCATTTTGCTCTGCATCAGATTATATGGTAATATGTATGCATAACAAAGCCACTAGAAAAGAATAGTTGCATGGATACTATATCATGAAAACAACGTTAACTGTTTTTGATGTAAAGGTGGAATTATGATTGGTGAATTCGCGATTCTGATAAAGGAATTTCAAAAGAGTTTTACAATTATGACAGGTAAATTTTAATTCTTCAAAATTTTTAACAACTTAGCCTATTAAGAAAATTTAAAATTGCCTGGGAAAAGAGGCTTTCAGGCAAAGAAATCCATGGAGACTTAGTGGGGAGAGAGCAATGCGGGTGAAGATGGCCTCATTAAACAAACAAACAAACCAACCAACAAACCTCAGAAAACTTGCTGGAAATCCTGTAGGTTCCTTTGAGAATGTCCTTGCCCAGGAAATATACTTTCAGTTTGTGAAACAAGGTTGTAGTGGAATTTAAATTCAAAGTTCTTTTAAAAAAAATATCAAAATTTGTGAATTGACCTTTAATTACCAAACTATAATTCTCTGAAAAAGGTATTTTGAGTCAAAATATTTAGAGAGAAAGTGCCCTGCCCAATGAAAGAATGTATTGGGTTTACATTTTTCTGCTTGTAATTCTTCCCACAATGTCTTTGCACATGAAGCACTGAAACACAGAAAAAAAATCTGATAGGATAATTCAAACCAATGATTTCACATTTTCTAGGTGGCTCACAAAAAATAATATCCTTATTAAGATGAGATAGTGAACACTTCTCGTATTACATAAGCCAAAGAAATTTGGGATCAGAAAAGAATGGAGGAAATGGAAAAGGAAAGAAAACTGTTCTTATTTGTCCCCATCTCCTCCACATGTTATACTGACATCAAATATAGTGAAAGCGGGGGTTACACTGTGGGGGAGGGACATACAAAGCAACAAAGAAATAATCTTATAAATTCGTTAGAAACACATGCATGAAAGAAACAAAAACATTAAAATACATATTTAAGGGTTCGTTTTCCTAACATCACATTATCTGACCTTTTCCGCTTGACTCATACCTATACTAGATATTGCAAATAAGGGAAACCATGGGACCTATGTTTCTTTGGGCCTGGCTTACTTCACTTAATATAATTTTTTCCAAGCCTTTCCATTTCCTAACAAATGGGGAAATGTCATTCTTTCTGATGGAGGCATACAAGTCATTTAAGGATTCAGGTGGACCTGTTGCAATAATGAGAAGTACAAAATGTCATGTCAAAACCAGCTTTACAATGTCGATGTGGGGGGGGAGGTGGGGTATGATTGGGTGGGGGGGAGGGGGGAGGCTGGGAAGGGATGTGAAGGGTAAACAAAGGAGGAGGCTGCAATGCTTGGTAAGAAATGTATGCATTATCCTGTCCATGTAATTGTAACCCCTCTGTACAGTATGTTCTCAAATAAAATAAAATTAAATTAAAAAAAAGAAAACTGTTCTTAGACTGCTGGAGGAATATCAATACCAAATTTCAAACTGTACTATTAAGCCATAGTAAACAAAAGAGCTTGGTACTGGCACAAGAACACACCTCAGGACCAATGAAATAAAATTGAAAACCCAGAAATGAACCTACAGACCTATAGCCATCTAATTTTCGATAAGGGAACTAAAAATATAGAATGGAAGAAAGACAGCCTCTTCAGTAACTGGTGCTGGCAAAATAGGTTAACTACTTGTAGAAAACTAAAGCTAGATTCTTATATATCAACCTGCACCAGAATCAACTCCAAATGGATCAAAGACCTCGGAGTCAAAGCAGACACTCTGAAAACATTACAGGATGGAATAGGAGAAACCTAGGTCTCCTTGGTGCAGGTCAAAATTTTCTTAATAGAGACCCGGAAATAGGACAAATCAAAGAAAGGTTGGACAAATGGGATTGCATGAAGTTGCAGAGCTTCTGCATGGCAAAGTACATAGCTAGCAAGATCAATAGAAAGCCTACGGATTAGGAAAAGATCTTCACTAGCCATACAAGGGACAATGGTCTCATATCTAAAATATACTTGGAATTCAAAAAATTAAATCCCCCAACAACAAATCCTCAAAGAAACACAGCCCAATAAATAAATGGGCTAAGACTTAAAGAGAAACTTCTCTGAAACAGAAAGAAGGATGGCCAATAGACACATGAAGAAATGCTCAACATCCCTAGCCATAAAAGAAATGCAAATCAAAACAACATTGAGATACCAATGGCAAAAATCAAGAACTCTAGTAACAACAGATGCTGGAGGGGATGTGGAGAGAAGGGAACCTTACTTCTTTGTTGGTGGGAGTGTAAACTTGTTCAACCACTTTAGAAAGCAATATGGAGGTTCCTCAAAAGACTTCACATAGAACTCCCCTATGACCCAGCAATCCCACTTTTGGGCATTTACCCAAATGTTTACAAACAAGACCACACTGAAGCTACCAGCACAACTATGTTTATTGCAGCATTATTTACCATAGCTAAGATATGGAACCAACCCAGATGCCTCTCAGTAGATGAATGGATCAAGAAAATGTGGTATAAATACACAATGGAATTCTATGCCTCCATCAGAAAGAATGACATTGCCCCATTTGTTAGGAAATGGAAAGATTTGGAAAAAATTATATTAAGTGAAGTAAGCCAAGCCCAAAGAAACATAGGTCCCATGGTTTCCCTTGTTTGCAATATCTAGTATATGTATGAATCAAGCAGAAAAGGTCAGATAATGTGATGTTAGGAAAATGAACCCTTAGATATGTATTTAAATGTTTTTTTTTCTTTCATGCATTTGTTTCTAACGCATTTATAAGATTATTTCTTTGTTGCTTTGTATGTCCCTCCCCCGCAGTATAACCCCTGCTTTCACTATATTTGATGTCTTTATAATTTGTGGAGGGGAAGGGGAAAAACAAATCGTTTAAATAAGGATACAGGTGGACCCATTGCAACAATGAGAAGTACAAGTTGTCATGTCGAAAACAAACTTTACAACTTTGGTGGGGGGGTGGAATTCGGTGGGGAGACATGGGGAGGTCGGGAAGGGATGTGAAGGGTAAACAAAGGAGGAGGGTGCAATGCTTGATAAGAAATGTACTCATTACCTTGCCCATGTAATTGTAACCCCTCTGTACAGTATGTTCACAATAATATAAAAAGAAAACTCTTCTTAGAAGCCCTAGCTAAGCATATTGACTTCAACAGTGGAGAGAGGCCAAAACTTTTTGATATAGATTCTCTTAATATTTTAGCTACGTTAAATGATTTTACAGTGCATATTTGGCTGACTACGATGCAGCACAGATTGAATGAAGACAAGAAAATAAATTCCACATCCGAATGAGGCAACTTAAAATAGTTTAAGTTGAGAAACCATGAAGATGGAGCAATGGAGGATGCCTTATAGCCCTTCAGCTTCACTAAACTTGAAGCCATGAAGCTGTGATTAATTGGAAATCAGGAAAGAGCTAAGAGGAGGACATAGAAGTAGGACATAGAAGAATTGTCCTTTGTAACAGACACTGTCATCCAAGGTATGGGTGAAACCTATGTATGTAAATAGATCTCATATGTGAATATTATGCCGAGGCTTTAGTTCAGACCCTGGTAACTGGTCTGAATTTCTTATCTTTAAGGCCAGTGAGCTTCCCCTTCACCCACAATGCTCCAGAGTTACCCAAACCCTGAGTTCAAATCCCAGGCCTAGCAGAACAATGATGCAAATTCCAAGCCAGGGCCTCATTATTTATTTATTTATTTATTTACTTAATTACTTACTTACTTATTTGCCAAGCCAGGGGCTTGAACTTAGGTCTTGGCACCTCTGCCACAGCTAACCCTGGTTTCCTAGGACCTGAGTTCAAATCTCGGGGCTGGCAAAAATAATATGGAAAAGGATAAAATTGAGAAGTTCAAGAAGGTGGTTTTACTTTTGTTTTCCTTTGTATTGTGACCATCCTGGGTCTAAATGCCAAGGCCAAGAAAGTTCAAGTGACCTTGCATTGCTGATGTTTGGTGGGCTATTAGGGAAGCCATAGCTGAAACCGGCAACTTATGCCTAGAGGTCGTATCCTGGACTGCCACTAATGAATGGTGGGATGGTGTAATAAATGCATTCCGATGTTACATCTGTACAAATGGAATGTTATAAAAGTAACAATTAAATTAGTAGTTAGTGTATGATTTTCATATTATAAAATTATACACAATTATACTTCTTTGACTTATTTTCAATTAATACTTTATTATTTATTCAGTCATGATACTTAAAAAAGGAAGGAATAATTTAGTTGCTAATAATTGGTATATGCAATTTCATAATATACAGACATCTCTCTTGTTTTATACATATACATTTATTTATCTATCTATCTACCAATGTACACATGTATCTGTTTATACACTTGTCACTCCTGGAGCTCAGTGGTAGAGTGTTCCCCTAGTACGTACAAAGCCCTGGGTTCGATTCCTCACTACCACATGCACAGAAAAATCTGGAATTTGAGCAGTTCCTCATACAATCAAGGACTAGCTTTGAGCATAAAAGCTTATGTCTAGACTCTTACTTAAGACCAAGACTGGCACCAAAAATAAATAAATAATGTTCTGAACACAACCACATAAGGATAAGACTGCAAATACCTCATCACAGAGCAACCTGTGAGTTTCATGCTGACAGCTGCCATCTAACCTGACTTAGCCAGAGGTAAACTGCTGCAACCCAGCTCCATGGAACCAGATGCTGATGGCTCACTCACCCCTGTCATCCAAGCTACTCAGGGGCTGAGATCTGACACTGGTGGGTTTAAAACCCAGCCCTGGCAGGAAGTCTGCAAAACTCTGAGCTGTGGCTCAAAGTGGTAGAGCTCTAGCCTTGAGCTAATGATCTTAGGACAGTAGCCCGAACCTTTCAGTGCAATCCCCTGACTAACTCTCCTCCCTACCAAAAAAACAAAAAAAAAATACATCCCTCTAAGCAATTAAATGTGAACTTTGTGCAGTTTGTGACGTGTTTCTGAAAGAATGGTGATACTGATGAAAACATCCCAATTCTAATGATAGCTTGTGGGATACAGCTATGTGATGCGTCCTTCATGAAGTGTTGTGTGCTGAGTCCTTCACAAGGTGCATTCTTTCATCTGTTCCTTGTAACAGCTCCACAACTAAGATGATTGTGCAGATGAGAAAGGTGAGACTCAGATATGTCCCCATGTTAAGGCTAAAATTATGTATGTACTGAACTCTAATGAGTTGTCTCCTGCAGACAATTGTTTTGGTTTATTTTTCTCTGTCGTAAATGTTGAACTCAAGACCTAGGCACAGACCCTTCCCTGTTAGGCTCATGGCTAGTGCCCTATCAGGTGTAGCCAAGGACCCTAGGCGTCTGTAGCTTAAGCCTGTCATCCTGCCTACTCAGGAAGGTGAGATCTGACAATCTTGGTTCAAAACTATCCCAGACACAAAAGGTCCCATGAGACTCTTATATCCTACTCATCACTTAGCAACTTGAAGTGGAAGCAGGGCACCACTGACTCGTGCCTGTCATCCTAGCTACTCAGGAGCCTGAGAGCTGGGGATCATGGTCCAAAGCTAGCATAGGCAGGAAATTCCTTGAGATGGTTACCTCCAGTGAACCACCAGAAAGCCTGAAGGGGCACTGTAGCTCAAGTGGTAGAGCTTGAGCTGAAGAGCTCAGAGACAGCACCCAGGCTCAGACTTCAACTCCTCCAACTTACAGGAAAAGAAAGTAAGAAACCTGAAGTAGAATTCAGGGAATGGGTCTTAGGGGAAGAGTGCTTTGCATATATGAAACCCTGGGTTTGAATTCTCAATATCATATCACTAGAAAAAAAGCCTGAAGTGGCTCTGTGGCTCAAGTGGTAGAGTGTTATCCTTGTACAGGTGAAACTCAGAAACAGTGCTCAGGTCCTGAGTTCAAGTTCCAGGACTGGTGCATGCATGCATGCACACATGTGCATGCATGCATGCACGCACACACACACAAACACACACACACACACAGACCAGAAGTGAAGCTGTGACACCAAATGGTAAAGCAAAGGGCTTCTGCTCTGAGCTCATGGTCAGCACCATGGTCCTGTTTTTAACCATGAAACCTAGTCACCCAGGGCCTAACTAGGAGAGGTCAAAGGTTTCAAAAGCTGATGAGCTTCACCAGCCCTAGATGACAGGAAGCACTGTAATATTACACATAAGCTTAGATTTAGCAAGCTTCCGGAAACCTAGGGAGGTACCGTTGCCAATAATGAATCATTTCATCAAGTTCAGCCCTCAGTTGTCTGCCAGAAGGACTTGAATTAATTGTAGCAGTTTGTTTCAACACTGGGACATAGTCTAACAAAGAGAGGGTAAGTACAGGGAACTTGGCCTGATATGAGAGGCAGCACAAATGAAGGCTTCTTGTCAAAAAAGAGCACTGGGGAAAGAGCTTAGGGTACAAAGAGGCCTTTTTCTCCTGGCCTTCAGAGTCTTCCCAACTTATCCTCACTAATTGCCCCGGATGAATCGTTTGTTAAACAGCTGTACAGGAGTGAGGCTTTTTGTCTGCCTGTTCCAACAATGAGGGAGAATTCCTCCAGCTCGGGGGGTGTGGAGAAACGCTCAGGCTACACTGGGAACAGTGAGGGGGAGCCCCGGAACCAGCACTGTCTTGAATGAATTCTCTGTGCAATGAAATAATTCTATTCAAAGCAAATTTCCTATCTGGGTGCCTTTCAACATAGCAACTCTGGATGTTCACCGATACAAATACATGGATACATTCACAGACACAGGATACATTCACAGACACATGTAGTCACTGGCTCTTTTTTGTGTGGCAGGTCCTGAGGCTTGAACTGTTAGCCTAGACATTTTCTCTGAGCTCTTTTTGCTCAAGGAAGCATTTTATTGTGTCTTAAACCATGATTACCCTAGGCTGGTGTGCAGCTTTTACACCCACATAAGATCCAGGGATCCTAGGACCGAATTCAACTCCTAGCACTGGTAAAAAAAAAAAAAAATCAAACCAACACAAATGGAAGAGGGAAATAAACAGGAAGTTTCACACAACCGTTTTACCTTTGTTTCCTTTGTACTTGACCATCCTGGGTCTCAATGACTCCACTTGGAAACTGAATGTGACCTAGCATGGCTGAAGGCTGGTGGGCTGTCAGTGAAGCCTGAGTCTAACCCACACACCTAGGCCCTGAGTTGGATCCTGGAACTGGCACCTACACACTGCTGAAGAGTCTATGTTCCTATGTATAGGAACAGTAATAGAATGTTTGTAATGTACTAATTGAATTAATAATTAGCTAGTCATTCTAGTATAAGATTATATGCAATAAATTCAAGTCACTGATTAATTTAGTACTTTATTAAGTCTTCTACTGTGATTAATTTATGGTGGCATAATTTTATACCAAATAATTCGTAGTAATAGAATATATAAAAATAAGATATAGACATCACTTTATAGTTATGTACTAAAATCTTCATAAATGTCTATCTGACTTTGTATACATTTATAGCTGCATATACATATGTAAATACAAACACACACTGCATCTACACAACTATGTGTTTATATATTGGCCAATCCTAGGGCTTGATCTCAGGTCCTCAAATTTGCCCCACAACTTCACTTGCCTCAGACTGGTGTGCTAACCTTGACCCATTCATGAAGTGGGCCTTCTAGGCCCAGAGTCCAAATCACAGAACTGCCAAAAACTTAATCCTGGTGGAAGAAGCCAATTGTCCCACTTGTTTTCCTAATTGGTGAAAATCTGGGGTCTCAGGAATGATGTCTAATACACAGGCAAATCTGTGTCCTATGTAATAGGATGTAAAAAATGTTATTATATGTGTAATCATACTCACTAATATACATAATAAATAAATAAGACACAAAATGAATAACTACACTAACCGCAATATGCAGTAAACATGTGTATGTAAATATGTATGTAAATGTAAATGTGTATGTAAATCATGTACTTAAAATATATGAGTGCTAAGACTTGAATTCAGGCCATGAGAACAGGCCTGACTTTCTTGTCTTCCAGCACGGTGAGCTCCCCCTTCCCCCACAGTGCTGTAGATTTACCCATTGGGTGCTGTGTGCAGAGTCTTTCACGTGTTGCTGTGTGCTGAGACCTTCAAAGAGTGCCATGTGCTGTGTCTATAACAGGGTGCATAATTTCATCTGGTCCTTGTAAGAGCTCCACAACTGAGATGATTATGCAGACAAGACTATTGAGGCTCAGATAACCTGAAATGGCTCTGTGGCTAAAGTGTTAGAGCACAAGACTTTAGCTAAAGAACTCAGGGACAGCACCCAGGGCCCAGACTTCAACTCGTACAACCAACAACAACAAAAACAAATAGAAACATACTAACAAACCTGAAGTAAAGGGCTGTGAATGTGCCTTAGGCACAGAGTGCTTTGTATATATGAAACCTTGGGCCTGATTACTCAGTAAGACCTTACCAGAGTAAAGCCTGAATTGGCTCTGTGGCTCAAGTGGGAAAGGGCTACATTTTTACAAGAGAAACTAAGTACAATGATCATGTTCTGAGTTGAAGCTCCAGAACTAGTGTATGCACACACACACACACACACACACACACACACACACACACATACACGCACACATATCACAGAGAGAGAATGAGAGAAAGAGAGAGAGAGAGAGAAAGCAGAAGTGAAGCTGTGACACGAAATGGACAAGCAATAGAGTTCTGCTCTGAGCTCATGGCCAGAACCCAGGCTTTGTGTTCACAATCAAAACCTAGCCACCCAGGGTCCAACTAGGAGAGATCAAAGATTTCAAAATCTCATGAGCTTCTCCAGCCCCATATGACAGGAAGTATTGTGATATCCGACATATGCTTGGATTTCCCAAGCTTCAGGAAACCAAGGAGAGGCATTATAGCCCCATCATCATCTGCAATGAGACACTTCATTAGGTACAGCGCCATAATTGTGTTCCAGAAGGACTCCTGAATTACATTTAGCACTGTATCGAACACGGGAACATAGTCTTACAAAGGCAGAGTAAGTGCAGGAAACTTGGCTTGTCATGGGAGGTGGCACAAATGAAGGCTTCCTGTCAAAACAGCGCACTGGGGAGAGATAGATTGGGGTACAAAGAGGCCTTTTTCTCCTGGCTTTCAGAGCCTGCCCACACTCATCCTCACTAAGTGGCCTGGATGGAGTTGTTCATTACACAGCTGTACAGGAGTTAGGCCTTTGGTCTGCCTGTCCAGACAATGAGAGAGACTTCTTCCAGCAGGCCTGGGGTACAGAGAATCCCTCAGGCTACACTGTGCCCACTCATGGGATGCCCAGAACATGCACTGTTATGAAAGCTGTCTCTGTGCTATGAAATCATTGTATTGAGAACAAATTTACTAGCTTGGTGCCATTCATATTAGCTACTCTGGTGTTTTGCCAAAAGGAATCCATCCATACGTACACAAAGACATGGAGGTACAAGCTATTTTTGGGGGGCAGGTCCTGGAGTTGAACTATGAGCCTAGGGGTTGTCCCTGAGCTTCTTTTGTTCAAGGGTAGTGCATTAGCCTTGAATCACAGTCCCACTTCTGGGTTTTTCTGTTATCTTTTAGAAAAAGCATTTCAAGGACTCTCCTAACTGGGCTGGATTCAAACTGATAATCTCTACATCTCATCCGCCTGAGGAGCTGGGATTATAGTCAGCAGACACTGACACCTGCCTTTCTTTGCTTCTTCATTTTTCAATCTGGACAACGTAATTTCTTCACAAGGTCATTCCAATAGTTTGAATTAATAAGTAAACTACCCAATATTCTTTATAGCTGCTTTCTCTGAGAAGGATTTTCTCTCCTCATTTTCCCCTCTGGTCACAGTTTAGAAGTCAAAAGTGGGAAATGAGTGTCATAGAATTTGGTAGCTAAGGTCCACAGTTCATTCCAGCTTTGTCACTTAGCTTAGAGCTGCAGTGAATTTAGTCTCAGGATGAGAGGACTGAAAGCTGGAGTGATCCTCATACTGTCTGCTTTGCTCTTTTCACCTATAAAATGATCTAATAGTTATGATTGTTATGTGTCTCCAACCTGAAGTATCTAGAACCCACTAGAAGCATGTTCATGTTTCTGTTTTGCTAGTACCTCCCAAGATTTAGACTAAGGTTTTGTGTGGAGCGGCTTCTCAGCGAATCCGTGAGGAAAGCCACTTGAAGCCTCTTCAGGAGATCGCCATCCAAAGCCAGCCGAGCAGGAAAGTCTTTGTGTCTCCTATATCCAATAAACTACCAGAAAACCAGAAGAGGAACAGTGGCCCAGACGGTAGACCTCCAGCTTTGAGAGAGCCGAGCAAGAGATACAGGACAGACCAGGTAAGCCTGGGTGGACCTTATATCCAATTAATGACCAGATGGCTGAAAGTGGAGCTGTGGTGGAGGTAGAGCCTCAGCCTTGAGCAAAACAACTGAGGAATGCATGGGGCCCTGAGTTTAAATCCTGGGATGGCCACACAAATTCAAAAAGAGAAGGCCAAGTTATGTACCAGTACCCTACCTACTTATGTGTGTATTTTACCTCCCTGAGTGCAAACAGATCATATGTATTGCTTTTGCTTTTATTTACTGATTTATTTTTCAGATATGCTTGTTACACATACCACATCATTCTCTTCATTTCTGGCCATGGCTTTTCTCTTCCATGGTTCCAGGCCTGTGTCCTTATATGATGCATACTGAAGCTCTCAGCAGCCTTTATTTAAATTTATTTATGAGGCCAAGGTAGAAACAGTCACAAATCAGGCAGAAGAGAAGATCAGGGTTCATAGAAATAACCAGTATTCAGAAAATTAAACTTGGGGACATAAGTTGGTAGCATTCTTACATAAAAACTACCATTAAGAAAAAGATGAGGAGGCTGGGAATGTGGATTAGTGAGAGTGTTTGCCTAGCATGCAAGAAGCCCTGGGTTCAATTCTTCAGTAGCACATACACAGAAAAAGCCAGAATTGGTGCTATGGCTCAAGTAGTAGAGTGCTAGAGACAGTGCCCAGGCCTTTAGTTCAACCCATGAACTGACAAAGAGATAGCTAGCTCACTAGGTATGTAGGTATGTAGTAGTTAGGTAGCTAGCTAGCTAGATGATAGATAGATAGATAGATAGATAGATAGATAGATAGATAGATAGATAGATAGATAGATAGATAGATAGATAGATAGATGGATAGATGGATGGATGGATGGATAGAAGGATGATAGGTGAATCTGGTCTTATATTTTAGGAGGAAAGAAGGGAACAATTCCCAGTCATGAGGCCTTCTGCAGTGCTCTAGGCCACCAGCATCACCATCACACACCACAGAGCAGGCAGACTGTCTCTATCCCACTTCTCAAGCAGCAGAAGAGCCAAGAGGACAGTGCCAGGTTCTAACTCAGGTGCTTGTAGATAGTAGAGAAAGGGCCCTGCCTCTCCTTGGACTGGGGATTTGCATTAATATGTGGAGAATGAAGGAAGGAGAATGACTGGCAGAGGTAGAAGAAGGGCATTCAAATCTGACAGAGAGTCAAAACCCACTCCCTAAGACCAGAGAGTAGGGTTTTTCTACTCTGTTCCTTCCCTCTCCCTCACTAAACTCTCTATTGCTAACATAAAGATCGCCTGAGGCTCCTTTTACCTGAGGGAGAAAGGTTAATTAGTCATTGTTTGAAGAGGCTGAGAAAAGCCTGACCTGGTGTAACTCTAACAAATGTTTAAGGTTTCCCCTTTGCAGGCTGTGCCTGGAATGAATGAGGTGGTTTTGCAGCTTACTTCCCTGTTGATTGTCTACGTTCTGCCTCCTAATCCTGCAGGCCTAGGTCTCTTCACCTAGCCTGGCTTTTGAAACTGTTTTCTGTCCTTCAAATTCAGCGTTACACTAGAGTTCTTCCTGCTAACAGGGCTAAGCCTTGGATCCAGAGAACTTCATTTGAACCCAGGATGGGTCAACAATGTTTCTTTCCTGTTTCTATAGCTTGAGAACTCTAAGAACATTTAGAGTGCAAGTAACCTCTCATCACCAAGGGAAATAAAGGAAGCTCTTGAACATCTGACCTTTCAGAAGTGGAAGTCAGAGTATCGTAGACATTCCTGCCTTGGCTGGCTTCACCCTGTGATCCTGAGACCTCAGTCTCCTGAGTTAGGGTGATGGGCCTGGGCTACTGGTGCTGTACTAGGTTCAGAACTGTAATGACATTGACAATACAAGTCAAGTGTTTATCACAGAGGGCTTGGGGAGCATATTATGCCTTTCAACCTTGGACCTTTCAGAACTCTGTAGGACACAAGGTTATAATGTTAGAGTCTGAGAGGCTTGGCAGATGTATCAGCTATACTTGAACCTTGAGCCCTGACTCCAACTCTGGTGTACATAAATGTTCATTTTCCAGAAAATGTGCTCATAATTAGAAAATAGGAAAAGTACTTTGATTATCCCACACTCTGTTTCCAGTTGTTTTTCTCAGACTGAAGCCTGGGTGCTGTCCCTGCAACCTTCAGCTCAAGGCGAACACTCTACCACTTGAGCAACAGCGCCATTTGAGTTCTTTAGGTGATTCATTGGAGATAAGAGTCTAACAGGCTTTCCTTGTGTAGGCTGTCTTGGAACTGTGGTCTTTAGATCTCAGTTTCCTGAGAAGCTAGGGTTCCAACAGTGAGCCACCAGCATCTGGCCTATTGTTTTTGCCAGTCCTGGGGCTTGATCTAAGGGCCTGGGTACTGTCTCTGAGCTTCTTTTTCTCGAGGCTAGTGCTCTACCACTTGAGCCACTCCACAGCTTCTCGGTTTTTCTGAGTATGTGGCACTGAGGATTCAAACCCTGGCATTCATGCATGCTGAGCAAGCTCTATACATTAAGCCACATTCCCATCTCCACTAAGTAACATTCCCAGCCCCACCCTTACAATTTTATCCCGCAACTTGCCTATCCTCAAGAAAAGGTTTCCGAGTATAAATCAACTAAAGAAATCCCTATAGTAAGTTGCCAAAAGATAACTAAGACAAAGCTCATACTTGGGAGAGACTCTAAACATGTGATGACTGCGACTAATGCCTCCATTTAATTATGTATCATGTTTCAACACTTAATAAAGTATTAATGGAAAACAAGTCAATGACCTGATTTATTGTGTATAATTTTATAATAGATGTACAAAACATAATAAATATTATGTGTATAATAATACTAAACACAATAAATTATAAAATGAATAAAATAAAATAAATACAAAATCAATAATTATAATAATCAATATATAATAAACATGCATATGTACATATATATCATATATTACACATGTATAAGAATATTTTTTACATTGCATGGCTTCAATGCAGGCCCTAGGAACTCTGGCTTGAATTTCTTTTCCTCAAGGACAGTGAGCTTCCCCTTCACTCATGGTGTAAAAGAGTTACTCGGAAAATGAGCTCAAATCCCTTCAATGGCAGAAATACTGGCCCCAGTTCCAAGACAGTGACTTAATATTTTTATTGGAAGCACTTATGTTTATTCAGTTCCATACTGAACATTTAAAAGAAAGCAATGTAGAATTTTGTACAGCTATTCAGATATCCTTCCTTACCCCCAAAATGCTTCTTTGAGCACTACATTATTTTTTGTATGTTTTCTATTGTAAAAATGTTGTACAGAGGGGTTACAGTTACATGAACAAAGTAATGAGTACATTTCCTATTGAGCATTGTGGCTTCCTCCTTTGTTCCCTCCCTAACTGTTGGATCTTCATCTGTCCCTCAGAAGATGGACGGGTTCCCAGAAAAGTGTGCTGCTAGCCCAGTCGCCAGCCTCCCATAGCCCCGGAGACAGTCAGATGCAGCAGGGAGTCAAGTCAAGCAGGAACTCGTTTATCACTATGCAGAAAGCAATTTTTATAGCAAACAACTGCGTGGCATGGAAGGGGAGGAAAAGGAACAAACCAATCACTGTAGAGGTCACCCTATCATACACCTAAGCTTTCTATATTTTCCCTGCTGTCTTTGAGCTATTCAAGTACAGATGTCACTTTGCCTGGTTGTGGTACACAGTCAGATTTTAACATAAACAAGTGGAACTCTGCCCACTCAACTGCCTTTCAGTGCCAACTTTGCTGTCCATGTGCCCTATAGATTCCCCCTTTTTGTTTTAATGGCAGACCCACCTCTTAGCTGAGGTTCAGGTCAGGGCACCTCTTATGAGGTTCGCCCAATTGGCACCTCCTTTTCCGTGGTTCACCTAAAGTATGGAGTAATCTTTAGCACTGAGTTTATCATAATAGACACGGAGAGCCATGCGTTGGATCTCTTGGGCTCTATCCTTTTCGATATAACTGCAACCCCCACATCCTGTCCATCTCCCTGCTAGTTATCCTTTTTCCCTCCTCAGTAAAGTTAATAAACGTCAGCCCCACCACAGTTAGAAATGTCTGAAGCATTTCGATTACTTCTGGGACATATATAAAAAGTATCATATAAGGTTGACCTTTGTAAAGCATGGGAGCAGCCTGGGTATTGGGTCACCACACATGAGGCACAGTGCATCCTCGTGGGCCCCCACACTCAGGCAGTCCTTGGTAAAGGGGGTCTCAATCTCCAACATCCCAGGATCCTCTAGCCAGGTCAAAGATGTCAAAATGAAGCTCAGGCCACCCGGTCGAAGGGACAGCTTCTCTTTTGGTGCTGTTGATGATTTCTCCATTGCCAGTGCTGATCAGTGCCCAGGTCACCCGTTGAGGTTGATGTGGATTCCATAGGGCCATTGCCAGGACTGGGAGGGTCAGGACAGCCAACAGCTGGAATATCACCATCTGCAATTGTTAGAGAACATAAGAGCTTCTCAAGGGCTGATTGCCCTTGGGGATGGTTAGTATTTATCTTTTTAGCTTTCCCTCTTTTAAACACCAGCCTCGACCAGCATAGCTGTTTTACTTTCCTTGTTGGTTAGTTTATCCTTGGGCTTCTTCCTGTATAGAGGAAATGGGTAAAAACTTAAAGTTCCAGGCCAGGATCCATATGGGGGCTTTCTCCCCTATGGGAAAAACATTTCTGAACTCCCTGCCCATGGTAACTAGGGGGTCAGGTCCACTCCATTGTTGTGTCAGGGGGTCCTTCCACCTGACTTTCACTTGGGGCTTAGGATTTAGTTGTCCCCAGTGCTTCTGAAATCTGGATTTAATTGCCCCTTTTGAAAAATTTAAAATGTTAATGGTAAACAAAGCTATCTGTAACTATATATGAGCGTTAACTCCCCCTTTTTGTTTTACTAATTGCTCATTAAGACATTGGTGATTTCTTTCTATAATTGCTTGGCCTTGGGGATTATAAGGATTTCCTGTAGTATGAGTAATATGCCATCTGTCAAAGAACTCTGACATTGCTTTACTAACAAAACAAGGTCCATTATCGGTTTTAACTTGTGCTGGTAGACCCAAGGTGGCAAAGCATTGAAGAAAATGTGCTTCTGAATGTTTAGTTCTTTTTCCTGAATGTGCTGTGGCCCAACATACTCCTGAATAGGTATCTATAGAAACAAAAATATATTTAAGCTTACCAAAGGCTGGGAAATGAGTCATATCAGTTTGCCAGAGGACATTGGGTTTGAGGCCTCTGGGATTTACCCCTGGTGGTTGTAGCGGGGGTATTTTTAAGAAGGGCTGGCATGTTTTATGGGTATGTACTATTCTTTTGAGGTCTTTTGCAGGAATCTGAGGAAATCTATGTTGAAAACCTCTCCAATTATTGTGGGTTAAATCATTTAAATGGGTGGTCTCTTGTAACATTAAGGCTTGTGGGCCAGTAGCTAACTGGTCCGCCCAATTATTGCCCATGGATAAAAACCCAGGAAGTTTTGAATGCCCTCTCAAATGTTGAATGTGAATAGGGGCTCCCCGTCCATCTCATAGGTCCTTAAGGGTGTACATAAGGAGGAAAATAGGGTTTCCATCCAGCTTAATATGTGCCTGGGGAAGTTGAGGGAGCAAGTTAATCATATATAAACTATCAGAATACAAATTAAAGGGTTTTTGAATATCCCGAAGGGCCATAATTACAGCAAACATTTCTTTTTATTGTGCTGACCCTTGACAAGGTTGAAATCTTTGTTGGCTTGGGATCTTTTGTTGCTCCTCAAAGGCTGCATATGCAGAGCCTGTTTTACCTCCATCAGTAAAAACATGGAGGGCACCGGGAATAGGTGTAGGAGAAAATAGTGAAGGCATTATGAGGGGAAGTGGTCATAACATGACGGTCCATTTAGATGACCTATAATGGCAGTCAATTTGACCTAGAAACCCTTCCAGGGAGAGAGCAAGTTGAGCATTGGCTCAAGTGAGAACTCAACGTCTGCCATCCGAAAAGGAAAAACAAAGGAGTGAGGGTCAAGGCCATATTGACTTTGGGACTGGGTCTTTCCCTTGACAATAGCATCGGCAAATTGGTCTGCCTGAGAGTACACCCGAGGTGTGCCCCCCCCAGGGGAGTGTAAACCCACTCTAATGGCTCCCCCAATTTGACTTAAACCTGCAGAAATCAATGTAACACCTGCAAACAATGAGAGGAAAATGTGCATAAGAATAGAATACTTCTTCATGGAAAGTTCATCCAGGGTTCTTTGGAACTGTAAAAATATTGCCCAATGGCTGTTTGTAATTGTAATAACTTCTTGGGGTGTCTTGTCTTTTAGTTGGGTGAATAAGGGCACAAGACTATCTGTAGGGATGGGAACCCATGGCAACAGTCAATTGATTTCCCCTAAAAGACTTTGAAGTTGGATTAGGGACAGAGATGCTGGAATATCCAGCATAGGCTTAAGGGGGCTGGCTTGAGTCAAGGTAAGGTGGGATCCGAGCACCTTAAAAGGAGGTACCTTTTGAATTTTATTTAGGGCTATGGTAAAACCCCCCTTTTTTAATATGGTGAGAACCTGGGATAGAAGGCCCTCCAGGCAGCCCAGGCCTTGTTGCCCCAGAATTATGTCGTCTATGTAGGCATAGGCAAGGGAGGTGTCTGAACCCAGCACAGGCCCTAAAAGTGTGGCCAAGTATTGTTGGCAACAGACCAGGCTATTGGCCATTCCCTGTGGCAGCACTGTCCATTCAAACCCCCGATCAAGATGGGAAAAAAATAAGAGAAGAGATGGAGAAGGCAAAGTTCTTGCAGTCATCCAGATGCAAGGGGATCGAAAAAAAAAACTATCTTTACTATCAATTACAACCAAGGTATATTCTGAAGCGGGAGTCCAGGGCATACCTCTTAGGGAATTCTTACTAGCTCCATCCTTTCAGTTACCTTACATAGATATTGGACCATGAACCAAGCCCCAGATGCATTTTGGATAACAAATACAGGTATGTTCCAAGGACTCACAGAAGGGAGTATGTGCCCAAGTTTTATCTGTTCCTCCACCAAAAGGTGGAGCACTACAAGGTTAGGTTTGGTCAATGGCTTCTTGGTTTCCATCTAATGGGAGGTAATTGGGGGACAATTGCCTTTAGGATTGGGGGTGCACCCAAGTGGGTCCCTTATGTACTTCTCTGTACTTATGAAAGTTAAAAAATCCTTTTTCTTAACTCCCTTTAGATCCTGTTTAAGCCTTTGTGCTTCTTCTCCATCCAGGATATCATCATAGGATGCTCGATGGTCTGTATTGACCACAGCATCCATTTCTCTTAGCATGTCTTGCCCTAGTAAATTGGCAGTGAGGTTTTTTGCCACTAAAGGGCATATCTTTCCCTGCTCTCCATCTAGGCTAGTCCATTTCATAAGGGCGACCAACTCTTTGGACTGGGAGTTGCCCCCTACCCCCAATATCGGGGGCCCGTGTGCAAGCTTCCAGTCCTAGGGCACTTCCTCCTCCCTGAGTATGGTTTAATCTGCCCTCATGTCAATTAGGCAGTGAAAATGCTTTACACCTATGAAAATACTCATTTTAGGGAGGAGTCCTCCCCCCAGGGGGATGGTCCAATGGGCCTGGGTCGTCCTGCCATGAGGCTGCCTGGGCCTTACAGCAGAGGGGATTCCTCCTTGAGCTAACGGGGCTGGAGGATGTCCCTCCACTAGTTTAAAGCCTTCCCATCTAAATCAAATTTGGATTGACAATCCTTTTTCCAATGGTACCCCTTCCTGCACCTGGGGCAGGGTGTAGGAGGTGGTTTGGACCCCCCCTGGGCCGGTTGGTGGGGGGGGCAGGGGGGATTGTTGTGAATAGTCCCGCTTAAAAGGGCCCTCCTGTTCTCATTTAAAACAAGACCCTCTCCCTGATGGTCTTGGGATTCTTTGGCCCTGGGCTGCCAGAGCCTGGGTAATAGCCTCAGACATTGTAGATGTCTGAGCCTGTAAAGGTAAAGAGAGTGATTGGGCCTGGGCTGTTGTGTTCCACATCCTGCGAGGCCACCACCCATGTGCTCAGGGAACACTCTCTCAATCCCACACAGGCTGTGTGGTGGTCTGCATTCATCCCTTCCCAAACCAGTAGCTTTACAAACTGATCTCGGAGGTCCCCTGCCGGCGAGTTGCGGTGAACACTCTGTTCGAATTGATCTATAAAATCAGATAGAAGCTCACCTAGTTTTTGTCTCACTCCTGCTATGGGGGACTCAGTGGGCCCTTCATCCAATTAGTACCACACGGCAAGTCCTGCCTGCCTCACCTGGTCACGGTACAGGCCAGGTATTACTGCCTGTGGGATGCGGGTGGAATATCTTACCCCTGTCCCTGTTAACATGGCATCAGTAATCGGTATTGTGGCTTGAGCCTCCCAGGTATTCTCCTCCTGCCCTCTGCATTCCTCCTTAAAGAAGGCACACGATTTAATAAACTGAGAACTGGTAAGGACGTCTTTGGCCACATCTAGCCAGTCCTTAGGGACACAAGTGTGATAAACAATGTCCTGTAATAGGGTCTGGGCCCAAGGAGAGTCCGGACCATCCTCTACCACTGCCTTGCAGAGCTGTTTAATATCCTTGGCTTCCCATGGATACCATTCCAAGGGTCTGTTAGCTCCGGTGCCAGATTGACTGAATACGCTTGGGGAATTGAATCCTTTGGCCCAGGGTCCAGGCTCCCGGGTGGCCCTTACTTTACAAGGTAGGACTCAGGATAGGTTATTTCCTCGGCCCTCGGCTTCTCTGTGGAAGGTCTGTAGGGGTCCAGATATCCCAGGTCCCTTTGTAGGGCCGCATAGGGCACTGAACCTTCCCCCCAATTGTAGGAATAGGGTGAGGGCTTAAGACCGTCAGAGGCACCCAAGTCAGAGGGGGTAACCCCTTTTCCTTACTACTTCACAAGTCCTCTTTTACTCCCTCTAGGCCTAATGTTGCCCCCTCCTCCTCCTTCTCTGAGATAGCATTACCCATAGTAAGGATTTCACTTACCCTTAGAGACCCCTTAGCCTCGGCTGGAATATTTTCCTTTCGTGCTCCATGTTAGGTGCCAGATGTTGGGTCTTGGTCCATCCTGCGGAAGACAGACCAGGTCCAAGGAAGGGTAAGTTCGCCGCTTGCCCATTCCCCAGCTTCCCCTAGCCCTGGAGACAGTCAGAGGCAGCAGGGAGTCAAGTCAAGCAGGAACTCTTTTATTACCATGCTGTGATTTTTTTTAATCTATCTTCTATTTTCTTCCTCCATGGTATAACCCGTTTTCACTGTATTTGAGGTTGGTGACCTGCATCTTGCATATACATTTTTCTACTGTGGGAGTGGAAGGAAAATAAAATTCTGAAACAAGGACACAGTATGATCCATTATAACAATGAGATGAACAAGACTCTATGTTGAAAATGAACGCTAAAATATGGGGATGGGAGGGGGATTTGGGACGGTGGGGAGAAAAGGAATGGCAGGGGAAAAACAAATGAGGTTGTAACAATGCTTATTAGATAATATATTCATTAACTTACTTATGTAACTCTAACCCCTCTGTACACCATTGTCACAATAAAAAAACGAAAAAAATTATCCTGGAGTACATTAACTTCAAATTTCCTAAGTGCTCTGTAAATTAAGACCAATTTTAAGTGGGAAGAAGGGTCTCAGAAACACTTTTTGTTAGTGTGTGTATTGTGCATTATTTCCCAAGTTTACATAAGTTAATAGAAGGACAAACAATAGGAATAGAAGAAAGAGAAGTTCTATGCTTGCGTCTCTGCAAATGGGACAACTTTGAAACAATAAAGCCAAGGCCAGTATGTAGATCTATGGAAGTGATATAGAGAAAGCATTACTCCTAAGTGGAACATGAAGGATGAGGCCACTCTCTTTCTTCTACTAGCTCTAAACATGTTAGCTAATCATGCAAATTTGTAAAAAAAAAAAAAAAAGTAGAATGGAAGAATAATTCTGGTTCCAAGCAAGTCAGATATAAGAGCATGGACTTAACTGGAAAAAAGGGCATGTTGAGAGAGCATGAATTATACTACCAATGAACTGGTGCCTAAGATCACATTTCTTTTTCTCTTTTTCTTTCTTTCTTTTTTTTTTTTTTTTTTTTTTTGATGCTAGTGGGGCCTGAACTCCAGGCCTGGGCACTGTCCCTCTTCTCTTCAGCTCAAAGCTTGTGCTCTAGCTCTTGAGCCACAGCGCCACTTTCAATTTTCTGGTGCTTCATTGGCGATAAGTGCCTCAGCAACTTTCCTACACATGCTGGATTTGAGCTGCAATCCTCAGTCTTACCCTCCTGGGCAGCTAGGACTATAAGCGTGAGCCACTGGAACCTTGCTTAGGATCATATTTCTAACAGTGTACACTCAGCATATGTAATGGGTATGTCCATCTATCTTTATATGAACTCGAGTTAAAAATCTGGGCTACAGCTTAGATTTTACACTCACAAAAACGTTTGTAGTTTAAGAGTTGATACTCCTGGATAAATAAAGCCTAATAATGTAAAGGAGTCTGGGAAGTTCAGTTTGCATCCAGCCTGGGCAGAACAGTCTTTGAGACACTATCTATAATTAACTAGCCAAAAGCTACATTGAAAGAATGGCACAAGTGATGGAATTCAGCAAGATTGCTGAATAAGAGCTTGAGGTTTTTGCATACATATATACAAACATGCACATACATAAGGCACATATATGTTCAAACACACATATGAAACAACTCTCAGAATGTGTAGAAAAGTTAGAAAATAATATAAAATATTTCCTGAGTAAGACTAGAATCAAGTGATAATTTTTAATATTAGAACGTCCTCAAGGGAACTTTCCCCAAAAAAGCTTGAGGATATTATATGGGTAGGGGCCAGAAATAGAAAGCCAAGTCATCATTAATAAAGGGATCGTATCCATGGAGGAATCAGTCAGAGACCCCTTCAGGTGCATCTGAAAATGTTCATAACCTGTGTCAAATGTTAGAATAGCTTTGAACATAGTACATGAACAGTCTGAGCCATCAGTCTAGTGGAAAATGTTATTGGAGTCTGTATCTAAATAAACCAACAAACAATGGTAGGACAATGTGATACAAGCCAGGAATTCTAGCACTCAGACTAAGACAGGAGATTAGAAAGTGGAATTACATAGTGATACATTCCCTGGACTAGGTAGTATAATTTTGTCTCAATAAAACAAACCAAGAAAGGAATAAAAAATAAACAAGGAAGGCATACACAGTTGGAAGTTTGGGCTAATTTTGTTATTATGTTTTGAGAAGTCAAGTTTCCTATTGAAATGCAACTAATATATAATACTCAGTTGTGTTTTAAATGTTGTCTTCATTACAGAACATGCCTAGATGCTAAAGAGCTCATGAGTCCCAACCAAAAATTTGAAAAAGTAAGAATCTTTATGTTAGATTCCAAAGAAATGATGAAGGATTACAAAAGATTAAGCCTGGAGAAATAGGAAAGTAAATTTAATATAGTACTTTGTAGACCTGGCTAAATTAGAATTTAGGTTTAAAATAAAAATTTTTGTTTGAAATTTAATATTCAATAGGATACTACAAAATTCTTTTCAAGTAGAAGATTTAGTTTAGAAATTCAGAAATGATTCTGGCATTCTATTTGCCTATAATATTCTTTCAAGTGAGGTATAATTAGAACATAGTTAATTGACAATTCCAACAGTTCATGTGTAGCATGACAAAGTTGCAAACAAATTGATATTAATTTATAATATAGAAAATGATCAATCTTTTGAGATTTTGGTGTAACATAGTATAAAGTGAGTAATTGTGTGACATCTTTTTTCTTCTACTTATACAAAACACAGGAAGAAATTTCCTTAATTATTTACCTCTGTATACAATGAGAAAATGCAAGGTTTGGGGGTTTGGTTTTATTTTGTTTTTGTTGTTTGTTTTGTCCTAGGGCTTGACCTCTGGGTCTGGACACTGTCCCTGAGCCTGTTTTGCTAAAGGCTACTGCTCTACCATTTGAAACTCAGTGCCACTTGTGTCTAGATTTTCATGAGCAGTTTATTGGAGATAAGAATTTAAGGAACGTTCCTGCTTGGGTGGGCTTTGAACCATAATCTTCAGATCTTAATATTCAGATCTCCTGAATATCTATGATAGATAATATATATAAATATATAGTAAAATAAATATAAAATAAAAATAAAATAATATTTGCAAGTGTTTTCATCTCAAGAATTCCACTGGGGGGGAAACGATGCAGCAAAATTTAGTATAGTGTTCTTTCCACAAGACGAAGGGCATCACATTAGCAGAAGTGTAGTATTTCTTCACAATAGTGATAAGTTAGTCATGATGTGAATTTAGGGAATTTTAAGATGTACCTTACAAATTGGAAACTGTTGGTCTAAGATGACTTTATGGAAAAAAATTGGGATTGATTCTCATAGAAATAATAGCTTAATCTGATGAACAAATGTTTACTTTTGAGGAATTAATTATTATAGATACTTCATAGTTTTATCTTCTACCAAAACGTGTGTACTTTTTCTGTTGACTTTTAAATATGTAACGCCTCATTGGAAACTGCATATACTGCAGATTTAAATAAAATGCAAACAGGTACTGTTTTGAATGTCTCTGGTATGGCATGTTCAGAATTTGAAAATGAGTAGTTAGTAGTCATAGGAATGTTGAAGACCATATATATCCTATCCTCTTAACAATTAGTAAGTTTTAAAAGTTAGGAGTTTCCATAGAATTAAACTGTTTTCTGATTTAGTATGAGAAAACATTAAAAATATTTTTTTCAAAATAATGGCAAGCATATCTGAAAATATTGTATAGTTTGATAACATTCCAGTTGATGTTCCTCTGATAAAGAAAGGGGTAATTAATTCAAATTAGCAGCCAAAATATTCATTTTTTAAAAAAGGTAATACACATAGAATAATATTTACTATACCAATACAGTGAAATTATATTTTATGCAGCTCATTTTTTAATTTAATTTTATTGTCAAGGTGATATATAGAAGGGGTTGTAGTAATTGTAAGGTAGTGAATATATAACATGTTGAAATTTTTACACCCTTCCTCATTTTTCTCAGACTTTTCCTTCACCCCAATACTCCTGACAAGTTGTAATGTAAATTTCCAACATGTTGTCTTGTGAGTATTGCTATTGCATTGGTTTGCCCTTTGTCCTTTGTCTAGCCATTTTGTTGTGCCTTTTCCCTTGTCAAATTAAGATAAACGTATACACAATACACAGGATACTGAAATCAAATACAGCAGGGGATAAACCATAGGGGAAAACACAAAAGAAAAAAGAAATCACCTAGTACATTAAAAACAACAACCACAAAAATAAAAACCTCTGTTTCAATATCCAGGAGTTCATTTTGCTCAGCATCATCTTATATGGTCATATATACATAGCTGTTGGGAAATTATGTTCATCTGCTAGGACTATCCTAGACATTTCCTACTTATTACAAATGAGGAAAACCATGAATCTGCTTCTTTGTTGCTTGTTTATTTTACTTAGGATTTTTCCAAGTCTTTCTATTTCCTTATGAATTAGAAGCATAGAATTCCACCGTGTGTGTGTCAATTAGTTCATCTACTGAGTGGCATATTGGTTTAAAACATGATTGCATGTAAGTATTTTTTAGGGTCATTCAAAAATGACAGATGCCACCTCACCAGATATACTAAAATCATTTCTAAGTAAGATAGTATTTTATAGTGGTACAATTTTTGAGGTATCTGGATGAGTTTAATGTATATCTTGGACTGAATTAGGCAAGAAGATATCCAATATCATATAGGACAAAAATGGTAGTGACAAAATATTTCCCTTGAGAAAGATATAGGAGACTTCCAGAAGTATGATATAGTTCAGATAATTTTGAAGAATTTAGAAATGCAAGCTCAAGCATGTCTCTTTAAATAATAATTGTGTAAGTGGAAAGGCAAAATAGGGGAAGGGAAGAAAATAACTGACAGTAGATCATTGTCCCAAGTTAGAGTATAAAAAGAAATAATCAATAACTTCCAATATAGTACGTCCCACTTAATTTAGCAACACGCAGAATATTTACTTGGCTTTTACTTACTTTAATGCTCCAAAATAAATGAACACTTGTAAGAAAAGTTATGCGATTGCCATTGCTTCAACCTGAACACTAACTGTGATGAGCCTTCTTTTTCTCACTTTGCACTTGGAAAAATGTCCCTAAGTTGATGATGTTGTGGCTGATTAGAGTCAGAGTTAGGGGTGTCTACTTATACAATTATCCCAGAATAGTTTAAAGCAGTTTTTTCCCCAAGATATCCAACTACATTGTCTGAAGCTGTGCTTTGAACACACCCTCAAACCTGAGCATATTATTTGAAATTATACTTCAGCATTTCTTGGCACATTCTACTTTATGCCTATGTCTTCTTGGCACATTCCTTTTGAGTTCATAGTTGCTCTATTTCCATTTCATCTGAACAAACATACATACATACATACATTAAACATATTTAAAATATTATGAGGCTCCTTGACTTGGAATTCAGGCCATTTTTTATGCCAGGTCTGAGATTTGAACTCAGGGTCTGGGTAAATCTGCAGCATTGTGGGTGATGGGGAAGATCACCATGCTGGAAGACAAGAAAGTCATGCCTGTTCCTAGGGCCTGAAGTCAAGTCTTAGCACTCGAAAAAATAATATTTGTATACATCTTAAATAAATGATTTATATTTACATACACATATTTACTACATATTGCAGTTAATGTATTCATTTTATTTTGTGTTTTATTTATTTCTTATGTATTTTAATGAGTATGATTACACATATATCATTTTTTGCATCATATTACATGAAACATAGATTTTCCTATGTATTGTACATCATTCCTGAGACTGAGGATTTCACTGATAAGGAAAACAAGTAGGACAGCTGGCTTTCCACTAGGATTAAGTTTTTGGAAGTTTGTGACTTGAACTCAGGGCCTAGCAGGCCCACTTCATGAATGGGTAAATTTTAGCACACCAGACTGATGCAAGTGAAGTTGGCAGGCAAATTTGAGGACCTGAGATCAAGCCCTAGGAATGGCCAATATATAAACAGATAGATGTTTGGAGTGCAGTGTGTGCGTGTGTGTGTATGTGTGTGTGTGTGTGTGTAAGCGCACGCGTGTGTGTGTGTATATTTACATATGTATAAGCATCTATAAATGATACAGAGAGACAGAGATAGACATTTATGTAGATTCTAGTGTATAACTGTATAAAAAATGTCATATCTATATCTTATTTTTATATTATATTATTACCAATTATTTGGTATAAAATTACGCCTCTATTAATTAATCACAGTAGGAAACTTAATAAAGTATTAATTAATCAATGACCTATATTTATTGCATACAATCAAATACTGGAATGACTAGCTAATTAGCAATTTAATTAGCACATTTCAAACATTGTATTAGTATTTCTATAGATAGGAACAAGTTTCCTAGGATCTTCAGCCATGTGTAGGTGGCAGTCCTGGGATCGAACTTAGGGCCTAGGTGTCTGGATTGGACTCAGGCTTCACTGACAGCCCCCAGCCGTCGTCCATGCAAGGTCACATACAATTTTCAAGCCAAGTCATTGAGACCCAGGAGGGTCACAGTGCTAAGGAAACAAAGGTAAAACTGTTGTATAAAACTTCCTGGTATTTTTCCTCCTCCATTTTTGTTGGTTTGATGTTTTTTGTTTTTGTTTTTGTTTTTTTTTTGCCAGAGATGGGAGTTGAACTTGGGTCCTAGGATCCCTGAATCATCTGTGGGTGTAAAAGCTGCATCCCAGCCTAGGGTAATCATGGTTTCAGACACAATAAAATGCTTCTTTGAGCAAAAGAAGCTCAGGGAAAATGTCTAGGCTCACAGTTCAAGCCTCAGGAATTGCCACAAAAAAAAGAGGCAGTAACTCCATGTGTCTGTGAATGTATCGATGTATTTTTATCCGTGAACATCCAGAGTTGCTATGTTGAAAGGCACCCAGCTAGGAAATTTGTTTGAATAAAATGATTTCATAGCACAGAGAGTACTTTCAAGATGGTGCATGTTCCCTGGCTCCCCTCAATGTTCCCAGTGTAGCCTGAGGGGTTCTTCATACCCCAGGCTGCTGGAGGAAGTCTGCCTCATTGTTGGAACAGGCAGAGAAAAGGCCTCACTTCGGTACAGCTGTGAAACAAACAATTAATGTGGAGCATTTAGGGTAGATGTGTGTGGGCAGGCTCTGAAAGTCAAGAGAAAAAGGCCTCTTTGTACCCCAAGCTATCTCTCGTCCTAGTGCTCTGTTTTGATAGGAAGTCTTCATTTGTGCCATCTCCCGTGGCAGGCCAAGTTCCCTGCATTCATCCTGTCTTTGTAAGCCTATATTTCAGTGTTGAAACAAATTGCTACCACTAATTCAAGAGTCCTTCTGGCATACAATTAGGGAGCTGAACCTAATGAAATTATTCATTATTAGCAACGGTGCCTCCTTGTGTGTGTGTGTCTGTGTGCATAACCAGTCCTGGTGCTTGAACTCAGTTCCTAACCACTCTACCTGAGTTTTTCTCCTGTACAAGGACAGAACTCTATCAATTGAGCCACACAGCCACTTCAGGCTTTTTTTTTAGCTGGGATGTGGTACTGAGAATGCAAACCCTGGGTTTCACACATGCAAAGCAGTCTACCTCTAAGAAACATTTCCAGTGCTCCACTTCTGGTTTCTTTCTTTCTTTTCTTGTAAGTTGAAGGAGTTGAAGTCTGGGCCTGGGTGCTGTCTCTGAGCTCTTTAGCTGATGTCTATTGCTCTACAACTTGAGCTACAGCACCCCTTTAGGCTTTCTGGTAGTTTATTGGAAATAACCATCTCAAGGAATTTCCCACCAAGGCTGGCATTGGACTGTGATTTGGGATAGTTTTGAACCAAGATCCTCAGCATCCTGAGCAGGCAGGATGATAGACTTCAGCTAAAGCACCTAAGCCATGACACATTGCTGCAAGGAGGTCCTTGGCTCCACATGGTAGAACGTTAACCATGAGCCCAAGAAGAAATTCAGCACCTATGCTCTGAGTTCAGGGTTCGTGATGGAGAAAACTAAACCAAAACAATTGTCTGCAGGGGACAAATCACTAGAGCTCAGTGTATACAAAAATTCGACCCTGCCTTGGGGACATATATGAGCCTCTGCACAATCATCTTACTTGTGTAAATCTTATAAGGACCAGATGAAATTGTATAACTTGTGAAGGACTCAGTACATAGGACCCTGTGAAGGACTCAGCACACAGTACCCCATGAACGACCTAGCACCCTTGGAAGGACTCATCACATAGCTGTATCCCACAAACTGTCATTAGAATTAGGGTGCTTTCATCAGTATCACCATTCTTTCAGATACATGTCACAAACCGCACAAGTTCACATCTAACGGTTTAGAGGGGTGTTTTTTGTGGATAGGATCATCAGCCTCGGGGATTGCACTCATAGGTTGGAGGTACTGTCCTAAGATCTTTTCCTCAAGGCTGCATCTCTACCACTTTGAGGCACAGCTTATAGTTTGGCAGACTTCCTGCCAGGGCTGAGTTATCAACCCATCAGTGTCTGACCTCATCCCCCGAGCAGCTAGGGGTGAGCCAGCAGTCTTGTTCCATGGTGTTGGGCTGCAGCTGTTGACCTCTGGCTAAGTCAGCTTAGATGGCAACCATCAGCTTCAAACTCCCAGCTTGCTCTGTGATGAGGTATTTGCAGTGCTATCCTTATATAGTTGCAGTCAGAACAGTCTATCTTTATTTTGGTGCCATTCCTGGGTCTTGAGTAAGAGTCTAGACACAGTTCCTAAGCTTTTATGCTCAGCTAGTGCTCTGCTGCTTGAGTGACAGCATGACTTCTGGATGTTTCTGTGCATACAGTAGAGAGGAATCGAACCCAGGGCTTTGTATGTACTAGGCAAGCACTCTACCACTGAGCCCCAGGAATGACAAATGTAGAAACAGATATATAGATTGTTTCATAGATATATAGAAATATATATTTATGCATGTATGTATAAAACAAGGCAGATATATCTGCATATTATTTGATTTCATATATAATATTGCTACCACTTATCAATAAATTATTCCTTCCTTTATTTAAGAATGGTGGTTGAATACATAACAAAGTATTAATTGAAAATTAGTCAATGTACTATAATTATTGTGTATAATTTTATAATATAATCATACACTAAGTACTAATGTAATTGTTACTTTACAATATTCCATTCGTATGAATATATATTGGAATGCATTTCTTAGGATCTCCCATGATTCGAGGGTGGCAGTCCTGAGATTCGAACCCCGGGCCTAGGTTGCTGGTTTTGGATATGGCTTCCATGATAGTCCACCAAACTTCAGCAGTACAAGGTCATGTATACTTTCTGGGCCCTGTCATTTAGACCCAGGATGGTTGCAATGCAAAGGAATAAACTATGTAAAACCACCTTCTGGAACTTCTGTTTTATCCTTCTCCTTTTTTCCCCCTCTCTTTTTTCTTTTTTTCGGTATTGAGGCCAGAACTCTGAATCTGGGTGCTGTCCATCAACTCCCTCTCAGCTCAAGACTGTCGCTCTACCACTTGAGCCATAGCACTACTTCCAGCTTTTTTCTGTTTATGTAGTGTGGAGGAATCAAACCCAGGGCCTTATGCATGAAAGGCAAGCGCACTCTATTACTGAGCCACCTTCCCAGTACTTTTCCTTTTTTTTTTTGCGAGTACCAAGATTTGAACTCGGGTCATAGGATCTCATGATGGGCTGTGGGTCCAGAGGCTGCACCCCAGCCTCGGTTGATAGAAGCTGAGGCAGAGTTGCCACGAGCTGAGTTCAAGCCCCAGGCCTGGCCAAAAAAAAAATAAGGCCCTAGCTTGGAGTTTGCACCATTTTTCTAGAAGTCCTGGAATTTGAACTCAGGGCCTGGGCAATTCTGTGTCACTGTGGGGCAGAGGAAGCTCACTGTCATTGAATACAACAATTTCAGCCCAGTTTCCAAGGCCCGAATTCAAGCCCCAGCACTGATAAAAAATAATATTCATATATGAGATCTATTTACATACATTGGTTTATTCCATATGACATTTATTACCCTTATTTTTTATTTTATTTAGTATTATTACATATATAACATTTATTTCATTTATTACATCTTATCACATGGATATATTTATATATGGGTTATACTATACATCAAACTGAGAGCCAGGACTTTCACAGAGAAGGAAAAAATGTGTCAAAATTTACTTCTGACTCCACATATAAAATTTTGGCCATGCTTGGATTTGAACTCACAGCCCACAATGCCCAATTCATGAAAAGGTCAGTGTAGAAAAAAAGCCCTTGGCAAACTGAGCTGCCAGCCACTTCTGAGGACCTGGGAACAAGCCATAGTAGTGGTTGATAGATATAGATATAGAGATTGAGATTGATATAGAGATAGATAGATAAATGTGTAGTTTGCTATATAGGAAAGAGAGACAATGTGAGGATATTAAATTATATATGTTATGAATTATTATTAAATTATGCCTCCATTTAATGAAGTATCATGGTTGAATACTTATTGAAGCATTAATGTAAATGTAGTCAGTATTCCTTAATTGGGACTATCACACCATGGTGCTAGAATGAAAGACATAATCCAATACATTTTGTGTGACATTCTATAAGAGAATCATGAACTATAAGAGAATCACGACATTCTATAAGAGAATCATGCAAAGATAATTACTTTTATAAGACTCCATTAAGCATTCACATGAATAGTGAAGATTTTCTCAAGATCTCCCTCCATTTGTAGGAGATAGTCCTGGCATTCGAACTCCAGGCCTGGGTAACTTACTTCAAAATGCAAACCATTAGAATGACACTGTGAAGATTTCAGTTTGCCACAATGAAAAAAAGAACAAGAAGAAAAGAAAGCCAGGTGTCATTTGTGCCTGCCTGTAGTCCTAGCTGTTCAGGAGTCTGAGAGGTAGAGAATGGCAGTTTGAATTCAGCCAGGACAGGAAAGTCCACAGCACTGTTAATTCTGTGGGATCACAGAAATAAAAAATTGCCATGAGTGGGGCTGTGGCTCAAGGACAGAGCTATACCCTTGAGCAAAAGGCTCATAATACAACCCCTGGACCTGCCAAAAAAAAAGTAACTCCATGTCTCCCCATATATGTATGCATGTATTTATATAGGTGAAGGTCCAGAATCCCAAAGATGAAAGGCTCCAAGCTAGGAAATTTGCTTTGAATAAAACGATTTCATAGCACAAACACTGCTTTCAAGACAGTGCATGTTCTGGGGATCCCCTCACTGATCCCAGTGTAGCCTGAGGTTTTCTCCACACCAGGGACTGATGGAGGAAGTCTGCCTCATTGTTGGAAGAGGCAGACAAAAGGCCTCACTCCCGTACAGCTGTGTAACAAACAACTCCATCTGGAGCAATTAGTGAGCAGGAGTGTGGGCAGGCTCTGAAGGCTAGGAGAAAAAAGGCCACTTTGAAACTCAAGCTATCTCTCTCCTCAGTGCTATTTTGACAGGAAGCCTCCATTTGTGCCACCTTCTGTGATAGGCCAAGTTCCCTGCACTTATCCTGTCTTTGTTAGACTATGTTCCAGTGTTGAAATAACTTGCTACAATAAATTCAAGGGTCCTTCTGGCAGACAACAAGGGAGGTGAACCTAATAAAATGATTCATTATTGGCAACAGTGCCTTCCTAGGTTCTGGAAGCTTGCTAAATCTAAGCACATGTGTAATATCACAATGCTTCCTGTCATCTAGAGCTGATGAAGCTCATCAGGTTTTGAAACGTTTGACCTCTCCTAGTTGGGCCCTGGGTGTCTAGGTTTTGGAGTTGAACACAGGGCCTGGGTGCTGACCATGAGCTCAGAACCGAAGCTCAGTGCTTTACCATTTGGTGTCACAACTTCACTTCTGGTATCTGTGTGTGTGTGTGTGTGTGTGTGTGTGTGTGTGTGTGTGTGTGTCTGTGTGTCTGTGTGTCTGTGTGCATGAATGTGTGTGCATATACTTGTCCTGGAGCTTGAACTCAGGACCTGAACACTGTAACTGAGTTTCACTTGTACAAAGATAGCACTCTACCACTTGAGCCACAGAGCCACTTCAGGCTTTATTCTAGTTATGTGGTACTAAAAAATCAAGCCCAGGGATTCATGCATGCAAAGCACTCTACCCTAAGACACATTCCCTGCAATCCACTTCAGTTTCTTTCTTTCTTTTCTTGTAACTCAGAGGAATTGAACTCTAAGCCTGGGTGCTGTCCTTGAGCTCTTCAGCTAAATACAAGTGCTCTACCACTTGAGCTACAGCACCCCTGAAGGTTTTTGTTAATTCACTGGAGAGAAGCCTCTCAAGGAATTTCTTGCCCAGGCTGGCTTTGGACTGTGATCCTCAGCTCTCAGGCTCCTGAGTAGCTAGGATAACAGGTGCGAGTTGCTGACACCCAGCTTCCACTTCAAGTTTCTAAGTGGTGAATAGGAGATAATAGTCTCATGGGACCTTTTGTGTCTGGGATAGTTTGGAACCAAGGTCGTCATATCTCATCTTCCTGAGTAGGCAGGATGACAGACCTCAGCTACAGATGCCTAGACTGTAACACTCTGTTGCAAGAGGGTTCTTGGCTCCACATGGTGGGGTGCTGGCCATAAGCCCAACAGAGAAGGTTCAGTGGCTAGGTCCTGAGTTCAAGGTTCACAACCAAGAAAAATAAACCAAAACAATTGTCTGCTGGAGACAACTCACTAGAGTTAGGTACATACACAATTGGCACTGACATGGGGACATATCTGAGCCTCAAGATTCTCAATCGACTTCTGGAGCTCTTACAAGGACCAAGTGAAAGAATTTACCCCATGAAGGACTCAGCACACAACATCTCATGAAGGAGTCATCACATATCTGTATCCCACAAGCTGTCAGTATTAGGGTGCTTTCATCAGTATCACCATTCTTTCAGAAACACATAACGAACCACATAAAGTTCACAACTAATGATTAAAAGGGATGGGTTTTTGGGGGGAGGTGGAGTCAGACACGGGAATTTCACTGAAAGGTTGGGGGTACTGTCCTATGATCTTTTGCTCAAGGCTAGAACTCTACCACTTTGTGCTGCAGCTCAGAATTTCGCCTACTTACTACCAGGGCTGCGTTTTAAACCCACCAGTGTCAGATCTCAGCCCCCGAGCATCTTGGATGACAGAGGTGATGGAGCCAGCACCATCTGGTTCTGTGGAGCTGGGTTGCAGCCGTTTACCTCTGGCTAAGTGATGTTAGAGGGCACCTGTCAGCAATAGACTTCTGGCTTGCTCTGTGATGAGGTATTTGCAGTGCTATCGTTATATAGTTGCAGTCAGAACATTCTATCTTTTTTTGGTGCCATTCCTGGGTATTGAGTAAGAGTCTAGACACAGTCCCTAAGTTTTTATGCTCAAAGCTAGTGCTCCGTTGCTTAAGCAACAGCACAACTTTTGGATTTTTCTGTGCACATGGTAGTGAGGATTAAACCCAAGGCTTTGTATGTACTAGGCAAGCACTCTACCACTGAGGCCCAGTAGTGACAAGAGTATAAACAGATTGATTGTGTAGATTGGTAGATAGATATATAGAGAGATAGATAGAGAGATTGATAGATAGATAGATATGTGTGTGTATATATATATATATCCTTAAAGAGAGAGGGAATGTGAGGAAATTAAATTATATACATTATTACCAATTATTAGTTATGAAATTATGCCTCCATTTAATAAAGTATTCTGGTGGAATACTTATAGAAGCACTAATTAAAAATTATTCAATATCCTTCCATTAGGGCAATCACACCATGGTGCTTGAATGGAAGATATAAATCCAATAATTTTTGTGTGGCATTCTAAAATAGAATCATGAATTAACTGCAAATTTAATTATTAATATTATAACATTCCATTAGCATTCACATGAATAAGAATGAGTTTGTCAGGATCTCCTTCTATTTGTGGGTGTCAATCCTGGCATTTGAACTCCAAGCCTGGGTAGTTTACTTTGAATGCATTGGAATGACACCGTGAAGATTTCAGATTGTTACGATTACAAAAAGAACAATAAGAATAAAAGAAAACCAGGACCCAGGGGCTCCTGCCTGTAATCCTAACTCCTCAGGAGGCTGAGATGTAGAGAATGCCAATTTGAATTTAACTGGGTCAGGAAATTCCAGGACACTCTTATTTCTAAGAGATTACAGGAAAAAAAAACATGAATGGGGCTGTGGCTCAAGGGCAGAGCACTACCCTTGAGCAAAAGGAGCTCAGGGACAGGGCCTAGGCTCATAGTACAAACGCCGAACTGCCCCCCCCCCCTGCAAAGGAGGCAATAACTCCATGTCTCTGTGAATGTATGGATGATGTATGTATGATGGGCATTCAGCAGGTTGCCAATGCCCAGCCCCCCAACCTGGGCAAGCTAAGACAAGCCCTGAAGAGTTCTAAGTCTGAGCCAGAAACTTGAACAAAGTATCCTTCTCTGCCATTTAATAACTGAAGCTTGATATTCTGGCTGAGGTGTCCCATTGTGACACCTAGCAGCTGGCCACTGCCTCCAGGGAGACCACAGTTTCTAGACTGTAGGAGTTGTCAAAGTTTCTGGCTCCATATTCTCTATCCCTCTGTAGGATGTGAGCCTAGACCTCTGGGGCCTGGTGACAATCACTCATTTATCATTCCTCATTGCCTATTCACAGGCTGTTCCCAAATCTTGGCAAAGATATGAAATAGTCAGCAATTTCTATGACGAAAGAGGTATGCCAATAAATCCCACCCTCATAACTCCCGTTAGAAATGAGCCTTCGGCTGCTAATGTGGCTTAGTGATAGAGTGCTTGCTTAGCATGCACTAAGTCCTGGGTTCGATTCCTCAGTACCACAGAAACAGCAAAAGCCAAAAGACGCATTGTGGCTTAAGTGATACCCTTGAGCAAAAGAAGCTCAGGAACTTGCCCAGACCCTGAGTTCAAGCCCCAAGACTGGCACAAAAAGAAGTGAACCTGGTGAGACATATTTTTTCTGGGAATCAGAGGAGGGCCGAGGTTATATGTAAGAGGTAGGGTAGAAGGCAGGTGCTGGTGGATCATTCTTGGAAGCTACTCAGGAGGCTGAGATCTAAGGATCCCAATTGCAGGCAAGAAAGTCTATATGAGAACCTTTTCTCCAATTAAGCACCCCAAAAGCCAGAAATAGAACTGTGGTTCAAGTAGTAAAGTGCTAGCCTTGAGCACAAAAGCTCAGGAATAGGATAGCATCCAGGCCATTAATTCAAACCCAAGACAGGCATACACACACACACACACACACACACACACACACACACCACACACACACACACACACACAGACATACACACACACCACACACACACACACACCAAGGTAGAGCATTTGCCAGTCAGCCTGCAAAAATTACATCTCTAGCAACTCAATATAAAAAAAGAGGAAGAAGGGAAGCAAAGACTTGTTACAGGAGGTGATATATCTAGTGCCAAAATTCCACAGGAGTTCTAAGATGTGGATACAGGACAGAGAGCCTCAGGCAGATGGTACAGCATAGACAAAGGTCCTGAGGTGTGCAGTAGAACAGGTGATGTGGTTGGAATGAAGGCTCTGTGGCTTCAAAAGAGTCTGGCAGGACATTCAAGGCTGAGTCAAGGTTTGTACTTGAATCACAGGGCAAAGGGTGGGGTCCTACAATGCGGCCCAGGGGGAAGATTAGCTTGGCTTTACACCAGGGACCTCAGCCATTTCCTGTGGCTGAAAGCCTATTTTTCACAGCTCCTAACACTCAGTCATCCTTTGCATGGAGGAGTCAGGAGCAAATGCAGGGAAGAACTCTTACTTAAGAAAAACTTCTAGCCCAATGCCACCAGTGGCTCAAACCCTGTAAATCCTACCTACTCTGGAGACTGAGATAGAGATCGAGGGTCAAGCCAGATCAGGAGAGGAGAGTTAGTGAGACACTTATTGCAGATGAACTACCAAAAACTAGAAATGGAGCTGTGGTTCAAGTGGTAGAGTGCTAACCTTGAGGGAAAAAGTTAAGAGACCAGAGACCAGACCCTGAGTTCAAGACCAGTACTGGCACAGAAGAAGAAAGAAAAGTTTTCAGGAGCTCCTAGTCCACTCTGGTGAAAGGCCAGATCAGCTGGGCGTCGGTGGCTCACACCTGTCCTCCTGCCTCCTCAGGAGGCTGAGATGTAAGGATCGCAGTTCAAAGGCAGCCCAGGCAGGAAAGTCTGGGAGATTCTGATCTCCAAGGAACCTCCAGAGGACTGGACGTAGTTCTGTAGCTCAAGTAGTAAGCTTAAGAGCTGGGGACAGAGCCCAGGCCGAGAGTTCAAGTCCCGTGATCAACACCTGGCCTGCTTGGACCTCACTTTGAGGCTCTAGGCAATGTAGTTTCCAGTGGGCCCCCTGAAGGTCTCCCAATGTGTAGGTGTCCTACAAGTCTTGAGTGGAGCCTGTTTGGAGGCCATTGCCTACAGAGCGGGCCACAGTACCAGAGAAGGGTAGAGCCTTGTGGCATGGGGATCATCAGAATTGCATCTGTCATGGGTGCAATGTGGATCTGAGCAGTAAATCGCCATCTCAGACCATGGTCCTGGGCCAGGAGGGGCAGGAGGTGCAAGATGTCACACCAAGTAATGTCCACTCATGTGGGTATCACAAGTGTGTGAATTTGTCAGGCACACCTGGGGTAGGTGTTGAGTTGGGCTCATGAAAGGCTTGTGGGCTCATGAAAGGCTTGTAGGCTCAGGAATCCACAGCCAACTGGCTGCTGCTTGTAGCAGTCACTATCCCAGGTATTCCAGGGCTCGGAGTCCTGCTTTCCTCACCATTGCTTGGGTGCAGATTAAGATCTGCAATAGTGGGCCAATTACAAACGAGCATCCCTAATGTCCTTCACTTGGTCCTGTGGCCCCATGCACAGATGGAGGGGTAGGTTCTGTGGAACTTACTGCCAGGCCCAGACCCCTCAGCCCAAGAAGGACTTAGGGAGAAACTACTTGATTTGGCTTGAGAGTTTATTGTGAGTATGCCTCAGGACTGCCCCCAGTTCTAGCTCAGCTCATCATTACCACCTTCCTCTGTATGTGTGTGTGTGTGTGTGTGTGTGTGTGTGTGTGTGTGTGTGTGTGTGTGTGTGTGTGTGTGTGGTGTGTTTGTGTGTGGATGAACAAGTATGCATCTTGATACTAGGGCTTGAACTCAGGCCCTGGCTCTGTCCCTCACTTTTTTCATTCAGGGCTAGCTCTCTACCACTTAAGCCACAGCTTTTCTTCCAGTGTTCAGGTGGTTCTTGGGAGATAAGAGTCTCACAGATCTTTCTTGCTGTGCTTCCTCTGAAAGGCAATCCTCAGATTTCAGACTCCTGAGGAGATAGGAATATGAGACATGAGCTATTAGCATGCGGCCACACTTACCTTCTTGGCTAAAGCAGACTACCTCTCTCCCAGCTGAGCACTCATCTACAGCCACCTCTCCTACACCAGGCTTCAGAAGAAACATAGCCTCCTCCCCTGAGGACAAAGAAATGGTATCAGTTTGACCTTTGTATTCTCCACACAATCAGGGGCTGGTGGAGGTCAGAGATCTAGGCCAGGACAATTAGACAGCTGTTAGACTATAAGAGAATATGAAAAGATATCCTTGCAGCTGGATGCCAGTGGCTATAATCCTGCCTACTCAAGGCTGAAACAGGAGGATCAATCAAGATTAAAAGCTAGCCTGGTCAGACTCTTATCTCCAATAAATCACCAAAATGATGGGAAGAGGAGCTACTGTAGTTCAAGTGGTACAGCACCAACCTTGTGCAAACAAGCTAAAGGATATCACCTAGGCTCTGAGTTCAAGCCCCGGGAAATACACACACACACACACACACACACACACACACACACACACACACACAACCTTACCAGGTGCCCATGGCTCATACCAGCAATCCTAGCTACTCAAGAGGCTGAGCTCTTAGGGTGGCAACTTGAAGCTAGCCCAGGCAGTAATGTATGTGAGACTCTTATGTCTACTAAACTACTAAAAAACATGAAAGGTGAGCTGTGGTTCAAGTGTTAGAGTGTTAGCTTTGAGCAAAGGAAGCTTGGCACACAGTGCCAAGCTCTGAGTTCCAGCTCTAAGCTTTTTTTTAAAGACACCCCCCACCCCAATCCAGCCATAAATCCAGATTTTGGTCATCCTAGATCTCATTTCTGATCCTGCCACTTCCACAGCACAAGTAGCTGGTGTGTGGCTAGCACTGGATTAAGAAGTGAACTTACACAAGTGGGGCATAGCCAGGTCAAGGCTAATGCCACAGAACATTGAGGTACTGGTACATACCAGTCCCTTATCCCACAGTTCCCTGGCCCTGGAATATAAAGTCTGTGCCTCTGTATTCTGGGCATCTGCAATCGTCTAGAAGGACCTAAGAGGCTCAGCTGGGCCCAGAAGATAGACTTGCCTGTGATAAGGTACCTTGACTTTTCCTTGATACTGACCAACACTTCCAAGCCACTTTGGCTTCACCTCCCATGTAGCCCCAGATCATCCTTGCTGGGCAGCCTTCAGTCAGCTATCAAGCTCAATCTGGCTAGAGCCACAGGAAACCACCCTTCCTCACTCCACTGCCAGCCTGCTTGGAGTGGGACATGCAGCCAGAGGAAAAGGACAGGACAATGCATAAATGACCTTGCCACCACAGAGGCAGGGGAGAACATATGCCAGCTGGCCCTGCTGATCCAGAATCCCCGGGAGGTAGCCAAAGATATGGACAGCCAGACTTGGTCCCCAAAGAAAAGCTGGTATATGCAGGTCTCTGACAATTTAGGACTCATTGTAGACCTTGATAGGGGGCTAAATGCAAGGTAGCGTTGGAGGAGGGGCACGTTTTGAGTTCAGGAAGAGGCAGACAGGCACCCTGGAAGTGGACAAAGATGAGGAAAACACACACACACACACACACGCACACACACACACACACACACACACACACACACACACACGGGTAACTCAAAGCCTCAGCAGTCCCTGATCACCTGAACATCCTAACCCCCAGAAAGATGGCTCTACAGTCCTCATACCAAATGTAGAAAAAACTCAGAATCTCTCACACATCTGGAATGGCTCATAACTCAGCATGGCAATTCCTACTGTACACAATGCTATGAAGAAAAGTCAGCCACCTTATTTTTGGTTGTCAGTCATGGGGTTTGAACTTTGGGCCTGTGTGTAGTCCTTCAGTTCTTCAGCTGTAGGTGTGCGCGCTACCACTGGAGCCATAGCGTCACTTCCGGTTTTCTGGTGGTTCACTGGAGATAAAGTCTCCCAGGCTTTCCTGCCCAAGCTGGCTTTGAACTGTGATCCTCAAATCTCAGCTTCCTGAGTAGCTAGGATGTCATTTGTGAGCCACGGGCAGCGCCTGGCTTCAGCCACCTTCTTAGACCCAGGGGAAACCCAACTTGTCAGGCTACAAAGCACATGCAAACCTTCATTTCAGACTTTGGCACCAGCATCCAAAAGCATTCTTCCTTGGATGGAGAGGATAAAATTGACACTACCATCCCACCTCTGATCACATTCGCCCACTCCTTGCCTAAGTTAGGACACAACCTCTAGAGTTCTTGGTAAGGCAATGCACACCCTGCTGTGACTTCACACTGGGGCAAACCTGGGGATTTCTTAAAAATGTCTGCACACTGAGGCCAGCACCTGTTCTCCCAACCATAGCAACCGCACTCCTTTTCCATCTCTTGATAACAAGGGATGCATTCTTTTTTGTTTTTTGTTTGAGGGGATTGAAATCAGGGATTGGGTACTGTCCCTGATGATGATTTTTCCCCAAGGTCAGTGCTCTACCACTTGAGCCATGGAGCCACTTCTGGTTGGAGATTGGAGATGAGACTCTCATGGGACTTTCCTGCCTGGGCTGGGAAACAAGATCCTCTGGATCTCAGCCTCCCAAGTAGCCAGGATGACAGGCATGATGCACCAGCGCGGGACTTAAGGTTTCTCATTCTTTAGAATTTCCAACTCGTTCTCCTATAAACACTACCATCTAGACACTACTCTGCCTCCCTCAGGCATGGCAAGCGGAGGCTCGGAATCTGGGTAGGGCCATGGGTATTAAAGGGCCCCCTTCACATCACTACCCCTCTCTAAGCTCCCATCTGGATCCTCTGGATGGCCTGGTCTTCCGGGGTAGATCAGACCCACTAGGAGTTCTGCAGCCTGCCCTGTATCCCCCCGCCCCACCCAACCAGTACCTGAGAATATCTGGGGCCAGCTTCTCCATGTCCCGGTGGAAAATGTTGGGCGGGTTGCTGATAAGTGGGTCCAGGAGTGCTCAGGACAGAGGAGTGTCCAGATCCCCTCTGTCAAAGAAGGAGACACAATGCATGGATTGATCTACTAAGAGCTACAGGTCATAGCCATCCACCTGTCACCCAGGACTCGTGGAGTGCTGTTTTATATTGACAGTCCTGAGTCTTGACCTCGTGGCCCAGGCTCTGTCCCCAAGTTACTTTTGCTCGAGGTGAGCGTTCTTCCACGTGAGCCAAGGTGCGACTTCTGGCTTTTTCTGTGTATGCAGAACCTAGGAAACAAAACCAGGGTTTCCTGTGTGCCACACGAGACCACTACTGCTAAGAAACAATCCCAACCTTCGATAGCTGTGCTTCTGTGACCCCTTGGGGCTGTCTTGCACATATTTACTGAGTTTTTTACCAGCAGCCCTGGCTGGAAATGAACACACTCCACTATGTTGTCCTTTATCTATTGCATCTTTGCTCTCTGTGCTTCCTGTCAGATCCTCCTTGTTAAGCAATGCCCCCTTTCAAGTGCTGTCTCTAAGAAGCCCACTCCACAAACCCTGGCAGAGGAAGATCTTTTCCACTCTGCAAGCTGCTGGTCTTGTCATGCTCTGCCTTCCAGTTGATGTGGGTTGAGAGTGCACAAAGGGGAAGGCCTGGCTTCCACCACCCAATGTCTTTCTGAAGGCTCTGATACACTACCCAAGTACCGGTGCTGTATTTAACTCTGTGAAAAGGCACTCAAGGCCCAGGCAGTCTGGGGGTAACAAATGGAGTCATTTCTTTGTGTGGGCTTGAATTGAGGGTCTGGAAGCTGTCTCTCTGAGTTTTCATGCTCAAGGCTTGTACTCTACAACTTGAGCCACAGCTCCAATTCTGGATTTTTGTTGGTTCCATAGAGAGTAGAGTCTCACTGACTTTTCAGCTTATAGCTGGCTTCAATTTTTGATCCTCAGATCTCTGCCTCTCGAAGAGCCAGGTTATCAGGTGTGATCCTGAGCCAGAGGTGACAGGCATCAGGGCCTTTCTTTTGAGTTTTTGTTTATCTCATGTCAACTAACAAGCCCTTGTTAAAATAGCCATTTACAGGGGATCAAGTTCCTCTCCTAGGTCAGTTAATCCAAGGAGATTAATTGTTTTTGGAAAAGGCTAGTCTGAGTTGGCTAGGTGTGTGTGTGTGTGTTTGAGTATGAGTTTCGGGGATACCTACCCCCATCTCTTTGGTGCTTCATTCTCCCAGTGGTGAGTACATCCAGGATCTTCACTCAAGGAAGGTGGGTAGAATAGGGTACATAAAGTCACATAAAGTGTGATGATCTTAATTCTATCCCGCAACTGAAGCTGGGAGAGATAATAGAGAAAAGGAGAGGTTTAGAGGAACATGGAGGAAAGCCCCTTACTTTTGGCTACAAGTACCAGAGAGAAGACTGAATCTTTCGTTTTGGGTAGTAGGATAACAGGTGCCCACTATTCATTTATTTTATTTTTTGTGAGTCCTAGGTCTTGGATTCAGGCCCTGAGCTTCTTTTACTCAAGGCTGAGGGTCCAACACTTGAGCGACAGCATCAAATCTGGCTTTTTTTGTAGGGGGAGAGGTGGTTTATGGAAGATTAGAATCTCTCAGACTCTCCTGCCTGGGCTGGCTCTTAGTCATGACCATCAGACCTCAGGCTTCAGAATAGCCAGGATGACGGGTGAGAGCCACTGGCACCTGATCACCACTATCCGTGTATAATCCCCTAGGGACAGTGCTGGGCCACCCTCACTGCACCCCCCTTGTTGTGAGTGGGAAGCAGACATGAGTGGGTTTGATACTTGAACAGCCTACCTACCTTTGAGCAGTGTTCCGGGTCAGTCTGATGGCTGCTTCTTCCTTATCCACAGCAAAGACTTGGCTGTCACAAGAACAAATGTTCCCCAGGAGATGTTAGTTCTTGGGTTTTTCCTCTGCACACTGACCTCCCCTCCCTGAAACAACACACCACATCAAAGTGAAGTAGACATAGAGTGAATTCATTTTCTTATAATCAGGGTCTGGCCAAATAGGTGGCAGTGAGGATCAGAGGCCCGGGATTGTGCTCTCCAGTTGGACAACGCGACACTTCCTCATCCACTTTCCTTTAACTGTCTTAGCAGAAGATAGTGGGGAAGGACTCACCAGATGGACTGACAAAGAATAACCGTCACAGTCTATCCCTGGCACAGAGGGGCTTACCTCAAGGAGCTAGTTCAACAGGCTGAGCGAGACAGCTCCTGAACCACAGCCCACCTCTAGAATGAGAGGGAAACTTTGAGTTCTAGCCACATGGGGACCCTAGGCCACCTACTCCAACATCCATTCAACCAGTTCCTGTGAGAGAGTGAGAGAGAGAGAAAGTCAGAATTACAGTTAAGCCGGGTGCCAGTAGCACAGGCCTATATGGTAACTACACAGGAGGCTGAGATATGAGGATCATGGTTCATAGCCAGCCCAGACAGGAATGTCTGTGAGACTCTTATCTCCAAAGAATCCCCAGAAAACCAGAAGTGGTGCTGTGGTTCAAGTGGTAGAGTGCTAGCCTTTATCTGAGGAGCTTGGAGACCGCGCCCAGGCCCAGAATTCAAGCCCCACAATTGACAATAAGTGGACTTCCCACCACAAGAAGTGGACTGAATAGCATTCATTGTCCTAGGGAGCATGGCAGAGAAGTCAGGCCGACCTTTCTGTCAGATGGGGGTCATGAATAGGTCACCCAGTTTCTCTGTGCCTCATCTTCTCCAGCTACAAAACTGAACATTGAAGGATCCCCATCCTCATAGGCTAGGGTAAGGATGAAAGAGAGCCATGTTTTGTTTCATAATCCCATACCTGTAGCACGATAAATAATAGGACCCATCTGAGCTCTTTCCAGGTATCTTCCTGTCATATGCTCACATAATTGCCAAGAACCATATATTATGACTGCTCCCTCTATGCCTGGCCCTGCCCAACAGATCCCCCTGTATTGATGCCTTCTTTCCTCACAACTGTCCTGTGAGGAGACTAAGGTCAGATGGTTGAGGCCCAAAGCAGAGCTTCAACTGTGGTCAAGAACAGCTGCCACGGATTAAGAGTTTGGGACAATCCATCTAAACCGATGACTGAACATGGTGCTACATGTCTAGCATCCCAATTACAGAGGACCAGGCATGGTGGCCAATTTCTGTCACAGGAGGACTGCAATCCAGCCCAGCCTGAGCATATATTGAGTGTCTATCTCAGAAATGACCAAGACCGAAAGGCTTGGCTCCCATGGTAGAAAACCTGACTGGAAAGCCTAAGGCCTTGAATTCAAACCCTAATATACCGAAAAGAATCAGAGGCCCAGTGCCAGAGACTCATGCATATAATCCTAGGTACTCAGGAGGCTGAGATCTGAAGATTACATGTCAACATTTAAAATAGGGATGTCCTCTCCCATCAGACCTCTTGATGAGAAGACGCAGAGTGTGACCCATGTCAATATGCTCCATACTAACGGGGCTCACATCCATACTAAGTGCTGACCACGTTCCCTGTCCCCCTGAGAAGCCACCCCCTGTGGGCCCCACCCCCAGGTCCTCCCAATCTCCCTCTGTCACCAACCAGGCCCAAGGGAGTGAACAGTTCCAGGGCACACAAAAACCTTCATCTTATAATTTAGCGGTCCTGAGTCCCCTTCAAGCATCTCACCCTTCCAGGCCCCCAGACCTCAGGCATAAAGCCCATTCACCCCCCAAAGACAGCAGTTAGAAGTTACCAAAGGTTCAGGTACTCCTTGTTACAACCCACTTCTACACACACCACACATACACACATACACATACACACACACACACACACACACACACACACACACACACACACACACACACAGCCAGCTCAGGTGGCTCCTGTCTGTCATTCTAGTTACTCAGGAGGCTGACATCTGAGGATCATTGCTCAAAGCCAGCTCATGCAGGAAAGTCTGTGAGGCTCTTATCCACAGTGAACCACCAAATAGCCAGAGGTGGAGGTGTGGCTCAAGTGTCAGAGCACTAGCTTTGAGCACAAAAGCTCAGGAACAGCACCTAGGACCTGAGTTCAAGGAACAGTTTTTCTGTCTCCAAACACACACAGACACAGACACAGACAGACTGACAGACAAACAGACACAGACACCGACACACACACAGACACAGACACAGACATACACACACACACACACTCACACACACACACACACACACACACACGTGTATAGCCCAAGGCTTCAGCAGTCCCTGAGAATGGAACCATGAACTCCCTCCATTAGGGTCACATCTCATCCCCAAGAAGGTGGCACTCCCGACCTCAGACCCACTGTAGACAAAAAAATGAGCCTCTCACATATCTGAAATGTCTCATAAGCCAGCATGGAATTTCCTACCATACACACTGCTATTCAGAAAACTTAGTCACCTCTTATTTTGATGTTGGTCATGGGGTTTGAACTCTAGGCCAGGGTACTGTCCCTCAGCTCTTCAGCTGAAGATGAGCACACCCCAATTGAGCCACAGCACTACTTTCTATTCTCTGGTGGCCCATTGGACATCGATTCTCACAGACTTTCCTGCCCAAGATGGCTTTGAACCATGGTCTTTACAGCTTTATGAGTAGCTAGGATGACAGTTGTGAGCACTGGCGACTTCTGGCTTCAGCCACCTTCATATACCCAGAGGAAACCCAATTCGTCAGGCCACAAACTTCTTGAAAACCTTCACTTCAGACTCTGATACCAGCATCCAAATCCATCCTTCAATGTAGAGAATACAGACATAACAATCCCACCCCTGCACCCATTCGCCCAATCCCTGCCTGCCACAGGCCACGTCCTCCTGAAGCTGTGGCTTCAAACTGGGGCAAACTTGGGGAGTTCTTAGAAATGTCTGTAGAGTCAGGCCAGCACCTGCTCTCCGAATCCAGCATCCGCTTGCCTCCCCCGCCCCCCACCTTCCCCATCCTTTGCAGACAAAGATGCCTTACTTTCTTCCTTTTTTTCTGTTGTTGGGCTTGAACTCTGGGCCTGGGTGCTGTCCCTGATCTCTTCAGCTCAAAGCGAGCACTCAACAACTTGAGCCACAGCACCACTTCCGGTTTTCTGGCAGTTCCTTGATGACAAGAGTCTCAGGGTCTTTCCAGACCAGGCTGGCTTTGACCCATGGTCCTCAGATCTCAGCTCCTGAGTACCTAGGATGACAGCCATGAGCTACTGGCATCCAGTGAAACATATTTTCCATGCTTGTCATCCTATCCCTTCAGGAGACTGAGATTTGAGGACTGTAGTTGCATGCCACCCTTGGCACCAAAGTCCATGAGAACTCTTTATCTCCAATTAAACAACCAAAAAAAGTTGGAAGTGGAGCTGTGGCTCAAATGGTAGTGTGTTAGCTTTCAGCATCAAAGCCAAGGGATAGGACCAGTCCCTAGTTTCATGCTTTTTCTAGCAAAGACCCACCCAAGAAAGAGAAGCAGGTTGGCACATGGGAGCTCGAAGTTAACACATAATACTCAAGACTCCCAGATTAGGCCCCATCATGCTCTGATTCTTTAGATTCTATGTCCTACATCATCGCAGTCTTAGATGGGACTGACCATGCACCTAGTTAGGACATTCAAGTACAATCTCATACTGTGGTTCCCCTGACCTTATCAAACACTCAGGATCTCTCACTGTACTGCCTCAAAACTGGGCAGTGAGGTGAGTTCTAGTTATCCAACCACAAGATGTGGGAACGAAAGGATTTCTGGGCCAAGGGTCTCTCTCTCTCAGGAAGGAGAAAAGGGCTCATCCATCCCAGGAATGTTCCTAGGTGGTGAGTATCCTCAAAGAAACAACCCTGCTCAAAGCCTAGTGCCTCTACTTTACCTACTTGCCTCTATCCAACCCTTCCCCACCTTCAGTTGGCCCTCTCTGAGTCCCAGATCTGCCATCTAGACTAAAGGCTGAGCCAGCAAAAACACCCACCTCTGCCTTTGAAAATGGCAGTCACGGGGTCCTAACGCCCACTCGAGGAAGTCTTGGGTCACCACTGATCCCGACTCCCGCCCTCATTCCCTATCTGTCCTGTGCCAGTGGCATGCTTACCTCTGTCTCTGGTCGAGAAATGAACACCAGGGATGTGATCTTCAGATTGAGCCTGGAAATCCCAGTCCCCAAAGTCATACTGCACAGGCATCCTGTGGTGGATGGTAGCCAGGTGGTCAACAGGCACCAGGATATTTAATAGCAAGGTGGCTGGGTCAAAAGCTCTATCACTGATGGTCTAGGTTGACAGGCGAAGTCCTGACACACCTGACCTGGGATCATCCTCCCTCTTCATCTTCCTTTTTATCCCTTGCTCCCCCCTCTTGACACTCCATCACCCCAACACCTCCCTAGCCCTTAGACATTTCCTTCTTATCTGACCAGAAAATAAACTCCTTGGGGCTGGAGATGATTGAAACCTGGTGACCCACCCTGAGCCCAAGGATCTACCCGAGGCTGCTTCCCTCTGCAGTCGGTGACCACAAGGCTCCTGGATGTCATGAAGTTGCTGAGGGGTTGGTGGCTTGTTCCTACATACTGCCTTTATGCTCTGAAACTGTCCCCACAGAAGTGTGAATGGTTGGCTCCCTTGATCCAGGGACTCCAAACCAAGGCTTGCATGTTCTTCCTTCTTCCTTCCTTTCTTTCTTTTCTCTTTCTGTAATTCCCTCCTCCCTCTCTTTCCATTCTTTCTCTCACTCTTGGGCCTTCAACTCAGAACCTGGGTGATGTCCCTGAGCCTTTTTACTCAAGGCCAACAGACTACAGCTTCAGCCACACATCCACTTATGCTGTTTTCTTTTTGTTAGTTAGTTAGAGATAACAGTCTTACAAGCTTTCCTGCCCCGGCCTTAAGCCTCTATCCTCCCATCTCAGCCTCTTAGTAGCTAGGATGACAGGTGTGAAGCATCGGCATCCAGCTCAAACCAAGGTTTCCTCATGTGCTGTGGAACCAGCACTGGAACCTTTCATTGTCTATGAACCCCCCGGAGCCTGGCTCACACTGTAACTGTTTGTTGGATAAATAAATGAGCATCTTCCTATGACAATACTACAGAAAATTCACATCTGATACATGTAAACATCCTGGTGGAGGTGAAGCCTGATGTAGCTCTCCCACAGTTCTCCATCCTCCCTCTTCCCACCCTCCTGGTGCCACTGCACTTAACTGTTTTGGCTCCGAGGAAGTGAGCCATGATGGACTTGCTGGATTCCGGGGCCACTGGGATGCCAATCTTCTCAAAGATCTCTGTCCAGCGGCTGACCATCACTGTGGCACTCAATTCCCCAAACAGGTGTGAATGAGGTTGTCTTGAGCTGAAGGCCTGGCTGAAGTGGCCTCCTCTTCTCCCCATGGGGCAAGCCAGGATGGTCTACCATATCCGCCACCCAAGATTCATGTTGCAGAGAAAGGATCCTCGAAGCATTTCGGGTTTCTGAATCTCCAAGAGTCCAGTGCAGGTGCTTGGAATCATCTCTGTTCACAGCTAGCAGGCTGGGGATGGTGAGGTCACAATCTCTGTTCTCCACGATGTCAACTGTGGTGGTCACCCTAGAGAGAGCAGGAATAGAATCAACACCTACCAGAGAAAGGCAGTCAAGTCATGATGTTCATAGCAGGAGACCATCTAGCTAGGGAACTCTGCCTGTGCTGCTTTAAACGTCATTGTTTGGTGGCTGATATGGTCCATCTAATTTGACCCATAAATCCCAGATGTTAGTGGAAATTGCCAGCTTCAAGATAAAACCCTGGAAAACATGGTATTTAATTTGTCCCAACAAAGGGTTCCAAAGTAAGCGGTCCCCTTTTCCTTCCAGACAGCCTACAGCAGGTTACAGAAACTGGCATTCAGAGAGCCCTAGCTAACTGCCATGGCCTGATACCGAGCAGGCTCTGCAGGGGGAATGTACTTACCTAGCACTGCCCAGCTGGAAACTGCCCACGCAGTACACAGATTGGAGTTTGCAGGGCCCCAGGGATGATTGATCACTGGTACAATGCCCCAGGACAGAATCCATGTCACCAGTGGGGGCCCGGAACACCCTTCCCAGATGCCCATGGACACAGTCAAAGCCCTGGGTATGGTTGCCATCTCATCCTCGGTCATGATGTACCATGTGCCATGTCACACTGTTTACCACTCCCCAGACTCTCCTATCCTCACAGCCCCTGCCCTACTCCCCCCCTATCTAGTTCCTTAATTATGTTTGGCAGACACATTCCCTACCCTTGAATTATCTCCAACTATACACATGAGAGCAGACTGTCTATCTAGAAGAGTATGGCAGCATTCACACTTGCCTCATGAGCCTTTTGGCTGAAGACAGAAGGACAGTTGTCCACTGTGGTCTGCAATTCGCACAGGCCTCCTAGGGGAGACCCACACAGGCCCAGCAGCTACTGCGGGCTATAGGAAAAGGGGAAGAGGTAGGTGGAAAGGAACGTCTACTGAAAATTTCCCCAAAGGAGCCATGAAACGGTGAAGGAGAAAACAAAAATTATGGCTGGACTCATACTTGGCATTGATGAGAAAAGAAGAACAAATACACACACGCACACACACACACACACACACACACACACACACACACACACACACATAAAATGCTTTTGCTCTTTTTAGACACAGTGACTTAAATATGTTTTCATTGTTCTCCCTGCTCTCCGAACACATACACACACACACACACACACACACACACACACACACACACACACACACACACATTAATCCAGACCTGTGACAGAAGACTCCAAGCAGCACCTGCAATTTGCCAACTGATCACTCACCTGAGCACAGACAGGCAGGTATAAGGAGAAAGATGACCTCTCTCTCCTTCTTTCTCTCCCTCTCTCTCTCTTCCTCTCTCTCTCCCTCCATCCCTCTCTCTCTCTCTCTCTCTCTCTCTCTCTCTCATGCATACACACACACACAAACGCACACACAAATAGACTCAGCAGTGTCTCTCCTGAGTTTGTTGGTTCCTCCTCTGGGACAAGGTACAAGCTGGACCACAAGGATTTCTTTGTCATACTAGTGACTCCCACCCAAAGGAGCACCACTCTAATAACTTTCGTCTTTTTCTGGATCTAACTAAATAGGTGTGCAATTTTTTCAGTAATAGAAAGATTTTGACCACCATTTATAAAACTAGTATTTTCCAATAACTACTTCTCTCTTTTCATGAGATTTTTAATTCATTTATATCATGTGTTGAAGTTTTCCTTTAGATAACCCACATTCAGTCTTCTACAAAGTGTAATTTGGAGTAGTTTAAAATTATGTAGACTCATGTATACTGCTCAGATTGTATTAGTTGCATATTTTTTCTTGTTAAATCAGTAGGAATTAGTTTTCAATATGGATATTATTGGACTTATTCATTGCATTTCTGAATTTTTAAAGTATGTCATGATTTTGTTATTTTATTCTTTTAAATATGTGCAGATCTCACTCCACATACAGTCACATCTGTTTTAAACAATTTTATCCATTCAAGGGATTTGCTATATTAGGTTCATCTAGATGAATTTAGTTACAAATTAAAACAACCATATTTTTGAGACACAGTTATCTTTATGGCTCTATTCCAAATTAACATGTATTTGAGTTATTTGTGCTTTCAAAAAAAACTGGACACAACATGTTTTTGTTCCTAGGGGAGTTCTACTTTGTTGGTTGTTTTTCCAGTTGTGGTGACTTCAACATATGTGTGCATTTTATTTCAATTGTTTTGTGTCTATATTTTGTTTCATATAACAGAAAATAGAAAAAGAATCAGTGATTGAGAACTTTTCCAAATAGAATTCTAAGAGAGACACTTGAAGCTTTGTGACAAAGTGGGAATTGGCAGGTCATCAAAGAGGAGGGGTTAGCAGAATAACAGACACATTGTTTGACATGATTTTAATTCTTCCTCCTCGGGCTGGGAATGTGGCTTAGTGGTAGAGTGCTTGCCTAGCATGCATGAAGCCATGGGTTCTATTCCTCAGTACCACATACACAGAAAAAGCCAGAAGTAGCACTGTGGCTCAAGCAGTAGAGTGCTAGCTTTGAGCAAAAGAAGCTCAGGGACAGTACCAAGGCCCTGAGTTCAAGCCCCAGGACTGGCAAAAAAAAAATTCTTCCTCCTCTTGCCTCACTATTTCTTATAGTGTTACTTCAAAGTCTTTAGTGGAAAGAAAATAATTTTGTCTGTATGAACTCAGAATTTTTGGTTCAGTTGGGACACACTACACATTCATATCTCATTTTAACTTGAAAATCTTCTTTCTTTCGTTTAAAATCACAGATGTGAATTTATAATGCTAAAATAGCATCTACTAATTTATATGAAATGGTACACTTCACACTATATGTAATATAGACTAACAATAATAGTGAGTAATATAGTATGAAATAATTAACTGGGGAAATCAATTACAGTGGATTTTTGTGAGATACTTAGTAATAATAAAACTTATATTTGATTCTATTGAAAAACTCACAGTTACATCTAAAAGTAACTCATAGATATAAACTAATGCTGAAAAAGTAAGATTGTTTCTTGGAAAAAGCCAGAAGTTTCAATATGCTTGCTGTTTTAAAATTTTCTTGGATCTGGGCTTTGTTGACTCATGCCTGTAAACCTAGCTACCCAAAAGTCTAAGATCTTAGGATAGTGGTTCAAAGCCAGCCTGGGCAGAAAAGTCTGTGAGTTGCTTATCTCCAATATAACGTTTGAAAACTAGAAATGGCACTCTGGCTCAAGTGGTATAGTGGTATCCTTGAGCTGAAGAGGTGAGGAACAGTGCCAAGGCTCAGAGTTCAAGCCCCATGACCGACAAAAAAATTGACATTGATTTTTACTTTATTATTTCATAATTTTTATTGTAAAAATACATAGAGAGTTTACAATTACACCAATAAGGTAATGAGTACATTTCTTATCAATCATTGTTGCCTTCTCCTTTGTTTCCCCTTCTCATCCCTTCCCATCTCCCCCTCTGCACTCCCCCACGGCACGCCAAAGTTATAAAGTTTGGTTTTCGACATAAGGTTTTATACATGTCGTTGTTGCAATGGGTCACACTGTATCCCAATTTGTTTATCCATTCCCCTCCCCAAATGATACCAACCAACATCAAATATACTGAAAACAGGGGTTATACCGTGGAGTAGGAACATGCAAAGCCACAGAGAAATCATCATATAAATATGCTAGAAACAATAGCAAGAAAGAAAAACAATTTGAGTCCTTACCATGGGGTTCATTTCGCCTAACATCAACATATGTGACCGTTTCTGCTTGTCTCAGACATAAATTAGTTATTGCAAATAAGGGAAACCATGGGACCTATATTACTTTGGGCCTGGCTTACTTCACTTAATTTAATTTTTTCCAAGTCTTTCCATTTCCTAACAAATGGGGCAATGTCATTCTTTCTGATGGAGGCATAGACTTTCATTGTGTATATATACCAATTTTCTTGATCCATTCATCTACTGAGGGGCATCTGGGTGGGTTCCATATCTTAGCTATAGTAAATAATGCTGCAATGAACACAGTTGTGCTGGTAGCTTTAGTATGTTCTTGTTTGTGATCACTTGGATAAATGCCCAAAAGTGGGATTGCTGGGTCATTAAGGAGTTCTATGTAGAGTCTTTTGAGGAACCTCCATACTACTTTCCAAAGTGGTTGAACAAGTTTACAATCTCACCAACATCTCGTCCAGCATCTGTTGTTATTAGAGTTCTTGATTATAGCCATTCTAACTGGAGTGATGTTGTATTTCAGTGTTGTTTAGCTTTGCATTTCTTTTATGGCTAGGGAGGATGAGCATTTCTTCATGTGTCTATTGGCGATCCTACTTTCCTCTTCAGAGAAGATTCTCTGTAAGTCTTTAGCCCACTTATTTATTGGGCAGTGGTTTCTTAGAGGATTTGTTGTTGGGGGATTTAATTTTTTGAATTCCAATATATTTTAGATATGAGACCCTTGTCCCTTTTATGGCTAGTGAAGATCTTCTCCTAATCCATGGGCTTTCTATTGATCTTGGGAGCTTTGTCCTTTGCCATGCAGAAGCTCTGCAATTTCATGCAATCCCATTTGTCCAAACTTTCTTTGATTTGTTGTGTTTATGGGTCTCTATTAAGAAAATTTAGTCTTGTTCCAAGGATACCTTGAGTAAATTCTATATTGTCCTGTAATGTTTTTAGGGTGTCTGCTTTCACTCCGAGGTCTTTGATCCATTTGGCATTGATTCTGGTGCAGGGTGATATATAAGTATCTAGCTTTAGTTTTCTACAAGTGATTAACCAATTTTGCCAACACCATTTACTGAAGAAGCTGTCTGTCTTGCATTCTATTTTTTAGCTCCCTTCTCAAAGTTTAGGTGGCTATCGGTCTGTGTGTTCATTTTCTGGGTTTTCAATTCTATTCCATTGATCCTGAGGTCTGTTTTTGTGCAAGTACCAAGCTGTTTTGATTACTATGGTTTTGTAGTACAGTTTGAAATTTGGAGTTGATATTACTTCAGCACTGTTGTTTCTGTTGAGGATTGTTTTTGCTAGTCAGGGTCTTTTATTGTTCCATATGTATTTTTGGATTGCCTCTTCTATTTCCTTGAAGAATGAGTTTGGAATATTGATAGGTATCACAGTGAATTTTTAGATAGCCTTGAGAAGTATTACCATTTTCATGAGGTTAATCTTTCTAATCCAGGGGCAATGGGAGTTTTTGCCACTTTCTAAGTTCTTATTTGATTTCCTTTTTCAGGTTTTTAAAGTTTTCATCATAAAGGTCCTTCACTTCTTTGATTAAGTTAATTCCTCAGTATTTTATTTTTTGTGGGGTATTATGAATGGAGTTGCTTTCCTAATTTCAGCCACGCTTTTCTCATTGTTGACATGCAGAAAAGTCATTGATTTCTGAGAGTTAATTTTATATCCTGCTACTTAACCAAAGTTTTGAATCAGCATGAGTAATTTCTGAGTGTGTCCGTGGGATTCTTTAAATACAAGATCATGTCATCTCAATGAAGGAGAATTTTACTTCATCTTTCCCTATTTGGATCCCTTTTTTATTTGCATCTTTTCTTATTGCTGTAGGTAGTCATTCTAATGCTAGATTGAAGAGAAGCAGACAGAGTGGACATCCTTGTCTCCTTCCTGATTTAAGAGAAAATGGCTTTAGTTTTTCACCATTAAGTATAATGCTGGTGTAGGTTTGTCATATACAGCCTTTATTGTATTGAGGAATGTTCCCTGGATTCATAGTTTTTCCAGAGCCTTCATTATAAAGGGGTATTAGATCTTGTCAAATGCTTTTTCTGCATTTATTGAGATAACCATGTGGTTCTTGTCCTTGCTCTTGTTGATGTGATGAGTTACATTAATTGATTTGCATATATTGAACCAGCTTTGCATCACTGAAATAAATAGTGATTTCTCGTTGTGTTTGATTTTTTGGATGAAATGTTGAAGTCGATTGGCCAAAATTTTGTTGAGGTGTTTTAAATCAATGTTCATCGAAGAAATGGGTTTATAGTTCTCTTTCTTTGATGAGTCGCTGCCTAGCTTTGGGATGAGGATTATGATGGCTTCATAGAAAGAATTCTGTAGTGAACTTTCTCTATCAATTTCATTGAAGATTGTTTGGAGTATTGGTGTGAGCTCTGCTTTGAAGGCCTTGTAGAATTCTTTTGTAAATCCATCTGTTCCTGGGCTTTTCTTAGATGGGAGGTTTCTAATTGTTCTTTCTATTTATATGCTTGATATGGTCATGTTACTTGATTTATCTCATCTTGGTTGAATTTCTGCAAGTCGATATTAGCTAGCAAAAAAATGTCCATTTCTGCCAGGTTCTCAAACTTATTAGCATAATGGTTTGAGAAGGATTCCCTTATAATGTTCTGAATATTGGTTGTTTCTGTGGTGATGTTTCCATTCTCATCTTTGAGCTTATTTGGATATCTTGTCTTCTTTGTCTGGTAAGAATTGCTAAGGGTCTATCAATTTTGTTAAATTTTTCGAAGAACCAATTCTTTGTTTTGTTGATTCTTTATATGGTGTTTTTGGATTCTAATTCATTTAATTCTGACTTAATTTTAATTATTTCTTTCCATTTCTTGTATTGGGGTTTATCTTGTTGCTCTTTTTAAAGTAGGTTCAGATGTCTTATTAAATTGTTGGTTTCAGATCTCTCTAATTTATTGATATAGGAACTCACAGATATAAACGTGCCTCTCTGTACTGCCTTTGCTGTGTCCCAGAGGAGCTGGTAATTTGTGTGTTCATTTGTGTTGAATATCATAAACATTTGTATTTCCTTTCTAATCTCTTCCATGACCTATTTGTGATTCAACAGTGTGTTGTTCAATCTCCATGTGTTACAGGACTTCATTTTTGGCTTTTGTTGTTGAGTTCTAATTTTATTCCCTTGAATGCAGTTTCTCGCCCTTTACTGTGGTCTTGTTCATTTTCTATGTGTAGGACATCTTTAAGTATCTTTTGTACAGCTGGTTTGGTGGAGATATATTGTTTCAATTTTTCTTTGCAATTGACTGTTTTTATTTGACCTTCGGTTATGAAGGAGGGTTTAGCTGGGAACAGTATTCTTGGCTGATACTTATTTATCTTTAGGGCATGGCATACATCATGCCAGGCTCTTGCTTTATTCATCTCTGTTGAGAAATCTGAGGTTACTCTAATTGTTTTCCTTTAAGAGGCGATTGATCTTTTCTCCTTGACAACTTTAAGGATCCTTTCCTTGGTCTGGATTGATCCTGTGCAGATTACAATGTGATGGTTGGATGTTCTGTTCTGGTCTGGTCTATATGGGGTTCTAATAGTTTCTTGTATCTGAATAGGCCTATATTTTTGCATGTTTGGGAAGTTCTCTGCTGAAAGTTCTGTTAAATAAATTTCCTAGACCATTAACTTCTGTCTCTAGGTGCTCCTCTACACCCAGTATCCTTACATTCGCCTTCAGATCGTGTCTTCCAAATATTGAATAGATCATATTTCTAGGATTTGTCTTGGATAATTGTATGTTCTTTCTTTATAATATCCATGCTGTCTTCAATCTCCGAGATTCGATCTTCTGCATGGTCTAACTTACTGTCAAGTCTTTCTACATTGTTTTTTTTATTTCTTTTCCTTCTAATTGGTCGGCTATGATGACTTCAAATTCTTTGTTGGAGATTTGTTATAGATATTGTTTCAACTTTACTTCCTTAATTTGGTGTTCAGTGTTTATTCTCAAATCACTTAGTTGATTGGTTATGGTTTACTTGGGCTGCTATTCTTTCTGTTGGGCTTCATTCATTATTCCTTTTGTGGGCTCTCTGAATTTTTTCAGCTGTCTGTTTATGGATTCCATGAATACCTGTATTGATCTGCGTCTATTCTCATCCTGCTCTTTCAATTCCTGTATTACCCTTTGATAAGTTTCCTCACATTCACACAATTCCTGTAATTCTCTATGACTGTTTTCAGCTTTCTCATGTTATCTCTGTATTTCTCTTTGACTGTTCTCAACCTGCTTATGCAATTCCTGTTTTAATCTTTAAGTAGCTTCCTAATGCTCTCAAGATTCCTGTATTAATTTTTGTTTGCCTCCTCTCGCTCTCTATCATACTCACACTGAGTCCTTTGCAAGTTTTCAATCATTTCATTCACCAGGTTTAGCGGCAGTGTTTGTAGAGCTTTTGAAAACTCTCCTCTGGATTATTCATTAACTATTCTGTCACCTGATTATCATGAGTGGGATTTCAGACACCTGGACTTGCCATTTTTCTTGTGTTCTTCCAAGTTATTCCGCCAATTTGGTATGAAAGTAACACCAATTTTGTGCTAGAATACTATTTTAAGGCAAGCATCAACCAGAGTCCTGTAGGCACACAATCAAAATGGCTTCAAATACAGTATAGTTCAACAGATACAATCTATTCAACATCAAACAACCATGGATTAATGGGTTACAAACAGCAAAGAAGGATTTGGCAAACCAGAAATTATTAGCTTTAGGTAGAAATGTGGGGAAAAATAGGGATGTGGATAGATTAAAGGAAAGTAAATTTAACCAAGTCCTAATCTCTGAGAGGGAAATGAATTGGGCAGAATGATAGGAGAGATTTTTAAAGAAAAAAATGGAAAAACAAAAACTTAAATTTAAGAACTGAAACACTTACAATTTATGTAAGTTTAAAGAAATGATATTGAGAGAAGAAAAGAATAGAATGAGAAGAGGGGAGGAGAGAAAGGAGACATGTAAAACTAAGAAATAAAATTTTTTTAGACATGACAACTTGTACTTCTTATTGTTGCAACAGGTCCACCTGTATCCTTAAACAACTGGTTTTTCCCCATCTCCTCCACAAGTTATACTGGGGGAGGCTGGGAAGGGATGTGAAGGGTAAACAAAGGAGGAGGCTGCAATGCTTTGTAAGAAATGTACGCATTATCCTGCCCATGTAACTGTAACTCCTCTGTACAGTATGTTCACAAATAAAATTAAATTAAAGGAAAGAAAAACAAAAAAAAATAAAAATAAAAAAAAACAGAAGAAAAAAAATTTTTTTTAAATTGGTTACTAGGAAATTATGTAGATATAATGAGATGAGACTGCTCATAAAGAATTTAAGCCTAAGAGGTTGTGAATTGAGTAATAAATTTCTGAATTAATTATGTACAAAATGGGGGATAAGGTGTAATAATTGACAACAGGTATATATCTGGGGATGAGCAGAACAGCAATTAAGTCATGCAAAAAAGAAAAAGAAAATATGAAAACAATAAAGAGGACCAAAAGATCAAAAGATATTAAACACACACATGCACATACACCAAAAATAAAAATTATGAGAAAAAATATTAACAGAAAACACTTTAAAAATTAAAATTAAAAAAATTCTTAAAAGAGTTCTTTGGTTTTTTGAAGTGCTTTTTTTGGGGGGTGGGGGAAGCGGAATGGGCAGAACCTGTAACTCCTCTGTGTCCATAACCAGTCTCTTGGTCAAGTCTCTGGTCTGTTTGTGGTGTTTGGTTTTCCTATGGCTTGATTGGATTCTTAAGTCAGTTTGTATGGGCAGGCAGAACATGCTCTGTGTTAGGCAGAATTTTGTGATCCTCCTCCCAGGCTAGTTCAATGGGAGGGAGATCTGCTTTGAGTATCTCAAAAGAGGGAAATGGCAATTTCCTCTAGTTTGGAGATGCTGTGATGAGGCTAGGTTCTGGGAAGGGTTGAGGCCTTTCAGCAAACAGTAGCTTTTCCCTGAGGGGCTAGCTCCTGAGACACAGAGTCCAGCCTTGAGCCACTGTCAGGATTTATGTTTATTGAATTTCAGTTGTTTGTCTAGGCTTCTGTAGGGAAGGGTAGACTCTGGCTCTGTTTACATGGTGAAGAAAGTCACTTCTCTGAGGGCAGAGTTTTGTCTGCCTGGGCGGAGTGACTTTCCCCTGGGTGGAACTAAGCCTGGCAGGTCACTTCTAGTTCCTGTGACTTGCAAAATGACACTTTTGTTTTCTTCCAAGGCCTGAGTTGGAGCTAGCTGCTCAGCCTGGCCTTTGTCAGAATCAAAGATGGAGATCTCCAGTGGTGGTAGGTAGAGGAGAGGGCTGGCATTCCCACCTCTGCTCCCTGAGAAGGAGTGAGGATTTCAGGGTTCTATTCATGTCAGAATCTTGGTTCCTGATCACTCTCTGGTCTGCAATCTGAAGGATGAAGGTATCTGCTTCTTCTCAGTTCTTGCTGGTGTTGAGTACAATCCACACGTCCGCTGTGTCTGGCACCTTTGTCCTGGGATCTCTCTGTTGTAGGGATGGTGGCTATGGCCGCTGCTGCTGCCGCTGCAGCCACTGGAGCCACGGCTAGTAGCAAGTGCTCATATCTGTCTCCTTGCCTGGATTTTCCCTCTCTGGCCACCCTCTCTGTACTGTGATGGCACATTTGGTGTGATTCTGTACTCTAGGACTGTTCACTGGAACACTAAAACTGCTTTCTATGAGAGAGCTTGTTTAGCCTCAGGCTTTTCTACCACCATCTTCCTCAGAACTCCCTTAACACTTTATTATGACATGATATTGTGACATCATATTGACATTTTGATATTACTCTACCATTCTGTTTTCACAAACCCATTATGACATCACATTTTAGAAAATTCATGGGTTTTAGGACTTCTCTCTAGCTCCTTCCTTGAATTCTTATCCTCATTGTAAACTAGTAGCAATTGAAATCAGACATATTACAAACTCATAATGACATCACTATTCCATGGGTGACCTCATGTCCACCGTGATATCACAAACCGAGTGCATCATCACATTGCCATTGTGACATCACCATCACATTGTGACATTTTAATCGGTTATGATCTCTTAGAACCTTTGAAACAGCATATGGCCTTTGTGACAAAAAAGTTCAGTTGTTTACCCACATATTCATTGTGGTCTAACAATTGAGATCAGTTATAGCATTGTAATATTACAAACCCTTTGAAGCAGAATCACCAGTGTGACATCATTAACCGGTCCTCTGCTCATAACTTTGACATGATTCCCTTGTGATTCATAAGCCCTTTTTGATCTCATAATCTGTTTTTTACTTATTTCAGGTATGATATGTGATATTAGAAATGCACTCTGATATCATGAAAATTATGTCATCAGTCTGTCAGATATCATGAACATTGTATCACAATGTGACATTACATATTGTTGGGAGTTCATAACGTTTAGGCCATTGCATAATTTGTAGAATTCACAATCCCATTCTGAATTTATATTCTCATTTGTAGTTAAGGAAAATCGAAGTCTAGCATGCCATTGTGACATCATCAATTCATTGTGACATCATAAACCTATTGTGACCTCATCACCATTATGGCATCACCAACTAATTATGACATCAAAATATTATTATGAATTGATATTGTGAGATAATATTGCCATTGTGATATCACTGTCCCATTGGGTTTTGCAAACCTATTATGACCTCATAACATTTTGCAAAATTCGTGGCCTTTGACACTATTAACTTGTAAACTCGTATACTTATGTTGCATAAAACACAAGACAATCTAATGAGGCACATTGAGGATAACTTTATTTATGCTAGAAATGGGCCTGCATTTACCTTGTCCTGGGCTGTACACTCAGTGACAAGCCAGCCTAACCACCAAATATCAGACCTCCAATGGGCAGCCATGCACATAGTTAATTAGTGTGCAAACCACACACCCCCAAATTATCATCTCCGAAACTCCATACTTCAATAGGTAAAGCTTTTTCCTTTTCTCTTACTCCCTCCTTCTTTATAGACATTTCCTTCATTTCCCTTTTTCCCTTCGATCAATTCCTTCTCTTTAGGCCTCTGCAGTATCCACAAGCCTACACTTCTCTGGCCTGGTGGCCAATTGGCATCCTTCCCCTCCTGCACTCCCTCAAATTCCTCTTCTCCCAAGTCTTTCCCCTCCTGCTATCTCACCACTTCCTTCCCTCCAGGACTTCACTTGATTTTCTCCAATTCCATTGCTCTGACCGTGAAGTCTATATATAGATTGAACCCCTCCATCACTCCAGTGGGTCTCCTGCCTAACAGTTTTCAACCATCACTTCATGAACTACGCATTCCTCAATAACTTCTTCACATTTGAGGATGACAGCCTACCCCCTCCAGCAGCATGCCCTTTACCCTTTGGTGGCATGACACATGCACTCCTGTGGGCCAGAACATGGGGCCACATTGATTAGTGGTTCATGCTGATTATTAGGGCTTTGCTGCTTTATACATCCCCCACTGGTTTTCATGTCCAATCAAATCCTTGATTCCTTCTTACCAAATCCTAAAAATTTCCATCTCTCCACACAATGAACAGGCTTAAAATGTAAATTTAATTGTAAATTATAGAAACACACTAGTTATTACTAATTAACACTTAGTAAGTCTTATCCTTAAGGGATCTTCTGAGTGTCTGAACAGTCCATCTTGTAGCCTTCTCTGTATATGGGTCCACTGCTTATTTCACTAGAGACTGATGGATCTAATGCTGTTTTCGTAATAATATAATAGGCGATAGTGAAGTTAGCACGACCAAGTAAGGTCCTTGCCACTTCTGTTCCAATTCAGGAGCATGATGCATTTTTACCCACACCAGCTGTACAGGCAAGGAAGAGTGTTTGGACTTTCTTTTTTTTTTTATTTTTCAACTCAATTTCTTAGTTTATTTCATTTACTTGAGGTCTAGCTTTTGAATTTAATGCTGAAGTGAGACTTGCTATAGAATAAACTATATTACTCTCCCCAAAGTAATTTTCCTTCCAACTGGATTTAATTTCTTATTTTATATTTGAAATTTTTTATCGTCATCCAAGTGTATATTTATTTTTAAACACTTTTTATTATTATTATTATTATCTTTAAGGAGTTGTACAAAGAAGTTCCCATTCTACAAAACAGTACATGGATACAAGGTGTGTGACAACATTGTCACTCATCCCTCATAACCTTTCCCTTCTCACACGTTTTGTAAAAATTGAGATAGGTGATTACATATATTTCACATATTTCACAGTATTGTGGAATTGTGATACTTAGTTAAAGTCACAAACACTTTTTAACCTTGACAAGGCAAATTATTGTTATCATGGTGTAAAGTCTGTTAATTCTATGAGCTTTGACAATCCAAATTATTTTTCCCACCTCAGATGATGTTTACATTTTTTTCCTTTTGCTTAGTGTAGGCTATTCCCTCTTTCCCTCTTTTCCTCTCATTCCTCCCTTCCCATCACTGTGTTTGGGTTGCTTAGTTATCTTTCTTCTATGTCCAGTGCAGCTTATGGGCCACTTTGTTGTATGTTGTTCCATTTTCCAATTATTGTGTTCCTCCTCCTGGCTTCCCTCCATTGCGTGAATATTTCTACCATCTACATGGTCAAGAACATGGAGTCATTAATGGTGATACAACAAAATGAGTGGCTGTCCGTTGTTTCTCGAGTCCTGTTTACTTTGTCATACTTTCTTGCATTTTTGCTTTAGCATCCACATATCAGGTAGACACTGTGCCATTTGTATTGTTGTTCTTGGCTTACCTCACTCAAATAATTTTGTCTAGTTCCATTCATTTCCCTGCAAATGCCATCATTTTGTCCTTTCTAAAGGCTGCATAGTATTCAATTTTATATAGGCACCACAATGTTTGGATCCACTTATCAGTAGTGGCTCATCTGGGTTGTTTCCAAATCTTGGCTATTGTGAACAGTGCTGCAATAATCATTGAGGGATGTGTCTTTGTATACTGGTTCCTGTTGTTCAGAGTAGATGCCTAGGAGTGGGATAGCCAGTTCATAGGACAGGTCGATATTTAGCTTTCTGAGATACCTCCAGACTGCTTTCCAAAGTGGTAGTATTAATATACATTACCGCCAGCAATGCAGTAATATTTCTCTTTCTTTGTATCCTTTCCATGATTTGTCACTGGCTGAATTTAGGATGTGGGCCATTCTGAATGGAGTAAGGTGGTATCTCAGAGTTGTTTTTATTTGCATTTCCTTTACAGCCAGGGTTGTGAACATTTCCTCACTTGTTTCTTTGCTGTTTTTCATCTCTTCTACTGAGAAGTCTCTCTTTAGCTCCCTTGACCATTTCAAGATTGGATTGTTAGATTTGTGAAGAGTTAGTTTCTTGAGTTTACCATATAAAATGGCTATTAGACCCTTGTCTAATATATTGCTGCTAAATATTTTTTCTCAATTATTTGGCTTTCTTTCTAGTTTGGTTGCTGTTTTTTATTTTTTTGGGTCCAGTCGTGGGGCCTGAACTCTGGGCCTGGGCTCTGTCCCTCAGCTCTTCAGCTCAAGGTTAGCGCTCTACCACTTGAGTCACAGCGCCACTTCTGGCTTTTTTCTTTTTTGCTTATGTGGTGCTGAGGAATTGAACCCAGGGCCTCAAGTATGCAAGGCAAGCGCTCTACCACTGAGCCACCTTCCCAGCCCTGGTTGCTATTTTTTATCTGTGCAGAAACTTTTTATTTTAAGGTAGTCCCATCGAGTGATTCTCAAATTTGTTGTGACCTTGGGCATCTGTTCTGGAAGTTCCTGCCTATGCCTATAAGCTCAAGTGTCTCTCATACTCAGTCCTGCAGTAGTTTCAGAGTTTCAGGTTTGATGTTAAGGTCTTTAATCCATTTTGAGTTGATGTTAGTGCATTGTGATAGGCTAGGATCCACTTTCAGTTTTCTGCATGTGGCCAGTTTTCCCAACACCAGTAGTTGAAGAGGTTGTGCTTCTTCCACTGTATGTCTTTGGCTCCTTTGTCAAATATCAACTGACTGTCCATATGCGGCTATATTTCTGGGTCCTCTAACCTATCTCATTTATTTTTGGGTCTCTTTTTGTGCCAGTACCAAGCTGTCTTTGTTATTATGGCTCTATAGTATAGCTTGAAGTCCTGTATCATGATCCCTCCTGCATTCTTGCTTTTGCCTAAAATTGTTTTGGCTATGCTAGGTCTTTTGTTGTTCCATATGAATTTTTGGATTATTCCCTATTTCAGAAAAGTAGGTCACTGGAAATTTAATGGAAATAGCATTGAATATGTTTATTAATTTTGTCAGTATGGCCATTTTCACCATATTAATTCTGCCTATCCAGGAATATGGGAAATCTTTCCATTTCTTGGTATCCTCTATTGTCAACGTCTAGTGCGTTGGGGTCCCTGGGTAAGGATCACGAAATCACCAGGACACAGGGGATGCAGAGTGCAAACAGCAATTGCCACTGGCTGCTGTGCTTTATTGTTAGTGGGTATTTAAAGACAAGCAAGCATGATCTTTGCCGAGATTTGGTCAGAAGACATTCACACAAAAATTTCAACAGATACATTTTTACTTGACCTATGAGAAAATGTCTTGGTAAATTATTATCTAAACTATTTTAGAGCAAGCTCAAACCACTTCTCCAAACTCAGGAAAATGCTTGACCAGCTGTTCATCTAAGCTTAAGCAAGCAGAAGAGCTACTTCCTCAGCTCCCAGGAGTTTGTGACATGTGTTTTGAGATAGGGGAAGAGAATATTTTTCCCGCTCTAGCACGGCATGCCAAGAGCTTTCCTAATCCCAAACACAATCCTCATATAATCCTGAGGTTGGAGCCTGTATCATTCTGCACCCTCAACATAGACCCTGAGTCTTCACACTCTATGATTCATTTTTAAGGCTTTTATACTTTTCATGAAATAGACCCTTTACATCTTTGTTTAGTTTAATTCCTAGATATTTTTTTATTTTGAATGGGGTTGTTTCCTTGATTTCCATTTCTGCTTGTACATTGTTGGTTTGCAGAAAGGCGACTGACTTTTGTGGGTTAATTTTGTATCCTGCTACTTTGCCAAATTGGTTTATATGCTCTAAGAGTTTGGGGCGGAGCTTTAGGGATCGTTAATTTATGAAATAATGCTATCTGAAAAAATAGATAGTTTATCTTCTTCCTCTCCTGTGTTGATCCCTTTAATGTCTTCTTCTTGCCCTATTGCTCTGGCTAAGAATTCCAGAACTATAATGAAGATGAGTGGAGGGAGTGGGCATCCTTGCCTTGTTCCTGTTTTTAGGGTAATTGGTTGTAGTTTTCCCCCATTAAGTATAATATTGGCCTTTGATATGCCATGTAAGGCTTTTATTGTCTTATCAAATGTTCCATATATTCCTATTTTTTCTATATCTTTTAATATGAATGAGTGCTGAATTTCATCTAAAACCTTTTCTGCATCAATATTCATAATCATGTGGTTCTTGACCTTGGATCTGTTGATGTGATGGATTACATTTATTGACTTACATAGGTTAAACCATCCCTGCATCTCTGGGATGTAGCCTACTTGGTTATAATGTATGATTTTTTGTTATGTTTCGGGATTCTGTTGGCTGCAATTTTATTGAGGAGCTTTGCGTCTGTCTTAATAAAAGAGATTGGTGTATAGTTATTTTTTTGTTGGGTCTTTGCCTCGTTTGGGTATCAAGGTGATATTGACTTCATAGAATGAGTTTGGGATTACTCCCTCTGTTTCTATTTCTCTGAAGAGCTTAGAGAGTATGGGTATTAGTTCCTCTTTAAAGGCAATATAGATTGACCCGTTGAAACAATGAGAAGTACAAGTTGTCATATCGAAAATGAACTTTACAACTTTGGTGTGGGGGAGGATTGGATGACGGGCGTGGGGGAGGCTGGGAAGGGATGGGAAGGGGAAACAAAGGAGGAGGCTACAATGCTTGATAAGAAATGTACCCATTATCTTCTCATCTAATTGTAACCCCTCTTTACAGTATTTTCACAATAAAAAAAATAAATAAAAAATTTAAAAAAATGGCCATATAGAATTCTGTAGTGAATCCATCAGGTCCAGGGCTTTTCCTGTTGGAAGACTTCTGATTACTTCTACTATCTCATTGTATGTTATTGACATGTTTAATTGATTTATTTCTTCTTGGTTCTGTTTGGACATTTTTTATTTTTCAGGCAGGAATAGAATTTATTTACCGAACTGCTGCCCCCACCATGCATGGTTGGGAAGCATGGCTGAAATGGAAGGGGTGACCCACCTCTGTGCCAGGACTTTTCTAGGCCAGGGACAGGAGGATGCGTGGCCAGGTGGGGGAAGGGTGTGGCCACACTGGATCCAGATGTGACCTTAGGGTCTGGGACCCTCCTAAGGTCTGATGGGAGGCATGTGACCAGAGGTGGCCCAGGATGTGACCTAGAAGGAGGGGAAGGTGACTACTTCCAGGTCTGCCAGTTATCTATGTAACAGATAGTGGGCTGAGATAGTGGGCCAAGAGGGAGGGAGGTGTCCCTGTTCAGAACTTATATTCCAGCCTTTTGATAATTATGAAAAAGGGCGAAAATTCTCTCTGGCTACATCCTGTTTTCACGGGTGTCAAGAGTAGGGGTAAAAGGCTGAGATATGATCCCCTCTAGGAGAAGGCAGCAGGAAACAGCTGTCATTTGGGCATTGAGTGCTTAGATGAAGTCTAGAGGAGGCAAGTCTCTTGGATGAAGTCTGGAGAAGACTCAGGCTTTGAGGGACTGAAAAAAAAATACTAGAGAGCAAATAAATAGCAAGAGGAAGGACTTGGGGCTGAGAATGTTGGTACAAATGTCACTAGCTATTTCTGACATCTTGTGACTAGGTAGAGAATAAGTCAAGTAACAAAGGCAAGAATATAAATTCCTTTCCAGTTGAAAGTTAGACAGGTATTGACATTAGATGGGCAGTCTTTTTATTTCTATTGATCTCCCGGCACTGGTTAATTTTGAAAGGGCAGGCACAACGTGGATGATGTAATATAATCTCCTCTTACTCCTTTCCATTTTTCATTGTTCCCCAGACTGGCTGAGTCTAGGTGCTTGTTGCTGGGTTGGTTTGTCCCAGTTGGTATTCAAGGAGGTTTGAACTCAAGGCCTGTTCACAGTGCCTGAGCACTTCTGCTCTAGCACTCTACCACTTTGAGTTATAGTACCACTTGCAGTGTTTGCTGGTTAGAGATAAGAGGCTTGAGCAAATGCTTCTTGCCTGGCTGTTTCAGGTTAGTTGAGAAATGGAGTCTGAGGGATTTTTCAGCCCGGGCTGGTTTGAACTGCAATCTTTGCCACAAAAGCCCTTTGTTATTTCCAACTAAAGCAACAAGGAGATCAAATGGAATAAGTAGAGCTTACCTGGTCCTTATCAAGAATTGACCAAATATTCTGCAATGAGCAAATTCATTAGATGAGAGAATCTTAGGACAGATATGCCCAATATTTTAGAATCATGTTGTCAGTACTAGAACACAACACAAAACAAAAAAGGCAAAAGGCAAAACCTAAATTTTTTGACAACGTTGTTTAGACATCTTTGCTAACAAAGCACATCAGATGGGTGGGCCTCAGTTACCAGGGTCTGTGAAAAGAGCAACTGTGAAAAGGCACATTAGAATCGATGGGTGGAGAAGTAGTAAGATTGGTGGAACGGTAAGGGTTGGACGGGGCTAAACACTTAACCCACCATGTGTCGAACTCAAGATGGTGAATTTCTGAAAAAATGAAAAGAAACCCTTAACAATATCAAGACTAGTTTGGCAAGCCTTTGAGAGGGAACCTAGCGGGGGTCCCTGGGACCCAGCCCATATGGCATTCTTCAGGACACAATCCAAAAAGTTGTAGAAAAAAGAGAGAGATATAGAAAGTTGGACATGAATAGTAGAGAGCATAGAGAGACTGAAAGTAAACAGGCTTCTGACCATGCACCATTGCAGAGGCAAAAATTGTCTAAATCTGAGAATAGCATTAAAACATTAGGTGCTCTGGCTATCCAGAGAGCACAGGAGGCATTTCAGAGGGGTTTCACGGCTCGGGCATGACTCATAGCACCCCAGTAAATGTGTAAGAGAGTCAGTCTGGTGAATGAAGGAGAGCTGACCAGGCAGAAGTGGCATCCCAACTTCCTCCAGAGCCCTCTTGAGAGAAATGTCCAAGCTGCCCCAACCTACCATCCTCAGCTTCGTAGGTGACCAGCCTTTCGGCTAAAGGCCATAGGAGCTCTCTGTCATGGTGCCATATCTGCGAAGAGATTGAGCAACAGAGAGCTTTAGAGAGTAGTTTCACTCACCAGACTGGAAAAGTGATGTGGATATGTATGTGAAGGCCAGCAATAGTATTGGTTAAAAGTCTCAAGGCAGTTTGGTTCACAGAAAAGCAGTGGTTAGGAAATTCTAACATTTCCAACTCAAAAACCTCATCCAAATCATGGCACCAAATGTAAGGTATATTAAATAGGTAGGTTTCATCAGGTAGCCAATGAAGAGAACACCACATGCTATTCAGACAGGAAAAGATGTTTGTTTACTGAACTGCTGCCCCCACCATATATGGTAGAGAAGCATGGCTGAAAAGAAAGGGGGGAATAGAAATGTGTATTTCTGTAGAAATTCATCCCTCTCTTCTAGGTTTTCTTCTTTGTGAGTAGAGTCTAGAATTACTTTTTTATGATTGTTTGGATGTCTTGGATGTCTGTTGTAATTTTCCTGTGATATCTCTGATATTATTGATTTGGGTCTCCTCTCTTATTTTGTTAGTTACTCTTGCCAGTGGTCTTTCAGTTTTATTGACTTTTTTTTAAAAAACAACTTTTTATTTTATTAATTGTATTTATAATTTTCTTAGTCTCTATCTCATTAATTTCAGCTCTTATTTCGGTTATCTCTTTCTGTCTAACAACTTTAGGTTCAAATTTTTCTTGTTTCTCTAGAAGTTTTAGTTGCATCATAATATTATTTACTTGGTCTTTGTTTTCTTTTTTCTTTTTTTTTTTTTTTGGAGGAGGGGGTACGGTCATGAGGCCTGAACTCTGGGCCTGGGCGTTGTCCCTCAGCTCTTCAGCTCAAGGCTACCACTCTACCATTTGAACCACAGCGCTACTTCTGGCTTTTTTTCTTTTTGCTTATGTGAGGCTAAGGAATCGAACCCAGGGTCTCATGCATGCAAGGCACGTGTTCTACCACTGAGCCATTTTTGAAGTCCGGTCTTTGTTTTCTTGATGTGTGCAGTGAGACTGCTTTCACTGTGTCCCCTAAATTTCGTTGTGATGTTTCTTCATTTTCATTGAATTGTAGGAAGTTTTTAATTTCTTCTTAAATTTCTTCTGTGACCCATGTATTGTTCAACTGCGTTCTGTTTAATTTTCATGTGTTTAAATATTTTCTACTTTATGCTTTATTATTGAGAATTAGTTTGATTCCACTATGGTCAGATAGAATACAGGGTATTATGTCGATTCTCCTGTATTTGCTTAAATTCCTTGTATTAACTAAGAAATGATCTATTTTAGAAAAAAATTAGGGGTTTGGCAAGAATAAGACCTTGCTGATGTGAATGCCTGTAATTCTAACTACTCAAGAGGCTCAGATCTGTGTATTCAGGTTCAAAGCCAGTCCAGGCAGGAAAGTTCATGAGGCTTTTCTGGGGTTGTTCAGCACCACACACTGCCTCAAGTCTGGGGTTGTTCACCCTCTTTGCCACCATGGGCTGGGCTAGGCTGCTTATGAAAACCAGTATGGAGAAGCCCTGCACCCCACTACAGGTCCGGAGTTGTTCACTACTGCTGCCACAGCTGTTGCCACTGCCCCAGATGCTGCCACTTCCCCAAGATCAGCTGGCCGTCTTATGCAAGACAGTCACCCCATCACGAGTCAGGTCTTAACCACTGCTGCTGCCTCAGGCTAGGCTGGGCTCCTTATGCAGGCCAGTACGGAGAGGCACAAACGTCATTGATCTGGAGTTGTTCACTGCAGGTGTCGCTGTCCCATTCACTGCTGCTGTCCTGGGCTGATCTGGGCTGTTCCTGTGGGCTAGTGCCAAGAGACATTGTGCCTGGAGTCTGGGTGGTTTGCCACCACTGCCAGCTGCCATTGCTTCTCCAGGTTAGGCAAGGCTGTTTATACCACCAGGACAGAGGTGCCACGCTGCCAGCCTAGGGTCATTCGCCACTGCTGACAGCTGCTGCTGCTGCTCCTGACTGGATTGGTCTGCTTGTACCAGCCAGGCAGAGGCGCCATGTCAGGGAGGGTTAGGGGTGTTTTCCTGCTGGCTCTGCCTTCTGAGATTTCTGCTTGTATTCTCTAGGTTGGCACCACCTCTTGGGAGTCTTCTGAGAGCCTTGGGATGCTTGTGAGTGTGTGGTCCACAGAGCCTGGCCACTTAAGCAACCTGGCATGAAACCCCATCACTTAAGCTGCTTAGTGTGGAGCCCAATCACCAACAAGGGGTGGGGGAAGGGTCTTCCCACTTTACTGTCTGTGTAGTTTTTCCTTTTCTTTTTTCACTTCCTGTATCTCTCTGAGTAATTGCCTTTTTTGTGGGTCACTTGGTTGGAGAGAGCTGAGGTATTTTCCTGCTGTTCCATCACCATCTTGGCCCCTCCCCTTTAGGTTGAGTTTTTCTTAGGTGTCCAGGGGGCCTTGATTACCAAAGGATAGGTACATAAAAGAATGTGTTGTAATGCCTGCAAACTGTAGTTAGACATTTCTGTTAATATAACCTTCCCAAGTTTAGGAACCAAAGTGGGTGGTCTACACTAAAGTATTTCAAAGGGATTAAATCCTTTAAAATAGAGGCTACATCTTGCTCTAAGGAGAGCAAAGTGGAGGAGGCTTACCTAGAAGTGGCCAGTATCTGTATTTAATTTAGTTAGTTTCCTTTAAGGTCATATTCATTCTTTCTAGTGCCTTGAACTCTAAGGTCTATAAATGGATTGTAACTTCCAATTTATTCCTAGGGTGTTAGTTAATAATTGAGAACTTGGACCATGAATGCAGGGCCATCTTCGGACCCTAAAGCTAAGGGTAAGCCAAATCAAGGAATTATTACACACCTCAGCTCAGACTGAAAAAGTGTCCACTCTTACTAACAGACACTAATACTCATACTTTCCAGGCGTTACCTCTGTGGAGTCCACTTTCCCAAATTCACGATCTGAGGTTCCTCATATATCAATTCTTTCCATAGGTTCCAGCTTTTCAGCATTTACCTGTTGGAAATTACCTACACGCATTACAAAGAATTGTCAGGCTGAGGCCCCACTGCTTTTCAGAAGTTTTAGGCAGTGGCCTCGCTCAATTTACCTGGGTAAAAATATCTATATGTAAACTGAAAGAAAGCTTGAGCCTGTATGCTATTTTCACAAGTTCAGTATCAACATTTGCACACTTATTACCACTGTTTTTGCTTCTTCCTTTAATCTTAACGACTAGTAGCTCTAGAGAACCAACTGGTTTTAGAGTGGTCTCCCAAGCTACCTGATCGGCTCAGATGTTTCCCTGTATCTTAGGGTCTCTAGTTTCTTTACTTCCTGTATAGTACTCTGACCCTTGGAGACTTCTTCCATTTTATTCTCCTCCTTCTCTCTCAAACTTGCTTTCATGATCCCACCCTCCTTCTCAATGTGCTCCTTAACCTGCAAGTGTTTTGGCAGGGTCACAGGAGAGTTCCTTTGACTGGCCAATTGCTGCTCCTTCTCACAACACCTTTGCTTGCTCTTCAACTCCTCCCTTAAGTTCACAAAGGTGCTATTGAGAGGTGTTTTTGCACCTCCACCTGTTCCACTGGGACACGAAGCTTCTACATTACATTTATGGTGAAGATCTCAGCAGTCTTTTTGGCTTTTTATTCTAACAGTTTCTCTTTCTAGTTTTCCACTTTAGTGTATTTTTGTGACAGATCTTCCAACTCTTTGTTTAGCTCTTCTGTGTTTGTTCCTAATGCTCTTTCCCTTTCCCCAGCATTCTCAGAGCATGTGGTCCTTTAACTCTTTCTGAAGAGAAACAATCTCTTTCTTGAGCCTGATATTTTCCTGTTCACTTTTCATGGCCGCATCTTCTATGACACAGCACTTCCCCATCTTCTCTGCTAACTACCCTTTCCTTCTTTCTCTGTTGCTTTGAATTTCTGGTGACACTCTTCGAAGCTTATAATCGACATGTACTTCAGCCTAATACATTCGTATATTAGGTCCAGTTCCTTTTTCATGGCGATGATTTCTTAATGCAGCATCAGGATCTCTTCTTGGCCTCACTTGTGGTTAGCAAGGATGGCAGCATTGCTGTCCTGTGCTTCTGTTTGCCTCTGACCTGTGGTCCCCTAATTTGCCGCATGCACACCCAGGCTAATGTACTTGAATTTCAATTGATTTTGAGTGTTTTCTAGGATCTTTTTGAGGATTTTCTTCTCATTTTTGACTCTCACAAGTTCCTAATTTATTTTTTCAAATCTTTTCTTCTCGTCAAATAATTCTCTCTGTTATCTCCAATGTGCTATTCTATGTGCTTTTAATCTCTTGGTGAGTTTTGACTGGCAGATATTGGAGACTCAGTCTTTTATAAGACTATGTTTTGAGATAGAAGGGTGTGAATTTTTTCTTTGCCAGATTTCTTAAGTTAAAAGGGCTGCTTTGTAAATTGAACATATTTGGAGCTCCAAGCTCCTTTGCATGTTTCTCCAGAGATATGAACAAATTTTCCAGGTGGTTAATGTGATTAATTAACCTGTCATTTTCTAACTTTCTCCTCCTTGGACATTCCTTTTCCCAATGTCCATTTTGTTTGCAATAAGCACACTGATGTATGCCTAGAGGTTCCCTATTGCCATTGGCAAATGAATTGTACTGTCCTTGCCAAGGGTTTCTCGATCCCTATTCTGGTGCTCCTACCAAAACTCAAACCCTCTTCTTAGACTCTTTTTCCAGAGTATGTCTGTTAGCAAACACCCTCTGGACGACTACTTCCAAATTAGAATAAACTTTCCCCTCAAAACCTTCTGACTTTTGAAGCTTTCTTCTAATATCTGGAGCTGTCTGGGTAACAAAGGCCCTATTTAGGGCTCTTTCACCCTCCAGGGATTTAAGATCTATAGGCCTATAGGTCCTATAGGCTTCTGGGAGAAGTTTCAGAAAAGCATTAGGGTACTCACTGGGGAACTGTACAATCTCACTCACCTTAGATTGATGATTTCGCTTTTTAGCCACTGCGGTATCCCTGCTAACAGAACCTGGCAATAATAGGTAAGCACCTCCATACCTCGATTGCTGTTAGTCTCAGCTTGGGTAAGTCTGTGGAAAGACTTGCTGGTTCAATAGTGGGGCTACTCTCTGGTCCAAGGACCACCTTCAAGTCACCAAGCAGAATTCACTCCCTTTTCTACCAGGTGAAAAGCACCTGTAAAATTGGATGACACTCATCCCAGATGTGCTTGTGTGTGAAAATTACTGTCTCTAATGAAGTAATGGGACCTTTTTTTCTGAAAAGGATGAATTTTGCTGTTTCCAGTTATACAGGTCACTAGTTGTAAAGGGAACATATATTAGAAATGAGGTTTGTCCACCATCTCCTCCATCTTCCTGTCTCAAAGGTAATAAGGTTAACATACCACATTGTACCACCTCAGACTGGTACAAGTAACCACTTTTAGTATGGGAGGACTTAACATTAGAGGTGCTGATGGCAAAGAACAGGAGAGAGAGTACATCAATGAATCTTCCTCTGAGGGACTCTATAACCCTGGGAGAGAATATTTTTTGGATATGGTAAGTTTAGGCCTTGTTCTCCCATCCTGAGAAAAGGAGTAAACAGAGGTGCATATAGGACACAGAACTATCAGCATACACACACAGACCAATAGCCACAGACAACCCACATTCCCCACACCTCTCAATGTTGACCTCTACAGGAGGTCCCAGATGACAGAGAGAATGTCCCAGATTGTCTCTTGAGGAGGCCACAGATGATCTTTGGAGGATGTCACATATGTCCTTCCTAGGAGGCCCTAAATGACCTCTCATGGAGGTTTCAAATGGCTTCCCAAAGAAGTGTTAGATGACCTCCAAAAGAGGTCCCAGATGTCCTCTCAATGTCGCTGAGATTACTTCTTGAGTAGCTCCCAGATGGCCACTCACAGAGGCCACATATGAACCCCAGAGGAGGTTCCAGATAACCCTCTTGAGAAAGCCACAGATTACATCCAGAGAAGGTCTTATATGGCTTCTCAAGAAGTCCCAGATGGTGTCTGAAGATGGTCATATATTTCTCATCAAGGTAACCCGAGATGACCACCCAAAAAAGCTCCAGATGACCTCAGGAGGTGGTCCTAGATTGCCTCTTAAGAAAGCCCCAATGACCACTTTTGAAGAGGTCTCAGGTGGCCTCCCAAAGAAGCCCCAGATGACCTCTGGAGAAAGTCCAAGATGGCCCCTGGAGAAGGCTCCAAATGACCTCCAGAGTAGGTCTCAGATGGCTTCTTAAGGAAGTCGCAGATGTACTTTTGATGAGGCTCCAGATGGCTTCCCAAGGAAGCCCTACATGACCTCTAAAGGAGGGTCCAGATGTCTTCCCATGAAAGCCCTACACGGCCTCTCAAAGAGTTCCCCGATGGCTTCCCAAGGAAGCCACATTTGACCTCCAGAGGGGGGGCTTCAAAACAGGTTGGCAAGCTTGCCCAGACGTATCCTTAGAGGTACCTAAATAACTTTTGTCCATGTTGGTCCTCTGGAGACAGACACTCGAGGTGGACTCTCAACCCTGAGTGCTGACACTCTCTACTATGAGGATTTTTCTCTGGGGCCAAGGCCTGATGCAATCCAAATGGATTATGTCAATGGAGTCTCCAAAAATTAGGACCTCTATAGTTCAAGAGAATTCATCGAGACAAAGTTAATATAATAAATGTTCTCCAAACCATCAAACCCCAAAATTATGATATCAAAAGCTCCAAACATCAAAGGACAAGCCTTTTTTCCCCTTCCCTTTGTCTCTCCTTCACAGTCCTATACTTCCTTCGAGGCCTTTCTCTTTTTCTCTTCTACCAGTTCCTTCTTCTCTTAAGGCCTCTCCAATGTCCACAGGCCTGAACTGCTTTGCCTGGGTCGTCAGCTGCAATCTTTCACCACCTGGTCTCCCTCAACATCCTCTCCTCCCAGGTCTTTCCCCTTCTGCTATCATACCACTTTTTTCCTTCCAGGTCTTTTCCCTTTTTCTCTCCCCTTCTGTTGCTCTGAACAAGCAGCCTATATAAAGTCTGTGAATGCCTACTCTGTGATTTCATTGTATTTCAAATGTGGTTTCACAGTTGATATGAGAAACGCACTTTTGTGCCTACATAACCATTTTGACATCATAATCACTTTGTGATATCACAGTGCCGTTGTGCTATCAGTAACACAAAGTGACATCACAAACCTCTCCTGTCCTCATAACTTTTGTGGCATGCTGACATTGTGATATCTTAAACCTTTTTGCCCTCATAATTTGTTTTCAACCTCATATTTCATGTATGACATGAGATACCAGAAATCCACTGTGACATCATGACCATATTGATATCACACTGACAGATGTCATGATCATAGTGTCATATTGTGACATCACAAAAAGTTTTGATGTCCCAGTTATTTGTTGATGCCATACAGATAAGGGGTAATCGTAGGTCTATGATGTCATAATTGGTTGGTGATATCCAAATGGTATAAAGGATCCCATTTGTCATGAAATCACAGAGAATAAGAATTCACAGACTGTGGTATCTCCAAAGGCAGGTGTTGTCACAAATGTGATGAAGGCCTAAGAGGCTTGTGATGTCACAGAGTGACACGATGTTCATGATGTCTGCCAGTATGATGTCATAATGATCATGATGTCACAGTGGATTTCTGATGTCACATATCATAACAAATATTATAAGGTTGAAAGCAGATTACAAGCTTATAAAGAGCCTAAGACATCACAATTGTAGCACATCTCAAGACTTATGAGTGCAGGGCAGGTTTCTGATGTCATGGTGTATTAGTGATATCACCATGGCACTGTGATGTCACAAAGTGATTATGATGCCATATATTTATGAGATCACAATGATTTTCTGTTATCAACCCACATGCCACATTTGAAATAGAATGAAATAAGAGAATAGGCATTTACAATGTGTCTATAACATCACAATGACAATATAATGTCATAATGCTATAAGGTCACTGTAAATTGGTGATGTTGCAAGGAAATAATGATGTCATAATGAATATGTGGTGATGGGGTCAAAAAGGATTTGTGATGTTACAATGGCATATATGAATTCAATTGTCATGTGTTCACAATGAGGATATGGGTACACATATGGTCTGTGATGTCACAAATGCCATGTGTGTTTTCAAAGGTACTTATGGGTAATGATAGCTTTATGATACACAGTTGTGATGAAGTCATCGTGGGTTTTTGATGTCATGATGATTTTGTAATATCTCAAACACACATCCAATTTCAATTGCTAGTATTTCACAATGTGCATAAAGTTCACAGACGGAGCTTGAATTCCTAATGGACATGAATTTTTAAAAATGTTATGAGGTCATATTAGGTTTGTGGATAGACAATGGGACAGTGATATCACCATGGCAATGTCAACTCACTACATCATGTCAAAATATTCTTTTGGTGTCACAATTAGTTGATGATGCCACATTGGTGATGAACTCACAAAAGATTGGTGATGTCACAATGTGTTGGGCATGTCACAATGACATGATGGTTCTCAATTGTCTTTAACTTACAATGAGTATATGAGTGCACAAAGGTACTGCGGCTTCTCCAAAAGTATGTGTTGTCACAAATATATTGAAATCCTAAAAGTTTTGTGATGTCAGAATTTGGCAAAATGGTTATGACATCTGGCAGTGTGATGTCACCATGGTCATGATGTCACTGGGAATTTGTGATATCAAATGTCATATGTGAAATCTAATGAGGTCGACAACAGATTATGAGGACAAAAAAGGCCTAAGGTATCAGAATTGCAGCATGTCACAAAAGGTATGATGACAGGATAGGTTTGTGATGTCATGGTGGGTTAGTGATATCACAATGGCAACGTGATGTACAATGGGATTGAGATGTCACAATGGTTATGAGTTCACGATTTGTTTATGGTATCAACCTACAGGCCACATTTGAAATAGAATGAAATCAGAAAAGGCATTCTTACTGTGTCTATAATGTCACAATGACAATGTGAAGTTCTAATTCTATCATATCATTTTAGTTTTGTGATTTCACAATGAGCAGATGGTGTCACAACTTCAATTTGATGTCACAATTGTGATGATCTCACAAACTGTTTTTGATTTAAAATGTCATGTATGATTCTCAATTGTTAATATTTCACAGTGGGGATTTGGGTACACAAAGGGACTGTGATGTCACAAAGCTATGTATTTTTTCAAAGGTTATAAGAGGTCATAATAGATTTGGGATGTTATAATGTGATCCTGGTGTCAAAACAGCAATGTGATTTCACAATGTTTTTGTGATGTCACAGTGGTGATGAGGTCACAATGGGTTAGTTATGTTACGAGTTTGTAATATCACAATTATTTGTCCAATTTCAATTGCTCCTAGTTCACCATGAGGACACTGTAATAACCAGCAGTGCCCCTATAATCCACGGGAACAGACAGTCATCATAGCCTCCTGGTCTGGACCACTGGAGAAGGGAGTGCATACCACTGCAGGGGGAAGGACATGCTGCTGAAGGATATAGGATGTCAAGCTGCACATGGTGAGCTGCCAAGAAGTGATTGGGCAGGGACATTTGGGAAGTTCTGATTGAAAACTCTTATGCAGGAAATATATTCCAGTGGGCCAAGGGCACAGCCTATATATATAGGCTGCATGTTCAGAGCAACAGAAGGGGAAAGAAAAAGGGAAAAGTCCTGGAAGGAATGAAGTGATGAGACTGCAGGAGGGTAAAGACCTGGGAGGAGAGGAAATTGAGGGAGAGCAGGTGGTGAAGGACGGCAACTGGCCACCTGGACAAGGCAGGGTAGGCCTGTCAAGAGCAGAACAGCTGAAGAGAAGAATGGAACAGTGGAAGGAAAAAATGAGAAGACCTGAAAGGTAGGACAGATCTGTAGATAAGGAGAATGAAGAGAAAGGTAAAATCCTTGTCCTTCCAAGTGTGGAGTTTGGAGTGCATTATTTTGGGGCTTGGTTGATTGCAGACCAGTTAGATATGGCTGAACTGCTCTTTGGAGGTCTGCAGGTTCATTGTTGAGACTGAATTTAGCTCTGGGCATCCAGCCCAGGTCAAGGTAGTCGCTTATTAAAAATTTATGAGGACAAGAAAGGTTTGTGATGTTACATTGCATTAATAATATCACAATGTCAATATGAGTTCACAAAGGGACTGTAAAGTCACAATGGTAATGTGGTCACAATAGGTTTCTGAAATCAACCTATATGCCACATTTGTGATAGAATGAAATCACAGAATAGGCAATCACATTGTCTCTATGACCTCACAATGAAAATGTGATGTCATAATGCTATGATGTCATTGTCATTTTGGGATGTCACAATGGGCTGTTGGTATCATAACAATGTGATCTCACTCGAGATGATGTCACAAAGCATTTGTAATGGTACAATGGCATGCCTGATGTCAGTTGTTCTTTGTTCACAATGAAGACATGGTTACCCAAAGGGCAAGTGATGTCACAAACACCATGTGCTTTTTCAAAGGTGCTAAGAGGTCACAACAGGTTTGGGATGTAATGAGGTGATCATGATATCACTGTGGTAATGTGATGTCACAATGGGTTTGTGATATCACTGTGGTGATAAGGTCACACATGGATAGTGATGTCACAATGAATTTGTAATATCATCATTACATGTCCAATTTCATTCTACTAGATCACAATGAAGATACGAGTTCACATAAGGAGCTAGAATTCAGAAAGGCCATGAATTTTGTAAAATACAAGGAAAAAATAGATTGGTGAAAAAGCAATGGTGAAAATCCCATTGACAATGTGATGTTACCATTACATGAGATAGTATTTTTTTTGAAGTCACAAATAGTTGGTGACGCCATACAGGTGAGGAGGTCACATAGGTTTGTGATTTCACAATGGGATGGTGATGTCACAATCTCATGCCAGATCTCTAATTGGCAATGAATATATAAGTTCACAAGGGTTAATGATTTCTCCAAAGGAATATATTGGCACAAGTCTAATGAGTCGTAACAGGTTTGTGATGTCACAATGTGACTCAGTGGTCATGACATCTGGCCATCTGGCAGTGTGATGTCACAATGGTCATGATGTCACAGTGGATTTCTGATATCACACGTCATACCTGATGTATTATTAGTTAAACAATTTATGAAGGCTGGGAAGTTGTCTCAGTGGTAGAGAGCTTGCCTTGCGTGCATGAGGCCCTGGGTTCGATTCCTCAGCACCACATAAGCAGAAAAAAAAGCCGGAAGTGGCGCTGTGGCTCAAGTGGTAGAGCGCTAGCCTTGAGCTGAAGAGCTGAGGGACAGTTTCCAGGCCCAGAGTTCAGGCCCTACGACCATACCAAAAAAACAAAACAAAACAAAGGAAACAATTTATGAACTTAGAGAGGCCAAAGATAACACACTGGCAGCATGTCAAAAAATTTATGAGCATAGGACAGTTTTGTGATGTCACAGTGGGTTAGTGATATCATAATGCCAATATGTTGTCATCAAGGTATTGTGATATCATAATGGTAATGTGGTCACAATGTATGTATGATATCAACTAACCTGCCACATTTGATATAGAATGAAATCACAGAATAGGCATTCCAATGTATCTGTGACATCACAGTGACATTGTGGTGTCATAATGCCATGATGTCATTGTTGTTTTATGATGTCACGATGGGCTGATGTTGTCATAATGACAATGTGATGTTACACTCGTGATGATGTCACAAAGGTTTTGAGATGTTAAAATGGCATGTCTGATCTCAATTGTCAGCTCAAAATGATATGGGTACACAAAGGCCTGTGATATCACAAAGGCCATGCTTTTTTCAAAGCTTTTGAGATCATAATAAGTTTGGGATATCACAATGTGATCATTTTGGCACAATAGTAATGTGATATCACAATGAGTTTGTAATGTCACCGCGGTGATGAGGTCACAATGGGATAGTGATGTCTCATCAAGTTTGTAATATAACAGTGACATTTACAATTTCAATTTCTTCTAATTCACTATGAGGATACTGTAATAACCAGTGGGGCCAGAATTATCTGTGGGAGCTGATAATCATTTTAAATTCTTGGCCTGGCCCACTGGAGAGTATGGGGAATGCTGCCAAGGGTGGAGGTGTCAAACCTCAAATGGTGAGCTGTCAAGAAGTGATTGAGCATTGGGCAGTTTGGGAAGTGATGGTTGAAAACTGTTAGGCAGGAGACCCGTTGGAGTGAGGAGGGTTACAATCTATATACAGGTTGCATTTTCTGAGCACTAGAAGGGGAAATAAAAATGGTAGCGACTCAGATGGAAGAAAGTGGTAGGACAGCAGGAAGGAAAAAACCTGAGAAGGGAGGAAGTTGAAGGAGAGCAGAAGTTTGGCAAGTGGTCACTGGGGCAGAGTAGGGCAAGCCTGTGGAGAGTGGAGTGGCCTGAAGGGAAGAAGGAAGTGGTGGAAGGGAAAAAGGGGAAGACCAGGAAGGAAGGACAGGTCTGTGGCGAAGGAGGGAGGAATGGAAAAGTAGAAAGCCTTGCCCATTGAAGTTTGGAGCTTTGGAGATAATTTTTTGGATGTTGGTTTGCAGACCAATTAAGAAAGGGTGCCCATTGGAGGTCTGAGGTTTAGTGGTCAAGGCTGTTCTTGGACCTGGGTATCAAGTCCAGGATAAGGTAATCACAGTCCCCTTTCTAGTGTAAATTGGTTTATTATATTAAATGTGACTCGATGGTTTTTCTCCTTGCCTTAGTGGTCATAAGTACACGAGTTCACAGAAAGAGCTTGAAGTCTCAAAGGCCATGAATTTTCAAAGATGTGATGTGGCCATAATAGGTTTGAAAACACAATGGGACAGTGATATCACAATACCACAATGTCAACACAATGGGACAGTGATGGCAATACCACAATGTCATGTCAAAATAATGCTTTAAGACCGCAATTAGTTGTTGATGCCATTCTCGTGATGAGGTTACAATAAGTTTGTGATGTCACAATGGGTTCATGATGTCAGAGTAGCATGGCAGATCTCAATTGTCATTAATTGGCAATGAATATATGAATTCAAAAAGGGACTGTAATGTCCCCAAAAGCATGTGTTGTCACAAATGTGATGCCATTCTAACAGTTTTGTGTTATCACAATGTGACACAATGGTCATGACCTCTGGCAGTATGATGTCACAGGGGATTTCTGATATCACATGTCATACCAGAAACATGAGATTGAAAACAGATTATAAACTCACAAAGGGCCTAATATATGACAATGGCAACATGTCAAAAAACTTATAAGGACAGGACTGGTTTGTGATGGCACAGCAGGTTAATGATATCACAATGACAATGCGATGTCACAAAGGATTGTGATATCAGAATGGTTATATGGTCAAAATGGATTTCAGAAATAGAATGAATTCCTAGAATAGGCCTTCACACTGTTACATCTATGATGTAACAATGTCACTGTGATTTATAATGCTATGATGCCATTACCATTTGATGATATCACAATGAGCTGATGGTGTCATAATAACAATTTGATGTCACTGCTGATTTATGATGCTACAATGGTTATTAGGTCTCATTATGTTTCTGATATCTAAACACCTGTCAAATTTGAAATACAATGAAAAAGTTGGGCGCCGGTGGCTCACACCTGTAATCCTAGCTACTCCGCAGGCTGTGATCTGAGGATAACAGTTCAAAGCAAGCTCAGGCAGGGAAGTCCATGAGACTCTTCTATCCAATCAAAAACACTAGAAAACCAGAAGTGGCGCTGTGGCTCAAGCGATAGAGTGCTCGCCTAGAGCTGAAGAGCAGGGAGAGCACCCAAGCTCAGATTTCAAGCTCCACGACCCACACACACACACAAAAGATTAAAAACAGACATTCACAATCTGTCTATAACATAACAATGAAAATGTGTTCTCATAATGCTATCTTGTCACTGTAGTTTTGTGATGTCAAAAGTACTTGATGCTGTCATAAAGAGAATGTTATATCACATTGATGATGTCACAAAGGGATCGTTATGTTACAATGGCATGTCTGATATCAATTGTCAGTTCATAATGAGGGTATAGTTACACAAAGCGATTGTGATGTTACAAAGGCCATGTGTTTTTTCAAAAGTGCTAAGAGGTCCTAATAGGTTTGGGATGTCACAATGTGATAGTGATGTCAAATGGCAATGAAAGCTCACAATGGGTTTGTGATGTCACATTGGTGATAAAATCAAATAGTTTTGTGAAGTCACATCTCATAATCACATGTCCAATTTCAGTTGCTACTATTTCACAATGAGTCTATGAGTTCACAGAAGAAGACTGAAATATAAAAGTCCACGAATTTTCTAAAATGCTATAAAGACATACTAGATTTTTGAAAAACAATGGAATGGATGTTGCAATATGATGACTTAATAATGTTTTGATATCACAATTGGTGAGGCCACACTGGTGATGAATTTACAAGAGGTGTGAGGGGTCACAATAGGTTGGTGATATCAAAATGACACATGTGATCTCAATTGTCATTAACTCTCAATGAGTATATGAGCTCACAAAGGGTCTGTGATGTCTCCAAAGGCATGCGTTGTCTCAAAAGTGATGCAGTCCTAACAGGTGTGTGTTGTCAGAATGTGACAAAATACTCATAGCATCTATCAGTGTGATGTCACCATGATCTAGATGTCACACTGAATTCAGGTATCACATTTCATTCCTGGATTGGGTATGAGAGGATTGGAATTTCACAGTGGGTTAGTGATATCACAATGGAAATGTGGGATCACAAAGGGATTGTGCTACCACAATGGCTATTAGAACTATAATAGGTTTGTGTTGACCCAATTGGTTGGAAATGTCACCGGATCTTGAATGTCATAAATTCACAATGAAGATATGAGTTCACAAAGGGACTGTATTGTCTCCAAAGTCATGTATTGGCACGAATGTGATGAAGACCTAACAGATTTGTGAGTTCACAATGTGATACCATGGTGTTCTTGATATCTATCAATGTGATTTCACAATGTTCATGGTGTCAGAGTCAATTTCTAATATCATATATCATACCTGAATTATTATGAGTTTGAAAACTTTATAAGCTTACTAAAGGCCTAAAATATCCTAATGGCAGCATAAAACACAAGTTATGATAAAAAAAAACTCAAGGTCTTTTGAGCTTAAATTTCTTTCTTCGAAATTGTATCCTCATTGTGAACTAGTAGAAATTGAAATTACACATGTCATTGTGATATTACAAACTCATAGTGACATCACAAACTCATTTGGCCTCATCACAACTGTGACATCACAAACCCATTGTGACATCACATTGCTGTTGTGCCTTCACAATCACATTGTGACATCACAAAGCTATTGTGAACTCTCAGCACCTTTACAAAAACACATGACCTCTGTGGCATCACAGACTCTTTGTGTACCCATATCCTCATAGTGACCTAATGAAAATTGTGATCACACATAGCATTGTATCATCACAAATACTTTGAGCAATAATTATGACTGTGAAATCACATTGTCATCATGACATCATCATCTCATTGTGACATCACCAAACCCCAATGACACCATATCATTTTTTCTTTTTTTTCTTCTGTGTATTATTTATTGTAAGTATAGTGTACAGAGGGATTGCAGTTACATGAGCAAGGTAATGAGTACATATCCTATCAAACATTGCTGCCTTGACATCATATTGTCATTTTCATGTCATAGACCCATTGTGAATGCTTATTTTTTGATTTCATTCAATTTCAAATGTGCCATGTGAGTTGATATCAGGAAACCATTGTGAACTCATAACCTTTTTGACATCAAATCTCTTTGTCACAGTGTATTGCCTTTGTTATATCATTAACCCACTGTGACATCAAATACCTCTCCTTTCCTCATAATTTTTGTGACATGCCATTGTGATATCTTAGGCCCTTTGTGAGTTGAAAATCTGTGTTCAACCTCATATTTCAGATATAACATGAGTTATCTAAAATCCGGTGTAACATCATGATATCACACCACTGGACATCATAACCATTGTGTCACTTTGGACATCTCAGACCTGTTAGTTCTTCACCTTTGTGACTACATATACTTTGGTGACATCAGAATCCCTTCCCAAACTCATATACTCATGGTGCGTTAATGACAACTGAGATCCTACAAGCCATTGTGACATCACCAACCCCTTGGGACATCTCAAATATATTGTGACACCTCATCAGTATGGCGTCACCAATTGTGACCTCAAAACATTATTATAACATGATGTTGAGACATCAATTGTCATTGTGAAATCACTGTCCTATTGGGTTTTTACATGCTATGACCTCATACTATGAAGCTTCTTCTATCACCTGGTATTCTCACATTGAATTATGAGTAATTGAAATTAGATATATCATTCTGATATTACAAATAAACTAACATTACAAAACCATTGTGACCTCATCACCACTGTGACATCAAAAACACAATAAGACATCTCATTTCCATTGTGACATCTTATTTCCATTGTGACATTATGAATCACATTGTGCCATCACAAATCTATTATGACCTCTTACCACATTTGAAAGCACACGTGATCTCTGTGACATCACAGAACTTTTTTTGTATCCATATCCTCGGGGAACTAATGACAACTGACATCATATATACCATTGAAACAACAAATCTTTTCTGACATTATCATAATTGTGATATCATGTTGCCATTATGACACCATCAGCCCATTTTGACATGTAACACTACAATGACATTATAGCATTGTAACACTGCATTGTCATTCTGATGTCATATACATGTTGTGTTTGCCTATTATGTTATTTGATTCTATTTCTAATGTGGCATGTTGGTTGATATCAGAAACCCATTGTGAGTTCATGACCATTGTGATATCACAGTGCCTTAGTAGCATCACATTGCCATTGTGATGACACATTGCCAAATTGATGTCACAAAGGGATTTTGATGTGACAATGGTTATGACATCACAATGAGTTTCTGATATCAACCCATATGCCAAATTTCAAATACAATGAAATCACAGATTAGACATTCATAATGTAACTATGATGTCACAATGACATAATGGCAAATGCTATAATGTCATTGTCATTTTGTGATGTCACCATAAGCTAAAGATGTCATAATAACAATGTGACATCACACTGGTTATGACGTCACACAGGGTTTATAATGTTACAATGGTTATGAGGTCACAATGTGTTTCTGATATCAACTGATATGCCACATTTGAAATATTATCAAATCATAGGATATACATTCACAGTGTCTCTATTACAGCAAAATGGCAATGCGATGTCATAATGCTATGAAGTCACTGTAGCTTGGTGATGTCACCATGAGCTGATCGTGTCATAACGACAGTCTGATGTCACATTGGTGATGATGTCACAAAGTGTTTGTGATGTCAAAATGGCATGTCAGATCTTAATTGCCATTAGTTTATAGTGAGGTTAGAGAATGAAATCATAATGACATACTCAAATGAACTGTGATGACACAAAGGCCATATTTTTTGTCAAAAGTGCTAGCATTCCTAACAGGTTTCAGTTTTCAAAATGTTAATGATATAAAAATAGGTTAGTTTGTAATATCACATCTTATTTCAAATTTCAATTGCTATAAGTTCACAATGATACACGTTCATAGAAATAGCTTGATATCCCAAAGACCATGAATATTCTAAGATGTGATGAGGGCATAATAGATTTGTGAAAGCATGATGGTACAGTAATATCACAATTGCAATATGATGTCAAATTATGTCATAAGAGTGTTATGTGACAATTAGTTGGTGATGCCATAATAGTGATGAGTTCAAAATACTTTTGTGATGTCGCAGTAGATTGCTGATGTTACAATGGCATTCCAGACCTCAATTGTCATTAACTCACAATGAGTATATAAGTTTAGAATGGGATTGTGAGGATTCCAAACGCATTTGTTGGCACAAATGTGATGAAGTCAGAACAGATTTGTGATGTGACAATGTGACACAACAGTCATTACATCTAGCAATGTGATGCCACAATATTCATGATGTCACAGTATATTTCTAAAATTTCCCTAATTCTAATGACAGCTTGTGGAATAGAGCTATGTGCTGAGTCCTTCAAAGGGTGCTCTGTGCTGAGTCTTGCACAGGGAGCTATGTGCAAAGTCTTTCACAGGGTGCAGTGTGCTGAGTCCTTCATTGGGTACTGTGTTCTGAGTCTTTCACAGGATGCTGTATGCTGAGTCTTGCGAAGAGTGCCATGTGCTGTGTCCTTCTCAGGATACATTCTTTCATTGGATCCTTGTAAGAGCTACACACTGAGATGATTATGTAGACAAGAATTTTGAGATCAGATATGTCTCCATGGCAGGGACAAAATTATGTATAACTGAAGACTAGTGAGTTGTCTACAGCAGACAATGGTTTTGTTCTGTTTTGGCTCAGTCATGAACCTTGAACTCAGTGCCTAGGATCTGACCCTTACTTCTTGGGCACATGGCTACCACTCCACCATGTGGAACCACGGACCCCCTTGCTACAGAGAGCCAGAGTGCCATGACCTAGGGGTCGATAGCTGCCTTCTCAGGAAGCTGAGATTTAAGGATCTGGGTTCCAAACTATCCCAGACAAAAAAGGTCCTATGAGACTATTGTGTCCAATTGACCACTAAGAAACCTCAAGTGGAAGGTTGGTACTTTTGGTCATGCCTGTCATCTTAGCTACTCAGGAGGATGAGATCTGAGGATCATGGTTCAAAGCTAGCCTGGGCAGGAAAGTCCTTGAGACACTTAGCTCCAATAGACCACCAGAAAACCTGAAATGGCTTTGTGGCTCAAGTGGTAGAGCACCAGACTTTAGCTGAAGGGCTCAGGGACAGTACGCAGACCCATACATCATCTACCACTAACAACAACAAAAAAGCAGAAACTAACAAACCTGAAGTAGAGGGCTGGGACTGTGCCTTAGGGTAGAGTGCTTTGCATGTATGATACCCTGGGCTTGATTTCTCAGGACCACTTCACTAGAAAAAAACCTGAAATAGCTCTCGGGTTCAAGTGGAAGAGAGCTATCCTTGTTCAAGAAAAACAAGGTACAGTGCTGAGTTCATGCTCCAGGACTAGTGTATGCACGCACACAGGGACACACACACTCACACATACAAACACACACACACACACACACACACACACACACACACACACACACACACACACACACACACACACACACACACCAGAAGTGAAGCTGAGACACAGAATGGTAAAACACTGGCCTTCTGCACTGAGCTCATGGTCAGCACCCAGGCCCTGTGTTCAACCCCAAAACCTAGCCACCCAGGGCCCAACTAGGAGAGGTCAAATGTTTCAAAACATGATAAGCTTCACCAGCCCTAGATGACAGGAAGCTTTGTGATATCCAACATGTGCTTGGATTTCCCAAGGTTCCAGAAACCTAGGAGAGGCATCATAGGCCCATCATTGCCTGCAATTAAACATTTCATTAGGTTCAATGTCCTAGTCTTCTTGCAGAAGGACTCCTGAATTATATTGAGCACTGCATCTGAACACCGGAATATAGTTTCACAAAGGCAGGATAAGTGCAGGGAACTTGGCCTGCCAAGGGAGGTTACACAAATGAAGGCATCCTATCAAAACAGAGGACAGGTGAGAGACATAGCTTGGGGTACAAAGAGGCCTTTTTCTCCTGGCCTTCAGAGCCTACCCACACTCATCCTCAATAATTGGCCCAGATGCAGTTGTTTGTCACACAGCTGTACAGGAGTGAGGCCTTTTGTTTGCCGGTTCAGACAATGAGTGAGGCTTCGTCCCACAGCATGGGATGGGTAGAAACCCTCAGGTAACACTGGGAACAGTGAGGGGAGTCCCTGAACATGCACTGTTTCAAAAGCACTCTCTATGCTATTTAATCATTGTATTAAAGACAAATTTCCCAGTTTGGTGCTGGTCATTATAGCTACTCTGGAGCTACACCTAAAGAAATACATCCATACATACGCAAAGACATGGAGGTACAGGCCCTTTTTGCGGGGGCAGGTCCTGGGGTGGGATTATGAGCCTAGGCATTGTCCCTGAGCTGCTTTGCTCAATGGTAATGCATTAACCTTCAGTCTCAGCCCCACATCTGGGCTTTTCTGTGATCTCTTAGAAATAACAGTGTCATGGACTTTCCAATACTGGCTGAATTCAAACTAAGGCTCTCTACATCTCAGCCTCCTCAGAGCTGAGATTACAGTCAGCAGCCACTGGCACTTCCCTTTCTTTCCTTCTTCATTTTTTACTCTGGACAAGCTGACCTCTTAAAAGGGTCACTCCATTGGTTTGAATTTATAAGTAAACTACCCAATGCTCTTTATAGCTGCTTTCTTTGAGAACGATTTTCTCTCCTCATCTTCTCCTCTGATCACAGGTTTGCAGCCAAAAGTGAGAAATGAGTGTTCCAGGATTTGGGAGCAAATGTGCACAGGACATGCCAGTTCGGTCACTTAGCATTGAGCTGCAGTAAATTTACTCTCTCAGGATGAGTGGATTGAAAGCTGGAACGATCCTCATGCAGTCTTCAGTGCTCCTTTTGCCTATAAAATGACCTAATAATTATGAGTGTTTCCAACCTTAATTATCTAGAACACACTTGAAGCATCCTTCTGTTTCTGTTTTTCTCTAGTACCTCTTGAGATTTAGACTAAAGTTTTGTGTGGAGCAGTTCCTCAGCGAATCCCTGAGGAAAGTTGCTTGAATCCTCCTCAGGAGATCGCCGTCCAAAGCCAGCCTGAGCAGGAAGTCTGTGAGCCTCTTTTCTCCAATAAACCACCAGAGAACCAGAAGTGGAGCAGTGGCCCAAAGGGTAGAGCTCCAGCTTTGAGAGAGAAAGCCAAGCAGGAGATACTGGCCAGAACAGGCAGGAAAACCTGGGAGGCACTTATGTCCAATTTTTATCGACCAGATGGCTGGAAGTGGAGCTTTGGCAGTGGTAGAGCCTCAGCCTTGAGTAACACAACTCAGGATTGCATAGGGCCCTGAGTTTAAACCCTGGGATGACCACAAAAAAATTCAAAGAGAGAAGGCCAAGTTAAGTATCAGTGCCTTACATACTTATGTGTGTATTTTACCTCCCGGAGTGCAAACAGACTATATAAAATGTTTCTGCTTTTATTTACTGATTTATTTTTCAGAGATACCTGTTGCATATTCTGCATCATAATTCTTCATTTCAGGCCCATCACTTTTCTCTTCCAGGGTTCCAGGCCTGTGTCCTTATATGATGCACACTTAGGCTCTCAGCAGGGTTTATTTACATTTTATTATGAGGCCAATACAGGAACAATCACAAATCAGGCAGGGGAAGACAAAATCAAATTTCTTAGAAGTAACTGGTATTCAGAAAAATTAACTTGGGGACCAAAAAATGGCAGCCTACATATGTAAAAACTACAATTAAGAAAAAGATAAGGGGGCTGGGAATGTGGATTAGTGAGAAAGTGTTTGCCTAGCATGCAAGAAGCCCTGGGTTCGATTCCTCAGTAGCACATACACAGAAAAAGCCAGAATTGGTGCTGTGGCTCAAGTAGTAGAGTACTAGAGACAGTGCCCAGTCCTTGAGTTCAACTGATAACTGGCAAAGAGATAGGTAGGTAGGTAGGTGGGTGGGTAGATAGATAGATAGATAGATAGACAGACAGACAGACAGACAGACAGACAGACAGACAGACAGACAGACAGACAGAGAGAGAAAGGTGATAGATGAATCTGGTCTTGGAATTCAGGAGGGAAGAAGGGATTACTTCCCAACCATGAGGCCTTCTGCAGTGTGCCAGGATACCAGCATCGCATTCACATAATCATAGAGCAGGAAGACTGTCTCTCTCCCACTTCTCAGGTAGCTGAAGGCCCCATAGCCAACAGGGAAGAGCCAGGTTCTAACTAAGGTGCTTGGAGAGAAAAGAGAAACGGCCCTGCCACTCCTTGGACTGGGGATTATCATTAATGATGTGCAGAAGGAAGGAAGGAGAATGGACTCACCGAAGTAGAAGAAGGACCTTCAAATGTGACAGATGAAGAGTAAAACACCCACTCCTTAAAACCAGAGATCAGGGTTTTCAACTCTGTTTCCCCAGCCCCCCCCCACACCCACACTCACACACTAAACTGGCTCTCTATTGGTAACCTAAAGATAGCTGGAGGCAGCCTTCACCTGAGGGAGGAAGGTTAATCAGTCATTGTTTGAAGAGGCTGAGAACAGCTTGACCCTGGTGTAACTCTAACAAATGTTTGAAGTCCCTCCCCACCCCGTTGCTGGTTGTGCCTGGAATGAATGAAGTGGTTTTGCAGCTCACTTCCCTGTTGAGTGTGTACATTCTGCCTCCTAATCCTGCAGGCCTTGGCCTCTTCACCTAGCCTGGTTTTTGGAACTATTTTCTGTCCTTCAAATACAGTGTTACATGGAGTTCTTCTTGCTAACAGAGCTAGGGCTTGGATCCAGAGAACTTCATTTGAACCCAGGATGGGTCAATAATGTTTCTTTCCTGCTACTATAGCTTGAGAACTCCAAGAACATTTAGAGTGCAAGTAGCTTCTCATCACCAAGGGAAACCCAGGAAGCTCTTGAACATCTGACCTTTCAGAAGTGGAAGTCAGAGTATCATAGAATTTCCTACTCTGGCTGGCTTTACCCTGTGATCCTGAGACCTGTCTCCTAAGCTAGGGTGATGGGCGTGAGCTACTGATTCTCTGCTAGGTTCAGAACTGTAATGATATTGTTAGTACAAGTCAACTGCTTATCACAAAGGGCTTGGGGAGCATATTAACCCTTTCAACATTGGACCTTTCAGAACTCTGTAGCACACAAGGTTATAATGCTAGAGTCCCAGAGGCTGGGCATATGGATCTACTAAACTTGAACCTTGAGCTCTGACTCAAGGTTCTGGTATACATCAGCGTTCATTTTCCAGAGAATGTTCTCTTAATTAGCAAATAGGAAAAATACTTTGATTAACCCTCACTTTTGTCCAGTTGTGTGTCTCGAACTCAAGCCTGGGCACTGTCCCTGAGCCCTTCAGCTCAAGGCAAACAGTACCACTTGAGCCACAGTGTCTTTTGGTGGTACATTGGAGATAAGAGTCTAACAGGCTTTCCTTGCTTATCCTTTCTTTGAACTGTGGTCTTCAGCTCTCAGTCTCCTGAGAAGCTAGTTTTCCAGGTGTGAGCCCCCAGCATCTGGCCTATTATTTTTGAAAGTCCTGGGGCTTGATCTTAGGGCCTGGGCACTCTCTCTGAGCTTCTTTTTCTCAAGACTAGAGCTCTACCACTTGAGCCACTCCACAGCTTCTGGGTTTTTCTGAGTATGTGGCACTGATGATTCAAACCATGGCATTCATGCATGCTGAGCGAGCTCCTTACCACTAAGTCACATTTGTAGCCCCACCCTTACAATTTTATCCCTCAACTTGCCTATCCTCAAGAAAAGGCCTCTGATTATAAATCATCTAATGAAATCCCTATAGGAAGGTGTCCAAAGATAAAGAAGACAAAGCTCATCTGTGGGAGAGACTCTAAACATGTGAAGACTGACAAATGCTTCCATTTAATTTTGTATTATGTTTCAACACTTAATAAAGTATAAATGAAAATGAGTCAATATCCTAAATTATTATGAATCATTTTAAAGTAGATGTAAAACATGTATTAAATATTATGTGTATAATAATACTAAATACAATAAACAATAAATGAATCAAATAAAAAATAAAATACAAAATCAGTAATAAAATAATAATATGTAATAAACATACATATGTAATTATATATCATATATTACACATGCATAGAAACATTTTTTCCATTGCAGGGCGTTCATTTGGGCCCTCAGTACTCTAGCTTGAATTTGTTTTCCTCAAAGTAAGCTTCGCCTTCACCCATGGTGCAAAAGAGTTACCTGGAGGGTGAGATCAAATCACAGTAATTACAGAAATACTGGCCCCAGTTCCAAGACAGTGGCTTAATTTTTTTTTTTAATGAAAGCAGTTATGTTCATTCAGTTCCATACAGAACATGTAAAAAAAAACGCAGTGTAGAATTTTGTACAGCTTTTAGGACATCCTTACCTTACCCCCAACGTGCTTCTCTGAGCACTACATTGTTTCTTTTTTGTACACTTTTATTGCAACAATGTTGTACAGAGTTATCACAGTTACATGATCAAGGTAGTGAGTTCCTTTCCTATTGAGCATTGTTGCCTCTTCTTTTGTTTTCCCCCTACCATCCCTCCCCTCCCATCTCCACAACTACTCCCCCTGCCTAGCTCAGTGACTTTTTTTTAATTTTTGGCTTGGCACGGGGTTTGAACTCAAGTAGTGGCAACTCTGCACCTTCCCTCACATCGCTACAGATTTACCAAGACCCTGAGTTCAAATCCCAAGAAGGAAACTGGCAGAAATTCCAAATCAGGGGCCATCATTTCTTTTTTAATTTAGTTAAATAAATAATTAATTTTTCATTTATACTTTATTTTGCCAACCACGGGGCTTGAACTCAGGTCGTGGCAACACTGATTCAGCTTCCATCACCCTAGGCTATGGTGCAGTCTCTGGACCCCTAGCCAATCCTGGGATCCTAGGCCCTGAGGGTTTGCAGGAAGAAAAAAAGTAGGATACCACAAAACGTGGAGAACTTCAGAGGGCTGGAGTATTACTTTTTTTTCTTTGCACCTTGAGTCTGAATGACAAGGCTGCAAAGTGGAAATGACCTGCCGTTGCTCATACATGCAAGGCAAGCACTCTACCACTGAGCCACCTTCTATTTTCTCATTCCTAGAAGAAGCTGCACATGAAGACAACACTGATCCTAATTTTCAGTCTGTACCTCTGAATACGGAGGAACATCTTTCCTCTGCTCTCCATCAATTCCCTACTTTCCAGTTAGAATGACTTAGAATAATAAAAATGGAAAAAGAGAAAATAAATCATCATGAAAAAACAGATGCAGAAAATTCACTGCATTTCTCTCACAAGTTCAACCAATATAAACTATTGGGGAAATACATGGACACCTTATTCCCACTGGCACTGAAAGTCTCTAGTTAGGCAATTCTGATGAGGATGAGGAACAAAATGAAAAAGTGAGGAATTATATCAATTGCAAGAAAAAAAAATGGAGTAGAATCCAAGCAAATTACTTCTTTGGGCTGCTGAAAATAATCGGTTTACTAGAGTATGGTGACTTCTTTCCATAAAGGCCACTCATGTGAATACTAGGGATGACAATGAATATACCCCTCTTCATCGGGAAGCCTACAGTGGACATTTAGAAATTGTCCATGAGTTGGTGGCTCAAGCAGCAGATATTCATGCAATAATTGTTAATGGCTGGACACCCCTGCGCAGTGCTTACTCGTGGAATAATACCAGTGTGGCGTCTTTCTTACTTCATCATGGTGCAGATACCAATGCCCAAACTAAATGCCTCTTGACTCCCTTGCATCTTGCTGCTGGGAATATAGATAGCAAAGATACACTGGATCTCCTTCTGTTGAACCATTATATCAAACCAGGTCTGAAGGACAACTTGGAAGAAACTGCCTTTGATATTACCAAAAGGATAAGTATGTATCACTACCGCTTTGAAGTTGTGGAAGGCTGTACAAATTGTTCTATTAAGTTGTAATGGTTAGGTTAAGTTTCTTTTCTTTTTTTTTCTTTTTCCTTTTTTGTTGAGTTTTATTATTTTATTGTAAAACACTATACAGAGGGGTTAAAATTACATGGGCAATGTAATGAGTAAATTTCTTTTTTTTATTGTGAAAATACTGTACAGAGGGGTTACAATTACATGGGCAAGATAGTGAGTACATTTCTTATCAAGCATTGTAGCCTCCTCCTTTGTTTACCCTTCCCATCCCTTCCTAGCCTCCCCCTGCCCCCCAATCCACCCCGCTCAACCAAAGTTATAAAGTTCGTTTTTGACATGACAACTTGTACTTCTCATTGTTGCAACGGGTCCACTTGTATCCTTATTTAAACGACTTGTTTTTCACCTTCCCCTCCACAAATTATACCAATATCAAATACAGTGAAAGCAGGGGTTATAATGTGGGGGAGAGACATACAAAGCAACAAAGAAATAATCTTATAAATGCGTTAGAAACAAATGCATGAAAGAAAAAACATTTAAATATATATCTTAGGGATCATTTTCCTAACTTCACCTTATCTGAACTTTTCTGCTTGACTCATACATATACTAGATATTGCAAATAAGGGAAACCATGGGAATTATGCTTCTTTGGGCTTGGCTTACTTCACATAATATATTTTTTTCCAAGACTTTCCATTTCCTAACAAATGGGGCAATGCCATTCTTTCTGTTGGCACAGGCCGAAATTTTCTTAATAGAGATCTGGAAACAAAACAAATCAAAGAAAGGTTGGACAAATGGGATTGCATGAAGTTGCAGAGCTTCGGCATGGAAAAGGACATAGATAGCAGTATCAATAGAAAGCTTATGGATTGGGAGAAGATATTCACTAGCTATACAACGGACAAGGGTCTCATATCTAAAATATACTTGGAACTCAAAAAATTAAATCCCCCAACAAGAAATCCTCAAAGAAACAACTGCCCAATAAATAAGTGGGCTAAAGTCTTAAAGAGAAACTTCTCTGAAGAAGAAAGATGGATAGCCAATAGACACATGAAGAAATGCTCAACCTCCCTAACTATAAAAGAAATGCAAATCAAAACAACATTGAGATACCACCTCACCCCAGTTAGAATGGCAAAAATCAAGAACTCTAATAACAACAGATGCTGAAGGGGATGTGGACAGAAGTGAACCTTACTTCATTGTTGGTGGGAGTGTAAACTTGTTCAAGCACTTTGGAAAGAAGTATGCAGGTTCCTCAAAAGACTCCACATAGAGCTCCCCTATGACCCAGCAATCCCACTTTTGGGCATTTACCCAAATGTTTACAAACAAGACCACACTAAAGCTACCAGCACAACTGTGTTTATTGCAGCATTATTTACCATAGCTAAGATCTGGAAGCGACCCAGATGCCCCTTAGTAGATGAATGGATCAAGAAATTGTGGAATATATACACAATGAGTACATTTCTTAAAAAGCATTAATGCCTCCTCCTTTATTTCCCCTTCCCATACCTTCTCATCTCCCCCCACCCCCCCACCCAATCCTCCACGCTCCCCACCCCCTGCACCAAAATTTTAAAGTTCGTTTTCTACATAAATGCTTGTACATCTTATTGTTGCAATGCTGTCAAGATAGGATATTCTGGTTGGTCTGTTCCTACATGGAAGAAAGAAAAGGTTCAGGTAGACTTTTGTGCAGGTAAGACCTCATTTCGGAAAATGTCAGCTGCAGAAGTTTAGGAGTAGCTCTTAAGCAAGGCTTACTTTGAATCCATTAGCTCTGCAAAGCTAACTCAGTTGCATAAATACGTACTTGAAAAAGCCTTCACCTTAGGACCTAGCTATAAGTGCTTCAAAGTATGATCAAATCTAAAATGAAAAAGACTTAAAATTGTCATTGACAAAAAAATGCAAATGTGAGCAATTGACTGAACAATATAATTTTTTTCCACTATACACATTATTTTACAGAAATAAGATCAATAGTATTGTTAGGAACAATAAGGTTTCCTTGCTACAAATAGGCACCCAAGGATATAAGCCTGTATAAAGATTGCATCATTAACTACTTAAATTTAGAGGATACTACATGCTTCAGAAGCACGTATACCCAAATAACAACAATACAGAGATTAACATGGCACTTGCACAAGGATAATATGAAAATTTGTGATGTGTTCCATACTTTTCATTCTTCAGTTGCAGAAATGAAAACAGTTATTAACAAGTTGATTACAAAATTACAAGTGAAACAATATATGCAAGTGTTAGAATTAAACGTTAGTTTGACATCAGTGTGTAAAATCTTCACCTTAGAAAAGCCTTTACATAGAATAACCTTTACAAAACTTTTGAAATTAGTTAGCATTGTCATTTTATCCCAAAGAAATATACTACTATAAGAACCTAGAAAAAGGGGCTGGGAAGGTGGCTCAGTGGTAGAGCGCTTGCCTTGCATGCATGAGGCCCTGGGTTCGATTCCTCAGCACCACATAAGCAAAAAGAAAAAAAGCCAGAAATGGCACTGTGGCTCAAGTGGTAGAGCGCTAGCCTTGTGCTGGAGAGCTGAGGGACATTGTCCAGGCCCAGAGTTCAGGCCTCAGGACCGGACCTCCCCCCTCAATAAAATGAAATAAAAATGAACCCAAACCTAGTATTTTTCTCATTGTATACAGAGGCACATAATTAAGGAAATTGCTTCCTGTGTAATATATATGTAAAAGAAAGAAGATGTCACACAATTATTCTCTTCATACCATGTTATACCAAACCCCAAAAAATGCTTTTTCTACATTTATAAATTAATATCATCCATTTGTTGGCAACTCTGTATAGATTATTCACATTATCATTTTATACATGAACTGTTGGAATTATCTATTAACTAACTTCTAATTATAACTCTCATGAATGAATTTTCTAGGCAAATAGAATGCCAGAATCATTTGTGAATTTGTCAGTTAAAACCTCTACTTAAAAAGAATTTTGTAGTATCCTATAGAAAATGGAATTACAAAAAAAAACAAACTATTTATTTTGAATCTAAATTCTAATTTTGCAAGGTCCACAAAGTCCTATATTAGACGAACTGTACTATTTCTCTGGGCTTAAGTTTTGTGAACTTTGATCATTTCTTTGGTATCCAACAGAATGAAGCTTACTTACTTTTTCAAATTTTGGATGGGAATCATGAGCTATTTTGCATCTAAGAATGTTCTGTAATGAAGAGAGCATTTAAAACACAACTGAGAATAATATATCAGTTGCATTTCAATAGGAAACTTGACTTCTCAAAACATAATGACAAAATTAGCCCAAACTTCCAACTGTGTATTCCTTTCTTGTAGTTTGGTTTGTTTTATTGAGACAAAATTATACTACCTGGTCCAGGGAAGGTTTCACTATGTAATTCCACTCTCTAATCTCCTGTCAGTCTGAGTGCTAGAATTCCAGGCTTGTATCACATTGCCCTGCCATAGTTTGTTGGTTTATTTAATCTAGAAACACACTAGCAATTCTGAACGTCTCTGATGATCTTATCCATTGACTGCTCAGACTGTTTATGTACAATTTTGAAAGACGTTCTAACATTTGACACAGGGTATGAACATTTTCAGATGCACATGCAGGGGTCTCTGATTCATTCCTCCATGGATCCGATCCCTTTAAATAATGATAACTTGACTTTCTTACTATCTCTGGTCCCTACCTATGTAATAGTCTCAAACTTTTTTGAAGTCCATTTGAGGACTTTTTAATATTAAAATTTATCACTTGATTCTAGTTTTACGCAGGACATATTTTCTATTGCTTTCTAACTTTTTTACATATTCTGAGAGTTGTTTCATTTGTGTATTCGTGTGTGCACATAAAAGTGCCTCTGTGTGTATGCGTATGTTTGTATGTATGTATGCAAAAGCCTCAAGCTCTTATTCAACATCATGCTCATGATTGGTATTCCATCCCTTGAACTGTTCTTCCAATGCAGCTTTGGTTGGTTAATTATAGATAGTGTTTCAAAGACTGTTCTGCCAAGGCTGGATGCAAACTGAACTTCCCAGACTCCTTTACATTCTTAAATTTTATTTTTCCAGGAGTATCAACTTTTAAACTACAAACATTTTTGTGAGTGTGAAGTCTAACCTGTAGCCCAGATTTTTAACTCATTAATTCATATAAATATAGATAAACATACACATTACATATGCTGAATGTATACTGTTAGAAATGTGATTTTAAGCTGGGTTGTGGTGAGATCTGAGGATTGAGGTTCAAAGCCAGCCTGGGTAGGAAAGTCCCGGAGACTCTTTTCTCTAATTAACTCCAAGAAAACTGGAAGTGGCACTGTGGCTCAAGTGGTAGAGCATTAGCCTGGACCTGAATAGCAGAGGGACAGCGCCAAGGGTTCAAGTGCCACGACTAACAACAATATATATATATATATATATATATATATATATATGAAACAAAAAGAAATATGATCTTTGCCTCCAGGTTCATTGATAGTATAATCCCTGCTCTTCCAAGGTGGACTTTTTTCAAGTTAAGTCCTTTCTCTTATAACTGACCTGCATGGAACCAGAATCATTTTCTATTCTACTTTTTACAAATTTACGCGATTGGAAGTGTGATTTAGAAAGAGAGTAGCCTCATACTTCATGTTCCACTTAGGAGAAATGCTTTCTCTATATCACTTCTGTAAATCTACATACTGAACTTGGCTTCATTGTTTCAACGTTGTCTTATTTGTAGAGTCTTCTATATTGTATTGAACCCTTAAACACAGAACTACTCTTTCTCCTATTTTTGCTATTGTTTCTCTTACTGTTAACTCTTGTACACATGGAAAATAATGCACAGCACATACACTCACAAAAAATGATCTGAGAGATCTTCTCGGAGGAAGTTCCGGGAAGATGGCGGAGGAGAAGCTGGAATCTGAACAACTCTCGCATAGAAAGCAGTTTTAGAGTTCCCGTGAACAGTCCTAAGCCAGAGAATCACACCAAGTGTGCCATCACAGGACAGAGAATTAGGCAAGAGAGGAGAAGCCAAGGCAAGGAGACACATCTGAGCGCTTGCCAGCAGCCGCCATGGCGGCGGCAGGTTCGCGGCGGCTACCACAGGGCACCCAAACCTGAGCCACAGAGAATCCAGGAGGAAGGAGCCAGATGCTGCGAGCGAGTGGATTCTACTCAACACCAGCAAGAACTGACAAGGAGCGGACATCTTCATCCTGCAGTTTGCAGACCAGAGACGACCCAGGAACCAAGACTCGGTGTGAGTAGAAGCCTGACGTCCTCACTCCTTCTCAGGGAGCAGAGGAGGGAAGGCCACCTCTACCCACCTCAGTACCGGAGATCTCCATGTTGGATACCGTCAAAGCTCGGAGCAGCTGCTAGCTCCAACTCAGGCCTTGGAATAAAACGAGTCATTTAGCAGGTCCCAAGAACTTAATGGCGAAGTGACCTCCCAGACTCAGCTCCACCCAGGGAAAAGTCACCCAGCTCGGGCACCAGCCCTAGGAGTGGCTTTCCCCACTGGGTAACCAAAACCAGAGGCTGCCCCTCCCTCTAGCAGCCTCCACAATCAATTGAAAAGCAGAAACCCTAAGAATGGCTCCAGGCTTGGCTCTGTGAGTTTTTCACAAAATAGCCCCAGGGAAAAGCTACTGTTTTTTGAAAGGCCTCAACTCTACCCAGAACCTAGCCACATCACTGCATCCCCCTCCTTTGTGATTCTCAAAGCAGATCTGCCTCCCATTAAACTAACCTGGGAGGGGGATCTCAAAATCTTGGGTAAAGCAGAGCATTTTTCTGCCTGTTCGAACAAACTGACTTAAGAAACCAATCAAGCCACAGGACCTCAAGCAGACCAGAGACTCAAACAAGAGGCTGGTTACAGACAAAAGGGAGACACAGGATTCTTCCCACCCCTCCTAAAAAAATAAAAAAAAAATCAAAGAACTATTTTTTTTTTCTTCTTCTCCTTTTTTTTTTTTTTTTGGTACCTTATATACATAATTTTTTTTTCTTTTCTAAAACTTTTATTAATCTTTAATTTTTGCCTTTTTTGAAAAAAAAATGTTTTCCAGTAACTTTTTATTTTCCTCTTATAATTTTTATTTTAGGAATACGTGATTGTGCGTTTTCCTTTCTTTTCTTGTCTTCTTTCTCTTTTTCTTTCTTTTTTAATTATCTTTTTGTTTTTTGTTTAGCTCTACTGAACTTCTGATCTTTTTTTCTCCCTTTCTGATCCTTTTCACCTTTTCCTCTCTTTTGTTCTTCTTTATGTGACTTAACTCTTGTCCTGCACATCCTCAGATAAACCCATAGTTAACTAGTAGACCCTATCCCCATTTGTGTACACACTTAATCCACAAATTTATTACTCAATTCAAAACCTCTGAGATTTAAATTCTTTAATAGCAGTACAACCTCTTTATACCTATATAATATTTTAAGCATTTTTTAAGTTTTTCACATCTCCTTTATGTCCCTCCCCTTCTCTCAATATATTCACATTCCTCTCAAAATAGATTGTCTTTTGATCTCCATAATAATATTAATTTTTACGTTTCTATTTTTTTCTGGTCTCTTTTCATTTCCCTTTCCCTTTCTTCTTTTTCTCTCTATCTCTACTTGCATCCTACCCAACCTATTTCCTGCATTGAGATTAGGACATAGTTAACTCTCCCTGTGGCTCCCCACACCAATCTATTCCTATTTTTTACCCACATCTCTCCCTAACCCTAATAATTTCTGGTTTTCCAAATTCTTCTCTGCGGTTCAAAGCCCATTAACATATAGTTGTTTGATGTTGAATAGATGTTTCTGTTGAACTAGATGGTATCTCTAGACTATTGCCTGTACAAATGCAAACTTTAGTTGATGGTTGCCTTAAGATAGTGTTTTAGCACAAAACTGATGCTATTTTCAGCTCAAATGGACAGAGTAAGCCGGAAAAACACAAGAAAAATGGCAAATCCGGGTATCTCAATTCCCAATCTTGATAATCAGGGGACAGAACAGATAATGAATAATCCAGAGGAGAGTACCCAAATAGCTCTACAGACACTGCTGGCAAACATGATAAATGAAAAATTTAACAACTTACAAAGGACTCTGTATGAGTGTGATAGGGAGAGAGAGGAGGCATCCCAAAAGTTTATACAGGAATATCATAAGTGTGAGGAAGCTACTCAAAAACTGATTCAGGATTTGCATGAACAACTTGAGAATACTCAAAGAGAAAGGGAGGAATGGCGTGAGCAGGCTGAGAACACTCAAAGAGAACTGCAGGAATCCCACGAACAGGAGGAAGCTGATCAAAGAGTAATACTGGAATTGAGAGAGCAGATAGAGAATACACAAAGATCACTAAAGGCATTCATGGAATCCATTAACAAAGAGTTGAAGGAAGTCAGGGAGACCACAAAGGGAATGCTGAATGGAACCCAACAGAAGGAATGGGAGCCCAAAGAAACCATAACCAATCAACTAAGTGATTTGAGAACAAACACTGAACACCAAATTAAGGAAGTAAAGAAATTCATACAAGACCTAAAACAGAGCTTCAAGAAAGAATTTGAAGCCATCATAGCCGACCAAATGGAAGGAAAAGAGATAAAAAACAAAGTAGAGAGTCTTGACAGCAGGTTAGACCATGCAGAAGATCAAATCTCAGGGTTGAAGACAGCATAGATATTATAGAGAAAGAGCATACAACCATCCAAGACAAGTCCAAGAAATATGATAGATCTATCGAACACCTGGAAGACACCATCAGAAGGCCTAATCTAAGGATAATGGATGCAGAGGAGCACCTAGAAACAGAAGTTAATGGTCTAGGAAATTTGTTTAACAGTATCCTAGCAGAGAACTTCCCAAACATAGAAAAAGATAGGCCTATTCAGATACAAGAAGCTTTTAGAACCCCAAATAGGCCAGACCAGAATTGGACATCACACCGTCACATCCACACAGGATCAACTCAGACCAAGTTAAAGATCCTTAAAGCTGTCAAGGAGAAAAGGTTAAGGAAACCAATTAGAATCACCTCAGATTTCTCAGCAGAGACAATCAAAGCAAGAAGAGCCTGGAATGATGTATGCCATGCCCTAAAAACAAACAACTATCAACCAAGAATACTCTATCCAGCTAAACTCTCCTTCATAACTGAAGGTCAAATAAAAACCTTCCATAGAAAAGAAAATTTGAAACAATACATCTCCGCCAAACCAGCCCTACAAAAGATTCTTAAAGATGTCCTACACATAGAAAACCAACAAGACCACAATAAAGGCCAAGAAACTGCACCCTAACTGAGAATCCAAGAACCATAGGAAGAACCCAGTTTTCGCAGCCCCCAAGAAGGTGGATAACATGGCAGGAACTCCTAAATACCTCTCAGTTCTATCTCTTAACGTTAACGGATGAACTCTCCAATTAAGTGACATAGACTGTCTAGTTGGATTAAAAAACCAGACCCTTCTATCTGCTGTCTGCAGAAGTCACATCTTGCCCGTAAAAACAAACACATTTTCAATGTTAAAGGCTGGAGCAAAATCTACCAAGCAAACAGCACTCATAAACAGGCGGGAGTTGCAATCCTAATATCAGATAAAATAGACTTCAAATTAAAATTCGTGAGAAGAGGTAAAGAAGGTTACTACATACTAATTAGAGGATCTCTCCTTCAGGAGGATATTACAATTCTAAATATCTATTCGCCAAACAATGGAGCACCCAAATTTATCAAAGAAACACTACTTTCCCTCAAATCCCATATAGATCCAAAGACATTAATTGTTGGGGATTTTAACACACCACTCTCCCTACTAGATAGATCAACTAGGCAAGAACTCAACAGAGAAACTGCAGCTCTAAACAGCTGCATAGATCAACGAGACTTAACAGACATCTACCGAACATTTCCCCCAGCAGCATCAGAATACACGTTTTTCTCAGCAGCACATGGAACGTTTTCTGAACTAGACCACATTCTAGGCCACAAAGCAAACTTGTCTAAATTCAGAAACATTGAAGTTATACCTTGCATTCTCTCTGACCACAAGGGAATAAAATTAGAACTCAACACCAAAAGCCACCAAAGAAAGTCCGGTATCACATGGAGGCTGAACAACACACTGCTGAATCATGAGTGGGTCATGGAAGAGATTAGAAAGGAAATTCAAATGTTCATGCTATTCAACAAAAATGAACACACAAAAATAGCAGCTCCTCTGGGACACAGCAAAGGCAGTACTCAGAGGCAAGTTTATAGCTCTGAGCTCCTACATGAACAAATTGGAGAGATCTGAAACTAACAATTTAATGACACATCTAAACCTCCTTGAAAAAGAGCAGCAAGATAAACCCCAATCCAGTAGATGGAAAGAAATAATTAAAATTAAATCAGAGTTAAATGAATTAGAATCCAAAAAAACTATAGAAAGAATCAACAAAACAAAGAGTTGGTTGTTCGAAAAACTTAACAAAATTTACAGACCCTTAGCAACTCTTATCAGAAAAAGAAGAGGACACACCCAAATTAATAAACTCAGAGATGAGAATGGAAACATCACCACGGAAACAACCAAGATTCGGAACATTATAAGGGAATACTTCTCAAAACTTTATGCTAATAAGTTTGAGAACTTGACAGAAATAGACCTTTTCCTAGCAAATATTGACATGCTGAAACTAAAAAAAGATGAGTTAAACTATCTTAACAGGCCCATATCAAGCATTGAAATAGAAACAGCAATAAGAGACCTCCCAGCTAAGAAAAGTTCAGAAACAGATGGTTTTACAGCGGAATTTTACAAGGCCTTCATAGCACAGCTCACACCAATACTCCTCCAAATCTTCAATGAAATTGAAAGAGAAAGCTCACTACCGAACACATTCTATGAAGCCATCATAACCCTCATCCCAAAACCAGGCAGGGACTCATCAAAGAAAGAGAACTATAAACCCATTTCTTTGATGAACATTGATGCAAAACTTCTCAACCAAATTTTGGCCAATCGACTTCAACGATTCATCCAAAAAATCATACACCACGTTCAAACAGGATTCATTTCAGGGATGCAAAGCTGGTTCAATATACGCAAATCAATTAATATTATTCATCACATCAACAGGAACAAGAATAAAAATCACATGGTTATCTCGATAGATGCAGAAAACGCGTTTGACAAGATCTAACACCCTTTAATGATGAAGGCTTTGGAAAAATTATGAATCCATGGAACATTCCTCAATACAATAAAGGCTGTATATGACAAACCTACAGCCAGCATAATACTCAATGGTGAAAAACTAAAGCCATTTCCTCTCAACTCAGGAACAAGACAAGGATTCCCACTCTCTCCACTTCTCTTCAATCTAGTATTAGAATGCCTAGCTACAGCAATAAGACAAGATGCAGACATAATGGGGATCCAAATAGGGAAAGAAGAAATAAAACTCTCCCTCTTTGCAGATGACATGATCTTGTATTTACAGAATCCCATAGACTCCACTCCCAAATTACTCAAGCTGATTCAAAACTTTGGCAAAGTAGCAGGTTATAAAATTAACCCCCCAAAATCAATGGCTTTTCTGTATGCCAACAATGAGAAAAGTGTGGCTGAAATTAGGAAAGCAACTCCATTTGTAATAGCCCCACAAAAAGTAAAATACCTTGGAATTAACTTAACCAAAGAAGTGAAGGACCTCTATGATGAAAACTTTAAAATCTTGAAAAAGGAAATCATCACAGAAATTAAAAAATGGCAAAACCTCTCATGCTCCTGGATTGGAAAAATTAACATCGTGAAAATGGCAATGCTTCCCAAGGCTATCTACAAATTCAACGCAATACCTATCAAAATTCCACCCTCATTCTTCAAGGAAATAGAAGAGGCAATCCAAAAATTCATATGGAACAATAAAAGACCCTGAATAGCAAAAGCGCTACTCAACGGAAAGAACACTGCTGGAGGAATATCAATACCAAATTTCAAACTCTACTACAAAGACATAGTAATCAAAACAGCTTGGTATTGGCATAAGAACAGACCCCAGGAATAATGGAATATAATTGAAAACCCAGAAATGAACCTACAGACCTATAGCCATCTAATCTTCAATAATAGAATGGAAGAAAGACAGCCTCTTCAGTAAATGGTGCTGGCAAAATTGGTTAACTACATGTAGAAAACTAAAGCTAGATTCTTATATTTCACCCTGCACCAGAATCAACTCCAAATGGATCAAAGACCTTGAAGTCAAAGCAGACACTCTGAAAACATTACAGGATGGAATAGGAGAAACCCTAGGTCTCCTTGGCTCAGGCCGAAATTTTCTGAATAGAGTCCCGGAAATACAACAAATCAAAGGAAGGTTGGACAAATGGGAATGCATAAAGTTGCAGAGCTTCTGCAGGGCAAATGACATAGCTAGCAAGATCAATAGAAAGCCCACGGATTGGGAGAAGATCTTTTCTAGCCATAAAATGGACAAGGGTCTCATATCCAAAATATAGTTGGAACTCAAAAAATTTAACTCCCCATCAACAAATCCTCAAAGAAACAACTGCCCAATAAATAAGTGGGCGAAAGACATAAAGAGAAACTTCTCTTAAGAAGAAGGAAGGATGGCCAATAGACACATGAAGAAATGTTCAACCTCCCTAGCCATAAAAGAAATGCAAATCAAAACAACATTGAGATATCACCTCACTCCAGTTAGAACGGCAAAAATCAAGAACTCTAACAACAACAGATGCTGGAGGGGATGTGGACAGAAAGGAACCTTACTTCATTTTTGGTGGGAATGTAAACTTGTTCAACCACTTTGGAAAGCAGTATGGAGGTTCCTCAAAAGACTTCACATAAAACTCCCCTATGACCCAGCAATCCCACTCTTGGGCATTTACTCAAATGTTTACAAACAAGGCCACACTAAAGCTACCAGCACAACTATGTTTATTGCAGTATTATTTACCATAGCTAAGATATGGAACCAACCCAGATGCCCCTCAGTAGCTGAATGGATCAAGAAAATGTGGTATATATACACAATGGAATTCTATGCCTCCATTAGAAAGAATGACATTGCCCCATTTGTTAGGAAATGGAAAAACTTGGAAAAAATTATATTAAGTGAAGTAAGCCAGGCCCAAAGAAACATAGGTCCCATGCTTTCCCTTATTTGCAATATCTAGTATATGTATGACTCAAGCGCAAAAGGTCAGATAATGTGATGTCAGGAAAATGAACCCTTAGATACATATTTTAATGTTTTTTTTCTTTCATGCATGTGTTTCTAACGCATTTATAAGATTATCTCTTTGTTGCTTTGTATGTCCCTCCCCCACAGTATAACCCCTGCTTTCACTATATTTGATGTCAGTATAACGTGTTGAGGAGATGGGGAAAAACCAGTTGTTTAAGGATACAGGTGGACCTGTTGCAACAATGAGAATTACAAGTTGTCATGTCCAAAACGAGCTTTACAACGTCAGTGCGGGTCGTGGGGGGAAGGGGCGGGAAGGAGAAGGATTGGGATTGGAGGGGTAGGGGGGAGGCTGGGAAGGGAGGTGAAGGGTAAACAAAGGAGGAGGCTGCAATGTTTGGTAAGAAATGTACGCATTATCCTGCCCATGTAATTGTAACTCCTCTGTACAGTATGCTCACAAATAAAATAAAATTAAATTTAAAAAAATGATCTGAGAACCCTCTTCCCATTTAAAATTCACATTAATTTACAGAGCACTTATGATGTTTGAACTCAATGTTCTCATGGATAATGTATTTATAAGCAATTTAAATTTCATATTTTCTCTTTACCAATTTTTCTCTGAAACACTGCTCCATGATATCCAAAGGTGTCCTTGTGCTATTTCAATGAAGCCAGCAAATATTCATTATACCTCAAGCAGCACCATAAATTGTTACTGGAAGTAACTATTACTGATGGTGGAAACTGATCCCAGGAGAGGAATTGAAAATAGAAGTATGGCAAAGTTCAAGTTAATTTGTGCTTTCCTATTTACTGTACAAGAAAAGGATGTAAGGCTTGAGGGAAACTCTGTCCCTGACTTTTCAAGTGTGTTTTTTACTCATAAAAAACTTGTTTGTAAACTTCTGGTTGAGAGTATTACAAAAGGAAATAATGTGCCATTTGAGGACCAGCATAGAACAAAAGGAAATAACTTTGTTTTAAAAGTGTTCTACTGCAAAGAAAAAAAAGACACGGAGATTTTAATGTGCTTTATGGATGGATATTTCACTCCTGAGATGATTCTTGTGTTGCAAGATTTAATTATCAATTTCTTTAGTCTGGTCCTGAGTTCTCCATATCAATATGGATTCCAAAAAAGCAGGATCCAGAGAGTATAATCAGCAAAAGCAGTTTCTTCTCAGACCAGTAGTTCTTTAAGGAGGGTCCCAAAGCAATACCTGGGTTTTTTGTTTGAGTGTTTTTTCAGTTTGTGCTGGTTCTGGGGCTTGATCCCAGAAGCTGGGCCATGTCCCTGAATAGATGTCTTTCCTGCCCACCTGCCCCCAAAGCTAGTACTTTACTGCTTGAGCCAAACCCACACTTCTGGACTTTTTGGTGGTTAATTAGAGATGAGGGCTTGACAGACTCTCCAGCTGGGTTTGCTTTGAACTGAGATAGTAAGAAAGGCAAGAGACGGGCTGAGAAAATGGCTCAGGAGTAGAGTGCTTGCCTTCAATGCATGAGGCCCTGGGTTCTATTCCTCAGCACCACAAGAGCAAGAAAAGCTTGATGTAGTGCTGTGTCTCAAGTGGTAGAGAACTAGCCTTGAGCTGAAGAGCTTAGGGACAGTGCCCAGGGCCAGAGTACAGGCACCATGACTGGCAAAAAAATAAAGCCAACTGACATCAACTGTATTAAGACTTCTGTTTTGAACCAAGAAAAACTAAATGAAGTTTATTATAAAGCTAATATTTGACAATTTTTAAAAGAAGAGAATATGTCCAGCCAAGAAGCCATAACTTAAATAACTCAGAAAATGTAAGTGCACTGAATCATTTTGGTATTTTTTTTCTGCTTTGGAAGATTACTATTGATCTTGTTTTTGCTTTTGGGGAAACTTAAACTCATATTTGCATTTTTTGTTGGTTGTGGGGCTTGAACTCTGATCCTGGGTGCTGTCCCTCAGCTATTCAGCTCAAGCTCAGTGCTCTTCCACTTTAGCTATGGCACCACTTCTGGGGTTCTGGGGGTTAATTGAAGATAAGAGTCTCATGGACTTTCCAGAGCTGGCTGGCTTTGAACCACAATCTTGTGGTCTCAATCTCCTGATTAGCTAGGATTACAGGCTTAAGCCACTATCACCCAGCTCATATTTCCATTTAGTGCACTTAATGACACTATGTAGACAAAGAATGGAAATTTGAATCAAATGATGACATGGCAGCTTTCAGAAAAATTGAGGTAGCAATAAATAAGTCCTCCTATTCCATTTTGTTACATTAATGACTCATGGGCTATGGGACCCTTCCATTAGCAACCCCTTGCCATCTGTGTAGGTGTAATTAGTATCAGGAAAGACTGAGATATTTAGAAAGCAAAAGAGATCAGGTATGGAAAAACAGCATAGGAGGAGATACATTTATCACACAGAGATTAAGACCTAGCCTAAGAGATTTAGAATGCTAAAGGCAATGAAGTATAAGCCTGGTTGATAACTAGTTCTTCTATAACCAAAAATGGTCCCCTAGAATGGTTTCTGGTATGTGTTAGTTACTATCATTTGTTCCTTCCATCTAGAGTTATTCCTTCCCTTGTCCCAACTGATAATTTGCCTCTGCCTTTTTGGTGCCATGACTGACCAAAAAGATTTCCAAATCTCACTTAGACTATCCTTCTCATTGTGATTAGCAGTGACCACTCAAAAGCCTGGAATCTTTGAATTTCCAGAATTAATCTTCACCTGACATCTAAGCACATTCTTAGCATTAATTGCTGTGACCTAATGAACAAAACTTTTTTTCAACACAGTATCCTAATATAGGTAAAGTACTTGAATTAGGAAGTATTGTCAGGTATTAGTATGGAAGGAGCAATATATATTCCAAGTATGGTTTATTTATTTTGCATTTAATAACTAAATGTTTTTAAAAATGTTTTTGGGGTTTTTCTGCCAGTCCTATAGTCCTTGGCCTTAAACTCAGGGCTAGGGAATTACTCCTGAGCTTTTTCTTTCTCTCATGGCTAGTACTCTATCACTTGAGGCACAGCACCACTTCCAGTGTTTCTTTTTCTATTTATGTGGTACTGAGGAATTGAACTCAGGTATTCATGCATGGTAGGCAATCACCATACCATGATGCCACATTCCCAGAGCTCTAAATGACTTTCTTAAGATGGTATTATATTTTCATTCCATAACTATGTATCATAATATTGGCAAGTTGCTAGAAAAGGACGTAGAAAACAATACTAAGTCCAATAAGGCTGGATGGACAATGAATAACTGTAACGGTCTAGCCAGGGCACAGAGGGGCTTACCTCTTGGGGCTGGTTCAACAGGCTGAGTGAGACAGTTCCTGACCCACAGCCCACCTCCAGAATGAGAGGGCCACCTTGGGTTCCAGCCACATGGGGACACTGGGCCACCTCTTCAGCACCCATTCAACCAGTTCCTGTGAGAGAAAGAAAGAAAGTCAGAATTACAAATAAGCCAGGTGCCAGTGGCTCACGACTATAATCCTAACTAAGAGGCTGAGATATGATGAACATGATTCATAGCTAGCTCAGGCAGGAACGTCCATGAGACTCTTAACTCCAAAGAACCACCAGAAAACTGGAAGTGGCACTGTGGCTCAAGTGGTACAGTGCTAGTCTTGAGCTGAGGAGCTCGAAGACAGCACCCAGGCCCAGAGTTCAAGCCCCACGACTGAGAAGAGGTGGACTTCCCACCACAAGAAGTGTACTGAATACCATACATTCTCCTAGGGACCATGGCAGAGAAGTCAGGCTGAGTTTTCTGTCAGCTGGAGGTCATGAGTTGGTCACCTGGCTTCTCTGTGCCTCATTTTACCCAGCTACAAAACTGAACACAGTGAAGGATCTCCTTCCTCAAGGGAATAGGATAAGGATGAAAGAGAACCATATTTTGTTTCATAATCCCTTACATGTCAAACGACTAATAACAGTCCCCATCTGAGCCCTTTCCCAGTTATCTTCCTGTTGGATGCTCACAGAATTGCCAAGAACCATATCTGACAGCCGCTCCCTCTTTGCCTGGCCCTGCTCCAGAGATCCCTCTGTATTGATCCCTTGTTTCCTCACAATTTTCCCAGGAGGAGACTGAGGTACAATGGGGAGGCCCAACCCAGAGCTTTACAGCTGCTGTAAACTAAGTTTGGGACAATCATCTAAACCGATGACTGAGCATGGAGCTCTATGTCTACCATCCCAAATAAAGAGGACTAGGCCTCGTGGCACACACCTATCACAGATAGGAGGACCATGATGAGCCCAGCCTGAGCACATATTGAGTTAGTCTCTATTTCGGAAATGCCCAAGGCAGAAAGGCTTGGATACCATGGTAGAAGACGTGACTGGCAAGCCTAAGGCCTTGAGTTCAAACCCTAATACACCAAAAAGAATAAAAGTCCCGGTGCCAGAGGCTCTTGAGTATAATTCTAGCTACTCAGGAAGCTGATATATGAAGATCACAGCAAAAGATTTAAAATAAGTTTGGCCTCACCCATCAGCAGTCATGATGAGAAAACCCGGAGTCTGACTTATGCTGGTGCACTCCACACCAGCAGGGCTCACATCCTTACTAAGTGCTGGCCATGCTCTCTGTCCCCCTGGGAAGCCAACCCCTGTGGGCCCCATACCCAGGTCCTCCCATGCTCCAGCTGCCACCAACCTGGCTCAAAGTAGTAGAGAGCTCCAAGGCACACAAGTCCCTTGGTCTTATAATATAATGTTGCTGAGTCCCCTTCAAGCGTCTCACACGTCCAGGCCCCCAGACCTCAACCACAAAGCCCTTGCATCCCCCAAATGTAGCAGGCAGCAGTAACCAAAGGACCCAGCCTCCTTATTACAACCCACTTCTACACACACACACACACACACACACACACACACACACAAATCCAGACCAGTGACAGAAGACTCGTCCAGGCAACACCTGCAATTTTCCAAGTGATCACTCACCTGAGCACAGTCAGGTTATACAAGGAGGAAGATGATATCTCTCTCTCTCTCCCTCTCTCTCTTATGCACACACACAGACACAGACACACACACACACACACACACACACACAAAACACAGTCTCAGAGCAGTGCCTCTCCAGAGTTCGTTGGTTCCTCATCTGGGACAATGTACAAGCTGGAGCACGGGGGTTCCCTTGGAAGAATCAAGAGCTCCCACCCAAGGGGAGCACCAATCTAATGATGCAGCATCACCCTGCCTATCCTTTTCTCCAGGGCCAGAACCTTGACTCCCCATTCACCAAAACCCTAGGCCAGGATGCTGGGTGAAAGAGTCCCGAGACAAGTGGCTCCTCAGAGCCAGGAGAGGAAAAAGGCAGGGAGTCATGGTGACCCCAGAGCGGTGTCTGACCCGAGGTGGGGGCGGTGTTGGGGAAATGGATAGGGTCCTAAAGGCTACATACATGGACTTACTCCCTACTTCCAGCCTACATGCTTCTGGTCCACATGGCAGATTCTTGTGAAGGACAAGGAGACCAGATGGAATGGGAGCACCAGCAGAAGCTGGCATAGCTAAGAAATGCAATCACTCTGTGAAAACTGTTGACAGTTTGAGGGAGGGGACAGGCTGGGTGTATGTGTATGTGTGTTTGGGGGGGTGTTCCTCCCAGATATTCACATTCTGCTCTGAACTCCAGCACTCTCACTTCCCTACTGGGCTCTTCTGGGAACCTCTCTTCAGGTGAAAGGGTGACCGAGCACAGAGGGCAAGGGCTCTCACAGCAAGAGAGACCTATCTTCTGGATCCAACACCCCCAAACCCCCAAAAAAGGAAAAGACCCAAGAAGGCAGGTGTGGAGGTGCTGTTCCCCACCTCTGACTAAAGCCACCAGGTTCCCACCAGGAAGATTAAGGGTGCAGATGCATGGCTGTGTGGATCCCACTGCTCCAGGCCAGGGTCTCTGTGGTGCCCCCTCCTCACCCATCCCTGCATCTCCCTGTTTCCTGGGACACTGGCAGCTAGGGATGGGGGTGGGATCCCCTAGTCAACACCCACTGCCACCCTCACCCCTGGGGCACATTTGTGGCAGAGCCCTGGCCAGACTGTAGGGCATGGGGGATCCAGAGGTCCAGTCTGGAGGGGGGTTCACATGGTGTAGGGGTCACAGGGTACAGGCCCAGGAGGAGGCCACTCACATGTGCTGCTGGGAGAAGCTGTTGGAGGCAGATCCGGTTGGGTTCGAACAGCAAGGGCAGTAGCATGGCAAATACTCATGCTTGGAGCAGAGAAAGGTTGGCCTGGATCAGGTCAGGGCCACAAGCCTGCCTGTGGCATGCCATCACCTGAGGACTCCAAGAGGTGCCATGGGTCCAAGCAAGCAGTGCTAGGTTTGAAATGCAGTGCTGCGCGGAATCCTGAAGGGGACTGGGTGTGAGCAGGTGCATGGCAGGGCTGAGCAAGGCCTCTCCTCCTACAGCTTGAGTCTGTTGATCACCACTCAGCCACCTCTACCTTCCTCAACTGTTGGTAGTGGTGTCCACCAACAGAGGAATCCCAGTGCTATCAGGCAGCATGGGATGTGGGTGTGACCACCATTCTTATATCCCATTGGTCAGAAAGAACAGTGAAAGAATGGGAGTTGGCCATAATCCTGTGATGCAGGCAGAATGGGCAGAGTGAAGATGACAGTGGCTCCCCCAGCCCCTTTCCCAGGGAACTCTGTCCAATTCAGTTGGGGACAAGAGGGTGACTGGCTTTAGATTGTTGTGTATGTCTGTTTGTTGCCAGTCCTGGACCTTAAACTCAGGATCTGGGCACAGTATGTAAGCTGCTTTTGCTCAAGACTAGCCCTCTACCACTGGAGCCACACAACTCTACTTCTGACTTTGTTGGCATTGAAGTTGGACAGGGGTCTTAAGGACTTTCCTGCCTAGGGTGACTATGACCATGATCCTCCTATCACAGCCTTGTAAGTATCAAGGAGGACTGCTGAGAGCCACTGGTGCCTGCCTAATCATTGGTCTTGCTGATATTCTGGCACAGACCTGTGAGTTCCCTATCCTTGGGTTAAAGTTGTAGGAGCTGGAGCCCACAGTTGGAATCCTGGTCCTGCCACCTCCAAATGGCAGGAGAACCTAAGAAACTCATTCTTATCCATAAGATTACCAATGGAATATGATCAATGTCAAGATTGAATGAGTAGTTCTTGAATGATTCTAGGATCAAATTATACACAATTATATCCTAGGACACTGATCAATTTCAGTTAATACTTCATTAAGCATTTAAACAATCACATTCATTAAATGGAGGCAGAGTGAAATACCTAAGAATTGGACCTCACATAGTATAAAGGTGCATTTTTTTTCTGCCAGGATTGGGATTTGGACTCATTGTCTGAGTAACTCTGTTGCACTGTGTGGGAAGAGGAAGCTTGCCTCCTTGAAGTCAGGAAATTCAAGTCTGTTCCTTAAGCCTGAATTGGATCCCCAGCACTAAAAAACATCCTATTCATGTACAGTTTAAATATATGATTTATATTCATATACATATGATCACTCCATATTACACTCAATATTGTTATTATTTTTTGTTTTTTTCTTGAATTGACCGTTAATTTTATTGACTATTATGACACATAGAACATTGATTACATTGATTACATAGGATTATAGGTCTGCATATATATTCCACTTTATACCTGACACCCAAGACTTTCAAAGAAAAGGAAAAACTGTGTCACCATTAGCTTCTTACTCCACGATTAATTGTTGGAAAGTGCTTGCATCTGAACTCATGGCCTACAAGGCCAAATTCATGAATGGGTGAGTGTCAACATACCATCCTGGGGCAAATTGAGCTGACAGGCAGTTCCCACGACCTGAGATCAAGTCCCAGAGGTTGACAAAATATGAACAGATTGACATGCGGATGACAGTGCACTAATAAATATATGTGTTTATAGAGTGACAGAGATATCTATACATTATTCAGTTATATAGACTACATTCCTACAAATTCTGGGGTATTTATTATGCCTCCATGTAATTAATGTTATTGTTTTTATCCTTAATAAAGTATTAATGAAATCAGTGTCCTGAAATTATTGTGTTCCTGTAATTGTATTCTTTTAATGCTTCATAAATATTAAATAAATCAATCAGCTTCCTGAAATCATCTTGTCTAAATTTATAGGAGAGTCATTCAAGATCAACTTATTCAACTGTGACATTGATAACATTCCTATGGATAGGAACGAGTCTCTTAGTATCTCCTGCCATTGGTAGGTGTCAGGATGGGGATTTGAAATCAGGGCCTATGTTGCCACATGGTCCTATGGCTTCCATTGCCTTCAGCAATGCAAGGTAAAATACCCTTTGCAACAGTGTCATTCAGACCCAGGAGGGTCACCTCACAAAGGAAGAAAACATAAAAGGGCCATCTTGCCACATTTTTCCTGTGATATTTTTTTTCCTTCAAGGCCTAGGGATGTAGGATCCCAGGATCAGCTGTGGGTCCAGTGGCTGCACCTCAGCCTAGAGTGATCGAAGCTGAAGCAGAGTTGCCACAAACCGAGTTCAAGCCCCGCTCTTGGAAAAAATAAAATAAAATAAATTTAGCTCCCTGGCTTGCAATTCCCACCATTTATTCTGCCAGGTTTTGGATTTGAACTCAGGGTCTGGGTAAATCTGCAGTGGATGAAGGGGAAGCTCACCGTACTTGAAGATAAGAACTTTAGACCTGTTCACTAGGCCTGAATTGAAGCCCCAGCTTTTGAAAATATACTATTTATATAAAGATAGGCTTTGTACTTACCTATAGATGTTCAGTCCATACAAGTTTGGTGTGGTTGTTCCTTGTATTTATTGTTGTATTCATTTATTTACCATTGATTTTACAGTCTATGATGACACCCATTCTGTTTATTACATTAATGACATCCTATCACATAGCATCTAGATTTGTAGACGTGTTCTCCATCATGCCTGACACCTAGGACTCTCAGAGAAAAGGAAAACAAGTTCCACACTCAGCTTCTTATTCCATGATCCAATTGTTGGTAATTCTGGAATCTGAACTCAGGGCCTAGCAGGACTAATTGGCAAATAGGTCAATGTGAACACACCATCCTGTGAGCAACTAAGAAGGAAGGCCATTCCCAGGATATGACATTGATCCCCAGGGTGGGCCACAATAGTTATAAGTTCATTGTTTAAACATAGGATCTATATTTACATATATGTGTGGACAGCATCTCGTGTTCAGTGTAGTTCTTATTTTGTGTCTTATCCATGGAGGTATTGTGTATTTTACTGAGTATGGTAACAGATATAACAGTGTTTACATGGATGACAACCTATTGCCCTTTCTATAGGATTTCTTATGCGTTCTCCATCCTAGTTGAGACCCAGGACATTCGCAAGACAGGAAAATAGGTGAATCGATTGGCTTCTCACATCAGGATTCATATTTTGGCTGTGTTGGGATTTGAACTCAGAGCCTAGCAGGCCCAATTGAGGAAAGGGTCAAGGTGAGGACACAGGTCTGTGAGCAATGAAGGAGATAGGCCATTCCCAGGACCTGACATTGAGTGCCAGGGAGGGCCAGATAGTCATAAATTCATAATTTAAACATAGGATCTATATTTACATACATGTGTAGGCAGCATCTTGCATTCAGTGCACTTCTTCTCCTTATTTTGTTCCTAATTCATGGAGGTATTATGTATTTTATTGGTGACAGGTATAACTGTGCTGACATGGATTACAACCTGTTCCCATGGTTATAGGGTTGCCTGTGCATTCATTCTCCATCCTGGTTGAGACCAAGGGCTTTCACAGGAGAGGAAAACATTTGCAACGACTGGCTTCTGAAATCAGGATGAAACTTTTGTCAGTGCTGGGATGGGAATTCAGGTCTGGGTAGCTCTGTTGAATTGTGGTGGAAGGAGAAGCTCACCATCCTTGAAGAATAGAATGTCAGGCCATGTTCCAGGCCTGATTTGAAGCCCCAGCACTGGACAAAATAACAAGCCCACTTTTTTTAAACATAGGATCTCTCTTTACCTACAGGTGTGTTATGCAACTTGCATTCAGTGTAGTTATTCTTTTTATTTTGTGTCTTATTAATGGATGTATTGTATGTTTTATTGAGTATGATGACAGATATAACTGTGCTGACATGGATGTCAGCCTATTCCCATGGCTATAGAGTTGCTTACATAGTATTCTCCACCTGCGTTGAGACCTAGGACTTTCACAGGACAGGAAAACACATGGATCAATTGGCTTCTCACATCAGGGTGAAGTTTTTGGGAGTGCTGGGATTTGAACTCATGGCTTAGCAGGCCCAATTGGTGAATGGGACATGGTGAGCACAGCACCCTGTGAGCCACTAAGGAGCTTGGCCGTTCCAAGGACCTTAGATCAAGCCCCCCAGGGTAGGGGCCAATATAGTCATAAATTCCCAATTTAAACAGAGGACCTCTATTTCCATACATGGGCGGGCAGTACCTTGCGTTCTGTGTAGTCATTCTCATTATTTTGCCTTATTCATTGATGTGGTGTGTATTTTCTTGAGTATAGAATGACAAATATAACTGTGTTGACCTGGATGACAACCTATTCACATAAGTAGAGAGTTGCCTATGCATTCTCCATCCTAGCTGAGACCCAGAACATGCACAGCACAGAAAAAGAAAAGGTGCAAAGACTGGCTTCTCACATCAGGGTGAATTGTTGGCAGTGCTAGGATTTGAACTTGGGGCCTAGGAGGCCCACCTGGCAAGTGGGTCCACATGCTCACTCCAGCCTGTGAGCCATGAAGGAGCTGGGCCATTCCCAGGAACTGAGATCGAGCCCCAGGGAGGCCACAATAGACATCAATGTATCATTGAAACATGGGATGTATATTCATATCTGTGTGTGGACTGCATCGATCATTTACTGTAGTTATTCTCTCTATTTTGTATGCTATTCATGGATGTAGTGTGTATTTTCTTGAGTATATGATGATAGGTATAACTGCGCTGACATTGATGACAACCAATTCCCATGGCCACAGGGTGACCCATGCATTCTCCATCCTAGCTGAGACCCAGAACTTGCACAGGAAAGGAAAACAGGTGAAACGATTGGCTTCTGACATCACGATGATTCTTTTGGCAGTGCTGGGGTCTGAACTCAGGGCCTAGCAGGCCAAAGAGGTGAATGGGTCCACGTGAGCATACCAGCCTGTGAGCCACTAAAGAGCTAGGCCGTTCTCAGGAACTGAGATTGAGCCTCCAGGTAGGGGGGAGGGGGAGGGTGCACAGCAGTCTCCATTCAAAAGCTGAAGGTAGTATGCAAATAAATACATATTTGTATAGAGTAGGAGAGATGGCCACCTGTGATGGAATCGAATCTACTGTGTGACTACCGATTCTTGGATCTTTCCTGATGCCTCCGTTTCAAACTGATGATTATTGTCATGGTTCATCAAATCTTCATTGCAAATAAGAATACCCCATGATTCTTGCCTATCATTTCCTACTCCCTTCACGCATGAACTACTGATTCAAAGATGACATCAATCTCATTCCATGACTCTTCCTAGGTCCATAAACTAATATCTCAGGATCTCCCTCCATACTGTCTTAGTATGGTGGCTGAATTCTATCCTCAGGCCTGGAAAACATACTCCTTATATACATTTTAAAGATAGCACTTATACTTCCATACAGATATTCAGTCCATATTGTGTTCGGTGTGGTAGGGTTTATACTTCCATATAGATGTTCAGTCCATACCGTGTTTTGTGTGATTATTCATTTCATTTCTTGTTTTATTCATTTATTTACCATTTATTTTATTGACTCTGATGACACCTATACCATTTATTATATTGTTTATATCCTATCACATAACATCTAGATTTTTAGATGTGTTCTCCATCATGCCTGAAACCCAGGGCTCTCCCAGAAAAGGAAAACATGTGTCACACTCGACTTCTTAATTCAAAATTAAATTTTCACACTGCCAGGATATGAACTCAGGGCCTAGCTGGCCCAATTCATGAATAGGTGAGTGTGAGCCTGGCAGCCTCTAGACAGTGAAGCTGTCAGGTGGTTCCCAGGTGCTGAGATTAAGCCTCAGGTTTGGCCAAAACAGTGATACATGAATAGGCAGACGGTGATATACAAATAAATATATATTGGTAAACAGTGCCAGAGCCGACTATGTATTATCGAATGACATCTACTACATTCCTAGCAACTCTTAGGTATTTATTATAGTTCCATTGAAGGAATATTATTCTTTTAATGCTTAATAAACTAGTAAAGATCAATCAGCATCCTAGGATTCTTGCATCCAATTTTAGACTAAACCAATGCACGAACTACTATTTCAATCAGTATTCCTATGCATAGGAACGTGTCTCTTGGGATCTCCGCCACTGGTAGGTGTCAGGACAGGGATTTGAACCTGGGGCCTATGTTGACAGGTGGGCCTATGGCTTCCCTGTTAGCCCGCCAGCCTTCAGCAATGGCAGGTCAGGTCCACTTTGCATCTGTGTCATTCAGAACCAGTAGGGTCACCCTGGAAAGAAAAAAATTATAAACCCTCCCAACCCTCTGCAGCTCACTACTTTTGGTGCTGTTCCACTTTTTTTTTTTATCTTCCTACAAGCCCTCTTGGCTTGAGATCCCAGGATTGGCTATGGGTCCAGTAGCTGCAGCCCAGCCTAGGGATATTAAAGGTTAGGCAGTGTTGCCATGATCTGAGTTCAAGACCCATGGTTTGCAAAAAAAGAACAAACAAATAAATAAATAAATTAGTTATTTAACTAAATTAAAAAATAAAGCTCCTTGATTTGGAATTTCTGCTAGTTTTATTTCCTGTCCTGGGATTTGAACTCAGAGTCTTGGTAAATCTACACCAATGTGAGGGAAGGTCGCCACTACTTTAGTTCAAACCCCGTGCCAAACCAAAATTAAAAAATTAAGTCACTGATCTTGGCAGGGGGAGGTAGTTGTGGAGATGAGAGGGAAGGGATAGTAGGGGGAAAACAAAGGAAGAGGCAACAATGCTCAATAGGAAATGTACTTATTACTTTGCTCATATAACTGTAACCCCCTGTACATCATTTTTATAATAAACATCATACAAAAAATAAACAATGTAGTGCTCCGAGAAGCACTTTGTCGGTAAGGGAAAGATGTCTGAATAGCTGAACAAAATTTTACACTGCTTTTTTTTTTTTGTAAATGTTCAGTATGGAACTGAATAAATATAACTGTTTTCATCAAAAAAAATTGTCACTGTCTTGGAAATGGGGCCAGTATTTCTGCCATTGCTGGGATTTGATCTCACATTCCAGGTAACTCTTTTGCACCATGGGTAAAGGCAAAGTTTATTGTCCTTGAGGAAAACAAATTCAAGCTAGAGTTCCCAACGCCTGCAATGGAAAAATATTTATGATATATATTTACATATATATGTTTATTACATATTATGATTATTGTCACTGTTTTTTGTTTATTTTATTTTTATTTTATTCGCTTATTCATTGTTTAATGTATTTAGTATTATTACATACATAATATTTATTACATTTTGTACATCTATTATAAAATTATACACAATAATTTAGGACATTGAGTCATTTTTCATTAATACTTTATTCAGTATTGAAACATGATACATAATTAAATGGAGGCATTTGTCACAGTCATCACATGTTTAGAGTCTGTCCCAAGTATGAGCTTTGTCTTATTCATCTTTGGAGAACTTCCTACAGGGATTTCTTTAGATGATTTATACTCAGAGGCTTGAGGATAGGCAAGTTGAGGGATAAAATAGTAAGAGTGAAGCTGGGAATGTGGCTTATAGGTAGAGAGCTTGCTCAGCATGCATGAATGTCAGGGTTTAAATCCTCAGTGCCACATACTCAGAAAAATCCAGAAGCTGTGGAATGGCTCAAGTGGTAGAGTGCTAGCCTTGACAAAAAGAAGCTCAGAGACAGTACCCCGAACCTACATTCAAGCCCCAGAACTGGCAAAACCATTAGAACAGATGCCGGTGGCTCACACCTACAACCCTAGCTAATCAGGAGGCTGAAACCTCAAGACCACAGTCCAAAGACAGTCTAGTCAAGGAAAGCCTGTTAGACTCTTACCTCCAATGAACCACCAAAAGACCCCACGTGGAGCTGTGACTCAAGTGGTAGAGTGTTCATTTTGAGCTGAAGGGCTTAGGGATAGTGCCCAGGCTTGAGTTCGAGACACATACCTGGAAAAAAAGTGAGGGTTAATCAAAGTACTTTTCCTATTTGTTAATTATGAGAACATTTTCTGGAAAATGAATGCTGGTGTACACCAGAATTGGAGTCAGAGCTCAATGTTCAAATATAGCAGATCCATATGTTCAGGCTCTCTGTCTCTAGCATTATAACCTTGTGTGATACAGGGTTCTGAAAGGTCCAATGTTGAAAGGGTTAATATGCTTCCCAAGCCCTTTATGATGAACACTTGACTTGTATTTTCAATGTCATTATAGTTCTGAACTTAGCAGAGCAACAGAAGCTCATGCTTGTCACCCTCACTTAGGAGTCTGAGATCTGAGGATCACAGGGTGAAGACAGCCAGGGCAGGAATGTCTATGAGGCTCTGACTTCCACTTCACCACAGACAAAGCAGAAAGGGACTCATGTGGGAGAGAGCTAGCCTTGAGCCAAAGGAGCCCAGGGACAGAGCCTAGATCCACAATTCAAGTCCAAAGATCTGCAAAACATTTAAAGCAAAGGACAGAAAAAGAAGGAAAAAGCCAGTAACTCCCTTTGGGTTTGATCAATCTACTTCTGTCTTGGAAGCTCCTGAGGAGCTAGCAGGACAAGCACCAAAGAAGGACATGGACTAGGAGAGCAGGCTGAGTTCAAGGTTCAAGTGTAGCAGATCCATCTGCCCAGCCACTCACGTGAAGATTGTAATCATCTTGTGTCCTCCAGTGGGCTTCCGAAAGGTCACATGTTCAAGAATTCCTGGGTTTCCCTTGGTGATGAGAATTACTTACACTCTAAATGTTCTTAGAGTTCTCAAGCTATAGAAGCAGGAAAGAAACATCATTGACCAATCCTGGGTAAAAATGAAGTTCTCAGGATCCAAGACCTAGCCCTGTTAGGAGGAAGAACTTCAATGCAACTCTGTATTTGAAGGACAGGAAACAGTTTCAAAAAAACAGGCTAGGTGCAGAGAACTAGGCTTGCAGGATTAGGAGGCAGAATGTACACTCTCAACAGGGAAGTGAGCTGCAAAACCACTTCATTCATTCCAGGCACAGCCAGCAATGGGGGGAAACCTGAAATATTTGTTGGAGTCACACCAGGGTCAGGGTTTTCTCAGCCTCTTCAAACAATGACTAATTATCCTTCCTCCCTCAGGTGAAGGGAGCCTCACGCTATCTTTAGGTTACCAATAGAGAGCCAGTATAGCGGGGGAGAGGGGAAGAACAGAGTAGAAAAATCCTGCTTTTTGGTCTTAGGGAGTGAGTTCTTGACTCTCCATCTGTCAGATTTGAAGGCCCTTCTTCTACCTCTGCCAGTCCATTCTCCTTCCTTCATTTTCCACATCATTAATGTAAATCCCCAGTGCAAGGAGAGGCAGGGCACTTTCTTTTCTGCATCCAAGCACTTGAGTTAGAGCCTGGCTCTGCCCTCTTGACTCTGGGCCCCTCCACTGCCTGAGAAGTGGGAGAGAGATAGTCTTCCTGCTCTGTGGTTATGTGAAGGAGATGCTGGTATCCTGGCACACTGCAGAAGGCCTCATGGTTGGGAAGTGTTCCCTTCTTTCCTACTGACATCCAAGGCCAGATTCACCTATCTATCTATCTATCTATCTATCTATCTATCTATCTATCTATCTATCTATCTATCTATCTATCTATCTATCTATCTATCTATCTATCTATCTATCTATCTATCTATCTACCTACCTACCTACCTACCTGGTATCTCTTTGGCAGTTCTTGGGCTGAACTCAAGGCCTGGGCACTGTCTCTAGCACTCTGCTACTTGAGTCACAGCACCAATTCTGGCTTTTTCTGTGTATGTGCTACTGAGGAATCAAACCCAGGGCTTCTTGCATGCTAGGCAAACACTCTCTCACTAATCCACATTCCCAGCCCCCTCATCTTTTTCTTAATGGTAGTTTTTACATAAGTAGGCTACCATTTTTCATCCCAAAGTTAATTTTTCTGAATATCTGTTATAACTATGAACCCTGATCTTCTCTTCTCCTGCCTGATTCGTGACTGTTCCTCCCTGGGCCTCATAATAAAATGTAAATAAAGGCTGCTGAGAGCTTAAGTGTGCATCATATAAGGAAGCAGGCGTGGAGCCTGGAAGAGAAAAGCAATGGACCTGAAATGCGCAATGAGCATATCTGAAAAATAAATCAATAAGTAAAAGCAGAAGCATTGCATGTGGTCTCTTTGCAATCATGGAAGTAATATACACACATAAGTTGGTAGGAGGACACTGGTACATAACTTGGCCTTCTTTTCTGAACCTTTTTTTGGGCATCCCAGGGCTTAAACACAGGGTCCAATGCATTCCTGAGCTGTTTTGCTCAAGGCTGAGGTTCTACCACCACCACAGCTCCATGTCCAGCCATCTGGTCGATAAATGGACATAAGCACCTCCCAGGGTTTCCTGCCTGCTCTGGACAGTATCTCTTGCTTGGCTTTCTCTCTCAAAGCTGGAGATCTACCCTCTGGGCCACTGCTCCACTTCTGGTTTTCTGGTGGTTTATTGGAGATAAGAGGTTCACAGACTTTCCTGCTCAGGCTGGCTTTGAATGGTGATCTCTTGAGGAGGATTTAAGCAGCTTTCCTTAGGGATCCATTGAGATGCTTCTCCACAAAACCTTTTTGTCTAAATCTCGAGAGAAACTAGAGAAAAACAGAAACAGGAAGATGCTTCTAGTGTGTTCTAGATACTTAAGGGTGTAGACAAAAAACTTTCATAATTTTTAGGTCATTTTATAGACAAAAGGAGCAATGCAGACAGTATGAAAATTGCTCAAGGTTTCAGTCCTCTCGTCCTGAAACTGCAGCTCAATGCTAAGTGACAGAACTGGCATGTCCTGTGGACATTTGCTCCAAAATCCTGGGACACTCATTTCTCATTTTTGGCTTCAAACCTGTGGCCAGAGGGGAAGATGAGGAGAGAAAATTGTTCTCAGAGAAAGCAGCGATAAAGTTTACTTATAAATTCAAACCATTGGAATGACCCTGATAAGAAGTCAGATGTCCAGAGTAATAAATGAAGAAGAAAAGAAAGGCAGGTGCCAGTGCCTGTTGACTGTAATCCCAGCTCCTCAGAAGGCTAAGATGTAGAGAACTTTAGTTTGAATCCAGCCAGTGTAGGAAAGTTGACACTATTATATCTATGAGATCTGATAAAAAACCAGAAATGGGGCTGTGACTCAATTTTAATGTGTTACTTCTGAGCAAAAGGAGTTTAGGGTCAATGTCTAGGGTTCATGTCCAACCCCAGAACCTGCCCCCCCCCCACCAATAAAAGATCGTGTAGCTCCATCTATTTGTATATGGATGGATGTATCCCAATAGGTGAATCTCCAGAGTAGCTATGATGAATGGCACTGAACTAGGAAATTTGTTTTCAATACAATGATTTCATAGCACAGAGAGGGCTTTCAAGACATTGCATGTTCTGGCGCTACCTTTACTATTCCCAGTGTAGCCTGAGGGTTTCTCTGCAACCTGGGCCTGTTGGAAGAACTGTCTCATTGTCTGGACAGGCAGACAAAAGGCCTCACTCCTGTACAGCTGTGTGACAAACAACTCCATCTGGGGCAATTAGTGAGGATGAGTGTGGGTAGGCTCTGAAGGTCAGAGAAAAAGGCCTCTTTGTACCCCAAGCTATCTCTCTCACCAGTGCTCTGTTTTGACAGAATGCCTTCATTTATGCCACCATTCTTGGCAGGCCAACTTTCCTGCACTTATCTTGCCTTTGTGAGACTATATTCCGGTGTTCAGATACAGTGTTCAGTATAATTCAGGAGTCCTTCTGGCAGACAACTAGGGCACTGAACCTAATAAAATTTTTAATTGCAGTCGATGATGGGCCTATGATGCCTCTCCTAGGTTTCTGGAACCTTGGGAAATCCAAGCACATGTCGGATATCACAAAGCTTCCTGTCATCTAGGGCTGATGAAGCTCATCATGTTTTGAAACATTTGACATCTCCTAGTTGGGCCCTGGGTGGCTAGGTTTTGAGGTTGAACACAGGGCCTGGGTGCTGAAAATGAGCTCAGTGCAGAAGCCCAGTGCTCTACCATTTGGTGTCACAGCTTCACTTCTGGTCTGTGTGTGTGTGTGTGTGTGTGTGTGTCTGTGTGTCTGTGTGTCTGTGTGCATGCATGCATACACCAGTCCTGGAGATTGAATTTAGGACCTAAGCAGTGTACCTAGCTTCTCTTGTACAAGGATATCTCTCTCCCACTTGAGCCACAGAGACACTTCAGGCTTTTTTCTAGTGATGTTGTCCTGAGAAATCATGCCCAGGGTTTCATATATGCAAAGCACTCTTTCCCTAAGGCCCATTCCCAGCCCTCTACTTCAGATTTGTTAGTTTGTTTCTGCTTTTTCTTGTTGTTTGTTGTCTGTTGTAGCACTTAAAATCTGGACCTGGGTGCTGTCCCTGAGTTCTTCAGCCTAAGTCTTGTGCTCTACTACTTGAGCCACAGCACCACTTCAGGTTTCCTTGTGGTTCATTGGAGTACAGTGTCTCAAGGACTTTCCTGCCCAGACTAGCTTTGAACCATGATCCTCAGATCTCATTCTCCTGCGTAGCTAGGATGACAGGCATGAACCACAAGCACCAAACTTCCACTTCAGGTTTCTTAGTGGTCAACTGGAGATAATAGTCTCATGGAACCTTTTGTGTCTGAGATAGTTTGGAACCCAGATCCTCAGATCTCAGCTTCCTGAGATGGCAGGATGACAGACCTCAGCTATAGACCCCTAGGCTTTGGCACTCTGCTGCAAGGGGGTCCTTGGATCCACGAGGTGGAGGGCTATCCATGAGCCCAGAGGTAAAGGTTAGTGCCTAGGCCCCAAGTTCAAGGTTCATCACTGAGAAAACCAGAACAAAACAATTGTCTGCATGAGATAACTCACTAGTCTTCACTAATACACAATTTTGTCCATGCCATGGGGACACATCTGAGCCACAATATTCTTTTTTTAATCAAACTTCTTTTTTTCTTTATTGTGAAAATATCATACAGAGGGGTTACAATTACATCGGCAAAGTATTGAACACATTTCTTAGTAAGCATTGTTGCGTCCTCCTTTGTTTCCCTTTGCTATTCCTTTCCCGTCACTCCCCCACCAAAGTTGTAAACTTCGTTTTTAGATGTAATGACTTGTACATCTCGTTGTGGCAATGGGTCCACCTGTTTCCCTATTTAAACGATTTGCTTTTTCCCTTCCCCTCCACAAATTATACCAACATTAAATACAGTGAAAACAAGGGTTATACTGTGGGGGAGAGACCTACAAAGCAACAAATAAATCATCTTATAAATATATTAGAAACAACCGCATGAAAGAAAAAAAAACATTTGAATCCTTATGGTGTGGTTCATTTCGCCTAAGAGCAGCATATCTGACATTTTCTGGCATATACTAGTTATTGCAAATAAGGAAAACCATGGGAGCTATGTTTCTTTGGGCCTGTCTTACTTCACTTAATATAATTTTTTTCCAAGTCTTTCCATGTCCTAACAAATATGGCAATGTCATTTTTTCTTATGGAGGCATAGAATTTCATATTTTATATATATATATATATATATATACATATATATATATATATATATATATCACGTTTTTGTCTGCAAAATCATCTCAGTTGTGGAGCTCTTACAAGGACCAGATGAATGACTCCACCATGTGAAGGACACAGCACGTGAACCTCTTTGCATGACTCAGCAAACAGCACCCAATGCAGGACTCAGCACACTGCACCTATAAAGGACTCAGCACAGAGCACCCTATGAAGGGCTCAGCACATAGCTCTATTCCACAAATTGTCATTAGAATTAGGGTGGTTTCATCTGTATCACCCTTCTTTGAGGAACATTTCACAAACCACACAAGATCACATCTAATGATTTGCAGGGGTGTTTTTTTTGAGGGGGGTTACCCATGGGGCTTGAACTCAAAGCATGTGGATACTGTTCTAATACCATTTGCTCAGGGCTAGAGCTCTACCACTAGGAGCCACATTTTAAAGAGTCTCACAGACTTCCTGACAGGGCTGGGTTTTAAAGCCCCCAAAAAGCTAGGATGATGGGGTTAAGCCAACCATCAGCATCTGGTTCCGTGCAGCTGGGTTGCAGTGGTTTACATATGGCTGTCAGGTTAGGTGGCAGCTGTCAGCGCCAGACTCCTAGCTTGCCCTGTGATGATGTATTTGAAGTCCTGTCCTTATATCATTGCAGGTAGAACGTTCTGCCTTTTTTTTAGCGGCAGTCCTGGGGCTTGAGTAAGGGCTTAGAAAATGTCCCTATATGTTGGTGCTCCAGGCTAGCATTCAATTGATTGAAAAACAGCAGAACTTCTGGATTTTCTGTTTATGTGGCAGTGAGAAATCCAACCCAGGGCTTCTTGCTTGCAAGGCGAGCACTCAACCACCGAGCCACAGGAGTGAACGAGATATAAATAGATAGAGCTTTCTATATATAAGTATTATATACACAAAAAGAGAGATGTCTGTATATTATTGAATTATAGATAATATTACTAACAAATATTAGGTTTTAAATTATGTCTCCATTTAATGATGTGTCCCAGTTGAACAATTAATAAATTATTAATTAATAATTACTCAATATCCTGTTATTATTTACCATATATGTACATACATCCATACATATAATTACATATTTTATAAATGAGACAAATTAAATTATGCATCGTGTTACTACCAATTATTAGGTATTTAATTATGTCTCCATGTAATTTTTTTCTCTTAATGCTCAATAAAATATTAATTAAACTTAATGCAAGTCCTATAATTATTGCGTCTAATTTTAACCCAGAATGATTCACTACTAATTCAATCTGTTTTTCTTCCACCTATGTAATTTCTTACCTTTATGACATCCTATTGCATAGCATATAGATTTGCATACAATTTATACATCCTACCTGTCACCGTGCGCTTTCAAAGAAGAAGAAGACGTGTCACACTCGGCTTCTCACTCCATGATTACAGTTTTGGCAGTGGTGAGATCTAAACTCAGGGCCTAGAAGGCTCAGTTCATGAATGGGTGACTGCCAGCACAGCAGCTTCTAGTCAATTCAGTTGCCAGGCAGTTCCCAGGCCCTGAGATCGAGCCCTGTATGTTGACTCCATATTGCACTTAGTGTAGTTATTCATTTTATTTTTTGTTTTATTCATTTTTTACCATTTATTTTATTGACTGCTATTAAACATGAAACATTTACTACATTTATTACATAGGATATAGATTTGCCTATGTATGAAACTTCATACCTGACACCCAGGACTTTCACAGTAAAGGAAAACATGTGTCACCATAGCTTTCTTACTCCGCCATTCAATTTTTGTGAGTGCTGGCATCTGAACTCATAGCCTACAAGGCCCAATTCATGAATGGGTGAATGTCAGCACACCAGCCTGGGGCATATAGAGCTTAGAAGAAGTTCCCAGCACTTGAGATCGAGCCCCAGGGGTTGACAAAATAACAGATTGACATGCAGAGGGTAGTACACAAATAAATATAGATCTTTAAAGAGTGCCAGAGATGTCTATACATTCTTCAGTTATATATACTACATTCCTAGCAATTCTTGGGTATTTATTATGCCTCCATGTAATTAATATTTTCATTTTCATCCTTAATGAAATATTAATTAAATCAACTACGTCCTGAAATGATTGCGTCCATGTAATTAATAGTATTCTTTTAATGTGTCAAAAAATATCCATTAAAATCCATCGGCCTTCTAAAATCACTCTATTTAATTTTATAGTAGTATCATTCAGGAACAACTAATTCAACATTGACATTTATAACCTTCCATCAGTATTCCTATGTATAGGAACCAGACTCTTAGGATCTCCCTGCATTGGTAGGGGTCAGGACCGGGCTTCGAACACAGGGCCTATGTGGCCGTGTTGGCCTATGGCTTCCTTGGTAGCCTGCCAGCCTTCAGCAATGCCAGGTTAGAAACACTTTTCAGCCATGTCATTCAGAACCAGTATGGTCACCTTGCAAAGAAAACAAATGTAAAACCAGCAGCTATCTGCAAGTTGCCGATTTGTTTTTTTTTGTTTTTGTTTTGTAAGAATACCATACAGAGGGATTAGAATTACATGGGCAAGATAATGAGTACATTTCTTATTAAACATTGTTGCCTCCTCTTATGTTCCCCCTTCCCATCCCTTCCCATGCCCTCCTTGCCCCCCTACCAGATCCTTCCCCCCACCAATATTGTAAAGTTCGTTTTTCGACATAATGACTTGTACATCTCATTGTTGCAATAGGTCCACCTGTATCCCTATTTAAATGGTTTGTTTTTTCCCTTCCCCTCCACAAATTATACCACCATCAAATACAGTGAAAGCACGGGTTATACTGTGGGGAAGGGACATACAAAGCAACACAGAAGTCATCTTATAAATATGTTAGAAACAATTGAATGAAATAAAAAAACCTTTTGAATACTTATCTTGGGGTTCATTTCCCTAACATCAACTTATCTGACCTTTTCTGCTTGACTCAGACATATACTAGTTATTGCAAATAAGAGAAACCTTATCTGCTTCATTTTATTTATTTTTATTCCTGTCAGTCTTTGGGGCCCAGGAACCCAGGTTCGGCTGTGAGTCCAGTGGCTTCAACCCATCCTGGAATGATCAAAGCAGAGGCAGAGTTGCCATGATCTGAGTTCAAGCCCTGTGCTTGACAAAATAAAAAATAAATAAATACATTAAAAATATTTTAAAAATTATGAGGCCCCATGGCTTGGAATTTCGCCATTTTTTCTTCCAGGCCTGGGATTTGAACTCAGGGTCCTGGAAATCTGCAGCATCGTGGGGGAAGGGGAAGCTCACCATGCTGGAAGACAAGAAAGTCAGGCCTGTTCCCAGGGCCTGAATTCAAGTCCTAGCACTTGAAAAAAAATATTTGTAAATATTTTAAATACATGATTTATATTTACAGGTTTACTGCATATTGTGGTTCATGTAGTTATTGATTTTATTTTGTGTTTTACTTATTTCTTATTTATTTTAGTGAGTATGATTACACATATAATATTTTTTACATCATATTACATAAAACATAGATTTGCCTATGTATTATCCATCATTCCTGAGACCCAGGACTTTCGCCAATAAGGAAAACAAGTAGGACAATTAGCTTCTTCCACCAGGATTAAGTTTTTGGCAGTTCTGTGATTTGAACTCTGGGCCTACAAGACCCACTTCATAAATGGGTCAATGTTAGCACACCAGTCTGATACAAGTGAAGTTGGCGGGCAAATTTGAGGATCTGAGATCAAGCCCTAGGAGTGGCCAATATATAAACAGATAGATTTGTGGATTGTGGTGTGTGAGTGCATTTACATATGTATATGCATCTATAAATAAATGTATACTGAGACAGATAGACATTTGTGTAGATTCTATTGCATAACTCTATATATAAATTGATGTCTATACCTTATTTTTATATATTCTATTGCTACCAATTATTTGGTCTAAAATTATGCATCCATTAATTAATCATGGTAGAAAACTTAATAAAGTATTAATTCAATTAATCAATGACCTATATTTATTGTGTACAATCTTATACTAGATTGACTAGCTAATTAGTAATTCAATTAGTACATGCCAAACATTCTATTAGTCTTCCTATAGATAGGAATAGATAGGAATGAGTTTCCTAGCATCTTCAGCCATGTGTAGGTGGCAGTTCCAGGATCAAACTCAGGGCCTAGGTGTCTGGGTTAGGCTCAGGCTTCACTGACAGCCTCCAGCCTTCGGCCATGCAAGGTCATGTACAATTTTCAAGCTGAGTCATTGAGACCCAAGATGGTCACAGTGCAAAGGAAACAAAGGTAAAATGGTTGTGTAAAACTTCCTGGTTTTTTCCTCCTCCATTTTTGTTGCTTTGATGGTTTTTTTCCAGTGCTAGGAGTTGAACTTGGGTCCTAGGATCCCTGGATCATCTGTGGGTGTAAATGCTGCACCCCAGCCTAGGGAAATCATGGTTTAAGAAACAATAAAGTGCTTCCTTCAGGAAAAGGATCTCAGGGACAATATCTAGGCTCACAGTTCAAGCCTCAGTATCTGCCACACTAAAAAAGAGCCATTAAGTCTGTGTGTCTGTGTATGTATGCATGTATTTCTATCGGTGAACATCCAGAGTCGCTATGAAGAAAGATACCCAGCTAGGAAATTTGCTTTGAATAGAACAGATTTCATAGCACAGAGAGTGCTTTCAAGACAGTGCGTGTTCCTGGGATCCCTTCACTCTTTCCAGTGTAGCCTGAGGGTTTCTGCACACCACAGGCTATTGGAGGAAGTCTGTCTCATTGTTGGAACAGGCAGAAAAAAATCCTCACTCTTGTACATCTTTGTAACAAACAATTCATGTGGAGCAATTAGTGAGGATGAGTGTGGGCAGGCTCTGAAGGCCAGGAGAAAAAGGCCTCTTTGTACCACTAGCTCTCTCTCTCTCTCCAGTGCTGTGTTTTGACAGGAAGCCTTCATTTGTGCCACCTCCCATGGCAGGCCAAGTTTCCTGCACTCATCCTTTCTTTTTTAGACTATGTTCCAGTGTTGAAAAAAACTACTACAATTAATTCAAGAGTCCTTTTTGCAGACAACTAGGGAGCTGAACCTAATAAGATTACTAATTGGCAAAGGTGCCTCCCTAGGTTTCTGGAAGCTTGTTAAATCTAAGCACTTGTGCAAAATCACAATGCTTCCTGTCATCTAAGGGCTGGTGAAGCTCATCATGTACTGAAACCTTTGCCCTCTCTGAGTTGGGCCCTGGGTAGGTGGATTTCGGGTTAAACACAGGGCCAGGCTGCTGACCTTGGTCTCAGAGGAGAAGCTCTTTGCTTTACCATTTGGTATCAGTGCTTCATTTCTTGTATCTTTGTGTGTGTGTGTGTGTGTGTGCGCACGCGCACGCGCGCGCATGCGTGCATGTGCATACACCAGCCCTGGAGCTTTTATTCAGGACCTGAGCACTGTACCTTAGTTTCTCTTGTACAAGGACAGCACTCTACCCCTTGAGACACACAGCCAATTCAGGGTTTTGTTCTAGGGATGTGGTACTGAGGATTCAAACCCAGGGTTTCGTACATGCAAAGCACTCTACCCCTAAGACACATTCCCAGCACTCCACTTCAGGTTTCTTGATTTCTTTTCTTGTATTTGGAGGAGTTGAAGCCTGGGCCTGGGTGCTGTCTCTTGAGCTCTTCAGCTCAAGTCTAGCACTCTACCTCTTGAGCAACAGCGCCCCTTCAAACTTTCTGGTGTTTCTTTGGAGATAACCATCTCAAGGTATCTCCTGCTGAGGCTGGCTTTAGACCGTGATCCTCAGCTCTCAGGCTCCTGAATAGCTAGGATGAGAGGTGCGAGTCACTGGTAACAGCTTCTACTTTAAGTTTCTAAGTGGTGAATAGGAGATAATAGACTCATGGGACCTTTAGTTTCTGGGATAGTTTGGAACCCAAATCCTCAGCTTCCTGAGCAGGCAGGATGAAAGACCTCAGCTAAAAACACCTAAGCCGTGATACTTTGCTGCAAGGGAGTCTTTGTCTCCGCGTGGTACAGTGTTAGCCATGAGCCCAAGAGAAAAGTCAGCACCTAGGCTCTGGGTTAAAGGTTCATGATGGAGAAAACTAAACCAAACCAATTGTCAGCAGGAGACAAGTCACTAGATTTCAGTACATATATAAATTTGACCGTGCCTTGGGGACATACCTGGGCCTCAACTTTGTCATCTGCACAATCATCTTACTTGTGGAGCTCTAACAATGACCAGATGAAAGAATACACCCCATGAAGGACTCAGCGCATAGCACCCTGTGAAGGACTGAGCACCCAGCTCCCCAGGAAGGGCTCATCACATAGCTCTATCCCACAAGCTGTCATTAGAATTCAGGTGTTTTCATCAGTATCACCATTCTTTCAGAAAAACGTCACAAATCACAAAAGTTCACATCTAATAGTTTAGAGGGGTGGTTAATGGGGGGGAGGGTCCTCAGCCTTGGGGATTGCATGCATAGGTTGAGGGTACTCTCCTAAGTCCTTTTCCTCAAGGCTAGAATTCTACGACTTTGAGCCTCAGGTCAGAGTCTCACAGAATTCCTGCCAGGGCTGAGTATTCAAACCACCAGTTTCAGAACTCATTCCCGAGCAGCTAGGGGTGAGCCAGCAGCGTCTGGTTCCATGGAGTTGGTTTGCAGCTGTTGACCTCTGGCTAAGTCAGGTTAGATGTCAGCCATCAGCTTCAGACTCCTGGCTTGCTCTGTCATGAGGTATTTGAAGTCCTGGCATTCTATAGTTGCAGTCACAACTTTCTAACTTGTTTTTGGTGCTTCAGTGACAGCAACACTTCTGACTTTTTCTTTGCATGTGATAGTGTGGAAATGAACCCATACATACTAGGCAAACATTCTACCACTGAGCCCCAGTAGTGACAAGTGTAGAAATAGATATGGTTTGTTTTATATATATACATATATATATATATATATATATATACATAAAAAACAAGAGAGAGATGTATGTATATTAAGTTATATATACTATTTTACTACCAATTATCAATAATTAAATTATTTCTTCCTTTATTTAGGTATCATGTTTGAATTCATAATAAAGTATTCATCGAAAATTAGACAATGTACTATGATTATTGTGTATAATTTTATATTATAAACATACACTAAGTAGTAATGTAATTGTTACTTTTACAACATTCCATTCATATGGCTGTCTATTGGAATGCATTTTTTAGGATCTCCTGACATTCATAGGTGGCGTGGATTTGAATCCCGGACCTAGTTTGCTGGTTTTGGCTATGGCTTCCCTGATAGCCCATCAAACTTCAGCAGTGCAAGGTCACATACACTTTCCGGGCCCTGTCATTTAGACCCAGGATGGTCACAATTCAAAGAAAAAATAAACTATGTAAAACCACCTTCTGGAACTTCCCAGTTTTATCCTTCTCCTTCTTTCACCCTCTTTTTCGTCGGTTGTCAGGCAGAAGTCTGAGTCTGTGCACTGTCCCTCAACTCTTCAGCTCAAGGCTATCGTTGAGCCATAGCAATACTTGAGCCATAGCCACACTTCCGGCTTTTTTCTGCTTATGTGTTGCTTAGGAATTGAACTCAGGACATTATGCATGCGAGGCAAGCACTCTACTACTGAGCCACCTTCCCAACACTTCACGTTTTTTTTGCCACTCCAACGATTTGAACTCAGGTCCTAGGATCTCAGGATGGGCTGTGGGTCCAGAGGCTGCACCCCAGCCTAGAGTGTTTAAGGCTGAGGCAGAGTTGCCACAAGCTGAGTTCAAGACCCGGGCCTGGCCAAAAAAATTAAGGCCCTGGCTTAGAATTTGCATCATTTTTCTGGCAGGCCTGGGATTTGAACTCATGGTCTGGGGAACACTGTAGTACTGTGGGGGAGGGGAAGCTCACCGTCTTTGAAGACAAGAATTTCAGACCAGTTTCAAGGGCCTGAATTCAAGCCCCATCACTGGAAAAATAATACTCATATATAAGATCTTTTTACATACATGGGTTTACTCCATGTGACATTTATCACCCTTCTTTATTCATTGTTTATTTTATTTAGCATTATTACATATATAACTTTTTCAGTTATTATATCTTATCACATGGATGTATTTGCATATGGATTATACATCATACTAAGACACTGGACTTTTACAGAGGAGGAAAAAACTTTGTCAAAATTGGCTTCTTACTGCACATATAAACTTTTAGCAATGCTGGGATTTGAACTCACAGCCCACAATGCATAATTTATAAATGGGTCAGTTGTAGAACAAAAGCCTTTGGCAAACTGAGCTGCCAGCCAGTTCTGAGGACCTGTAATTAAGCCAAAGTAGTCGGCTATATATATATATATATATATATATATATATAAATAGATAGATTGTTAGACATAGGCATAGATATAGATATAGAAAGATAGATAGATAGATAGATAGATAGATATAGATAGATAGATAGATAGATAGATAGATAGATAGATAGATAGATAGATAGATGTATAGTTTGGTGTATATATATGTGAGAGACAATGTGAGGATATTAAATTATATAAATTATGAATTATTAGTTATTAAATTAGGTCTCCATTTAATGCAGTATCATGATTGAATACTTACTAAAGTATTAATGTAAAATAAGTCAGTATTCTAATTAGGAGAACCAAACCAGGGTGTTAGAATGGAAGACATAATCTAATAATTTTTGTGTGGCACTCTATAAGAGAATCATGAACTAACTGTTAATTTAATTGTAACTTTTATAAATTCCATTAAGCATTCCCATGGATAGGAATGATTTTCTTAAGATCTCCCTCCATTTGTAGGTGGTGGTCCTGGCATTCCAACTCCAGGCCTGAGTAGTTTACTCAGAAATGCAAACCATTAGAATGACACTGTGAAGATTTCAGATTGTCATGAGGAAAAATAGAACAAGAAGAAAAGAAAGCCAAGTGTCAGTGGATCCTGCCTGTAATCCTAGCTCTTCAGGAGTCTGAGAGGTAGAGAATGACAATCTGAATTTAGTCAGGACAGGAAAGCCCAGGACAATCTTATTTCTAAGGGACCACAGGAATTAAAAAAAAAGCATTACTGGGGCTGTGGCTCAAGGGCATAGCAATACCCTTGAGCAAAAGGAGCTCAGGAACAGTGCCTAGGCTCATAGTATAACACCCAGGCTTGCCAAAAACAAAAAAAACAAAAAACAGTAACTCCATGTCTACCCATATATGTATGCATGTATTTCTGTCGGTGAAGATCCAGAGTCCCTATGTTGAAAGGCACTCAGCTAGGAAATTTGCTTTGAATAAAATGGTTTCATAGCACAGAGAGCGCTTTCAAGACAGTGCATATTCCGGGGCTTCCCTCATTGTTCTCAGTGTAGCCTGAGGGTTTCTGTGCACCTCAGGCTGCTGGAGGAAGTCTGCCTCATTGATGGAACAGGCAGAAAAAGGCCTCATTCCTTACAGCTGTGTAATAAACAACTCCATCTGGGCCAATTAGTGAGGATGAGTGTGGGCAGGCTCTGAAGGCCAGGATAAAAAGGCCTCTTTGTATCCAAAGCTATCTCTTTCCCCAGTGCTTTCTTTGGACAGGAAGCCTTCATTTGTGCCACCTCCTGTGGCAGGCCAAGTTCCTTGTACTTATCCTGTCTTTGTTAGACTATGTCCCAGTGTTGAAACAAACTGCTACAATTAATTCAAGGGTCCTTATGGCAGACAACTAGAGAGCTGACCCAAATTAAAAGATTCCTAATTAGCAAAGTTGCCCCCTTAAGTTTCCAGAGGCTCACTGAATCGAAGCACATGGGTAATATCACAATGCTTCCTGTCATCTAGGGCTGGTGAAGCTCATCATGTTTTGAAACCTTTGACCTCTCCTAGTTGAGCCCTGGATGGCTAGCTTTTGGGTGAACACAGGGCCTGGGTGCTGACCATGAGCTCAGAACCGAAGCTCAGTGCATTACCACAATTTGGTGTCACAGCTTCACTTCTGATATCTGTGTGTGTGTGTATGTGTGTGTGTGTGTATGTGTGTGTGTGTGTGTGTGTGTGTGTGTGTGTGTGTGCATACACTTGTCCTGGAACTTGAATTCAGGAACTGAGCACTGTACCTGAGTTTCTCCTGTACAAGGATAGCACTCTACCACTTGAGCCAGAGGACCACTATAGGCTTTTTTTTTTAGTGATGTGGTACTGAGGAATCAATACCCAGGGATTCATACGTGCAAAGCAGTCTAACCCCTCCTCTTCAGGTTTCTGTCTTTCTCTTCCTGTATGTTGGAGGAGTTGAAGTCTAGGCCTGGGCGCTATCCTTGAGTTCTTCAGCTAAAGCCAAGTATGCTACCACTTGAGCTACAGCATTTCTTCATGCTTTTGTTGGGTCGCTGGAGAGTAGCGTGCATCTCAAGAATTTCCTGCCCAAGCAAAATCAATAGAAAGCCCACGGATTGGGAGAAGATCTTTACTAGCCATACAACGGACAAGGGTCTCATATCTAAAATATACTTGGAACTCAAAAAATTAAACCCCCCAACAACAAATCCTCAAAGAAACAACTGCCCAATAAATAAGTGGGCGAAAGACTTAAAGAGAAACTTCTCTGAAGAAGAAAGAAGGATGGCCAATAGACACATGAAGAAATGTTCAACATCCCTAGCCATAAAAGAAATGCAAATCAAAACAACATTGAGATATCACCTCACTCCAGTTAGAACGGCAAAAATCAAGAACTCTAACAACAACAGATGCTGGAGGGGATGTGGACAGAAAGGAACCTTACTTCATTGTTGGTGGGAATGTAAACTTGTTCAACCACTTTGGAAAGCAGTATGGAGGTTCCTCAAAAGACTCCACATAGAGCTCCCCTATGACCCAGCAATCCCACTTTTGGGCATTTACCGTAATGTTTACAAACAAGACCACACTAAAGCTACCAGCACAACTATGTTTATTGCAGCATTATTTACCATAGCTAAGATATGGAACCAACCCAGATGCCCCTCAGTAGCTGAATGGATCAAGAAAATGTGGTATATATACACAATGGAATTCTATGCCTCCATCAGAAAGAATGACATTGCCCCATTTGTTAGGAAATGGAAAAACTTGGAAAAAATTATATTAAGTGAAGTAAGCCAGGCCCAAAGAAACGTAGGTCCCATGGTTTCCCTTATTTGTAATATCTAGTATATGTATGAGTCAAGCGGAAAAGGTCAGATAATGTGATGTCAGGAAAATGAACCCTTAGATGTGTATTTTAATGTTTTTTTTCTTTCATGCATGTGTTTCTAACACATTTATAAGATTATCTCTTTGTTGCTTTGTATGTCCCTCCCCCACAGTATAACCCTTGCTTTCACTATATTTGATGTCAGTATAACTTGTGGAGGAGATGGGGAAAAACCAGTTGTTTAAGGATACAGGTGGACCTGTTGCAACAATGAGAAGTACAAGTTGTCATGTCCAAAACGAACTTTACAACGTTGGTGCCGGGGGGGGGGGGTGGGCTGCGGGGGGGAGGAAGGAGAAGGATTGGGATTAGGGAGGGAGGGGGGAGGCTGGGAAGGGATGTGAAGGGTAAACAAAGGAGGAGGCTGCAATGCTTGGTAAGAAATGTACACATTATCCTGCCCATGTAACTGTAACTCCTCTGTACAGTATGTTCACAAATAAAATTAAATTAAAAAAAAAAATAAATAAATAAAAAAAGAATTTCCTGCCCAGAATGGCTTTGGACCCTGTTCCTCAGCTCTCAGGCTCCTGAGTAGCTAGGAGGACAGGGTGAGTATCCTCCATCCCCCTTCACTCCATAAACCAAGCTGGTGCATGGTGACCCTCGTGTGTGTGTGTGTGTGTGTGTGTGTTATTGGGTTTGTTTGTGTGTGATTGTTGGGTATAACTACCACTTAAGGACTCAGAACATAGTACCCTTTGGAATGACTCAGTACACAGCACATTTCCAAAAATAGCACAAAGCACCCTGTGTAAAGGACTCAGCACAGAGTTAACTTTGAAGGACTCAGCAGTTAGTACCCTGTGTAGAGTACTCAGCACACTGCAATTTTGAAGGAGGGAGATCATAGCCTTCACTGTAAAGGACTCAGTGCATGACATGTTTTGAAAAACTCAGCATGTAGCACTCTTTCCCAGGTAATCATTACATAGGACCCTGTGTTAAGACTCCACACACAGCACCCTTTGAAGGGCTGAGTACGTAGCACACTGTGTAAAACACTCAGTGCATAGCACGCTTTGAAAAACTCAGCATAAAGCACAATTTTGAAGGTCTCAGCACAATCACATTGTGGAAGGTCTCATCACACAGCACCATTTGAAGGACAGTACAGAGCACCCTGTGTAAAGGACTTGACACACAGCACTCGAAAAACTCACCTCATCTCTCTCTTCCCAAGGGTTCAGCTCATAGCAGCACCCTTTGGGATGAATTAGCACACCACACTTTTTGAGGGACTCAGCATACAGTACATTTTGTAATGGACCCTATGGAAAACCCAGAACGGTCCAACCTTCTTAGGGACCCAGCACATAGCACCCTTTGTGATGACTCAGCAAACAGCACCTTTTTGAGGACTCAACAAAAAACCCCCATGTGGGAAGGACCCAGAAAACAGCACTCCGTGAAGGAATCAGCACATAACTGTATGTCACAAGTTCAGCTGTCATTAGAATTAGTGTGCTTTCTTCAGTATCACCGTTCTTCAGAAACACTTCACAAATCCTACTAGTTCACATTTAGCTAACCTGTGTTTTATGGAGGAGGGTCAGCTGGGGGTCTTGAACTCAAAGCTTGGGGGCCCTGACTCTGAGCTCTTTGGTTCAATGCTAAAGCTCTACCATTTTGAGACCCAGCTCCAATTTTGTTTTTTTGGGGGTTGTTTTCGACAGGCCTCACAGTGATCAGAAAGTCCAAGTAGGGGTGTCCGTGGGCAAAGGCTCTTAGCTTGGCCTGGAGCTGACCTCTCCCTTCTTTGTGCCCCTCGGAGCCTGGCCTCCCGGAGCTCTCTTGGCCTAGGGTGGAACAGACCTGCTCTGGCATCAGCACTCAGGGAGAGCAAAAATCAGCTTGGCCCTGGTCACTTTCCCAAATTGAACTGTAGAGGACGATGGCGGCGGGGGGGGGGAGTAAGGGGGGCAATGTCCCATATCTGGCCACCATGGGGCAGGAGTCTCCCCCCATAGGGATTGCACCTGCGAGTTGTGTTTACTCTTGCTTCCCTGGGGCTCCCATCATGCTTCAAAGCCACCCTGCACAGGAAAGTCCTTGAGAGTCTTACCTACATTTAACCATAGAAAAGCAAGTGGCGCTGTGGCTCAAGTGGCAGAGCACTAGGCTTGACCAAGAAAACTCAGGGGTAGAGCTTAGGCCCAGAGTTCACAAACACACACACACACACACACACACACACACACACACACACACACACACACACACACACACCACATGCATGCAAAATCGAAGATTTCTACACAGCAATCTTTAGGTATTCTCTACCTTTTCCTAACTAAGCCTGGTGCTTGTTGGCCTAAGAGTTTGATGCATACACCACCACCTGGCATCTTTGATTTTAGGGAACAGAATGGATGAATGGATAGAAGGTCAGCCTTCCTCCATCCCAGATCCTTGGTTGGGTCAAGGTCTATCCAGGCCCTTTGGGGCTCCTTTCACAGACTGGCCAAGAAGCCTTCAAATGGTATCACATGCTGGGCACTGGTAGCTCACTCCTGTCATCTGAGCTACTGAGGAAGCTGAGATCTGGAGCATTATGTTTCCAAACCAGCATGGGCAGGAAAGTGTGTGAGACTCTTATCCTCAATGAACCATTAGAAAACAAGAAGTAGCCCTGTGGCTCAAGTGATGAATGGCAACCTCAAGAAAAAGAGCTCAGGGACAATGCTCACAGTCAACAACAAGGAGAGGTATTGCATGTTGGCTTTGGGATTAGCATGGGCCAAATTTAATTGGAATTTTTAAGTGCTCCAAGACAAAGCAGTACCTCCTTTAGTCCCAGGCTCCTCCATCTCGTCTCACCCCCTGGCCTTGGCCATCCTCCGGGTCAGCATGGTCCTGACTGGACGGGAGGGCTTCAAGGAGGAAGATCCCAGAGCAATCAACCTGCCTCCTTCTGCCCTGCTCACCCTGCTGTTTCTGCTCTTTGCCATAGACCTTCTTCCTGGAATCCATCTGTGATGTCATCACCGCCAACATAGTGGTGAGTGGTGGTGTTCCAGGGTAACACGGGAAGTCAGAGGTGGAAGTGGATCTGGGACTAGGATCTTCCACGCTAAGTGTGGGCTGAGGCCAGGACTGACCTTTATTTCATGCTGAGCCTTGCAGGGATGGGGAGTCAGAGTAGACTCCACATTGAGTCAGGTAAGATCGGAATCTGGAGAACCACTTGTGTGGGGAAGGATGTGGGGCTCAGGGGGGCACTGATGTTGGTACTCCTCTCTCAGGACTCCTCTCTCCCTCATCCCTCAGTGGTAGAAGAGAAACTTCAACTAAGGGTGTGGGAAGAGGGGGCAGAGAAATATTTCTGTGTGAACCAAACTTGTGCTTCATAGTCATCTAGCCCCTACTTCCTATTTATCAGAGGAATGGCCATATGGGTTTGGGAGGACGGGGGATCATCCTAGTTGAGAATGTGTCTTAGCTGTAGAGTGGTTGCCTAGCATGCCTGAAGCCCTGGGTTTGATTCCACACAGAAAAAGCTGGAAGGAGAGGTGGCGCTCAACTGGTAGAGCAACACCCTTGATCAAAAAGAGCTCAGGGACAGTGGCCAGGCACTGAGTTCAAGCCCCAGTACTGGAAGAACAAATCTTTGTTGGAGGCTTTTTTTCCCTTTGAAAACAAATTATTCTTTGTGATAAGCATAATACGGGCCTCTTCCCTGGCCACCAATGGGCCATTAGATGTCCCTTGAATTTGGGCCGCCTCCTGGCAGTCTCTGCCCTACCCGACCCGCAGTTTACCCTTCCCATCACCTGGCAGATGGAGGCCTGAGAGAAGGCCAACTGGCAATCTACTTCTGGTGGCTGCTGAGGCTTTTGAGAGTCATTATGTCACATGAGTCTACAGAAGAAAGGGAGGGAGCGCTCCTTGCCCAAGCCCTTGAGTTGTAGGCTGCTCTGGGTGTGGGGCATCTGCCACAGAATGTGCTCCGTGAGGGAGTCCTCTATGTGGTCGGGAATCCCGACATCTCCTTTGGCAGTTTCCAAGCTGTCTTGAAGTTGCAATTCTTCAAAACCTTTCTGCTCCTCCCTCATTTCGTCCACTCCGGAGCCTGAGGTGTCTGAAGGGGCAGTGGTGGCAGGGGGCTCAGCCTGTGCAGGCATCTGGAGCATTCTGTCAGCACCCTCCCCTGCGAGGAGCAACAGCAGCTCTTGCAGCTCTCTCTTCTTCATCTTCTGGGAGAGGCGGCACATATGGTTGGCTTTCTCCAAACACAGCTCACCCAGGACTAACATCTGCTCTTTACACGCCATGAAGGACTCCTCTATGGTGCAAATGTGTGCCAACAGCTGCTGCATCCATGGTGGAGTTAATCCGCTGGACTATGGAAGTCCACCTCATCATGCAGGTCATGGACGAAGCAGATTTTCTTCTCAGATGCCTACGTGTCCCACTTCCCATCCTCATGCCTGCTGTGGTAGCAGCTCATGGGGCCGGGGGCTTGCGGCTCCAGCTCTGTCTTGCACTGAGCTGCTGTGTTGGCAGGGTGCCTGCAGTGGGGCCGACGCTCCTGCGGCAGGAGTTTCCCCTGTGGATCTCAGCCTCAGAGAGTGCTCGCAGAGCCATGTCACTCTAGGTCTGGGGCATGTCTCCATCTTCTGCGATGGTCATGTTGGGAGAAGTCACCTCCTCAACTTTTGCTTCTCCAGGGCTCACAGCTTTCCCTCCCCAGGGAAAGCCAGGAAGCTCAGCTGGGCCTGCAGTATCTCCTTTGCCACAGAACGTGCTCCATGGGGGAGTCCTCTATGTGGTCACTTCCAGGCACTTAAAAGTATCCTGCCACTTTGGGGGCACCACCTGGTCCCCCCAGTTGGTTGGGCCCTGCACTTGCTTCAGCTGCTCCAGCAGCTGGGTCTGCCTCTGCAGGGTCTATTGCAGGGCCTCCTCAGAGTTCAGCCGCTCATTGGAGGCAATGTGCTCCTCACAGGTGGCTCTGAGCTCCTGCAGCTGGGCCAGGGACTGCTCCTGCCGCTCCTGCAGCTCCCAAGCTGCTTGGTTCTCTCTCTCTCTCAGCCACCTCTTTACATTCGTCTATCTTCTCCTCTGTGTGGACTAGCTGTTCCCACAGATGTTTCTTCACCTGTTCCTCTGAGTCCAGGATGCTGGTGAACTCCTCCTTCTCACCTCTTATCCTGTGGAGAATAGCCACACCAGAGCCAGCTGTTCCTCTTGCTATGGGTTGCACACACATGTGCTTCATGGGGTCTTGGGGATCTTCTGCCAATCCTTGGCCTTTTCTTCCAGTCTCTGTAGTTGCTCCTGCTGCTCTGCATTCTGGAGATAGAGCCTCTGGTTTTCCTTGACCTGAATGTGAAGTTGTTTCTCCAGGTTTTTCAACTCCATCTGTCCATGGTATTCCTGGACCTGCAACTGCCGCTCAGCCTGAGATGGCTCTGCCAGCTTCCTCCTCATTTCCCCCAGCTCATTCTCTAGGTCCAGCACCTGCCTCATCCTTCGCTCCTTCTCCTCTGTCAGTTGGTTCACCTGGTCGGTGAGCCAAGGAACCTCCGCCTTCCATGCAGACCTGTCAATGCTCAAGTCCTCCGTGAACTTGTCTCTCTCTCCAGATTTGTTTAGTTCACCATCCAGCTCAGGTTGTCCAATAGTCTCTTCAGTACCCACACCTCACCAGCACTTGTTGGAACTTGCAGATTCTGTTCTTCCTGTTTCTCTTCTGTGTCCAGAGCACTTCCAGCTTCTCTTGAAATTCTCTGTTCACTTGCTACAGGTCATCGAAACTTCTGGTCTTTTCCTCGAGCTGAAGTGTCACATCTTTCAGCTGTTTGAAGAACATTTCTATCTCCTTCTGTGCAGTAGTGACCACAGAAGCCGCCATCTCCAGCTCCACCATGAGCCACTTTGTGACCTACAGGTGGCTGGTGAGAACTCCTTGCTCTATTTCTCTGCCATTGGCTGTCTGCTTGACTTGGGCAGGTGCAGATTGTAAACCGCTTTCTGCTGAAACCAAGCTTTCTATGGGTGGCTTGTGGATCTCTAGCTCTGTTTTTGGTGCTTCGTGCATCTAAGCTATCTTCTCTCTCTTTCTCTAGTCAATCCGGCAGGTCTGTCTCCTGCTTCAGTGGTTGTATCTTGGCACAGAGTGCCTGGTTTCTTTTGCTGCATCACATGTCGCTAGCACCTCTGCAGATCCTTGGTGGTATTGGGAACATTGACACTCTGAACCTGGTGACTGTGACTGTGTCCAAAGGCAAGGGAGGCCCACAATCAGCATCAGCTTTGGCCAGACGCTCTGTTGAATCACGCTCCCCAGTGGTGTCTTGGGGATCCCTCTCTTTTTTGTGTTCTTTGTTTTCTTGAATGTTGCAGGTCTGATGGGAGGATTCTTTTGCCGGTGTTCTGGCAGTAGATTCTTGTCCACAGCTCTCTCATGGAGTCTTGTTATTTCAGACATCTGAGCACTGGGATGGGAAAGATGGGCTGGCCACATTACCAGGCTCTGGGAAATCCTCTATTCTCCCACTCACTGACTAGGATGTCAATTTCCTATTCTACTCCAAAGTCTCCTCGAGTCTCCTGCTCACCACTCAGCCACCTCTTCCTTCCTCAACTGCTGGTGGTAGTGTCAACCAACTAAGGGAATCCTGGTGCTGGGCAGCATGGAATGTGGGCGTGGCTACAATTCTTGTATCGCATTGGTCAGAAAGAACCATGAAAAAATGGGGGTGTGGCCAGAATTCTGTGATGCAGGCAGTATGGGCGGAATCAAGATGGGCGGAGCCCCTTTCCCAGGGAACTCTGTCCAATTCAGTTGGGTACAAGAGGGTGACCTGTTTAGCCGGATGGTTGCACAGATTGTTGTGTATGTCTGTCTGTTGCCAGTCCCGGACCTTGAACTCAGGATCTGGGCACATTCTTTGAGCTGCTTTTGCTCAAGGCTAGCCCTCTACCACTGGAGCCACACAGCTCTACTTCTGGCTTTGTTGACACTGAATTTGGACCGGGGTCTCAAGGACTTTCCTGCCTAGGGTGAATTTGACCATGATCCTCCTATCACAAACTTGTAAATATCAAGGAGAACTGCTGAGAGCCACTGGTTCCTGCTTAATCATTGATCTTGCTGTTCTTGGACAGACCAGTGAGTTCCCTATCCTCGGGTTTAAGTGGTGGGAGCTGGAGCCCACAGTTTGAATCCTGGACCTGCCACCTCCAATTGTCAGGAGAGCCTTAGAAATTCATTCCTATCTATACGAATACCAATGGAATGTGATATATGTTACGACTGAATGGGCAGTTCTTGAATGATTCTAGGATAAAATTATACACAATTTTATTATGGAACACTGATCATTTTATTACTTTATGAAGCATTTAAACAATCACATTCATTAAATGGAGTCATAATGAAATACCTAAGAATTGGGCCTCCCATAGTATAAAGGTGCCATTTTTTTCTGCCAGGACTGAGATTGGAACTCTGAGTCTGGGTAACTCTGTTGCACTGTGTGGAATGGGGAAGCTGGTCTCCTTGAAGTCATGAAATTCATGTGTACACCTCAGGTCTGAAATGTATCCCCAGCTCTAGAAAACATCCTATTCATGTACATTTTAAATATTTGATTTATATTTACATACATATGTTGACTCCATATTGCTTTCAGTGTAGTTATTCATTTTATGTTTTGTTTCATTCATGTAGTGACTGCTTATTTTATTGATTATTATGGCACATAGAACATTGATTACATTGATTACATAGGATATAGGTCTGCATATGTATTACAATTATACCTGACACCCAAGACTTTCAAAGGAAAGGAAAACATGTGTCACCATCAGCTTCTTCCTCCACGATTCATTTTGTGAGAGTTATGGCATCTGAACTCACGGCCTAGAAGGCCCAATTCATTAATGGGTGAGTGTCAACACATCATCCTGGGGCAAATTGAAATGGCAGGCAGTTCCTAGGACCTTAACTTGAGCCACAGGTTTTGAAAAAATAAGAACAGAGTGACACACAGGTGGTAGTATGCTAATAAATGTATATCTTTATAGAGTGTCAGAGATGTCTATTCATTATTCAGTATAAAGACTACCTTCCTACCAATTCTTGGGTATTTATTATGCCTCCATGTTATTAATGATATTATTTTCATCCTTAATAAACTATTAAGTAAATCAGTGTCCTGAAATTATTGTGTCCTTGTGAGAAATAGTATTCTTTTAATGCTTCATAAGATAATTAAATAAAATCAATCAGCTGACTGAAATCATAAAGTCTAATTTTATTCAAGTATCATTCATGAGCAACTTATTCAACCATGACATTGATAATATTCCATCGTTATTCCTGTATGGGAGCGAGTCTTTTAGTATCTCCCACCATCCAGAAGTGGCATGACTGGGATTCGAACTGTAGGCCTATGTTGCAGTGAGGGACTATGGCTTCCTTAAATGCCCACAATTAAAAAAAAATATTTAGCTCCCTGGTTCACAATTCTTGCCAATTTTTCTGCCAGGCCAAGGATTTGTACTCAAGGTCTGGGTAAATATGCAGCACTGTGCGGGAAGGGAATCTCACTATGCTTGAAGACAAGAAAGTCAGGCCTGTTCCATAGGCCTGAATTCAAGCCTCAGACCTGGAAAACATACTCCTTATATCCATTTTAAAGATAGAATTTATATTTCTATACAGATATTAAGTCCATATTGTGTTTGGTGTGGTTATTCATTTTATGTCTTGTTTTATTCATTTATTTACCAATTATTTTATTTACTCGGATGACACCGCTACCATTTATTACATTGTTTACATCCTGTCACATAGCATCTAGATTTGTAGATGTGTTCTCCATCATATCTGACACCCAGGACTCTCCCAGAAAAGGAAATCATGTATCACACTCGGCTTCTTACTCCAAGATTAAATTTTTAGCAGTGCTAGGATCTGAACTCAGGGTCTAGCAGGCCCAATTCATGAATGGATGAGTGTGAGCATGGCAGCCTCTAGCCAATGAAGCTGTCAGCTGATTCCCAGGTACTGAGATCCTGCCCTAGGTTTGGCCAAAACAGTGATACATGGATAGGCAGACGGTGCTATACAAATAAATATATATTGGTAAAGAACACCGGAGCCATCTATCTATGATTGAATGACACCTAGTACGTTCCTACGAACTCTTAGGCATGTATTATACCACCATTGAAGGAATATTATTCTTTTTATGCATAATAAACTATTAATTAGGATCAATCAGCTTCCTCGGATTATTGCATCCAATTTTAGACTAGACCAAAGCATGAACTACTCTTTCAATTGGTATTCCTATGCATAGGAACGAGTGTCTTCTGATCTGCCATTGGTAGGTGTCAGGACCGGGATTTGAACCTGGGACCTATGTTGAAAGGTTTGCCTATGTCTTCCCTGATACCCCACTAGCCTTCAGCAATGGCAGGTCAGGTCCACTTTGCAACCGTGTCATTCAGACCCCGGGTAGGCATTGTGCAAAGAAAAAAATGTAAAACCCCCAGCCCTCTGCAGCTCACCACTTTTTTTTCTATGCTACATTTTTTTTCTTCCTGCAAGCCCTGTGGGCCTAAGATCCCAGGATCAGCTATGGGTCCAGAGGCTACAGTCCAGCCTAGGGCTATCGAAGCTGAGGCAGAGTTGCCACGACCTGAGTTCAAGCCCCATGTTGGCAAAATAAAGAATAAATTAAAAATTAATTATTTAACTAAATTAAAAAAGAAAGAAAGTTCCCTGGTTTGGAATTTCTGCCAGTTTTGTTTCCTAGCCTAGGATTTGAACTCAGGTCTCAGGAACTCTGTAGCAATGTGCACGAAAGGGCAGAGTTGTCACTTCTTGAATTCAAACCCGGTGCAAAGCCAAGAATAAAAATTAAGTCACTGAGCTCGGCAGGGGGAGTAGATGTGGAGATGGGAGGGGGGGGGATGTTAGGTGGAACACAAAGGAGGAGGCTATAATATTAAATAGGAAATATAATTATTACCTTGCTCATTTAACAGTAACCTCTGTGTACAACATTTTTAGAATAAAAAATGAAAAAGTAGTGCTCAGAGAAGCAGTTCGGGGGTAAGGGAAAGAGGTCTGAATAGATGTACAAAATTCCACACTGATTTTATTTTAATGTTCATTATGGAAATGAATAATCATAGCTGCTTCCATTAAAAAGAATTTAGCTTTACAATGTCGGTGTGTGGGGGAGGAAGGATTGGGCGGGGTGGGGGGAAGGGGGAGGCTGGGAAGGGAGGTGAAGGGTAAACAAAGGAGGAGGCTGCAATGCTTGGTAAGAAATGTATGCATTATCCTGGCCATGTAATTGTAACCCCTCTGTACAGTATGTTCTCAAATAAAATAAAATAAAATTAAAAAAAAAAAAAAGAATTAAGTCCCTGTCTTGGAAATGGGGCCAATATTTCCTTCAGTGCTGGGATTTAATCTCACCATCCAGATAACTCTTTTGCACCATGGGTGAAAGCAAAACTCACAGTCCTTCATGAAAAGAAATTCAGGTTAGGGTTACCAGGGTCTGAATGAAGGCCCTGCAATGGTAAAATATTTCTATATATGTGTAATATATGATATATATTTTCTTATGTATGTTTATTACATATTAAGATTTTTATTATTGATTTTGTATTTATTTTAGTTTTTTACTTGATTCATTTACTTATTGTCTATTGTATTTAGTGTTTTGGGGGGAGAGTCCAGTCGTGGGCCTGAACTCTGGGCCTGGCCCAGTCCCTTAGATCTTCAGCTCAAGGCTAGCGCTCTACCACTTGAGCCACAGCACCACTTCTGGCTTTTTTTTCTGCTTATGTGGTGCTGAGGAATTGAACCCAGGACCTAATACATGCAAGGAAAGCGCTCTACCAGTGAGCCACCTTCCCAGCCCCTATTTAGTATTATTATACACATAATATTTAATATATGTTGTACATCTATTATAAAATTATACACAATAATATAGGGCTGAGTTCTGGGAAGATGGTGGAGGAGAAGCTGGAGGCTAAACAAGCTCTCCCATAGAAAGCAGTTTTAGTGCTACAATGAACAGTCCTAAGCCAGAGAATCACACAAAGTGTGCCATCACAGTAAAGAGTGTTAGGCTAGAGAGGGAAAATCCAGGCAAGGAGACAGATCTGAGCACTTGCCAAAAGCCATGGCTACAGTGGCGGTGTCAGTGGCAGTTGCAGCAGTTTTGGCAGCGGCCATAGATGCCATACCTGCAACACAGAGTCCAGGACAAAGGTACCAGATGCGGCCAGTGAGTGGATTCTACTCAACACCAGCAAGAACTGACAAGGAGCACACATCATCATCCTGCAGTTCACAGACCAGAGACGACCCAGGAACCAAGACTCCGGCTTGAGTACAAGCCTGACATTCTCACAGGGAGCAGAGGAGGGAAGGCCACCCCTCCCCCCCACTATGGAAGATCTAAATCTTTGATAATAACAAAGGCCTAGCTAAGCAGCTAGCTCCAACTCAGGCCTTGGAAGAATACAAAGGAGTCATTAAACAGGTCACAGGAACCTAACCTGACCTGCCAGGCTCAGCTCAACCCAAGGAAAAGTCACCCAGCCTGGGCGGCCAACCTCAGAAATGTCTTTCTTCACTGGGTAAACAGAGACAGAGGCTTCCCCTCTCTACAGCAGCCTTGACAATCAATTGAAATTCATTAAACATAAACTCTGAGAATGGCTCCAGGCAGGGCTCTGTGAGTGTCTCAGAAGCTACCCCCTCAGGGAAAAGCTAATGTTTTCTGAAAGACCTCAACTCTACCCAGAACCTAGCCTCACCCCAGCATCTCCAAACTAGATATAACAGCCATCTCCCTCTTCTGTGATACTCAAAGCAGATCTCCCTCCCATTGAACTAGCCTGGGAGGAGGATCACAAAATCCTGGGTAAAGCAGAGCATTTTTCTTCTTGCTCAAACAAACTGACTTAAGAAACCAACCAAGCCACAGGAAAACTTAACACCACAAGCAGACAAGAGACTCCAACTAGAGACTAGTTACAGAAACAAGGGAGATACAGGATCTTCCCATTCCACCCAAAAAACTCAAAGAACTCTTTTTTTGTACCATTTATAAAGAATTTTTTTCTAAAACTGTTTTTTAATTTTTAACTTTAAAAAATTTGTTTTCTATTAACTTTTTTCTTCCTCTTGTAATTTTTATTTTAGGAGTGTATGTGTGTGTGCTTTTTTTCTCTTTTTTTTTTTCTTTTGTAAAATTGTATTTTTGTTTAGCTTTATTGACCTGTTGATCCGTTTTTTTCTTTCTTTCTCATTCTTTCACCTTTTCTTCTCTTTCATTCTTCTTTGCATGACTTAATTGGTGTTCTGCTCATCCTCAGATGTACCCATAGTCAATTATTAGAACTTGTCCCCATTGTGTACACATTTAATCCAGAAATTTATTACTCAATTCAAAACCTCTTAGACTTAAATTCCTTAATAGCAGTACTCCCTCTTTATACTTATATAATATTTTAAGCATTTTTATTTTTAATTTTTCACATCTCCTTTCTATCCCTACCCTTCTCTTATCCTATCCATGTTCTTCTCTGAATATTATGTTTTTAAATTTGCCTAATTTTTAAGTTTAAAGTGTTTCACTTTTTAACTTTTAACTTTTATTTTTCTATTTTTTCTTGTCTCCTTTTTTCTGTTTCTCTTTCTTCGTTTTTTCTTTCTCTACTATCATTCTATCCAACCTATGTCCCGCTTTGAGATTAGGACTTAGTTAAGTTAACCTTCCCTCTGCCTGTCCACATCCCTCGATTCCTATTAATACCCACATCTCTCCCTAAACCTAATAATTTCTGGTTTGCCAAATTCTTCTTTGCAGTTCTACATAGTTGTTGGATGTTGAATAGATATATCTGTTGAACTAGAATTTATCTGCAGACTTTTGACTGTGCAACTACAGACTTTGGTTGATGCTTGCGTTAAGATAGTGTTCTAGCACAAAACTGGTGTTACTTTCATCCCAAATGGGCAGGACTGAGAACACTCAAAGAGAATTACAGGAATTGCATGAATGTGAGGAAGCTAATCAAAGAGGAATACAGGAATTGAGAGCGCAAGATGAGAATACACAAAGATGACTAAAGGCATTCATGGAATCCATAAACAGAAAGTTGAAAGAAGTCAGGGAGACCATAAAGGGAATGCTGAATGGAACCCAACAGAAAGAATGGCAGTCCAAGGAAACCATACCCAAGCAACTAAGTGATTTGAAAATAAACACTGAAAACCAAATTAAGGAAGTAAAACAGTTCATATAAGTTCTAAAACAAAGCTCCAACAAAGAATTTGAAGCAATAAAAGCCAACCAACTAGAAGGAAAAGAAATAAAAAACAAAGTAGAAAGTCTTGATAGTAGGTTAGACCATGCAGAAGATCGAATTTTGGAGACTGAAGACAGCCTAGATATTATAGAGAAAGAATATACAACCATCCAAGACAAATCCAAGAAATAGGATAGATCTATTGAACACTTGGAAGACAGCATAAGAAGGCCTAATCTGAGGATAATTGGTGTAGAGGAGCACCTAGAGACATAAGTTAACGGTCTGGGAAATTTAACAGGATACTAGCAGAGAACTTCCCAAACATGCAAAAAGGTAGGTCTATTCAGATAGAAGAAGCTTTTAGAACTCCAAATATACCAGAACAGAACAGGACAACCCAGCATCAAATTATAAGCCTCACAGGATCAATTAAGACGAAGGAAAACATCCTTAAAGCTGTCAAGGAGAAAAGATCAATCACTTTTAAAGGGGAACCAATTAGAATCACCTCAGATTTCTCAGCAAAGACGATTAAAGCAAAAAGAGCCTGGAATGATGTATGCCATGCTGTAAAACAAACAACTATCAACCATGTATATTGTACCCAGCTAAATTGTCCTTCATAACTGAAGGTCAAATAGAAACTTTCCTTAGCAAAGAAAAATTGAAACAATTTATCTCCAACAAACCAGCCCTACAAATGATTCTTAGAGATGTCTTACATAGAAAACCAACAAGACCACAAAAAGGAGAAGAAACCGCAGCCAAACTGAGAATCCAAGAACCATAGAAAGAACCCAGTTGCCACAGCCCCCAAGAATGTGGATAAAATAGCAGGAACTCCCAAATACTTCTCAGTTCTATCTCTCAACATTAACGGACTTAGCTTTTCAATTAAGCGACATAGATTGTATAGTTCGATTAAAAAGCAAGATCCTTCTATCTGCTGCCTTCAGGAATCATTTTGCCCCAAAAAGCAAACATCTTTTCACTGTGAAATGCTGGAACATAATCTACCAAGCAAACGGTCCCCATAAACAGGTGGCAGATGCAATCCTAATATCAGATAAAATAGATCTCAAATTAAAATTAGTGAGAAGAGATAAAGAAGGTCGCTACATACTTATTAAGGGATCTCTCCTTCAGGAGGATATAAGAATTCTAAATATGTATTCGCCAAATAACAGAGCATAAAATTGTATCCAAGAAACATTACTTTCCCTCAAATCCCACATAGATACAAAGACATTAATTGTTGGGGACTTTAACCAACCACTTTCCACACTAGATAGATCAACTTGGCAAAAACTCAACAGAGAAAACACAGATCTAAACACCTGCATAGATCAAATAGATTTAATAGACATCTACCGAATATTTCACCCAGAAGCATCAGAATACACGGTTTTCTCGGCAGCACATGGAACATTTTCCAAAATAGATCACATTTTAGGCCACAAAGCAAACTTGTCCAAATTCAGAAACATTAAAGTCATTCCTTGCATTCTTTCAGACCACAGGGAATAAAATTAGAGCTCAACACCAAAAGCCATCAAAGAAAGTCCTGTAACACATGGAGGTTGAACAACACACTGCCGAAACAAGAGTGGGTCATGGAAGAGATTAGAAAGGAAATACAAAATTTCATGATATTCAACAAAAATGATCACACAAATTACCACCTCATTTGGGACACATCAAAGGCAGTACTCAGAGGCAAGTTTATAACTCTGAGTTCCTACAACAACAAGTTGGAGAGATCTGAAACCAACAATTTAATGAGATATCTGAGCCTCCTTGAAAAAGAGCAGCAAGAAAAACAGCAATCCAGTTGATGGAAAGAAATAATTAAAATTAAATCAGAATTAAATGAATTAGAATCCAAATAAACCATAGAAAGAATCAACAAAACAGAGTTGGTTCTTCGAAAAAATTAACAAAATTAACAGATTCTTAGCAAATCTTATCAGAAAAAGAAGAGAACACACCCAACTAAATAAACTCAGAGATGAGAATGGGAACATCACCACAGAAACAACCACAATTCAAAACTTTATAAGGGAATACTTCTCAAAACCTTATGCTAATAAGTTTGAGAACTTGGCAGAAATGGACCTTTTCCTAGCAAATACTGAATGCCTAAACTAAATCAAGATGAGTTAAACCATTTTAACAGGCCCATATCAAGCATTGAAATAGAAACAGAAATAAGACACCTCCCATCTAAGAAAAGCCCAGGACCAGATGGATTAACAGCAGAATTCTAAATGGCATTAAAAGCAGAGCTCACACCAATACTCCTCCAAATCTTCAATGAAATTGAAAGAGAAAGATCACTACCGAACTCATTCTATGAAGCTATCATAACCCTCATCCAAATCAAGGCGGGGACTCATGAAAGAAAAAGAAGCATAGACCCATTTCTTGGATGAACATTCATGAAAAACTTCTCAACAAAATTTTGGCCAATTGAATTCAACAATTTATCCAAAAAATCATAAACCACGATCAAACAGGATTATTTCAGGGATGCAAAGCTGGTTCAATATACGGAATTCGAATAGTATAATTCATCACATCAACAGGAGCAGGGATAAGAACCACATGGTTATCTCAGTAGATGCAGAAAAAGCATTTGACAAGATTCAGCACGCTTTATGATGAAAGTTCTGGAAAAATTAGGAATCAATGGAACATTCCTCAATACAAAAAAGGCTGTATATGACAAACCTACAGCCAGCATTATAGTTAATGGTGAAAAAATAAGGCCATTTTCTCTTAACTCAGGAATGACACAAGGATGTCCACTCTCTCCACTTCTCTTCAATCTAGTATTAGAATGCCTAGTTACAGCAATAAGACAAGATGCAAACATAAAGAGGATCCAAATAAGGAAAGAAGAAGTAAAACTCTACCTCGTTGCAGATGACATGATCTTGTATTTAAAGAATCCCACAGATCCCACTCCCAAATTAATCAAGCTGATTCAAAACTAACCCTCAAAAATCAATGGCTTTTCTGCACGCCAACAATGAGAAAAGTGTGGGTGAAATTAGGAAAGCAACTCCACTCATAATAGCCACTCAAAAAATAAAATACTTAGGAATTAACCAAAGAAATGAAGGACCTCTATAATGAAAATTTTATAAATCTGAAAAAGGAAATCAAAACAGAACTTAGAAAATGGCAAAAATTCCCATGCTCCTGGATTGGGAAGATCAACAACGTGAAAATGGCAATATTTCCCAAGGCTATCTATAAATTCAATGTGATACCTATCAATATTCCAACCTCATTTTTCAAGGAAATAGAAGACGCAATCCAAAAATTCATATGGAATAATTAAAGACCCCGAATGGCAAAAACAATTCGCAACAGAAAGGACAGTGCTGGAGGCATACCAATACCAAATTTCAAACTCTACTACAAAGCCATAGTAATCAAAACAGCTTGGTACTGGCACAAGAACAGACCTCAAGACCAACAGAATAGAATTGAAAACCCAGAAATGAATGCACAGACCTATAGCCATCTAATCTTTGATAATGGAGCTAAAAAATATAATGGAAGAAAGACATCCTCTTCAGTAAATGGTGCTGGCAAAATTGGTTAACTACTTGTAGAAAACTAAAGCTAGATCCTTATATAGCACCCTGCACCAGAATCAACTCCGAACAAATCAAAGACCTCGGAGTCAAAGCAGACACTCTGAAAACATTACAGGATGGAATAGGAGAAACCCTAGGTCTCCTTGGCACAGGGCGAAATTTTCTTAATAGTGACACAGAAACACAACAAATCAAAGAAAGTTTGGACAAATGGGGTCGCATGAAATTGCATAGATTCTGCATGGCAAAGGACATAGCAAGCAAGATTAATAGGAAGCCCACGGATTGGGAGAAGATCTTCACTAGCCATACAACCGACAAGGGTCTCATATCTAAAATGTACCTGGAACTCAAAAACTTAAATCCCCCAACAACAATCTTGAAAAAACAACTGCCCAATAAATAAGTGGGCTAAAGACTTAAAGAGAAACTATTCTGAAGAGGAACGAAGGATGTCCAATAGACACATTAAGAAATGCTCAACCTCCCTAGACATAAAAGAAATGCAAATCAAAATAATATTGAGATACCACCTTACGCCAGTTAGAATGGCTATAATCAAGAACTCTAATAACAACAGATGCTGGAGGGGATGTGGACAGAAGGGAATCTTACTGCATTGTTGGTGGGATTGTGAACTTGTTCAAGCACTTTGGAAAGCAGTATGGATTTTCCTCAAAAACCTCATAGAACTCACCCATGACCCAGCAATCCCAATTTGGGGCATTTACCCAAATGTTCAAAACAAGACCACACTAAAGCTACCAGCACAACTATGTTTATTGCTGCATTATTTACCATAGCTAAGATATGGAACCAACCCAGATGCCCCTCAGTAGATGAATAGATCAATAAAATGTGGTACATATGCACAATGTAATTTTATGCCTCCATCAGAAAGAATGACATTGCCCCATTTGTTACGAAATATATTAAGTGAAGTAAGCCAAGCCCAAAGAAGCATAGGTCCCATGGTTTCCTTTATTTGCAATAATTAGTAAATAGCTGAGTCAAGCAGAAAAGGTCAGGTAAGTTGATGTTAGGAAAATGAACACTAAGATATGTATTCAAATGTTTTTTTTTTCTTTCATGCTATTGTTTCTAACACATTTGTAAGATTATTTCTTTGTTGCTTTGTATGTCCCTTCCCACGGTATAACCCCTGCTTTCACTGTATTTGATGTCAGTGTACTTTGTGGAGGGGAAAGGAAAAAGAAATCGTTTAAATAAGGATACAGGTGGACCCACTGCAACGATGAGATGTACAAGTCGTTATGTTGAAAACAAACATTACAACTTTGGAGGAGAGGGAGGATTTGTTGGGGGGAAGGGGAGACTATGGGAAAGGATGGGAAGGGGAAACAAAGGAGGAGGCTACAATACTTGATAAGAAATGTACTCATTATTTTGCCCATGCAATTGTAACCCCTCTGCACAGTATTTTCACAATAAAAGAAATTATACGGCAAAAAATTAATAGTATAGGACATTGACTCATTTTTCATTAATACTTTTTTGTGTTGAAACATGATACATAATTAAAGGGAAGCATTGTCATGGTCTTCACATGTTTAGAGTCTCTCCCAAGCATGAGCTTTGTCTTCTGGGTCTTCGGACACTTTCCTATAGAGATTTCTTTAAATGATTTATACTCAGAAGCAAATTGAGGGATAAAATTGTAAGGGTGGGGCTAGAAATGTGGCTTAGTGGTAGAGAACTTGCTCAACATGCATGAATGCCAGGGTTTGAATCCTCAGTGCCACACACAAAGAAAAACCCAGAAACTGTGGATTGGCTCAAGTTGTAGGGTGCCAGCCTTGAGAAAAAGATGCTCAGAGACAGTACCAAGGCCCTAATATAAAGTTCCAGAACTGCCAAAAACTATCGATCAGATGCCAGTGGCTCACAACTGGACCACTAGCTTCTCAGCAGGAGATCTGAAGACCACAGTTCAAAGACAACCTAGGCAAGGAAAGCCTCTTAGCATCTTACCTTCAATGTGGTGCTGTGGCTCAAGTCTAGAGTGTTCGCCTTGAGCTGAAGGCCTCAGGGACAGTGCACAGGCTTGAGTTCAAGACACACAACTGGAAAAATGAGGGTTAATCAAAGTACTTCTCCTATCAGATAATTAGGAGAACATTCTCTGGAAAATGAATCCTGATGTACACAAGAATTTGAGTCAGAGCTCAAGGTACAAGTTTAGCTCATCCATAAGACCAGACTTTATAATCTTGTGTCCTACATGGTTCTGAAAGGTCCAATGTTGAAAGGCTTAATATGTTCCAGAAGTCCTTTTTGATAAGCATTTGACTTGTATTGTCAATGTCATTACAGTTCTGAACCTAGCAGAGAACCAATAGCTCATGAGTGTCACCCTAGCTCAGGAGGCTGAGGTCTGAGGATCAAAGGGTGAAGCCAACCAGGGAGGGAAAGTCTATGACACTCTGACTTCCACTGCTGAGAGGTCAGACGTTCAAGAGCTTACTGGCTTTTCCTTGGTGATAAGTTACTTGTACTCTAAATGTTCTTAGACTTCTTGAGCTATAGAAGCATGAAAGAAACATTATTTACCCATCCTGGGTTCAAATGAAATTCTCAGGATCCAAGCCTTAGCCTTGTTCCTAGGAAGAACTCCGTTGTAACACTGTCTTTGAAGGACAGGAAACAGTTTCAAAAGCCAGGCTGGGTGAAGAGACCCAGGCCTCAGGATTAGGAGGCAGATTGTACACACTTAACAGGGAAGTGAGCTGCAAAACCACTTCATTCATTCCAGGCACACCAGCAATGAGGGGAAACCTGAAACATTTGTTAGAGTTACACCAGGGTCAGGCTTTTATCAGCCTCTTCAAACAATGACTAATTAACCTTCCTCCCTCAGGTGAAGGGAGCCTCAGGCAATCTTTAGGTTAACAATAGAGAGCCAATTTATTGGGGGAGAGGGGAGGAACAGAATACAAAAACCCTGCTCTCTGATCTTAGCGAGTCTGTTTTTGATTCTCTATCTGTCTTCTTCTACTCTGCCTGTCCATTCTCCTTCCTTTATTCTCCACTCATTTCTCACTTTTGGCTTCTATCCTGTTACCAGAGGGGAAGATGAGGATAGCGAATCCTTCTCAGAGAAAGCAGCAATAAAGAACATTGGGTAGTTTACTTATAAATTCAAACTATTGGAATGACACTGTGAAGAAGTCAGATTGTCCAGATTAAAAAATGAAGAAGAAAAGAAAGGCAGGTGCCAGTGTCTGCTGACTATAATCCCAGCTCCTCAGACAGATGAGATGTAGAGATTATCAGTTTGAATCCAGCCCAGGCAGGAAAGTCCTTGACATGAATATTTCTAAGAAATCACAGAAAAACCCAGAAGTGGGACTGTGATTCAAGAGTAATGAGCTACCCTGGAGCAAAAGGAGCTCAGGGACAACCCCTAGGCTCATAGTTCAACCCCAGAACCTGCCCCACCAAAAGAGCCTGTATCTCCATGTCTTTGTGTATGTATGGATGTATTCCTATAGGGGAATCTCCAGAGTAGCTTTTGTGAATGGCACCAAGCTAGGAAATTTGTTTTCAATACAATGATTTTATAGCACAGAGATGGCTTTCATGACAATGTATGTTCTGGGGTTCCCCTCACTAGGCCCAGTGTAACTTGAGGGTTTCTCTGCACCCCAGCCCTGCTGGAAGAAGTCTCTCACATTGTCTAAACAGGCAGGCTAAAGGCCTCACTCCTGTACAGCTATATAACAAACAATTCCATCCAAGCCAATTAGTGAGGATGAGTGTGGGCGGGCTCTGAAGGTAAGGAGAAAAAGGCCTCTTTGTACTCCAAGCTCTCTCTCTCCTCAGTGCTCTGATTTGACAGGAAGCCTTCATCTGTGCCACCTCCCATGGCAGGCCAAGTTCCCTGCACTTATTCTGCCTTTGTGAGGCTATGTTCTGGTGTTCATATACAGTGCTAAATGTAATTCACGAGTCCTTCAGGAACACAACTAGGGCACTGAACTTAAGGATATGTTTCATTGCAGATGATGATGAGCCTATGATGCCTCCCCTAGGTTTCCTGAAGCTTGGGAAATCCAAGCACATGTCAGATATCACAATATTTCCTGTCATATGGGGCTGGTGAAGCTCATGTGGTTTTGAAATCTTTGACAACTCCTAGTTGGGCCGTGGTTGGCTAGCTTTGATTGTGAACACAGAGCCTGGGGGCTGACCATGAGATCAGAGCAGAAGAATAGTGCCTTACCATTTTGTGTCACAGCCTCACTTCTGCTTTCTCTCTCTCTCTCTCTCTCTCTCTCTCTCTCTCTCTCTCTCTCTCTCTCTTTCTCTCTCTCTCTCTCTCTGTGTGTGTGTGTGTGTGTGTGTGTGTGTGTGTGTGTGAATACAGTAGTCCTGGAGCTTGAACTCAGGACTTGAGCACTGTACCTAGTTTCTCTTGTATAAGGATAGCCCTTTCCCACTTGAGCCACAGAGCCAGTTGAGGCTTTTTCCTGGTAATGTTGTACTGAGAAATCAAGCCCAGGGTTTTATATATGCAAAGCACTCTACCCCTAAGGCACATTCCCAGCCCTCTACTTCAGGTTTTTTAGTTTGTGTCTGTCTTTTTGTTGTTGGTGGTGGTGGTTGTAGGAGTTGAAGTCTGGGCCTGGGTGCTGTCCCTGAGTTCTTCAGCTAATGTCTTCTGCCTTACCATTTGAACCAGAGGCCACATCAGGTTTTCTGGTGGTTCATTGGCGCTAAATGTCTCAAGGACTTTCTTGCCCAGGCTAGCTTTGAACCATGATCTTCAGATCTCATTCTCCTGAGTTGCTGGGATAACAGGCATGAGCCACAAGCACCCAGCTTCCACTTCAGTTTTCTTAGTGAATTGGAGATATAATCTCATGGGACCTTTTGTGTTTGGAATAGTTTGGAACCCTGATCCTCAGATCTCAGCTTCCTGAGAAGGCAGGATGATAGACCTCAGATATCCACCCCTAGGCCGTGGCACTCTGCTGCAAGGAGGTCCTTGGCTCCACGTGGTGGAGTGCTATCCATGAGCCCAAGAGGTAAGCGTCAGTGCTGAGGCTACAATTTCAAGGTTCATGTCTGAGAAAAAAACAAAATGAAATATTTGTCTCAGGAGAAAACTCACCCACACTTTAGTAATACAAAATTTTGTCCCTGCTATGGGGACACATCTGAGCCTCAATATTCTTGTCTGCATAATCATCTCAATTGTAGAGCTCTTACAAGGGCCAGATGAAAGAATGCACCCTGTGAAGGACACAGCACATGGCACTCTTTGAAGGACTGAGGACAGAGCATCACATGAAAAACTCAGCACACAGCACCCAATGCAGGACTCAGCACATTGCACCCTATGAAGGATTCAGCACATAGCTCTATTAAACAAGCTGTCAGTAGAATTAGGGTGCTTTCATCAGTATCACCATTCTTTGAGGAACATTTCATAAACCATACAAGTTCAAATCTACTGGTTTAGTAGGGTAGTTTTTTTGGGGGGATTACCAATGGGGCTTGTACTCAATGCATGGGGATACTGTTCTAATACCATTTGTTCAAAGCTAGAGATCTACCACTTTGAGCCACATTTCCAGGAGTCTCACAGACTTCCTGTCAGGGCTGGGTTTTAAAGCCCCCTAGCAGCCATGATGACAGAGGTAAACCAGCAGCGTCTGTTTTCTTGGAACTGGGTTGCAGCTGTTTACATCTGGCTAAGTCAGGTTAGGTGGCAGCTGTCAGCGCCAGACTCCTAGCTTGCTCTGTGGTGATGTATTTGAAGTCCTGACCTTCTATACTTGCAGTTAGAATATTCTACCTTTTTTTGGAAGCAGTCCTGGGCCTTGAGTAAGGGCTTAGACACTAACCCTAAGCATTTGTGCTCCAGGATAGCACTCAATTGATTGAATGACATCATAACTTCTGGATTTTCTGTTTATGTGGAACTGAGGAATTGAACCCAGGGCTTTCTGCATACTAGGGAAGCACTCAACCACCGAGCGCCAGGAGTGAACAAGGTATAAATAGATAGAGATTGCTGTATATAAATATGTACACAAAAAGAGAGATATCCCTATATTATTAACTTATAGATATTACTGCCAATTACTAGATATTAAATTATGTCTGCACTTAATGATGTGTTCCAGTTGAACAATTAATAAAGCATTAATTACAATTACTCAATATCCTGTTATCATCATATGTGTACATATATTCATACATATATTTACATATTTTATAGAATGAGACAGATGTCTATATATAATTAAATTATGCATCATGTGTCACTACCAAATAATACGTATTTAATTATGACTCCATGTAATTTTTATTCTGTTAATGCTTAATAAAATATTAATAAAACTTAATACACATCCTATAATTATTGCATCTAATTTTATTTACAAAGATACACTAATTCAACTCTTCATCATTTATTGTAGTGACAATTATTCCACCTGTGACATCCTATTACATAGCATATAGATTTGCACCCGAATTATGCATCCTACCTGACATCAAGCACTTTCAAAGAGAAAGAAAACGTGTCATTCTCGGCTTCTCACTCCAAGATTACATTTTTGGCATTGCTGCGATCTAAACTCAGGGCCTAGAATTTCATGAATGGTTGATTTTCAGTGCAGCAGCCTCTAGCGAATTCAGCTCCTAGGCAGTTCCCAGGCCCTGAGATCGAGCCCCATATGCTGACTCCATATTGTGCCTAGTGTAGTTATTCATTTAATTTTTTGTTTTATTAATCTATATACAAATTATTTTATTGACTGTTATTACACATGGAATATTTAATACATTTATTACAGAGGATATAGATTTGCCTATGTATGAAACTTCACACCTGACACCCAGGACTTTCACAAGAAAGGAAAATGCATCACCATGGGCTTCTTACTCCACGATTCAATTTTTGTGAGTGCTGGCATCTGAACTCACAGCCTACAAGGCTCAATGCATGAATGGGTGTCAGCATGCCCCCCTGGTGCACATTGAGCTGACAAGTAGTTCCCAGCACCTGAGATCAAGCCACAGGAGCTGACAAAATAAGAACAGATTGATATGCAGATGGTAGTACACAAATAAATATAGATCTGTATAGAGTGCCAGAGATGTCTATACAATATTTAGTGATATATGCTATATTCTTACCAAATCTTAGGTATTTATTATGCCTCTATGTAATTAATATTGTTTTCATCCTTAATGAATTATTAATTAAATCAATCACTGTCTTGGAATTATTGTGTCCATGTAATTAATAGTATTCTTTTAATGTGTCAAAAATATTCATTAAAATCCATTGGCCTCCTAAAATCACTCTAATTTTATAGCAGTATCATTCAGGAACAATTAATTCAACCTTGACATTCACAACCTTCCAATAGTATTACTATGAATAGGAATGAGACCCTTAGGATTTCCCTCCATTGGTAGAGGTCAGGACCCGGCTTCAAACCCAGGGCCTATGTTGCCATGTTGGCCTGTGGCTTCCCTGGAAGCCCACAAGCCTTCAGAAATGCCAGGTTACCAACACTTTTCAGCCATGTCATTCAAACCCAGGAAGGTCACCTTGAAAAGAAAACAAATGTAAAACCTTCAGCTATCTGCAAGTTGCTGGTTTTTTTTGCCTGTGTCGTTTTATATTTTTTTTCCTGTCAGCCTTTGGGGACCAGGATCCAGGTTCGGCTGTGGGTCCAGTGGCTGCACCCTAGCCTAGAGTGATCGAAGCTGAGGCAGAGTTGCCAACACCTGAGTTCAAGCCCTGTCCTTGACAAAATAAAAATATATACATACATTCATACATTCATACATACATATATACATACATATATTCATACATTAAAAATATTTAAAAATTTTTGAAGCTCTTGGCTGGGAATTCATGCCATTTTTTTCTGTCAGAACTGGGATTTGAACTCAGGGTCTGGGTAAATCTGCAGCAGAGTGGGGGAAGGGGAAGCTCACCATTCTGGAAGACAAGAAAGTCAGGCCTGTTCCCAGGGGTTGAATTCAAGTCCTAGCTTTCATATACATTTTAAATCCATGGTTTATATTTACATACACATGCTTACTGCATATTGCAGTTAGTGTACTTATTCATTTTATTTTGTGTTTTATTTATTTATTATGTATTTTAGTGAGTATGATTACACATATAATAACATTTTTTACATCCTATTACATAGGACATAGATTTGCCTATGTATTATACATCATTCCTGAGACCCAGGATTTTCACCAATAAGGAAAATAGGTGAGACTTTTGGCTTCTTCTACCAGGATTAAGTTTTTGGCAGTTCTATGATTTGAACTCAGGGCCTAAAAGGTCCACTTCATGAATGGTCAATGTTAGCCCACCAATCTGATGCAAGTGAAGTTGTTGGGCTAATTTGAGGACCTGAGATCAAGCCCTAAGAGTGGCCTATATATAAACACATAGATGTGTAGATTGAAGTGTGTGTGTGTACTTACATATGTACATGCATTTATAAATGTATACAGAGACAGATAGGTATTTATGTAGGTTCTAGTGTATAACTCTATATAAAGAGTGATGTCTATATCTTATTTTTATATGTTCTATTACTACCAATTATTTGGTCTAAAATTATGCCTCCATCAATTAATTACAGTAGAAGACTTAATAAAATATTAAATTAATCAATGGCCTGTATTTATTGCATACAATCTTATACTAGAATGACTAGCTAATTAGTAATTCAATTAGTACATTTTAAACATTCTATTAGTGTTCCTATACATAGGAATGAGTATCCTAGGATCTTCAGCAGTGTGTAGGTGCCAGTCCCAGGATCCAACTCAGGGCCTAGATGTGTGGGTTGGGCTCAGGCTTCACTGACAGCCCACCAGCCTTCAGCCATGCAAGATCACGTTCAATTTTCAATTTTCAAGCTGAGTCACTGAGACCCAGGATGGTCACAGTGCAAAGGAAACAAAGGTAAAATTGTTGTGTAAAACTTCCTGGTTTTTTCCTTCTCCATTTGTGTTGGTTTGATGTTTTTTTGCCAGTGCTGGGAGTTGAATTCAGGCCCTAGGATCCCTGGATCATCTGTGGGTGTAAAAGCTGCACCCTATCCTAGGGTAATCATGGTTTAAGAATAAAATGCTTCCTTGAGCAAAATCAATTCAAGGAAAATGTCTAGGCTAACAGTTCAAGCCTCAGGATCTGCCACACAAAAATAGAGCCAGTAACTCCATGTGTCTGTGTATGTATGCATGTATTTCTATTGGTGAACATCCAAAGTCTCTATGAAGAAAGGCACCCAGCTAGGAAATTTGCTTTGAATAGAATGATTTCATAGCACAGAGAGTGCTTTCAAGACAGTGTATGTTCAGAGGCTCTCCTCACTGTTCCCAGTGAAGCCAAGGGTTTCTCCATACCCCAGGCTGCTGGAGGAAGTCTGCCTCATTGTTGGAACAGGCAGACAAAAAGCCTCACTCCTGTACAGCTGTGAAACAAACAATTCATCAGGGGGCAATTAGTGAGGATGAATGTGGGTGGGCTCTGAAGTCCAGGAGAGAAAGGCCTCTTTGTAACTCAAGTTCTTTCTCTCCCAGTGCTCTGTTTTGGCAGGAAGCCTTTATTTGTGCCACCTCCCTTGGCAGGCCAAGTTCCCTGCACTTATCCTGTCTTTGTTAGACTATGTCCCTGTGTTGAAACAAATTGCTACAATTAAATCAAGAGTCCTTCTGGCAGACAACTAGGGAGCTGAACCTAATGAAATGATTCATTATTGGCAATGGTGCATCCCTAGGTTTCCAGAAGCTTGCTAAATCTAAGTACATGTGTAATATCACAACATTTCTGGTCATCTAGGGCTGGTGAAGCTCATCAGGTTTTGAAACCTTTGACCTCTCCTAATTGGGCCCTAGGTGGCTAGGTTTTACGGTTGAACACAGGACCAGGGTGCTAATCATGAGCTCAGAGCAGAAGCACTTTACTTTACCATTTGGAGTCAGAGCTTCTCTTCTGGTATCTTTGTGTGTGTGTGTGTGTGTGTGTGTGTGTGTGTGTGTGTGTGTGTGTGTGTGTGAGTGTGTGTGTGTGCATGAGCACGCGTGCGCGCATAAACCAGTCATGGAGAGTGAAATCACGACCTGAGCACTATACCTGAGTTTCTCCTGTACAAAGATAGCACTCTCCCACTTGAGTCACGGAGACACTTCAGGCTTTTTTTCTAGGGATGTGGTACTGAGGATTCAAACCCAGGGTTTCATATATGCAAAGCACTCTACCCCTAAGACACATTCTCGGCACTCCATTTCAGGTTTCTTGCTTTCTTTTCTTGTAAGTTGGAGGAGTTGAAGTCTGGACCTGGGTGCTGTCTCTAAGCACTTCAGCTCAAGTCTAGCACTCTACCACTTGAGCTACAGCACCCCTTCAGGCTTTCTGGTGGTTCACTGTAGATAACCATCTCAAGGAATTTCCTGCCCAGGCTGGTTTGTATCCTGATCCTCAGCTCTCTGCCTCCTGAGCATCTAGGATGACAGGCGTGAGTTTGTGGCACCTGACTTCCATTTCGAATTGCTAAATGGTGAGTAGAAGATAATAGTCTCATGGGACCTTTTGTGTCTGGGATAGTTTGAACCCAGATTGTCAGATCTCAGCTTCCTGAGTAGGCAGGATGAGAGACCTCAGCTACAGATGCCTAAGGTCCTTGACTCCACATAATAAGGCACTAGCCATGAACCCAACAAGGAAAGTTCAGTGCCCTGAGTTCAATATTTATGACCAAGAAAACTAAACCAAACCAATAGTCAGCAGGAGACAAGTCACTAGATTTCAGTACATACATAATTTTCGCCCTGACATGGGGACATATCTGAGCCTCAACTTTCTCATGTGCACAATCATCTTACTTGTGGAGCTTTTACAAGGACCAGATGGAAGAATGCACCCCGTGAAGGACTCAGCACACAACACCTCATGAAGGACTCATCACATAGCTGTATCCCACAAGCTGTCATTAGAATTAGGGTTTTTTCATCAGTATCACCATTTTTTTCAGAAAAATGTCACAAACTGCACGAAGTTCACATCTAATGGTTGAAAGGGGTGGGATTGTTTTAGGGGAGAGTTAGCCATGGGGTTGCACTAAAAGTATGGGGCTACTGTCCTAAGACCTTTAGCTCAAGGCTAGAGCTCTAAAACTTTGAGCCACAGCTCAGAGTAAACCCACCAGTGTCAGATCTCATCCCTGGACTATCTTGGATGATAGGGGTGAGTGGCCAGCAGCATCTGATTCCATGGAGCTGGGTTGCACCAGTTTACCTCTGGCTAAGTCAGGTTAGATAACAGCTGTCAGTATGAGACTCCCAGCTTGCTCTGTGATGAGAAATTTGCAGTCTTATCCTTATATCGTTGCGGTCAGAACATTCTTTTATTTTTGGTGCCAGTCTTGGGTCTTGTGTAAGGGTCTAGACACAGTCCCTAAGCTTTTATGCTCAAAGCTAGTGCTCACTGCTTGAGCAACAGCACAAATTCTGGATATTTCTGTGCATGTGGTATTGAGGAATTGAACACAGGGCTTTGTATGTACTAGGAGAGCACTCTACCACTGAGCCCCAGGAGTGACAAGTGTATAAACAGATAAATGTGTAGATTGGTAGATAGATAGATATATGAATATGAATAAACTAAGAGAATTGTCTATATTATGAAATTGCATATACCATATTACTACTAATTATTGGCAAATAAATTATTCCTTCCTTTTTTAAATTATCATGATTGAATACATAATAAAGAATTAATTCAAAATTATTCAATGCAGTATAATTTTGTAAAATTTTATAATATGAAAACAATACACTACTAATTTAATTGTTACTTTTATAACATTCCATTTGTATGGATATATCAACAGAATGGGTTTCTCAGACCCTCCCACCATTCATTAGTGGAAGTCACAGGATTAGACCTCCAGGCCCAAGTTGCTGGTTTTGGCTATGGCTTCCCTAATAGCCCGCCAAACATTGGCAATGCAAGGTCATGTGCACTTTCTGGGCCTTGTCATTTAGACCCAGGATGGTCACAATACAAAGGGAAAAAAAAGTAATATCACCTTCTTGAACTTCTCAGTTTTATCCTTCTTGTTTTTTCTTTTCCACCCCGATATTTGAACTTGGGTCCTAGAATCCCAGGGTTAATTGTGGCAGAGGTGCCAAGACCTAAATTCAAGCCCCTTGCTTGGAACTATAATAATAATAATAATAGAGCCCTGGCTTGGAATTTGCACCATTTTTTCTAGCAGGCCTGGGATTTGAACTTGGGACATGGTTAACTCTGTGACATTGTGGATGAAGGGGAAGCTCACCATCCTTGAAGACAAGAAATTCAGACCAGTTCCCAGAGCCTGAATTCAAGCCTCAGCACTGGAAAAAATAATATTCGTATATGAGAGCTATTTACATACATGGCTTTACTGCGTATGATGCTTATTACCCTTAGTTATGTAGTATTATTACACGTATAACACTTCATTTATTACATCATATCACCTAGATTATATTTGCATATGTATTATACATCGTACTGAGACCCAGGACTTTCACAGAGAAGGAAAAAAATGTGTCAAAATTGTCTTCTTCCTCCACGAATAAATTTTTGGCCATGCTGGGATTTCATCTCACTGCCTACAATACCCAATCCATAAATGAGGTCACAGTCTTAACACACCAGCCTCCAGGAAACTGAGCCGCCAGGAAATTCTGAGGACCTTTGATCAAGCCACAGAAGTGCCCAATATATACATTGATATATATGTATATGTGTATGTGTCTATATATATATATATATATATATATATATATACATATATATATAAAGAGAGAGAGAGGGAATGTGAGGATATTAAATTATATATATATATATAATTACCAATTATTAGTTATTACATTATGCCACCATTTAATGAAGTATCATGGTTGAATACTTATAAAAGCATTCATTAAATATTAGTTAATATCCATCCATTAGGGGAATCATACCATGGTGCTAAAATGGAAGATATAAATCCAATAATATTTGTGTGGCATTCTAAAATAGAATCATGAATCAACTGCAAATTTAACTATTATTTTTATAGCATTCCATTAGCATTCACATGAATAGGAATGAATTTGTCAGTATCTCCCTCCATTTGTGGGTGGCAGTCCTAGCATTCAAACTTCAAGCCTGGGTAGTTTACTTCGAATGCAAACCATTGGAATGACACCGTGAAGATTTCAGATTGTCACAATTAAAAAAAGAGCAACAAGTAGAAAAGAACCAGGTGTCAATGGCTCCTGCCTGTAATCCTAGCTCCTCAGGAGGCTGAGAATGTAGAGAATGCCATTTTGAATTCAGCCAGGGCAGAAATATCAGTGACACTCTTATTTCTAACAGATTACTGGAAAAAAAAAAAAACATGCGTGTGATTATGGCTCAAGTTTCAGAGTGCTATCCTTGAGCTCAGTGACAGGGCCTAGGCTCATAGTACAAACACGGAACTTCCCCACCCCCGGAAAAGGAGGCAATCACTCCATGTCTCTGTGTACGGATGGATGATGTATGGATGATGGTCATTCAGCAGGTTGCCCATGCTCATCCCACCCAACTTGGGCAAGCTGGGACAAGCCCTCAGATTTCCTAGGCTGTAGGAGTGGTTGAAGGTTCTGGATCCATATTATCTATCCCTATGTAGTATGTAAGCCTAGACCTCTAGGGCCAGGTGGCTCTCACTAATTCATCATTCCTCATTGCAGAGTCACAAACTGGACCAAAATCTTGGCAAAGATATGAAATATTCAGCGATTTCTATGCTGAAAGTGGTAAGCCAATAAATCCCACCCTCATAACTCCTGTTACAAGTCAGCCTTGGGCTGCGAATATGGATTAGCGGTAGAGTGGTTACCTAGCATGCACGAAGCTCTGGGTTCCATTCCTCAGTAATACAGAAACAGAAAAAGCCAAAAGTGGCACTGTGGCTAGCCTTGAGCAAAAGAAGCTAAGGAACATGCCCAGACCCTGAGTTCAAGCCCAATGACCGGCAAAAAAAAAAAAAAAGTGAGCCTGGTGAGACATATTCTTCTGGGACTGAGGAGGGCCAAGGTGAGAGGTAAGAGGTGGAGGGCAGCTGCTGGTGGCTCACCCCTGTAATCTCAGCTATTCAGGAGGCTGAGATCTGAGGATCACAATTACAAGCAAGAAAGAGAATTTGCCAGTAAGCCTGCACAAGTTCCACCTCTAGAGAAAGAAAGGAAGGAAAGATTTGCTCCAGGAGGTGATATAACCAGTGCCAAAATTCCACAGGAGTTCTAAGGCTTGGAACAGGACAGAGAGCCTCAGGCAGAAGGTACAGAATGGGCAAAGGTCCTGAGGTGTGGTGTAGAGCAGGTGGTATGTGTGGAGTGAAAGTTCTGTGGCTTCAGACAAGTCTGGCAGGACATTCAAGGCTATGTCAAGGTTTGTACTTGAGTCACAGGTATGAAAGAGTGTGGAGTCCCAGAATGGGATCCAGGGGGAAGATTAGCTTTTCTTTTCACCATGGACCCCATCCATTTCTTGTGGCTGGAAGTCTATTTTTCACAGCTCCTGACCCTTATGCCTCCTTTGCATTGAGGAGTCTGGGAAAATGCAGGGACGAACACTTGCTTAAGAAAAGCTTCTGGGCTGGGAAGGTAGCTCAGTGGTAAAGCACTTGCCTTGCATGCCTGAGGCTCTGGGTTCGATTCCTCAGCACCACATAAACAAAAAGAATAAAACTGGTAGAGGCGTTGTGGCTCAAGTGTAAGAGCGCTAGTCTTGAGCTGAAGAGCTGAGGGACAGTGCCCAGGCCCAGAGTTCAGGCCCATGACAGGACGGACCCCCACACCCCCCCAAAAAAAAAGAAAGGAAAGAAAGCTTCTAACAAAATGCTATCAGTGGCTCAACCCCTTTAAATCCTAGCTACTCAGGAGACTGGTATCAGAGACCATGTAGCAAAGCCAGCTCAGGTAAGGAAAGTTAGTGAAAATCTTCTTGCCAGTGAACTACCAAAAGCCAGAAATGGTGCTGTGGCTCAAGTGGTAGAATGCCAACCTTGAGGGAAAAAGTTAAGTGGCTGGAGACCAAACCCTGAGTTCAATGCCAATAATTGCATTAAAAAAAGCTTTCAGGAGCTCCTTGTCCACTGTGGTGAATGGCCAGATGAGCTGGGTGTCGGTGGCTCATGCCTGTCCCCCTAGCTCTTCAGGAGGCTGAGATCTGAGGAGCATGGATCAAAACCAGCCCAGGCAGGAAAGTCCAGGAAACTCTGATCTCCAAGGAAGCACCAGAAAACTGGAAGTGATGCTCTAGCTCAAGCAATAAGCTGAAGAGCTGAGGGGACAGCACCCAGGCCCAGAGTTCCAGTCCCATTACCAACTCCCCTGGCCTACTTGGAACTCACTTTTTGGCTTAGCCAGAGTACTTTCCAGTGGGCCCCCGAGTTTCTCCCAATGTTTAGGTGTCCTACAGTCTTGAGAGCAGCCCATTTGGAGGCCTTTGCCTACAGAGTGGGCCACATTATCAGAGAAGTGTCTAGCTTGGGGGAACGGAGGTCATCGGCTGGGTCATCAGTGGCATTTGTCATGGGTGCAGTGTGGATCTGAGCAGTAAATCGACTTCTCAGACCACTATTTGGGGCAAGGAGGGCCAGAAGCTGCAAGATGGCATGGCAGGTAACGCTTGCTCATCTGGAATCACAAGAGTGCAAATCTGTCAGGCACACCCCGAGAGGGTGTTGAGTAGGGCTCATGAAAAACTTGTGGGCTCACAAATCCACAGCCAGCTGGCTCCTGCTTGTAGTTGCTATCCCAGGAGTCCCAGGGCTCAAAGCCCTGCTTTCCTCACCAGTGCTCAGGGGCAGATGAATGTCTGCCATCGTTGGCCTACTACAAGGGAGCATCCGTTGTGTCCTTTCCCTTGTCCCTGTGGCCCCATGCACAGATGGAGGGGCAGGTTCCATCAAACTTACTGCCATGGCTAAGACCCCTCAGCCCAAGAAGGAGAAACCATTTGAACTGGCTTAAGAGTTTACTACTACTATGCCTTAGGACTGCCCCCAGTACTGGCTCAGCTCATCATTACCACCTTTCTGTGTGTGTGCGCATCTTGGTATTAGGGCTTGAACTCAGGGCCCGGGCTCTGTCCCTCAGTTTTTTTTATTCAAGGTTTGCACTCTACCACTTGAGCCACAGCTTTTCTTTCAGCTTTTGGGTGGTTATTGGGAGAGGAGAGTCTCACACACTTTTCTAGCTGGGCTGCCTCTGAATGGCAATCCTCAGATCTCAGCCTTCTGAGTAGCTAAGAATATGAGCGCATGACCTATTAGCACCTGGCCACACTGTCCTTCTTGGCTAAAGACAGAGTGCCTCTCTCCCAGCCTAGCACCCATGTACAGTTACCCCTCCTACCCCACCCCTACTCCTCCAGGCTTCACAGGAATCATACCCTCCCCTGAAATAGGATCAGGTTTGAGCTGTTTGTTCTCCACATAGTCAGGGGCTGCAGGGAGCTGATGTGTACTATAGTTCAAGTGGTAGAGCACCAACCTTGTACAAACCAGCTAAAGGATATCACCTAGGCTCCGAGTTCAAGCCGGTAACCTCACACAAACACACGCACACACACAAACATACACACACACACACACAAAACAAACACACACACACACACACACACACACACACACACACACACACATATCCTTATCCTTAGCAGGGCCCAATGGCTCATACCAGCAATTCTAGCTACTTCAGAAGCTGAGCTCTTAGGATGGCAGCTTGAAGCCATCTGAGGCAGTAAAATCCATGAGAATCTTCTCTCCACTAAACTACTAAAAAAGATGAAAGTTGGGCTGTGGTTCAAGTGGTAGAGTGTCAGCTTTGAGCAAAGGAAGCTCAGAGACTGTGCCTAGGCCCTGAATTCCAGCTCTAAGAATTTTTAAGACACCCTTTGCCCCCACTCCACCCCAAATCAGGCCATAAATCCAGATTTTGGTCACCCTGGATCTCATTTCCATTCCTGCTGCTTTCACAGCACTGCCACAAGTGGCCAGCACTGGATTAAGAAGTGAATGTACAACAAGGGGGGCATAGCCAGGTCAAGGCTAATGTCCCAGAACATTGATGTATTGGCCATACTAGTCTCTAATCCCCCCAGTTTCCTGGACCTAGAATTTAAAGTGTGAGCATCTGTGTTCTGGGCATCCAGAATTGTCTAGAAGGACATGAGAGGCCAAGCTGGGGTGGGAAGATAGACTTTGCTGCAACAAGGTACATTGACATTTCCTAGACACCGATGGATACTTCCAAGCCACCTTGACCTCAAATCCCATGTAACCCCGGATCCTCCTTGCTTGGGCATCCTTTAGTCAGCTATCAAGCTCGAGTTGGCGAGACCCACCACAAACCCTCCTTCCCCCACTCCACTGCCAGCATGCAGGGAGGGACGTGAGCCAGAGGCCCAGCTGAGGAAAAGGACAGGACATCACATGACTAAGTGCCCCCCAGAGGCAGGGAAGAACTTATACCAGCCGGCCCTGCTGACCCTGAATCCCCAGGAGGCGCCCAAAGATTTGGACAGGCCGGACTTGGGCCCCAAAGAAAAGCTGGAATCCAGGCGTCTGGCAATTTAGGAATCATTGTTGACCCTGATAGGAGGCTAAATGGCAAGGTCAGTGTGGAGGAGGGGCACCATCCGAGGTCAGAAAGAGGCAGCTCAGGAAGGGGACAGAGGAAGATGAGGGAAATACACACACACACACACACACACACACACACAAACACACACACACATGCACACGGGTAGCCCAAGGCCTCAGCAGTCCCTGAGCACCCTGACCATCCTACCCTCAAGAAGATGGCACTACTATCCTCAGACCAACTGTAGACAAAACTCAGGCCCTCTCACAAGTCCGGAATGGCTTATAACATAGCTTGGCATTTCCTAAATGCACATACCACTATGCAGAAATCTCAGCTACCTTATTTTTGGTTGTCGGTCATGGGGTTTTACTCTGGGGTTGTGCACAGTCCCTCACCTCCTCAGCTAAAGGTGAGTGCTTTACCACTGGAGCCACAATGCCACTTCTGGCTTTCTGGTAGTTCACTGGAGATAAAGTCTCACAGATTTTCCTGCCCAAGCTGGCTTTGAACCGCGATCCTCAGATCTCAGCCTCTACCATCTCACACATGCTACCATTCTTCCAGTTCCTGCCTGCCACAGGCCATGACCTCTGGAGTTCTTGGTAAGGCACTGCCCACTGTGCTGTGGCTTCTCACTGGGGCAAACCTGGGGAGTTCTTAGAAATGTCTGTACAATAAGGGCAGCACCTGTTTTCCCAACCACAGCACCCCTACTACTTCACCATCTCTCACAAGCAAAGAAGGGGTGGCTTTCTTTCTTTCTTTTGTTCTTTCTTCTTTCTTTCTTTTTCTTGGGTTGAGGAGCTTGAACTCAGGGCTTGGGTACTGTCTCTGATGTCTATTATTCCTCAAGGCCAAGGCTCTACCACTTGAGCCACAGCTCCACTTCCAGTTGGATTGGAGATGAGGCTCTCGTGGTACTTTCCTGCCTGGGCTGGGAAATGAGATCCTCTGGATCTCAGCCTCCTGAGTGGCCAGGATGATAGGCATGGGATGACAGGCATGAGCCAGTCACTGGCACACAGCTTATGGTGTATCGTCCTTCAGAATTTCCATTAGTCCTCCTCTAGACGCTACCACCTAGACACTCCTCTACCTCCCTCAGGGACAGCAAAGGGAGGCTGAGAATTTGGGTAGGGCCATAGGCTTTAAAGGGCGCACTTCACATCACTAGCCCTCTCTAAGTTCCCATCTGCCTCCTCTGGATGGACTGGTCGTCCAAGGAAGATCAGACCCAGTAGGAGTTCTGGGGCCTGCCTTGTATCCCCCCGCACCACCCAACAGGTACCTGCGGATTTCTGGGGACAGCTGCTCCATGTCCTGGTGGAAGACGTTGGGAAGGTTGCCGATAACTGGGTCCAGTGGTGCCCAGGGCAGAAGAGTGTCCAGCTCCCCTCTGTCAAAGAAGGAGACACAAAGCATGGATGGATCTACTAAGAGCTTCAGGGCATAGCCATCCACATTTCACGAAGGTCCCTTGGAGAACTGTATCGGGACAGTCTCGCACATCTATACCAAGACTCACACAACTGTACCGATTTTCTCACCTGCAGCCCTGGCTGGAAATGAACATGATCTGATATATTGTCCATCATCTGCAGCACCTTTGCTCTCTGTGTTTCCTGTCAGATCCTCCTTCTTAAGCAGGATCCCCTTTTCAAGTGCTGCCTCCAAGAAGCCCATTCCAATCACCTTGGAAGAGCTGGCACCTCTTCCCTCTGCAGGCTGACAGTTTTGTCACACTCTGCCTTCTGGCCAGTGTGGGTTGAGTGTGCACAAAGGGGCAGGCCTGGGTTCCACTACAGGATTTCTGAATGCCCTGATACACCACCCAGGGACAGGTGTTTTATCACACTCCGTGAGAAGGCACTCGAAGCCCAGGCAGTCTGTGGTCATAAGACAGGGCCATTTCTTTGTGAGGGCTTGAATTGAGGATCTGGGAGCCGACTCTCTGAGTTTTATTACTCAAGGCTGGTGCTCTACCTCTTGAGCCACAGCTCCACTTCTGGCTTTTTGGTGGTTCCATGGAGAGAAGAGTCTCACGGGCTTTTCAGCTTATAGCTGGGTTCAAATAGTGATCCTCAGATCTCAGCCTCCAGTATGACAAGGATGAGCCTGAGCCCCAGGTGACAGGCACCAAATGCTTTTTTTTTTTTTTTGCTCCTGTTTATCTCCAGTCAACTAGCAAGTCCAAGTTAAAATAATCAGTTACTGGGGATCAAAACCCTCTCTTAGGTCAGTTAATCCAAAGAGATAAAATGTCTTTGGTAAATTCTAGTCTGACTTGGCTAGGGGTATTTGTGTGTGTGTGTGTGTGTGTGTGTGTGTGTGTGTGTGTGTGTGTGTGTGTGTCAGGGATACCTACCCTTATCTCTGTGGTGCCTCATCCTCCCAGCAGGGAGTGCATAAAGAATCCTGACCCCAAGGAAGGTGGATGGGCAAGGGTACATAAGGTCATATCCAGGGGGATGATCCAAATTCTGTCCTGCAACTGAAGCCTGGACAGATAATGGAGAGAAGGAGAGGTTTAGGAGAAGATCAAGGGAAGCCCCTTACCTTTGGCTAGAAGTAGCAGCCAGCTAGAAGGCTGAATCCATCTTTCTTGGTAGTCAGATAAAAGGTGGCCACTGTTCATTTATTTTATTATGATTGTGTGAGCACTAGGGCTTGGATTCAGAGCCTGTGTGTTATCCCTGAGCTTCTTTTGTTAAAGGCTGAGGATCTACCACTTGAGCTACACCACCACATCTGGCTTTTTTGTGTGTAGGCTTGGGGGAGAGAGGTGGTTTATGAGAGATAAGAATCTCACGAACTTTTCTGCTTGGGCTGGCTTTGAGTCATGCCCATCAGCCCTCAGACTCCTGAATAGCCAGGATGATGGGTGGGAGCTACAAGCTCCTGACCACCACCATCCATTTATAATCCCTTAGGCTCAGGGCTGTGCCACCCACACTGCACCTCCTTGTTGGGAGTGGGAAGCAGACATGAGTGGGTTTGATACTTCAACAGCCTACCTATCTTTGAGCATTGTTCCAGGTCAGTCTGATGGTGGCTTCCTCCTTATCCACAGCAATGACTTGGCTCTGTCACAAGAACAAATGTCCCCCAGGAGGTGTCAGGTCTGGGGTCTTTCCTCTGCACCCCGCACCCCTAACCAAAATGAGGGTCTTTCCTGCCCAAGCTGGCTTTGAGTTGAACCGTGATTCTCAGATTTATGCTCTTGAGTACTTAGGGTGATAGCCATGAGACACTGGCACCTGGCCAAAGATACTTTTCCAAGCCTGTCATCCTATCCCCTCAGGAGACTGAGATCTGAGGACTGCAGTTGGATGCACCCTTCTCAGCAATGTCCATGAGAACGCTTATCTCTAATTAAACACCCAAAAAAGTTGGAAGTGGAGCTGTGGCTCAAATGGCAGAATTCTAGCTTTGAGCGTAACACAAGGGATGGGACCCAGGCCCTAGTTATAAACTTTTTCTAGCATAGACTTACCCAAAAAGGGAAGCAGGTGGGCACACAGGAGCTCAAAGATCACACATAATACTCAAGACTCACAGAATAGACCCCATCCTACTCTGATTCTCTAGATTCTATGTCCTAGATTATATCAGTCTTAGATGGGACTGACCATGCACCAAGTCAGAACATTCAAGTACAATCTCATACTGAGGATCCCATGACCTCATCAAGGACTCAAGATCCCTCGACACTGGTCAGTCAGTTGAGGTCTAGTTATCCAGCCACAAGATATGGGATTGAAAAGATTTCTTGGCCAAGGGATGCAGACCGGAAGGCTGTAGGTCCCTCTCTCTCGGGAAGGAGAAAAGGCCTATCCATCCCAGGCATGTTCGTGGGTTGTGAGTATCCTCAATGAAACAACCTTGTTCAGAGCTAAGTGCCTCTGGTTTTCCCACCAGCCTCTACCCAGGCCTGCCCCACCTTCAGTCGGCCCTCTCTGAATCCCAGATCTGCCATCTAGACAAAAGTTGAGCCAGCAAAGGGACGCACCTCTATCTCTGAGAATGGCAGTCACAGGGCCCTACAGTCCCCTAGAGGAAGTCTTGGGGCAACACGGGTCTGATTTCCCCCCTCATTCTCTGGATGTCCTGTGCCAGTGGCAGGCTTACCTCTGTTTCTGGTTGAGGAATGAACACTGGGGGTGTCATCTTCAGATTGAGCCAGTAAAAGTCCCAGTCCCCAAGGATGTACCACAGAGGCATCCAGCAGTGGATGACAGCCAGCTGGTCAATGGTGAACCCAAAGTGCCAGGACTTTTAACAGCCATGTGGCTGGGTCGAAATCTCTATCACTAATGGTCTAAGTTGTTAGGTGAGGTCATGGCTCCAATGGCCTGACACACCTGACCTGGGATCGTCCTCCCTCTTCATCTTCTTGCTTATCCCGTCCCACCCCCCTCTTGACACTCCCTCAGCCTATACCTTCCTATCCTTTGGACAATTTCTTATCTGACTAGAAAATAAACTCGGTGGGCCAGGGGAGAATGAAATTTGGTGACCACCCTGAGCCCTAGGGTCTACCCAAGGCTGTTTCCCTCTGCAGTCGGCGACCACACAACTCCTGGATGTCATGAAGTTGCTGAGGGGTCAGTGGCTTGGTCCTACATACTGGCTTTAGGCTCTGAAACTGTCCCCACAGAGATTGTGAATGGTTGACTCCCTTGATCCGGGGACTCCAAACCAAGGCTTGCATGTTCCGTTCTTCCTTCCTTTCCTCCTTTTCTCCCTTCATCCTTCCCTCCTCTTTCTCTTTCCTTTCTTTGTGTCACTCCTGGGCCTTGAACTCAGAGCATGGTTGCTGTCCCTGAGCCTTTTAACTCAAGGCCAACAGTCTACAGCCTGAGCCACTCATCCACTTCTGGAGTTTTCTTTTTGGTAGTTTGTGGAGATAAGAGTTTTACAGGCTTTTCTTCCTGGGACTTAAGCCTCAGTCCTCCCATCTCAGCCTCCTAAGTAGCTAGGATGATAGGTGTGAGGCACGGGCATCCAGTTCAAATCAAGATTTCTTCATGTGCTGTGGAACCAGCACTGGAACCTTTCAGCGTCTATGACCGCCTGGACCTGGCACTCACTGTAACGGTTTGTTGGATAAATAAATGAGCATCTCTCTATGACAATATTACAGAAAACTCCCATACAACTCAGGTAAGCATCCTAGGGGTAGAGGGATTAGTGGGGGAGGTGTCGAAGCCTGAAGTAGCTCTTCCACAGTTCTCCCTCATCCCTCGTCCTGCCCTCCTGGTGCCACCACACTTAACTCTTTTGGCTCTGAGGATGTGAGCCATGATGTACTCGCTGGATTCTGGGGCTCTGCGATCCCTCTCTTCTCAAAAATCTTTGTCCAGCGGCTAACCCACATTTTGGCACTCAATTCTGCCCTCAGGTGTGAATGAGGCACGTGAGGTGAAAGCCTGGCTCAAGGGGTCTCCTCTCCTCCCCCTGGGGCCAGACAGGATGGTCCACCACATCCGGCCCCCTGGTTTCATGTTGCAGAGAAAGGATCTTTGAGGCATCCCAGTTCTCTGAATCTCCCAGATTCCAGTGCAGTGCTGGGAATAGTCTCTGCTCACAGCTTGCAGGCTGGGAATGGAGAGGTCACCATCTCTGCTCCCCATGATATCCTTGATTGTGGTGGTCACCATAGAGAGAACCAGAGAGAATCAGCAGCTGCTGGAGGAAGGCACTCAAAGCAGGATGTTCATGACAGGAGATGATCTGACTTGGGAAATCTGCCTGTGCCGCTTTGAACATCATTGTTTGGCAGCTGAAATGGTCTATCTAATTTGACCCATAATCCCAGTCATTAGTAGTAATTGCCAGCTTAAAGAAAAAATCCTGGAAAACTGGCATTTCAGGTGTCCCAATCAAACTTAAAGGTTTCCAAAGTCAGTGTTCCCCTTTTCCTTCCAGACAGCCTACAGCAGGTTACAGAAACTGGCATTGAGCTGCCCTAGCTAACTGCCATGGCCTGACACCGTGCAAGGTTCAGCAGGGGGAGCGCACTTGCCTACCACTGCCCAGCTGGAAACGGCCCAGGCGGGACACAGATGGGAGTCTACAGGACTCCAGGGAGGACTGCCCACTGGTGCACTGCCCTAGGAGGGAATCCACACCACCAGTGGGGGCCTGGAGCCCCCTGCCCAGATGCCCATGGACACCGCCAAAGCCCTGAGTAAGGTTCCCCTCTCATCCTTGTTTGTGGTGAACCATCTGCTATGTCACACCATTCGCCACCTACCAGACCCTCCTAGCTTCACATCTTCTGCCTTACTCCCCCCATCTCATTCCCTAATTATGTTTGGCAGACACATTCCCAACCCTTGAATTAGCTCCAACTCTACACACCAGAGCAGGGTGTCTGGCTGTATGAGTGTGGCTGTGGTCACACTTGCCTCACCAGCCTGAAGACAGAAGGACAGGTGTCCACTCTGGTCTGTGATTCACACAGACCTCCAAGGGGAGACCCACACAGGCCCAGCTGCTACTGTGAGCTACAGGAAGCAGGAAGAGAGAGGTGGAAAGAGGGGGAAAGGAACATCTACTGAAACCTTCCGCAAACGATTCATGTAACGGTGAAGGAAAAAGAAAAAATTGTGGCTGGGATCATACTTGGCATTGATGACAAAAGAACAATACACATACACACAAATATGCTCTTTTTAGACATGGTGACTTAAATATGTTTCCATTGTAATCATCTCCCTGCTCTCTCAACACACACACACACACACACACGCGCACACACACACACACACACACACACACACACACACAAATCCAGACCTGTGACAGAAGACTGGTCCATGCAGCACCTGCAATTTGCCAACTGATCGCACACCTGAGCACAGTCATGCTGTACAAGGTGAAAGATGATCTCTCTCCCTCCCTCCTTCCCTCCCTCCCTCCATCTCTCTCTCTCTCTCTCTCTCTCTCTCTCTCTCTCTCTCTCCCTCATACACACACACACACACACACACACACACACACACACACACAGACTCAGAGCAGTGCCTCTCCTCAGTTTGTCAGCTTCTCATCTGGGACAATGTACAAGCTGGGGCATGGGGTACCCTTGTCAGAACCAGGGGATCCCATCAAAGGGGAGCACCACTCTAATAACAAAGAACCACCCTGCCTCTCCCTTTCTTCAGGGCCAGAATCTTCCTCTTGGGAACAACAAACCTTAACTCTACATAAACCAAAACCCTAGGCCAGGATGCTGGATAAAGGAGTCCTGAGACCGGTGGCTCCTCAGAGCCAGGACAGATAACAAGCAGGGGTACATGGTGCCCCCAGAGGGTGTCTGACCTGGAGTGGGGACGGTGTTGGGGAAATGGATGGGGTCCTAAATGTTACATACATGGATGGACTTCCTACTTCCAGCCTAGATGCTTCTGGGCGACTTGGCGCATTCTTGGGGAGGATGAGGAGACCAGATGGATCGGGAGCACCAGCAGATTCTGGCAGAGCTGGGAAATGTGATCACCCTGTGAGAACTGATGGCAGCTGGGGTGGGGAAAATAGGCTGGGTGTGTGTGGGAGGGGTGTTCCTCCAAGATATTCATCTTCTATCTGATCCCCAGTGCCCTCACCTCCCTAGTGGGCTCTTCTGGGACCCATCTCAGGTGATAAGGTGACCAAGCATAGAGACAAGGGCTCACACAGCAAGGGGGTCTATCTTCTGCATTCAACACCCCCACCACCAGAAAAAAGGAAAAGACCTGAGAAGGCAGGTTTGGAGATGCTGCTCCCCACCTCTAACTGAAGCTACCAGGTTCCCACCAAGGTGAGGAAGGGTGCAGATGGGTGGCTGTGTGGCTCCATTACCCCAGGCCAGGAGTTCTCTGGCACCCCCTCTTCTCCCAACCCTGCATCTCCCCATTTCCTGGGACACTGGTCACTGGGGACATGAGAGGGATCCATGCGTTGCCACCCACCCCCACACGCCCACCCCTGGGGTGCATTTGCGGCAGAGCCAGGGTGTACTGTGGGATGCAGGGGAGGCACAGGTGGGACAGGAGAGGGGAAGCGGGAGGCACGGGTCTGGGTCCACAGAATGGGGGAGGCTGCAAGGGGGGATCGAATGATTCGCTGGGCAATGTGGTCCCAGGGTGTGGGCCCGCAGGGTGGCCACTCACTTATGCTGCTGGGAGAAGCTGTAGGCAGCAGCTCCAGGTGTGGCAGGCCCAGAGTCTGAGGACCAGGGACCTGGACTGAGTCACTGAGACAAGCAGGCCAGGGGCGGGTTATCTCAGCCAAGCAACTGAGAGAGGCTCCCTGGGTCTAGGCCAGCAGCTCCATTTTTGAAACTCGGCACCTTGGGGAGGGTCGGGGAGGGAGGGGCGAGGTCTGAGGGCGCATGGTAGGGTGAGCGCGACCTTCCTCCCCCTCAGCTGCAGACAACTCAGCTCCCTCTTCATCCACAGCCAGACCTGTTTCTGCCATTGCTGCCATTGTCCCTGCCATTGCTGCTGCCAAGGCTGCCTCTTCAGCTGCCTCCTCATCAGTGGCCTCCTCCTCTGTGGCCACTGCCACCACCATGATAATTGGAATCTTGGACTTGAGACAGTCCATGGCCACCACCCCACCATGGGGCTGCTTGAGGTGATGTGTCTGCTGTGCTAGCTCCGCATGCTCTGCGCTCCCATTCAGGACCTTCACTTCAATTGAGGCCTCAGCCAGGCATTGAAGCCATTTCCTCTCATGCATGTACTTACTCCTCTATGCTCTTTCTCTCTGCCTCCACTCCTCTTGCAGGCCACTTTGACCCCTTGGTGCATGTATGCCTGCCACTGAGAGCCCCTGGCCACTGCTACCACCATAGTGAGCCCCCTGGGCCCTGACTCCTCCTCCCCTCAGCCTCACCCCTTCCTCTCCTCAGCCCCGCCCCGTATTCCCCTCAGCCCCGCCCCCACCCTTGCCTACAAGAACATCCTTGACTGGGCCCTAAGGCTTCCAGGCCATGGGAATTGCAGCCTCACCTCAGCTCAGCTCTCCCCACCAACCCTAACACTTGCCCACGGAATCAAATCTCCCCTCAGCCCCACTACTGGAGGAGACCCTCCTCCATTCATCTCCACTCCACACATCAAGCAGGTACACAGTGACCCCTGTGTGAGTGTATGTAAGGGTGTGTGTGTTTGTGTGTGTGTGTGTGTGTGTGTGAGAGAGAGAGAGAGAGAGAGAGAGAGAGAGAGAGAGAGAGAGAGAGAGAGAGAGAGAGAGAGAGATTGTTGGGGATAACTACCTCAGAACAAAGCACCGTTTGGTATGACTCAGCACACAGAATATTTCAAAAAACAGCACAAAGCACCCTATGTAATGGACTCAGCACAGTGCGCCCTTTGAAGGACTTAGCAAATAGTAACCTTTGGGATAAATCAACATACAGCTCCCTTTGAAGGAGGAAGTCTATAGCACGCAGTGTATAAGACTCAGTTCATGGCACACTTTGAAAAACTCAGCACGTAGCACTCTTTCCCAGGACTCAGCACATAGCACCCTGTGTTAAGGCTCCACACACACCACTCTTTGAAGGGCTGAGTATGAAGCACACTGTGTAAAACATTCTGTGCACAGCACCCTTTACAAAACTCAGCACATAGCAGAGTTTTGAAGGACTCAGCACATACCACCCTCTAGAAGGACTCAGCACACAGCACCATTTGAAAGATATTACAGAGCACCCTGTATAAAGGACTGGCACACAGCACTTGAAAAACTCACCTCATCTCACTCTTCTCAAGGATGCAGCACATTGCACCCATTGGGATGACTCAGCATACAGCCCCCATTGAAGGACTCAGCAAAAGTACCCTGTGTAAAGGACTCGGCCCACAGCACCCATTGAAAAATTCACCTGTCCCTCCCTTCTCAAAGGCTCAGCACATAGCACCCTTTGGGATGAATTAGCATACTGTACCTTTTGAAGGACTCAGCATAAAGTACATTGTGTAATGGACTCAGCACACCGCACCCTTTGACAAACCCAGCATGGCCCACTCTTCTCAAGGACTCATAATATAGCACCCTTTGTGATGACTCAGCACACAAAATGCATTTTGAGGACTCAGCACAAAACCCCCATGTGGGAAGGACCCAGAAAACAGCACCCTGTGAAGGACTCAGCACATAGCTGTATGTCACAAGTTCAGCTGTCATTAGAATTAGGGTGCTTTCTTCTGTATCACCATTCTTCAGAAACACTTCACAAATCCTACTAGTTCACCTTTGGCTAATCTATGTTTTATGGGGGTGGGTCAGCTGGAGGTCTTGAACTCACAGTGTGGGGGCCCTGTCTCTGAGCTCTTTGGTTCAATGTTAGAGCTCAACCACTTTGAGACACGGCTCCAATTTTGTTTATTTTGGGGAAGTTGTTCTTTGACAGGCCTTACAGTGATCAGGAAGGACAAGTTGGGGTGTCCATGGCCAAAGGCTCTTAGCTAGACCTGGAGCTGACCTCTCCCTTCCTTCTTCTCCTGGAAGCCGGGCCTCCTGGAGCTCTCTTGGCCTAGAATGGAACAGATCTGCTTTGGAATCAGCATTCAGGGTGGGCAAAAGTCAGTTTGGCCCTGGTTACTTCCCCAATTGAACTCTAGATGACGATCTTCCCCCACTGTGGCAGCGGGCCACATGCCCTGCATCTGGCTACAAGGGCAGGAGTCACCCACCATAGGGATTGTACCTGCGAGTTGTGTTTACTCTTGCTTCCATGGGGCCCCATCATGCTTCAAAGCCACCCTGGAATGTACTTGAGAGTCTTACCTACAATTAACCATCAAAAAGCAAGTGGGGCTGTGGCTCAAGTAGAATAGCACTAGCCTTGAACAAGAAAACACAGGGATAGAGCCTAGGCCATGAGTTCACACACACACACACACACACACACACACACACACACACACACCACATGCATGCAAAATCAGAGTTTTCTATACTGCAATCTTTGGGTATTCTCTAACTTTTCCCCACTAAGCCTGGTGGCTGTTGACCTAGGTGTTTGATGCATCCAACACCAGCTGGCATCTTTAATTTTGGGGAACAGAATGGCTAGAAGGTCAGCCTTCCCCCATTCCAGCTCCTTGACTGGGTCAAAGTCTATCCAGGCCCTTTGGGGCTCTTTTTACAGAATCGCCAAGATGCCTTCAAAAGGCATCACATGCTGGGCAATGGTGGCACATGCCTGTCATCCTAGCTACTCTGGAAGTTGAGATCTAGAGGAACATGGTTCAATGTCATCTTGGGCAGGAAAGTATGTGAGACTATTATCCTTGATGAACCATCAGAAAACAAGAAGTGGCACTGTGGTTCATGTGGTGGAGTGCTAGCCATGAGAAAAAGAGATCAGGGACAGTGGACAGGCCCTGAGTTCAAGCCCCAGGACAGGAAGAACAAATCTTTGTTGGAGGCTTGTTTTCCCTTTGAAAACAATTCATTCTTTGTGATAAGCATAACATGGGCCCCTTCCCTGGCCACCAATGGTCCATTAGATGTCCCTTGAATATGGGCCACCTCCCGGCAGCCTCTGCCCTACCCGACCCGCAGTTTAACCTTTCCATCACCTGGCAGATAGAGGCCTGAGAGAAGGCCACCTGGCCACCTACTTGTGGTGGCTGCTGAGGCTTTGAGAGTCACTATGTCACATAGAGAGTCATCATCTGCATCGTCTACAGAAGAAAGGGAGGGAACACTCCTCACCTGAGCCTGTGAGCTCTGGGTTATCTGCATGTGTGGCTTTTGCAGCAGGATGTGCTCCATGGGGGAGTCCTCTACAGGATAGGGTACCCCGACCTGTCCTTTGGCAGTTTCCACACTGCTTTGAAGAGGCAATTCTTCAAAACCTTTCTGCTCCTCCCTCATTTTGACTATCGCGTAGCCTGAGGTGTCTGAATCGGTGGTGGTGGCAGGGGACTCAGCTTGTGCCGGCATCTGGTGACTGCTGTCCATGCCTTCCCCTGAGAGGAACCACAGGGGCTCCCACAGCTCTCTCCTCTTCATCTTCTCCTAGGACAGCCAGCACATGTGCTCAGCTTTCTCCTGACACAGCTCATCCAGGACAAACATCTGCTCTTTACACACCAAGAGGGAGTCCTGGATGGTGTGGATGTGTGCCAACAGCTGACAGCATCGATGGTGGAGCTCATCCGCTGGACTCCGTAAGTCCATCTAAACAGGCAGGTCATGGACAAAGCAGATTTTCTTCTCGGATGCCCACGTGTCCTGCTTCCCATCCCCACGTATGCTGTGGTGCTAGCTCGTGGGGTGGGGGCCAGTGGCTCCAGCTTTCTCTGGCACTGAGCTGCCAGGTGGACTGGGCACCCGCAGTGAGCCTGCCACTCTTGGTGCAGGAGTTTCCCCCTGTGGATTTCAGTCACGGAGAGCACCCCCAGATCCACATCCCTCTCGGTTTGGGGGATGTCTCCATCCTCTTCGATGGTCACGTCTGGGGGAGTTGCCTCCTCACCTTTTGCTTCTCCAGGGCTCTCAACTTCCCCTTCCCTAAGGAAAGCCAGGAAGCTCAGCTGGGCCTACATGCACTCCTCCTGTGGTCTGGTCACTTCCAGGCACTTGAGGGTGTCCTGCCACTTTGGGGGCACCACCTGGTCCCAACAGTTGGTGGGGCCTGCACTTGCTTCAGCTGCTCCAGCAGCTGGGTCTGCCTCTCTAGGTGCTGCTGCAGGTCCTCCTTCTTGGAGCTCAGCTGCTCATTGGAGGTGATGTGCAGCTCACAGGTGGCTCTGAGCTACTGCAGCTGGGCCAGGAACTGCTCCTGCTGCTCCTGAGGCTCCCAAGCTGCTTGGCTCTCTCTCTCTCAGCCACCTCTTTCCATTCCTCTATCTTCTCCTCTGTGTGGTCCAGCTGTTCCCACAGATGTTTCTTCACCTGCTGCTCTGAGTCCAAGATGCTGGCTAGCTTCTCCTTCTCACTGCTCACCATGTGGAGAGTGTCCCACCGCAGGGCCAGCTGTTCTTCCATCTGTCCGTTTCACACATGCGCATCTTGGGATTTTGCAAATCTCCTGCTGATCCTTGGCCTTCTCCTCCAGTCTCCACAGTTGCTTCTGCTGCCCCATGTTCTGGAAACGGAGCCTTTGGTTTTCGTGGACCGGGATGTGAAGTTGTTCTTCCAGGTTTTCAACTCCATCTGCATGCAGTAGGCGTGGGCTTGCACCTGCCACTTGGCCAGTGATGGTCCCGAAGGGGGCCATGTCTCTGCCAGCTTCCTTCTCAGTTTCCCCAGCTCCTTTTCTAGGTCAAACACCTGCCTTGCCCCTCGATTCTTCTCCTCTGCCTGTTGGTTCAACCACTGGGTCAGCCGCCGGGCCTCCTCCTTCTGCACAGAGCTCTCAATGCTCAGGTCTTCTGTGAAGGTGTCTCTCTCTAGATTCGCTGCAGTCACCATTCAGCTCAGGTTGTCAAGTAGTTTCTTTAGTACCTCACGCCCCGCCAGCGCTTGTTGGAACTTGCAGATTTTGCTCTTCATGTTGCTCCACTGTGTCCAGAGTGCTTTCAGCTTCTCCTGCAACTCAGTGTTCACTTGCTCCAAGTCATTGAAGCTTCTGATCTTTTCCTCGAGCTGAAGGGTCACATCATTCAGCTGTTCGAAGAACATTTTGGTCTCATTCTGTGAGCAGTGACCACAGAAGCCACCATCCCCAACTCTGCCCTGTGCTGCTCTGCAGTCTGCAGGCAGCTGGTGAGAGCTTCATTTTCCCTTTCTCTGTCATCAGTCACCTGCTTCACGTGGGCTGGTGAACATTGTAAATCACTTTCTGCCCAAACCAACCTCTGTATGGGTGCCTTGTGGATCTCTAGCTCCCTTTCCATTGCTGTGTGCAGTTGGGCTATCTTCTCCTCTCTTACTCCCGTTCATCCTGGAGGTCTGTCTTTTCCTGCTTCAGTGGTTGGATCTTGGCACAGAGCACCTCTTTTCTTCTTTTGCTGGGATCCTGGGTGGGCACCACATGTCAGTACACCTCTGCAGGCAGATCCTTGGTGTTATTGGGACCATTGACAGTCTGTACCCTGGTGGCTGTGGCTGTGTCCAAAGGCCAGGGAGGTCCATGGTCAGCTTCACATTTGGCTGGACTCTCCTTTGAATCACACTCCCCAGTGGTGTTTGTCTCGGGGATATTTCACTTTTTCATGTTCTTAGTTTTCTTGAATGTTGCAGATCTGTTGGGAGGATTCTTCTGCCAGTGTTCTTGTGGCAATTTCTTGCCCGCAGCTCTCTCATGGAGTCCTGTTGTTTCATACATCTGAGCGCTGGGACAGGAAAGATGGGCTGGCCACTTTCCCAAGGTCTGGGAAATCCTCTATTCACCCACTCACTGTCTAGGACCTCAATTTCCTACTCTACTCCATTGTGGCCTCGAGTATCTTGCTCACCACTTAGCCATCTCTACCTTCCTCAACTGCTAGTAGTGGTTTCAACCAACTTAGGGAATCCAGGTGCTACTGGGCAGCATGGAATGTGGGCGTGGCCACCATTCTTGTTTACCATTGGTCAGAAAGAACCATGAAAAAATGAGGGTGTGGATGGAATCCTGTGATGCAGGCAGAATGGGAAGAGTCAATCTGACAGCACCTCTTTCGCATGAAACTCTGTCCAGTCCAGTTGGGGACAACAGGGTGACCTGCTTTAGCTGGATGGCTGCACAGATTGTTCTGTATGTCTGTTTGTTGACAGTCCCTGACCTTGAACTCAAGATTTGGGCACAGTCCTTGAGCTGCTTCTGCTCAAGGCTAACCCTCAACTAGTGAAGCCACATGGCTCTACTTCTAGCTTTGTTGGCACTGAAGTTGGACAAGGGTCTCAAGGACTTTCTGGCCTAGGGTGACTTTGATCATGATCCTCCTATCACAGCCTTGTAAGTATCAAGGAGGACTGCTGACAGCCATTGGTGCCTGCCTAATCATTGGTCTTGCTGATGTTCTTGGACAGACTGGTGATTTCCTTATCCTTGGGTTTAAGTGGTGAGAGCTAGAGCCCACATCCTGGTCCTGTCACCTCCCAATGGCAGGTGATCCTAATGAACTCATTTCTATCCATATGAATACCAATGGCATGTGATATATGTGATTGAATTGGCAGTTCTTGAATGATTCTAGGATAAAATTATATACAATCATATTATAGGACACTGATCAATTTTAATTAATACATTATGAAACATTTAAACAATCACATTCTTAAATGGAGGCAGATTGAAATACCTAAGAATTGGACATCACATAGTATACAGCTGCCATTTTTTCTGTCAGGACTGGGATCAGAACTCATAGTCTGAGTAACTCTTTTGCACTGTGTGGAAAGGGGAAGCTCACCTCCTTGAAGTCATGAAATTCAAGTCTGTTCCTTAGACCTGAAATCGATCTCCAGTACTAGAAAACATCCTATTCATGGACATTAAATATTTGATTTATATTTATATACATAGGTTGACTCCATTTAGCATTCAGTGTATTCATTTTTATTTTTTGTTTTATTCATGTATTGGTCATTTATTTTATTGACTATTATGGCACATAGAACATTGATTCCATAGAATATAGGTCTGCATATATGTTCCACTTCATACCTGACTCCCAGGACTTTCACAAAAAAGGAAAACGTTTGTCACCATCAGTTTCTTACTCCATGATTCATTTTTTGGGAGTGCTGCCATCTGAACTCATGGCCTACAAGGCCCAATTCATGAATGGGTGAGTGTCAACACGCCATCCTAGGGCAAATTGAGCTGACAGGCAGTTCCAAGGACCTTAGATCGGGCCCCAGGGTTTGACAAAATATGAACAAAGTGACACCCAGATGGTAGTATGCTAATAAATATATATCTTTATAGAGTGCCAGACATGTTTACACATTATTCAGTTATGTAGACTACATTCCTACCAATTCTTGTGTATTTATTATGCCTCCATTAATTAATGTTATTGTTTTCATCCTTAATAAACTATTAAGTTAATCAGTGTCCTGAAATTATTGCATCTCTGTAAGAAATAGTATTCTTTTAATGCTTCATATTAAATAAAATCAGTCTACTGAAATCATGATGTCTAATTTTATACTAGTAGTATTCACGATCATCTCATTCAACTATGCCATTAATAACATTCCATCATTATTACTATGTATGGGAATGAGTCTCTTAGAATCTCTTCCATCTGGAAGTGGCATTACTGGGATTCAACTCTAGGCCTACATTGCCATGCGAGACTTGGCTTCTCCAATAGACCGCCATCCTTCAGCAATGCAAGGTGAAGTACCCTTTGGAATCATGTCATTCAGACCCAAATGGTCACAGTGCAAAGGAATAAAATGTAAAAACCCAATCCTGCCATTTTTTTTTGAGCGGGGGGTCGGTCATAGGGCTTGAACTCTGGGCCTGGGCGCTGTGCCTGTGGTCTTCAGCTAAAGGCAAGCACTCTACTGCTGGCGTCACAGCGCCATTTCCAGTTTTCTAGTGGTTTCTTGGAGATAAGTGTATCACACACTTTCCTGGCTTTGAACCGAGATACTCAGATCTCAGCCTCCTGAGTAGCTAGGGTTACAGGGGTGAGCCACCAGAATCCGGCTCTGCCACTTTTTTTTGCATATTTTTTCCCCAGCACAAGGCCTGGAGGTCTAGGATCCCAGGATCGGCTGTGGCTCCAGTGGCTACACTGCAGCCTAGGGTGATAGAAGCTGAGGCAGAGTGCCATGATCTGAGTTCAAGACCTTGCTTCGCAAAACAAAACAAAAAAAAAAATCCCTCCCCACACACAAAAAATTTAGCTCACTGGCTTGCAATTCTCGTCATTATTTCTACTTTGGATTTGAACTGAGGATCTGGGAAACTCTGCAGCACTGTGGATGAAGGGGAAGCTCACCATGCTTGAAGACAATGAAGTTGGGCCTGGTCCCTAGGCCTGAATTCAATCCTCAGCCCTGGAAAACATACTGTTTATATACATTAGAAAGACAGGATTTGTACTTACCTATAGATGTTCAGTCCGTATTGTAGTTATTGTTTGTATTTTTGTTTTATTCATTTATTTACCGTTTATTGACTGTGATGACACGCATTCCATTTATTATATTGATGACATCCCATCACATAGTATCTAAATTTGTAGACGTGTTCTCCATCATGTCTGACACCCAGGACTCTCAGAGAAAAGGAAAACAGGTGTCACACTCGGCTTCTTACTCCATGATCCAATTTTTTGCAGTGCTGGGACCTGAACTCAGGGCCTTGCAGACCCAATTCATGAATGGGTGTGTCAAAACGGCAACCTGTAGCCAAGGAAGCTGCCAGTCAGTTCCTAGACCCTGAGATTGAGCTGCAAGGGTGGACAAAATAGCCATACATGTATAGGCATGTGGTATATATCAATAAATATATATTTGTATAGAATTCCAGAGACATCTACCTAGGATTCAATGACATCAACTACGTTCCTCCCAACTCTTTGGTATTTATTATGCCTCGATTGAAGGAATAGTATTGTTTTCATGCTTAATAAACCATTCATTAAGATCAATCAACATCCTAGGATCATTGCATCTAATTTTAGACTAGAACTATGCCCGCAGAAACTTTTCATTCAATCATGAGTTTGCTCACATTCCATCGTTATTCCCATGCATAGGAACGAGTCTCGTGGGAAGTCCCCCCATTGGTAGATATCAGGACCAGGATTCAAAATCAGCGCCTATGATGACATATGGGCCTGTGGCTTCCCTGATAGTCTGCTAGCTGCAGCCAATGAAAAGTGAAGTACCCTTTGTAGCCATGTAATTTGGAGCCATGTTGGTCACCATGCAAAGGAAGAAAATGTAAAAAATCCATCCTGTGGCTATTTTTCTGTGTGGGTTTTTTTTTTTTATTCCTGCAAGGCTTCAGAGCCTAGGATCACAGGGTCAACTATGGGCCTATGGCAGCCCACTAGCCTAAAGTGATCGAAGCTGAGACAGCGTTGCCATGAAGTGAGTTCAAATCCTTTGCTTAGCATAAAAACAAAAAAAACGCCTAAAAACTAACAAAGCACCCTAGTTCAGAATTCGCACCATTTTTCTGCCACAGCTCAGATTCCAACTCAGGTCTAAGTAACACTACAGCACTGTGGGGTAAGGGGAAGCTTACCATCCTTGAAGCTTACAAGGTGAGGCCTGCTCCCAGGGCCTAAATTGAAGCCCCAGCACTGGCAAAAATCATATGCCCATCTATTTTAAACATAGGATCTCTATTCACATACATTCGTTCAGTGCAATTATTCTTGTTATTGTGTGTCTTAGTCATGGATGCATTTTGTTTATTGAGCATGATGACAGATATAACTGTGCTAGCATGGATGACAATCTATTCCCATGTCTATAGAGTTGCTTAAGCCTTCTCCATCCTAGCTGAGACCCAGAACTTCCACAGGACAGTAAACAGGTGGACGGATTGGATTCTCACACCTGCATTCCTCTTTTGGCAGTGTTGGGATTTGAACTCAGAGCCTAACAGGCCCAATTGGAGAAAGGATCAAGGTGAGGACACCATGATGTGAGCATCTAAGGAACTAGGCTGTTCCCAGAACCTGAGATTGAGCCCTGGGGATAGGGCAGGTGGAGAGCACAATAGTCATATAGTCATAAGCTGAAGATAGTATGCATATTTGTTTAGATTAGGAGAGATGGCGACCAGTGATGGAATCAAATCTACCTTGTGACTACTGATTCTTGGATCTTTCCCGATGCCTCCATTTCATGACTGTGATGATTATGGTTACGCTTCATCAATTGATCATTAAAAGTCATCGATACCCCAGGAATCTTGCCTATCATTTCCTACTCACATCCTGCAGGAACTATTCATTCAAGGATGAGATTGATCACATTCCACGACTCTTCCTAGGTCCATAAACAAGTATCTCAGGATCTCACGCCAATCCCTCAATGTAGGGGAGCTGACTGGGATTCGACCTCTGGGCCTCTTTGCCTGGATGGCCTGGGGCTTCCCCAAGAGCTGCAGGCCTTCAGCCACTCCAGGTAACCTTCACTCTGTAGGTCGCGGATTTCAGGCCCACCATGGTCACTGTACAAAGGAAAATGAACGTAAAAGCACCAGGTGGAACTTCCCACCGCTTTTTTTCCCCTCGCAGCTTTCTTTTCTCCTGCAAGCCCTGGGTTACTAGGATTCAAGGATGGGCTTTAGGTCCAGAGGCCACAGCAAAGGATGATCGGAGCTGAGGCAAAGTTGCCACTACTTGAGTTCGAGCACAGGGTCATATATATATATATATATATATATATGAATGAAGGAAGCACCCTAGCGCACACGATATTTTACTGCCAGAACTGAGATTTGAACTCAGGTTTGGGTAAGTCTGTTGCACTGTTGGGGAAGGGAAGCTAACCATCTTTGAAGACTACAATGTCAGGACAGGTTCCAGGGCCTGAATTGAAGCCCCAGCACTGCCAAAAATCATATGCCCAACTATTTTACATATAGGGTCTTTATTTACTTACGTATGTAGAATGCATCATGCTTACAGTGTATTTATTCTTTTTATTGTGTGTCTTAGCCAGGGATGCATTTTGTATTTTATTGAGTATGATGACAGATATAACTGTGCTGACGTGGATGGCAACATATTCCCATGTCCATGGAGTTTCCTATGTCTTCTCCATTCTAGCTGAGACCAAGGACATTCACAGGACAGGAAAACAGGTCGACCTATGGGTTCTCACATCAGGATTCTGCTTTTGGCAGTGTTGGGATTTGAACTGAGAGCCTAGCAGGCCCAATTGGTGAAAGAGTCAAGGTGAGGACACCAGCATATGAGCAACTGAGGAGCTAGGCCATTCCCAGGACCTGACAAATGAGCCCCAGAGAGGGCCAGGATAGGCATAAATTCATACTTGAAACATAGGATCTGTATTGACATATATGTGTGGGCAGCATCTTGCATTTGGTGCAATTCTCTTAATTTGTGTCTAATTCATGATGGTATTGTGAATTTTACTGAGTATGGTGACAGATATAACTGTACTTACATGGATGACAACCTGTTCCCATGGTTATAGGGTTGCCTATACATTCATTCTCCATCCCAGCTGAGACCCAGGACTTCCACATTAGAGGAAATCAGGCACAATATCTGACTTCTGACATCAGGATGAATCTTTTGTCAGGCCTGGGATTTGAACTCAGGTCTGGGTAACCCCGTTGCACTGTGGGGAAAGGGGAAGGTCATCATCCCTGAAGATTAGAATGTCAGGCCTGGTCCAGGGCCTGATTTGAAGCCCCAGCAGTGGAAAAAATAACAAGCTTACCTTTTTTAAACATAGGATCTCTATTTACATACAGGTGTGGTATGCATCTTGCTTTCAGTGTAGTTATTTTTTAATTTTGAGTCTTATTCATGGATGTATTGTGTATTTTATTGAGTATGGTGACAGGTATATCAGTGCTGCCATGGATGACAACCTATTCCCATGGCTATAGAGTTGCCTATATAGCATTCTCCATCCTCGATGAGGCCCAGCACCTTCACAGGAGAGGAAATCATGAGGATCCATTGGTTTCTCACATCAGGTTGAATCTTTTGGCTGTGCTGGGGTTTGAACTCAGAGCTTAACAGGCAGAATTGGGGAATGGGTCAAGGTGAGTACACCAGCCTGTGAGCCACTAAGGTGTTAGTCCGTTCACAGGACCTGAGCTCGTGCCCGGCAGCAGGGGTCAATATATACATGAAATCATAATTTAAAGACAGGAGCTATATTTCCATACATGGGTGTGTGGCATCTTGCATTCCGTGTACTCATTCTCTTGATTTCGTGTCTTATTCATGGATGCAATATGTATTTTACTGAGTGTGATAGCAGTTATAAGTATGCTGACATGGCTGCCAACCAATTCCCATGAGTACAGAGTTGCCTATACAGTATACTCCATTCTAGCTGAGACCCAGGACATTCACAGCATAGGAAAACTGGCGCAACCATTGGCTTCTCATATCAGGATGAATCTTTTGGTACTGGTGGGATTTGAACTCAAGGCCTAGCAGGCTCAAGTGGTGGATGAGTCATGGTGAGCACACCATCACGTGAGCCACTATGCATCTAGGTCTTTCCTGGGACCTGAGATCAAGCCCCGGTTGGTGCTATAGTAGTCATAAATTTGGAATTTAAACAGAGGATCTCTATTTCCATACATGGGTGGGTGGCATCTTGGGTTCAGCGTAGTTATTGTCTTTATCTGGTGTCTTACTCATTGATGTATTGTGTATTTTCTTGAGTATAGGATGACAGATATAACTGTGTTGACCTGGATGACAAGCTATTCCCATGAGTATAGAGTTGCCTATGCATTTTCCATCCTAGCTGCGACCCAGAACTTGCACAGCACAGAAAAACAGGTGCAACAAATGGTTTCTCACGTCAGGGTGAATTTTTGGAAGTGCTGTGATTCGAACTCAGGGCCTAGGAGGCCCAACTGCCCAATGGGTCTACATGAGCAAACCAGCCTGTGAGCCACTATGGAACTGGGCTGTTCCCAGGAGCTGAGATCAAGCCCCAGGGAGGCCACAAGAGTCCTCAATGCATCATTGAAACATGGGATGTATATTCACATCAGTGTGTGGACTGCCTCATGCATTGAGCGTAGTTATCCTCTCTATTTTTTATGTTATTCATGGATGTATTATGTATGTTCTTGAGTATATATGACAGGTGTAACTGGGCTGACATGGATGACAACCTTTTCCCATGGGCACAGGGTGGCCTATGCATTCTCCATCCTAGCTGAAACCCAGGACTCACACAGGAAAGGAAATCAGGTGCAATGACTGGCTTCTGACAGGATTAATATTTTGGCATTGCTGGGATCTGAACTCAGCACCTAGCAGGCCCAATAGGTGAATGGGTCCACATAAGCACACCAGCCTGTGAGCCACTAAGGACCTAGGCCATTCCCAGGACCTGAGATCAAGTCCCAGGCTTAAGGCAGGGGAAGCACAATAGTCATCCATTCATAAGCTGAAGGTAGTAAGCAGATGAGTACATATCTGTATAGAGTAGGAGAGATGGTGACCTGTGATGGAATCCAATCTACCCTGTGACTACCAATTCTTGGATCTTCCCCAATGCCTCCATTTAATGACTGTGATGATTATGGTCACACTTCATCAACTCTTCACTAAAAATAATCGATACCCCATGAGTCTTGACTATCATTTCCTACTCGAATTCTCAGGAACTACTCATTCAAGAAAGAGATTGATTGCATTTCACGGCTCTTCCTAGGTCTGGAATTGAGTATCTCAGGAACTCCTGACATTCCCTCAATGTAGGATAGCTGACCAGGATTCGACCTCTGGGCCTCTGTTGCCCGGTTGTCCTGTGGCTCCCCCGACAGCCAGCAGGTCTTCAGCCACACCAGGTCACCTTCAATCTGCAGTCCACCGGGTGCGGTCTCACATGGTCAACATTCAAATGAAAATAAAGCTAAAAGCGCCAGATGGAACTTCCTGCCGCTTTTTCCTCCTCCGGCTTTTTATTTTTTCCTACAAATCCTGGGGTCCTAGGATCCGAGGATGGGCTGTGGGTCCAGAGACTGCAGCCTAGGATGATTGGACCTGAGGCAGAGTTGCCACAACTTGAGTTCAAGCCCCAGGTCTGGCAAAAAATATTAAAAAATTGAAAAATTATTAATGAAGCACCCTAGCTCAGAATTCACGCCATTTTACTTCCAGAGCTGGGATGTGAAATCAGGTCTAGGTAACTCTGTTGCACTGTGAGGGAAGGAGAAGCTTACTATCGTTGAAGACTACAAGGTCAGGCCTGGTCCCAGGGCCTGAAATGAAGCCCCAGCTCAGGCAAAAATCATATGCCCACCTATGTTACACATAGGATCTCTATTATCATACATGTGTGGAATGCATCATATTTTCAGTATAGTTGTTCTTTTTATTGTGTGTCTTAGTCAGGGATGCATTTTGTATTTTATTGCATATGATGACTGATATAACTGTGCTGACTTGGATAGCAACATATTCCCATTTCTACAGAGTTTCCTACACCTTCTCCATCCTAGCTGAGACTCAGGACATTCTCAGGACAGGAAAACGGGTGGATCAATGGGCTTCTCACATCAAGATTCATGTTTTGGCAGTGTTGGGATTTGAACTGAGAGCCTAGCAGGACCAATTGGCAAAAGAGTCAAGGTGAGTACACCGGCTTGTGGGCAACTAAGGAGCTAAGTCATTCTCAGGACCTGAGGTTGTGACCCAGTGAGGGCCAGGATAGGCATAAATTCATAATTGAAACATAGGATATGTATTGACATACATGTGTGGATAGCATCTTGCATTCGGTGCAATCCTTCTCCTTATTTTGTGTCTAATACATGGAGGTATTGTGTATTTTCTAAGTATGGTGACAGGTATTACTCTGCTGACATGGATGATGACATTTTCCCATTGTTATAGGGTTGCCTATGCATTCATTCTCCACCCTAGCCGAGACCCAGGACTTCCATAGGAGAGGAAAACAGGTGTAAAGTCTGGCTTCTGACATCAGGATGAATCGTTTGTCAGGCCTGGGATTTGAACTCAGATCTGGGTAACCCCGTTGCACTGTGGGGGAAGGGGAAGCTCATCATCCCTGAAGACTAGTATGTCAGGTCTGGTCAAGGGCCTGATTTGAAATCCCAGCAGTGGACAAAATAACAAGCTTACCTTTCTTAAACATAAGATCTCTATTTACATACAGGTGTTGTATGCATCTTGCTTTCAATGTAGTTATTTTTTAATTTTGAGCCTTATTCATGGATGTATTGTGTATTTTATTGAGTATGGTGGCAGGTATATCTGTGTTGCCATGGATAACAACCTATTCCCATGGCTATAGAGTTGCCTATAAAGCATTCTCCATCCTCGATGAGGCCCAGGACTTTCACAGGACTGGAAAACAGCTGTAAGGATTGGTTTCTCACATCAGGATGAACCTTTTGGCTTTGCTGGGAGTTGAACTCTGGGCCTATCATGCCCTACTTTCTAATGGGTCATTATGCCAGCTTTTGAGCTACTAAGGATCTAGATACCCAGGACCTGAGATTGAGCTCTGGGGTGGGGTTTGTGCACCATATTCATCCGTTCATAAGCTGAAGCAAGTATGCTAATAAATAACTATTTGTATAGAGAAGATGTGGCAAGCTGTGTTGGAATCCTATCTACCATGTGACTACCAAATCTTGGATCTTTCGCAATGCCTCGATTTCCTGAATGTAATTATTATTGTCACATTTCGTGATGTCTTAATTAAAAATAATTGTTGTGCCAAAGGTCTTGCGTATCATTTCCTATGTGAATCATGCATGAACTTCTCAACTCTTCCCTAAGCCTGAATTCAAGCACCAGCCCGAAAACTGTAACATTTATAGACATTTTAAATATGTGATTTATATTTACATCTATATATTCAGTCTGTATCGTGTTTGTTGGAGTGATTCATTATATATTATTATTGATTGAATGAATTAACATTTATTTTATGGATTGTGAGTGCACCTATATCATTTATTAAATTTATTCCAACCTATTCCATAGCATGTAGCTTTGCACACATATTATGCACATGATACCTCACACCCAGCACTTGCACAGAAATGGAAAACAGGTGTCTCACTTGGAATCTTACTCCAAGATGAAATTTTTGGCAATGTTGGTACCTGAACTGAGGGCCTAGAACTCCCAATTCATGAATGGGTGAGTGTCAGCATGGCATCCTCTAGCCCATTCAGGTGCCAAGTGGATCCCAGGAACTAGGATGGAGCCACAGGTTTGGCCAAAATAGCAGTACCTTTCTATTCAGAAGATGGTATAAAGATAAATATATATTTAGATATTTTGATACTGCCAGTGATGTCTATGTGGAATGAAATGACATATACTATGTTCATACAGATTGTAAGGTCTTTAGTGAAGACTCCATTTAATGAATAGTATTCTTTTAATGCATAATAAACTATAAATTAAAATCAATCTGTGTTCTGTGATTATTGGGTCTAAATTTATACTAGACTGATTGATGAACTACTCACCCAACCATGACATTGATCACATTTCTCTGGCGTTCCTATGGACAAGCAATAGTTTCTTAGGCTCTCCAGCCATTGGTAAGTAGCATGACTGGGATTCAAACTCAGGGCCTAGGTGTCCAGGTTGGGGTATGGCTTCGCTGACAGCCCGTCAACCTTCAGCAATGCCAGGTGACCTACAGGTTGCAGCAGTGTTATTTGGACCATGGATGGTCACCATGCAAGGAAGGAAAACCAAGAAACTGCCATCCGTAGGTGGTTCCTGGATTTTTTTTCGTGCCATTTTCATTTTGTTTTCCTGTCAGCCCCCGAAGCCCCCAGGATAGGCTGTGGGTCCGAAGGCTGCTCCCTGCCAGCCTAGATTGATGTTAGCTGAGGCAGAGTTGCCACGATATGGGTTCAAGCCCAGTGCTGGGCAAAAAATAAATAAATAAATTAATTAATTAAAAAATATTAAAAATAGCCTGGCACCAGCTATGGTTCACACTTGTAATCTTAGCTACTCAGGACGCTGAAATCTGAACATCACGGTTCAAAGCCAGCCAGGGCAGGAAAGTCTATGTGACACTTATCTTCAATAAACTACTAGAAAACCAGAAGTGGTGCTGTGGCTCAAGCATTATAGCACACACCTTGAGCTAAAAAGCACAAAGACAGCTCCCAAGGCCACAGTTCAAGTCCCATGATACATGTATACATACATACATATATACATACATACAATACTAATGAAGCTCCCTGGCTTGGAATTCGTGCCCTTTTTTTCTGCAAGGCCTGGGAATTAAACTCAGAGCCTGGGTAACTTTAATTCACTGGGGGGATGGGGAAACTCACCCTCTTGGAAGACAAGCAATTCAGGCCTGTTCCTTAGGCCTGAATTCAATCCACAGCCCTGTTAATGTAATATTCATCCACATTTGAAATAATGATTAATATCTACATAATTATGTTTATTGCAATTTGGTTTGAGTATATTTATATTTTGTATTATTCATTCATTATTTTATTGACTATTATTACACTTATAACATGTATTAAATTGATTACATCTTATGAGAACTATACAGATTTGCATATGTATTATATATCTTACTTCAGACCCAGGACATTCATTAAAATTCTATAGTAGATCATCCCATGCTTAGAAAAACAGAAAGAATATATCAACCAAATTAATTTACCCCTAGGCACCCCAGTGGCTCACATCTGTAATCCCAGCTACTCAGGAGGTGAGAACTGGAAGATGAAGTTTCAAAGCCAATCCAGGCAGCAAAGGCTGAGAGATATCATCTCCAATTAACTGGCAAAAAGCTAGTCTACAGGTATGGCTGAAGTGGTAGAAAATCAGCTACGAACAACCAAGGCAAGAAAGAGCAAGCTGAGTTCAAGTGCAGAGAGGGAGGGAGGTAGGGAGATAAAGGGAAGAGAAATCCTCCAAAAACAGAGAGCAAAACAACAGTACACAAAATCCACCTAATTTATGGTACCAAAAAACTGAAAAAAAATCAAGCTTGTGCATTTGTATAATTTTACATGAGCACATATGTTCTTAGGTACACTTCAAAGCTATGTTTTTAATAATATGTGTATATATAAATTAATCATGTATGTATATATAAATAAACTAAGAAACCAGCCAATGAAAAAATACTTCTGAATTAGTGCCTTAACCATGGCATTATAAATTATTTGTACAAAAAGTATGTTCGAGGTTTCTTTCTTTAGAATAAATCTTAAAATGTTTGTTCATGTACCAGGCGTCAGTAGCTCACACCTATAATCCTAGTTTCTCAGGAGGCTGAGAGCTGAGGATAGCAGTTCAAGGTAAGCCCCGGGAGACTCTTACCTCCAATAAACTACTAGAAAACCGGAAGTGGTGATGTGGCTCAAGCTGTAGAGTGCTCGCAAGCTGAAGAGCGCAGGGATAATGCCCAATCCCCGAGTTCAAGCCCCACCACCGACAAAAACAAAAAAAAAAGAAAGAAGTTTGTTCATACAAAATTCTAACATTTTGAGCTTTAGGAAACTTTTCTTCCAGGGTCTGATGCTCTTTAGGCAACTATTCCACCACTGAGCTACATCTTAATACCAATGTTTTTGTTTTTCATTTTAGAATCTAGTTTATTCCCAAAATGCTTACAAGTACCTACTGTCCTCACAGAAGCAAGTGTTTATTCAGAAACTCAACCTTTTGTGGTATGAGGAATCCCCTATTCTAGTTCGTGGTAGGCACTGAGGAAAACTCACAGAACACAATTGCAGACATTTTATCATCATAGAAATAACTCTAAATAGAAATAACATCAACTGCCGGGCACGGATGGCTCATGCCTACAATCCTAGCTACTCAGGAAGCTGAGATTTGAGCAAGGCGACTCAAGGCCAGCCAGGGAGGAAAGTCTGTGAGACTCTTATCTCCAATAAACCTCTAGAAAACTGGAAGTGGTGCTGTGGCTCAAGTGCTTGAGCGTTTGCCTTGAGCACAGGGAAAGCACCCAAGCCCAGAGTTCAAGCCCCACGATCAACAAAAAAAAAAAAAAAAAAATAGAAAAAATAAGAAATAACATCAACTGTCCCAAACTTCTAGGGAGAAATGATAACCTCATTTTCATTCTCACTCTTCATGGCAGATGGTAAAAAACAACAATGTGCTATGCTGAAATGTAAAAGTTTAAACCCCTTTTTTGAAAAACTCTCATGTTATAAAGTCAAAATGTTTCAAATAAAGTCAAAGTGAACTTTAAAAAAATATTAAAAATGCTAATGAAACTCCTAGGGTTGGAATGTGCGATTTTTTATCTGCAAGGCCTGGTATTTGAAATTAGGGACTGGGTAACTATGTTGCCCTGTGGGGGAAGGGGAAGCTCACTATGCTTGAAGACCAGAAGTTCAGGCCTGTTCCCTAGGCCTGAATTCATGCCCCAGTCATACTCTTTATATATATATTTTAAAGATAGGATTGAACTTCCATATACATTTTCAGTCTATATCGTGTTTGGTGTGGTTATTCATTGTATTTGTTGTTTTATTCATTTATTTATTGTTTATTTTACAGACTGTGAGGACACCTAAACAAGTATGATATTGTTTACATACTATCATATTGCATCTAGATTTGTAGACGTGTTCTCCTTCATGCCTGACACCCAGCACTCTCCCAGAAAAGGAAAACAGGTATCACACATGGCTTCTTACTCGATGATGAAATTCTTGGCAGGCACTGAGGTCAAGCTCTAGAGGTGGCCAAAATAGCCATACATGGATAGGCAGGTGGTAGTATGCCAATAAATGTGTATTAGTAGAGAGTGCCAGAGCCGTGTATCTAGTATTCAATGATATCTACTATGTTCCTATGAAGTCTTAGGCATTTAGACAGCTTAGATATTATGGAGAAAGAGCATACAACCATCCAAGAAAAGTCCAAGAAATATGATAGATCTATTCAACATTTGGAAGACACCATCAGAAGGCCTAATCTAAGGATAATGGGTGTAGAGGAGCACCAAGAAACAGAAGTTAATGGCCTAGGAAATTTGTTTATCAGGATCCTAGCAGAGAACTTCCCAAACATGCAAAAAGATAGGCCTATTCAGATACAAGAAGCTTTTAGAACTCCAAATAGACCAGACCAGAACAGGACAACCCAGCATCACATTATAATCCTCACAGGATCAATTCAGACCAAGGAAAAGAACCTTAAAGCTGTCAAGGAGAAAAGATCAATCACCTATAAAAGGAAACCAGTTAGAATTACCTCAGATTTCTCAGCAGTGACAATCAAAGCAAGAAGAGCCTCGAATGATGTATGCCATGCCAAAAAGACAAACAACAATCAACAAAGAAAACTGTACTCAGCTAAACTCTCCTTCATAAAAGAAGGTCAAATAAAAACCTTCCATAGCAAGGAAAAAATGAAACAATATATCTCCACCAAACCAGCCCTACAAAAGATTCTTAAAGATGTCCTACACATAGAAAACCAACAAGACCACAATAAAGGCCAAGAAACTACACCCAAACTGAGAATCCAAGAACCACAGGAAGAACCCAGTTTTCGCAGTCCCCAAGAAGGTAGATAAAATGGCAGAAACTCCCAAATACTTCTCAGTTCTATCTCTCAACATTAACAGACTTAACTCTCCAATTAAGAGACATAGACTGTCTAGTTGGATTAAAAAGCAAGAACTTTCTATCTGCTGCCTTCAGGATTCACATCTTGCCCATAAAAACAACACATTTTGAATGTGAAAGGCTGGAACAAAATCTACCAAGCAAAGGGCCCTATAAACAGGCACGAGTTGCAATCCTAATATCAGATGAAATAGAATTCAATTTAAAATAAGTGAGAAGAGTTAAAGAAGGTTACTACATAGTAATTAATATATCTCTCCTTCGGGAGGATATTACAATTCTAAATATCTATTCACCAAACGGAGCACCCAAATTTATCCAAGAAACCCAACTTTCCCTCAAATCCCACATAGATCCAAAGACATTAATTGTTGGGGACTTTAACACACTACTATCCCCAATAGATAGATCAACTTGACAAAAACTCAACAAAGAACCTGCATATATAAACAACTGCATAGATCAAATACATTTAAGACATCTACGAAGATTTCACCCAGCATCATCAGAATACAAGTTTTTCTCAGCAGCATATGGAACATTTTCCAAAATAGACCACATTTTAGGCCACAAATCAAACTTGTCCAAATTCAGATACATTGAAGTTATACCTTGCGTTCTCTCAGACCACAAAGGATTAAAAGAAGGACTCCACACCAAAAGCCACTAAAGAAAGTCCTGTAACACATGGAGGCGGTACAACAAACTGCTGAATCAGGAGTGCATCATGAAAGATATTAGAAATGAAATTCAAATATCATGATATTCAACAAAAATGAGCACACAAATTACCAACTCCTCCTGGACACAGCAAAGGTAGTACTCAGAGGCAAGTTTATAGCTCTGAGTTCCTACATCAACATATTGGAGAGATCTGAAACCAACAATTTAATGAGACATCGGAGCCTCCTTGAAAAAGAGCAGCAGGATAAACCCCAACCCAATGGACAGAAAGAAATAACAAAAATTAAATCAGAATTAAATGAATTAGAATCCAAAAAAGCCATGTAAAGAATTAACAAACAAAGAGTTGGTTCTACGAAAAAATTAACAAAATTGACAGACCCGTAGCAGATCTTATCAGAAAAAGAAAAGAACATACCTAAATAAACTGAGATGAGAATGGAAACATCACCAGAGAAACAACCAAGATTCAGAACATTATAAGGAAATACTTCTCAAAACTTTATGCTAATAAGATTGAGAACTTGGCAGAAATGGAACTTTTCCTAGCAAATACTGACATAGCAAAACTAAACCAAGATGAGTTAAATCACCTTAAGAAGCCCATATCAAGCACTGAAATATAAACAGTAATAAGAGATCTCTCATCTAAGAAAAGCCCAGGTCCAGATGGTTTCACAGCTGAATTCTAAAAGGCCTTCAAAGCAGAGCTTACACTAATACCCCTCCAACTCATCAATGAAATTGAAAGAGAAAGTTCACTATGGAACACATTCTATGAAGCTATCATAACCCTCTTCCCAAAACCAGGCAGGGTCTTATCAAAGAAAGAGAACCATGGACCCATTTCTTTGATGAACGTTCATGAAAAACTTCTCAACAAATTTTGGCCAATAGACTTCAACAATTCATCCAAAAAATCATACACCAAGACAAACAGGATTCATTTCAGAGATGCAAAGCTGGTTCAATATATGCAAATCAATTAGTATAATTCATCATATCAACAGGAGCAGGGATAAGAATCACATGTTTATACCAATAGATGAAGAAAAAGCATTTGACAAGATCCAACACCACTTTATGATGGAGGTTCTGGAAAAATTAAGAATCCATGGAACATTCCTCAATACAATAAAGGCTGTATATGACAAACCTACAGCCAGCCTTACAGTTAATGGTGAAAAACTAACGCCATTTCCTTTTAACTCAGGAACGAGACAAGGACGTCCACTCTCTCCACTTTTATTCAATCTAGTATTAGAATGCCTAGCTACAAATAAGACTAGATGCAAATATAAAGGGGATCCAAATAGGGAAAGAAGTAAAACTCTCCCTCTTTGCAGATGACATGATCTTGTGTTTAAAGAATCCCACAGACCCCACTCCCAAATTACTTAAGCGGATTCAAAACTTTGGCAAAGTACCAGGGTATAAAATTAACCCCCCAGGAGAGTTCCGGGAAGATGGCGGAGGAGAAGCTGGAATCTGAACAAGCTCTTGCATAGAAAACAGTTTCAGAGCTCCAGTGAACAGTCCCAAGCCAGAGAATCACACCAAGTGTGCCATCACAGGACAGAGAGTTAGTCAAGAGAGGGGAAGCCAAGCAGACACATCTGAGCAGCTGCCGCTGCGGCGGCAGGGTCGCAGCAGCGACCACCGCCGCGGAGGCATACCTGAGACGCAGTCCGGGAAGAAGGAGCCAGACGCAGCGGTGGAGCGGATTCTACTCAACACCAGCAAGAACCGACAAGGGGCGGACAACTTCATCCTGCACTTTGCAGACCAGAGACAACCCGGGATCCATGACTCCGCGTGAGTAGAAGCCCCACTTCCTCACTCCTCTGGGAGCAGAGGAGGGAAGGCCACCCCTCCCCCCCCAGCACCGGTGATCTCCATCTTGGATACCGACAAAGCTCGGAGGAGCGGCTAGCTCCAGCTCAGGCCTTGGAATAGAGCTAGTCATTTGGCAGGTCACAGGAACTTGGTGGTGAGGTGACCTCACAGACTCAGTTCCATCCAGGGAGGGGTCGCCCAGCTCAGGCACCAGCCATTGGAGTGGCTCTCCTCGCTGGGTGGCCAGAGCCAGAGGCTGCCCCTCCCTCTAGCAGCCACCACAATCAATTGAAAAACAGAAACCCTGAGAATGGCTCCAGGCTGGGTGCTGTGAGTTTTTTTTCACAAAATAGCCCCAGGGAAAAGCTACTGTTCGTTGAAAGGCCTCAACTCTACCCAGAACCTAGCCTCATCACTGCATCCCCCTCTTTTGTGATTCTCAAAGCAGATCACCCTCCCAGTAAACTAACCTGGGAGGGGGATCTCAAAATCTTGGGTAAAGCAGAGCATTTTTCTGCCTGTTCCAACAAACTGACTTAAGAAACCAATCAAGCCACAGGACCTCAAGCTGACCAGAGACTCCAACCAGACTCTGGTTACAGACAAAAGGGAGATACAGGACTCTTCCCACCCCTCCCAAAAAAAAAAAAAAATCAAAGAACTTTTTTTTTTCTTCTTCTTCTTTTCTCTTTTTCTTTTTCTTGTTTTGTTTTTTTCATTTTTTGTTACCTTATATATATATAAAAAATCTTTTTTGCTTTTCTAAAACTTTTATTAATCTTTAATTTTTGCCTCTTCTGAAAAAATAATTGTTTTCCATTAACTTTTATTTTTTTCTCCTCTTATAATTTTTATTTTAGGAATACGTGAATGTGTGTTTTCTTTTCTTTTCTTGTCTTCTTTCTCTTTTTCTTTCATTCTTAATTATCATTTTGTTTTTTTTTCTAGCTCTACTGAACTTCTGATCTTTTCTTCTCACTTTCCTATCCTTTCCAACTTTTCCTCTTTGTTGATTTTATGTGACTTAACTCTTGTCCTGCACATCCTCAGATAAACCCGTAGTTAACCAGTAGACCCTATCCCCCATTGTGTACACACTTAATCCACAAACTTATTACTCAATTCAAAACCTCTGAGACTTAAATTCACTAATAGCAGTACTTTATACCTATACAATATTTTAAGCATTTTTTTAAAGTTTTTCTCATCTCCTCTATGTCCCTCCCTTTCTCTCAACATATTCATATTCCTCTATAAATAGATGGTCTTTTAATCTCTAAAATAACATTAATTTTTACGTTTCTATTTTTTTTCTGGTCTCTTTTCATTCCCCTTTCCCTTTCTTCTTTTTCTCTCGCTCTCTATTTACATCCTACCCAACCTATTTCCTGCATTGTGATTAGGACATAGTTAACTCTCCCGGTGCCTCCCCACACCAATCTATTCCTAATTTTTACCCACATCTCTTCCTAACCCTAATAATTTCTGGCTTTCCAAATTCTTCTCTGCTGTTCGAAGTCCTTTAACATATAGTTGTTTGATGTCGAATAGATGTATCTGTTGAACTAGATTGTATCTGTAGACTATTGACTGTACAAATGCAAACTTTGGTTGATGGTTGCCTTAAGATAGTGTTCTAGCACAAAACTGGTGCTATCTTCATCTCAAATGGGCAGAGTAAGCCGGAAAAACACAAGAAAAATGGCAAATTCGGGTATCTCAATTCCCAATCCTGATAATCAGGGGTTAGAACAGATAATGAATAATCCAGAGGAGTGTTCCCAAACAGCTCTACAAACACTGGTGGCAAACATGATAAATGAAAAGTTTGACAACGTACAAAGGACTCTGTATGAGCGTGATAGGGAGAGAGAGGAGGCATCCCAGAAGTTTATACAGGAATATCATAAGCGTGAGGAAGCTACACAAAAACTGATACAGGATTTGCGTGAACAACTTGAGAATACTCAAAGAGAAAGGGAGGAATGGCGTGAGCAGGCTGAGAACACTCAAAGAGATCTGCAGGAATCCCACGAACGGGAGGAAGCTAATCAAAGAGTAATACAGGAATTGAGAGACCAGGTAGAGAACACACAAAGATCACTAAAGGCATTCATGGAATCCATTAACAAAGAGCTGAAGGAAGTCAGGGAGACCACAAAGGGAATGCTGAATGGAACCCAACAGAAGGAATGGGAGCCCAAAGAAACCATAACCAATCAACTAAGTAATTTGAGGACAAACACTGAACACCAAATTAAGGAAGTAAAGAAATTCATACAAGACCTAAAACAGAGCTTCAACAAAGAACTTGAAGCCATCAAAGCTGACCAACTAGAAGGAAAAGAGATAAAAAACAAAGTAGAGAGTCTTGACAGCAGGTTAGACCATGCAGAAGATCGAATCTCAGGGATTGAAGACAGAGTAGATATTATAGAGAAAGAACATACAACCATACAAGACAAGTCCAAGAAATATGATAGATCTATCCAACACCTGGAAAACACCATCAGAAGACCTAATCTAAGGATAATGGGTGTAGAGGAACACCTAGAAACAGAAGTTAATGGTCTAGGAAATCTGTTTAACAGGATCCTAGCAGAGAACTTCCCAAACATGCAAAAAGATAGGCCTGTCCAGATACAAGAAGCCTTTAGAACCCCAAATAGACCAGACGAGAATAGGACATCCCACCGTCACATTATAATCCACACAAGATCAACTCAGAACAAGGAAAAGATCCTTAAAGCTGTCAGGGAGAAAAGGGTAATCACTTATAAAGGGAAACCAATTAGAATCACCTCAGATTTCTCAGCAGAGACAATCAAAGCAAGAAGAGCCTGGAATGATGTATGCCATGCCCTAAAAACAAACAACTATCAACCAAGAATACTGTACCCAGCTAAACTCTCCTTCATAACTGAAGGCCAAATAAAAACCTTCCATAGCAAAGAAAAATTGAAACAATACATCTCCACCAAACCAGCCCTACAAAAGATTCTTAAAGATGTCCTACACATAGAAAACCAACAAGAGAGTTCCGGGAAGATGGCGGAGGAGAAGCTGGAATCTGAACAAGCTCTTGCATAGAAAACAGTTTCAGAGTTCCAGTGAACAGTCCCAAGCCAGAGAATCACACCAAGTGTGCCATCACAGGACAGAGAGTTAGTCAAGAGAGGGGAAGCCAAGCAGACACATCTGAGCAGCTGCCGCTGCGGCGGCAGGGTCGCAGCGGCGACCACCGCCGCGGAGGCATACCTGAGACGCAGTCCGGGACGAAGGAGCCAGACGCAGCGGACGAGCGGATTCTACTCAACAACAGCAAGAACCGACAAGGAGCGGACAACTTCATCCTGCACTTTGCAGACCAGAGACGACCCGAGATCCAAGACTCCGCGTGAGTAGAAGTCCCACTTCCTCACTCCTCTGGGAGCAGAGGAGGGAAGGCCACCCCTCCCCCCCCAGCACCGGTGATCTCCATCTTGGATACCGACAAAGCTCGGAGGAGCGGCTAGCTCCAGCTCAGGCCTTGGAATAGAGCTAGTCATTTGGCAGGTCACAGGAACTTGGCTGCGAGGTGACCTCACAGACTCAGTTCCATCCAGGGAGGGGTCGCCCAGCTCAGGCAGTGGCTCTCCTCGCTGGGTGGCCAGAGCCAGAGGCTGCCCCTCCCTCTAGCAGCCACCACAATCAATTGAAAAACAGAAACCCTGAGAATGGCTCCAGGCTGGGTGCTGTGAGTTTTTTTTCACAAAATAGCCCCAGGGAAAAGCTACTGTTCCTTGAAAGGCCTCAACTCTACCCAGAACCTAGCCTCATCACTGCATCCCCCTCCTTTGTGATTCTCAAAGCAGATCACCCTCCCAGTAAACTAACCTGGGAGGGGGATCTCAAAATCTTGGGTAAAGCAGAGCATTTTCCTGCCTGTTCCAACAAACTGACTTAAGAAACCAATCAAGCCACAGGACCTCAAGCTGACCAGAGACTCCAACCAGACTCTGGTTACAGACAAAAGGGAGATACAGGACTCTTCCCACCCCTCCCAAAAAAAAAAAAAAAAAAAATCAAAGAACTTTTTTTTTCTTCTTCTTCTTTTCTTTTTTTCTTTTTCTTGTTTTGTTTTTTTTCGTTTTTTGTTACCTTATATATATATAAAAATTTTTTTTTGCTTTTCTAAAACTTTTATTAATCTTTAATTTTTGCCTCTTCTGAAAAAATAATTGTTTTCCATTAACTTTTTTTTTTTTTTTCTCCTCTTATAATTTTTATTTTAGGAATACGTGAATGTGTGTTTTCTTTTCTTTTCTTGTCTTCTTTCTCTTTTTCTTTCATTCTTAATTATCTTTTTGTTTTTTTTTCTAGCTCTACTGAACTTCTGATCTTTTCTTCTCACTTTCCTATCCTTTCCATCTTTTCCTCTTTGTTCATCTTTATGTGACTTAACTCTTGTCCTGCACATCCTCAGATAAACCCGTAGTTAACCAGTAGACCCTATCCCCCATTGTGTACACACTTAATCCACAAACTTATTACTCAATTCAAAACCTCTGAGACTTAAATTCACTAATAGCAGTACTTTATACCTATACAATATTTTAAGCATTTTTTTAAAGTTTTTCTCATCTCCTCTATGTCCCTCCCTTTCTCTCAACATATTCATATTCCTCTATAAATAGATGGTCTTTTAATCTCTAAAATAACATTAATTTTTACGTTTCTATTTTTTTTCTGGTCTCTTTTCATTCCCCTTTCCCTTATTCTTTTTCTCTCTCTCTCTACTTACATCCTACCCAACCTATTTCCTGCATTGTGATTAGGACATAGTTAACTCTCCCTGTGCCTCCCCACACCAATCTATTCCTATTTTTTACCCACATCTCTTCCTAACCCTAATAATTTCTGGCTTTCCAAATTCTTCTCTGCGGTTCGAAGTTTTTAACATATAGTTGTTTGATGTCGAATAGATGTATCTGTTGAACTAGATTGTATCTGTAGACTATTGACTGTACAAATGCAAACTTTGGTTGATGGTTGCCTTAAGATAGTGTTCTAGCACAAAACTGGTGCTATCTTCATCTCAAATGGGCAGAGTAAGCCGGAAAAACACAAGAAAAATGGCAAATTCGGGTATCTCAATTCCCAATCCTGATAATCAGGGGTTAGAACAGATAATGAATAATCCAGAGGAGAGTTCCCAAACAGCTCTACAAACACTGGTGGCAAACATGATAAATGAAAAGTTTGACAACGTACAAAGGACTCTGTATGAGCGTGATAGGGAGAGAGAGGAGGCATCCCAGAAGTTTATACAGGAATATCATAAGCGTGAGGAAGCTACTCAAAAACTGATACAGGATTTGCGTGAACAACTTGAGAATACTCAAAGAGAAAGGGAGGAATGGCGTGAGCAGGCTGAGAACACTCAAAGAGATCTGCAGGAATCCCACGAACGGGAGGAAGCTAATCAAAGAGTAATACAGGAATTGAGAGACCAGGTAGAGAACACACAAAGATCACTAAAGGCATTCATGGAATCCATTAACAAAGAGCTGAAGGAAGTCAGGGAGACCACAAAGGGAATGCTGAATGGAACCCAACAGAAGGAATGGGAGCCCAAAGAAACCATAACCAATCAACTAAGTGATTTGAGGACAAACACTGAACACCAAATTAAGGAAGTAAAGAAATTCATACAAGACCTAAAACAGAGCTTCAACAAAGAACTTGAAGCCATCAAAGCTGACCAACTAGAAGGAAAAGAGATAAAAAACAAAGTAGAGAGTCTTGACAGCAGGTTAGACCATGCAGAAGATCGAATCTCAGGGATTGAAGACAGCCTAGATATTATAGAGAAAGAACATACAACCATCCAAGACAAGTCCAAGAAATATGATAGATCTATCCAACACCTGGAAGACACCATCAGAAGGCCTAATCTAAGGATAATGGGTGTAGAGGAACACCTAGAAACAGAAGTTAATGGTCTAGGAAATCTGTTTAACAGGATCCTAGCAGAGAACTTCCCAAACATGCAAAAAGATAGGCCTGTCCAGATACAAGAAGCCTTTAGAACCCCAAATAGACCAGACCAGAATAGGACATCCCACCGTCACATTATAATCCACACAGGATCAACTCAGAACAAGGAAAAGATCCTTAAAGCTGTCAGGGAGAAAAGGGTAATCACTTATAAAGGGAAACCAATTAGAATCACCTCAGATTTCTCAGCAGAGACAATCAAAGCAAGAAGAGCCTGGAATGATGTATGCCATGCCCTAAAAACAAACAACTATCAACCAAGAATACTGTACCCAGCTAAACTCTCCTTCATAACTGAAGGCCAAATAAAAACCTTCCATAGCAAAGAAAAATTGAAACAATACATCTCCACCAAACCAGCCCTACAAAAGATTCTTAAAGATGTCCTACACATAGAAAACCAACAAGACCGCAATAAAGGCCAAGAAACTGCACCCAAACTGAGAATCCAAGAACCATAGGAAGAACCCAGTTTTCGCAGCCCCCAAGAAGGTAGATAACATGGCAGGAACTCCCAAATACCTCTCAGTCCTATCTCTTAATGTTAACGGACTGAACTCTCCAATTAAGCGACATAGACTGTCTAGTTGGATTAAAAAACAAGACCCTTCTATCTGCTGCCTGCAGGAGTCACATCTTGCCCATAAAAACAAACACATTTTCAATGTTAAAGGCTGGAACAAAATCTACCAAGCAAACGGACCGCATAAACAGGCGGGAGTTGCAATCCTAATATCAGATAAAATAGACTTCAAATTAAAATTCATGAAAAGAGATAAAGAAGGTCGCTACATACTAATTAAAGGATCTCTCCTTCAGGAGGATATTACAATTCTAAATATCTATTCGCCAAACAATGGAGCACCCAAATTTATCAAAGAAACACTACTTTCCCTCAAATCCCATATAGATCCAAAGACATTAATCGTTGGGGATTTTAACACACCACTCTCCCCACTAGATAGATCAACTCGGCAAAAACTCAACAGAGAAACCGCAGATCTAAACAGCTGCATAGATCAACTAGACTTAACAGACATTTACCGAACATTTCACCCAGCAGCATCAGAATACACGTTTTTCTCAGCAGCACATGGAACGTTTTCTAAAATAGACCACATTTTAGGCCACAAAGCAAACTTGTCTAAATTCAGAAACATTGAAGTTATACCTTGCATTCTCTCTGACCACAAGGGAATAAAGTTAGAACTCAACACCAAAAGCCACCAAAGAAAGTCCGGTATCACATGGAGGCTGAACAACACACTGCTGAATCATGAGTGGGTCATGGAAGAGATTAGAAAGGAAATTCAAATGTTCATGCTATTCAACAAAAATGAACACACAAAATACCAGCTCCTCTGGGACACAGCAAAGGCAGTACTCAGAGGCAAGTTTATAGCTCTGAGCTCCTACATCAACAAATTGGAGAGATCTGAAACTAACAATTTAATGACACATCTAAACCTCCTTGAAAAAGAGCAGCAAGATAAACCCCAATCCAGTAGACGGAAAGAAATAATCAAAATTAAATCAGAATTAAATGAATTAGAATCCAAAAAAACTATAGAAAGAATCAACAAAACAAAGAGTTGGTTCTTCGAAAAACTTAACAAAATTGACAGACCCTTAGCAAATCTTATCAGAAAAAGAAGAGAACACACCCAAATTAATAAACTCAGAGATGAGAATGGAAACATCACCACGGAAACAAGCAAGATTCAGAACATTATAAGGGAATACTTCTCAAAACTTTATGCTAATAAGTTTGAGAACTTGACAGAAATGGACCTCTTCCTAGCAAATATTGACATGCCAAAACTAAACCAAGATGAGGTAAACTATCTTAACAGGCCCATATCAAGCATTGAAATAGAAACAGCAATAAGAGACCTCCCAGCTAAGAAAAGTCCAGGACCAGATGGTTTTACAGCGGAATTTTACAAGGCCTTCAAAGCAGAGCTCACACCAATTCTCCTCCAACTCTTCAATGAAATTGAAAGAGAAAGCTCACTACCGAACACATTCTATGAAGCCATCATAACCCTCATCCCAAAACCAGGTAGGGACTCATCAAAGAAAGAGAACTATAGACCCATTTCTTTGATGAACATTGATGCGAAACTTCTCAACAAAATTTTGGCCAATCGACTTCAACAATTCATCCAAAAAATCATACACCACGATCAAACAGGATTCATTTCAGGGATGCAAAGCTGGTTCAATATACGCAAATCAATTAATATTATTCATCACATCAACAGGAGCAAGAATAAGAACCACATGGTTATCTCAATAGACGCAGAAAAAGCATTTGACAAGATCCAACACCCCTTTATGATGAAGGTTTTGGAAAAATTAGGAATCCATGGAATATTCCTCAATACAATAAAGGCTGTATATGACAAACCTACAGCCAGCATTATACTCAATGGTGAAAAACTAAAGCCATTTCCTCTTAACTCAGGAACAAGACAAGGATGCCCACTCTCTCCACTTCTCTTCAATCTAGTATTAGAATGCCTAGCTACAGCAATAAGACAAGATGCAGACATAAAGGGGATCCAAATAGGGAAAGAAGAAATAAAACTCTCCCTCTTTGCAGATGACATGATCTTGTATTTAAAGAATCCCATAGACTCCACTCCCAAATTACTCAAGCTGATTCAAAACTTTGGCAAAGTAGCAGGTTATAAAATTAACCCCCAAAAATCAATGGCTTTTCTGTATGCCAACAATGAGAAAAGTGTGGCTGAAATTAGGAAAGCAACTCCATTTGTAATAGCCTCACAAAAAATAAAATACCTAGGAATTAACTTAACTAAAGAAGTGAAGGACCTCTATGATGAAAACTTTAAAATCTTGAAAAAGGAAATCAACACAGAACTTAAAAAATGGCAAAACCTCCCATGCTCCTGGATTGGAAAGATTAACATCGTGAAAATGGCAATACTGCCCAAGGCTATCTACAAATTCAACGCAATACCTATCAAAATTCCACCCTCATTCTTCAAGGAAATAGAAGAGGCAATCCAAAAATTCATATGGAACAATAAAAGACCCCGAATAGCAAAAACACTCCTCAACGGAAAGAATACTGCTGGAGGAATATCAATACCAAATTTCAAACTCTACTATAAAGCCATAGTAATCAAAACAGCTTGGTATTGGCATAAGAACAGACCTCAGGACCAATGGAATAGAATTGAAAACCCAGAAATGAACCTACAGACCTATAGCCATCTAATCTTCGATAAGGGAGCTAAAACAATAGAATGGAAGACAGACAGCCTCTTCAGTAAATGGTGCTGGAAAAACTGGTTAACTACATGTAGAAAACTAAAGCTAGATCCTTATATATCACCCTGCACCAGAATCAACTCCAAATGGATCAAAGACCTTGAACTCAAAGCAGACACTCTGAAAACATTACAGGATGGAATAGGAGAAACCCTGGGTCTCCTTGGCTCAGGCCGAAATTTTCTGAATAGAGACCCGGAAACACAACAAATCAAAGAAAGGCTGGACAAATGGGATTGTATAAGGTTGCAGAGCTTCTGCAGGGCAAATGACATAGCTAGCAAGATCAATAGAAAGCCCACGGACTGGGAGAAGATCTTTACTAGCCATACAACGGACAAGGGTCTCATATCTAAAATATACTTGGAACTCAAAAAATTAAACCACCCAACAACAAATCCTCAAAGAAACAACTGCCCAATAAGTAAGTGGGCGAAAGACTTAAAGAGAAGCTTCTCTGAAGAAGAAAGAAGGATGGCCAATAGACACATGAAGAAATGTTCAACATCCCTAGCCATAAAAGAAATGCAAATCAAAACAACATTGAGATATCACCTCACTCCAGTTAGAACAGCAAAAATCAAGAACTCTAACAACAACAGATGCTGGAGGGGATGTGGACAGAAAGGAACCTTACTTCATTGTTGGTGGGAATGTAAACTTGTTCAACCACTTTGGAAAGCAGTATGGAGGTTCCTCAAAAGACTCCACATAGAGCTCCCCAACGACCCAGCAATCCCACTTTTGGGCATTTACCCAAATGATCACAAACAAGGCCACACTAAAGCTACCAGCACAACTATGTTTATTGCAGCATTATTTACCATAGCTAAGACATGGAACCAACCCAGATGCCCCTCAGTAGATGAATGGATCAAGAAGATGTGGTATATATACACAATGGAATTCTATGCCTCCATCAGAAAGAATGACATTGCCCCATTTGTTAGGAAATGGAAAGGCTTGGAAAAAATTATATTAAGTGAAGTAAGCCAGGCCCAAAGAAACATAGGTCCCATGGTTTCCCTTATTTGCAATATCTAGTATAGGTATGAGTCAAGCGGAAAAAGTCAGATAATGTGATGTTAGGAAAATAAAACCTCAAATATGTATTTTAATGTTTTTGCTTCTTTCATGCATGTGTTTCTAATGCATTTATAAGATTATTTCTTTGTTGCTTTGTGTGTCCCTCCCCCACAGTGTAACCCCTGCTTTCACTATATTTGATGTCATTATAACATGTGGAGGAGACGGGGACAAACAAGTCGTTTAAGGATTCAGGTGGACCTGTTGCAACAATGAGAAGTACAAAATGTCATGTCAAAACCAGCTTTACAATGTCGGTGGGGGGGGGGGAGGGGGGGTATGATTGGGTGGGAGGGAGGGGGGAGGCTGGGAAGGGAGGTGAAGGGTAAACAAAGGAGGAGGATGCAATGCTTGGTAAGAAATGTATGCATTATCCTGCCCATGTAATTGTAACCCCTCTGTACAGTATGTTCTCAAATAAAATAAAATAAAATTTAAAAAAAAAAAAAAAAAAAAAAAAAAGAAAACCAACAAGACCGCAATAAAGGCCAAGAAACTGCACCCAAACTGAGAATCCAAGAACCATAGGAAGAACCCAGTTTTCGCAGCCCCCAAGAAGGTAGATAACATGGCAGGAACTCCCAAATACCTCTCAGTCCTATCTCTTAATGTTAACGGACTGAACTCTCCAATTAAGCGACATAGACTGTCTAGTTGGATTAAAAAACAAGACCCTTCTATCTGCTGCCTGCAGGAGTCACATCTTGCCCATAAAAACAAACACATTTTCAATGTTAAAGGCTGGAACAAAATCTACCAAGCAAATGGACCCCATAAACAGGCTGGAGTTGCAATCCTAATATCAGATAAAATAGACTTCAAATTAAAATTCATGAAAAGAGATAAAGAAGGTCGCTACATACTAATTAAAGGATCTCTCCTTCAGGAGGATATTACAATTCTAAATATCTATTCGCCAAACAATGGAGCACCCAAATTTATCAAAGAAACACTACTTTCCCTCAAATCCCATATACATGCAAAGACATTAATCGTTGGGGATTTTAACACACCACTCTCCCCACTAGATAGATCAACTCAGCAAAAACTCAACAGAGAAACCGCAGATCTAAACAGCTGCATAGATCAACTAGACTTAACAGACATTTACTGAACATTTCACCCAGCAGCATCAGAATACACGTTTTTCTCAGCAGCACATGGAACGTTTTCTAAAATAGACCACATTTTAGGCCACAAAGCAAACTTGTCTAAATTCAGAAACATTGAAGTTATACCTTGCATTCTCCCTGACCACAAGGGAATAAAGTTAGAACTCAACATCAAAAGCCACCAAAGAAAGTCCGGTATCACATGGAGGCTGAACAACACACTGCTGAATCATGAGTGGGTCATGGAAGAGATTAGAAAGGAAATTCAAATGTTCATGCTATTCAACAAAAATGAACACACAAAATAGCAGCTCCTCTGGGACACAGCAAAGGCAGTACTCAGAGGCAAGTTTATAGCTCTGAGCTCCTACATGAACTAATTGGAGAGATCTGAAACTAACAATTTAATGACACATCTAAACCTCCTTGAAAAAGAGCAGCAAGATAAACCCCAATCCAGTAGACGGAAAGAAATAATCAAAATTAAATCAGAATTAAATGAATTAGAATCCAAAAAAACTATAGAAAGAATCAACAAAACAAAGAGTTGGTTCTTCGAAAAACTTAACAAAATTGACAGACCCTTAGCAAATCTTATCAGAAAAAGAAGAGAACACACCCAAATTAATAAACTCAGAGATGAGAATGGAAACATCACCACGGAAACAAGCAAGATTCAGAACATTATAAGGGAATACTTCTCAAAACTTTATGCTAATAAGTTTGAGAACTTGACAGAAATGGACCTCTTCCTAGCAAATATTGACATGCCAAAACTAAACCAAGATGAGGTAAACTATCTTAACAGGTCCATATCAAGCATTGAAATAGAAACAGCAATAAGAGACCTCCCAGCTAAGAAAAGTCCAGGACCAGATGGTTTTACAGCGGAATTTTACAAGGCCTTCAAAGCAGAGCTCACACCAATTCTCCTCCAACTCTTCAATGAAATTGAAAGAGAAAGCTCACTAACGAACACATTCTATGAAGCCATCATAACCCTCATCCCAAAACCAGGCAGGGACTCATCAAAGAAAGAGAACTATAGACCCATTTCTTTGATGAACATTGATGCGAAACTTCTCAACAAAATTTTGGCCAATCGACTTCAACAATTCATCCAAAAAATCATACACCATGATCAAACAGGATTCATTTCAGGGATGCAAAGCTGGTTCAATATACGCAAATCAATTAATATTATTCATCACATCAACAGGAGCAAGAATAAGAACCACATGGTTATCTCAATAGACGCAGAAAAAGCATTCGACAAGATCCAACACCCCTTTATGATGAAGGTTTTGGAAAAATCAGGAATCCATGGAACATACCTCAATGCAATAAAGGCTGTCTATGACAAACCTACAGTCAGCATTTTACTCAATGGTGAAAAACTGAAGCCATTTCCTCTTAACTCAGGAACAAGAAAAGGATGCCTACTCTCTCCACTTCTCTTCAATCTAGTATTAGAATGCCTAGCTACAGCAATAAGACAAGATGCAGACATAAAGGGGATCCAAATAGGGAAAGAAGAAATAAAACTCTCCCTCTTTGCAGATGACATGATCTTGTATTTAAAGAATCCCATAGACTCCACTCCCAAATTACTCAAGCTGATTCAAAACTTTGGCAAAGTAGCAGGTTATAAAATTAACCCCCAAAAATCAATGGCTTTTCTGTATGCCAACAATGAGAAAAGTGTGGCTGAAATTAGGAAAGCAACTCCATTTGTAATAGCCCCACAAAAAATAAAATACCTAGGAATTAACTTAACTAAAGAAGTGAAGGACCTCTATGATGAAAACTTTAAAATCTTGAAAAAGGAAATCAACACAGAACTTAAAAAATGGCAAAACCTCCCATGCTCCTGGATTGGAAAGATTAACATTGTGAAAATGGCAATACTTCCCAAGGCTATCTACAAATTCAACGCAATACCTATCCAAATTCCACCCTCATTCTTCAAGGAAATAGAAGAGGCAATCCAAAAATTCATATGGAACAATAAAAGACCCCGAATAGCAAAAACGCTCCTCAACGGAAAGAACACTGCTGGAGGAATATCAATACCAAATTTCAAACTCTACTATAAAGCTATAGTAATCAAAACAGCTTGGTATTGGCATAAGAACAGACCTCAGGACCAATGGAATAGAATTGAAACCCCAGAAATGAACCTACAGACCTATAGCCATCTAATCTTCGATAAGGGAGCTAAAACAATAGAATGGAAGACAGACAGCCTCTTCAGTAAATGGTGCTGGCAAAACTGGTTAACTACATGTAGAAAACTAAAGCTAGATCCTTATATATCACCCTGCACCAGAATCAACTCCAAATGGATCAAAGACCTTGAACTCAAAGCAGACACTCTGAAAACATTACAGGATGGAATAGGAGAAACCCTGGGTCTCCTTGGCTCAGGCCGAAATTTTCTGAATAGAGACCCGGAAACACAACAAATCAAAGAAAGGCTGGACAAATGGGATTGTATAAGGTTGCAGAGCTTCTGCAGGGCAAATGACATAGCTAGCAAGATCAATAGAAAGCCCACGGACTGGGAGAAGATCTTTACTAGCCATACAACGGACAAGGGTCTCATATAGAAAACATACTTGGAACTCAAAAAATTAAACCACCCAACAACAAATCCTCAAAGAAACAACTGCCCAATAAGTAAGTGGGTGAAAGACTTAAAGAGAAGCTTCTCTGAAGAAGAAAGAAGGATGGCCAATAGACACATGAAGAAATGTTCAACATCCCTAGCCATAAAAGAAATGCAAATCAAAACAACATTGAGATATCACCTCACTCCAGTTAGAACAGCAAAAATCAAGAACTCTAACAACAACAGATGCTGGAGGGGATGTGGACAGAAAGGAACCTTACTTCATTGTTGGTGGGAATGTAAACTTGTTCAACCACTTTGGAAAGCAGTTTGGAGGTTCCTCAAAAGACTCCACATAGAGCTCCCCAACGACCCAGCAATCCCTCTTTTGGGCATTTACCCAAATGATCACAAACAAGGCCACACTTAAGCTACCAGCACAACTATGTTTATTGCAGCATTATTTACCATAGCTAAGACATGGAACCAACCCAGATGCCCCTCAGTAGATGAATGGATCAAGAAGATGTGGTATATATACACAATGGAATTCTATGCCTCCATCAGGAAGAATGACATTTCCCCATTTGTTAGGAAATGGAAAGGCTTCGAAAAAATTATATTAAGTGAAGTAAGCCAGGCCCAAGGAAACATAGGTCCCATGGTTTCCCTTATTTGCAATATCTAGTATAGGTATGAGTCAAGCGGAAAAAGTCAGATAATGTGATGTTAGGAAAACAAAACCTCAAATATGTATTTTAATGTTTTTGTTACTTTCATGCATGTGTTTCTAATGCATTTATAAGATTATTTCTTTGTTGCTTTGTATGTCCCTCCCCCACAGTGTAACCCCCGCTTTCACTATATTTGATGTCAGTATAACATGTGGAGGAGATGGGGACAAACAAGTCGTTTAAGGATTCAGGTGGACCTGTTGTAACAATGAGAAGTACAAAATGTCATGTCAAAACCAGCTTTACAATGTCGGTGGGGGGGAGGGGGGGTATGATTGGTTGGGAGGGAGGGGGGAGGCTGGGAAGGGAGGTGAAGGGTAAACAAAGGAGGAGGCTGCAATGCTTGGTAAGAAATGTATGCAATATCCTGCCCATGTAATTGTAACCCCTCTGTACAGTATGTTCTCAAATAAAATAAAATAAAATTAAAAAAAATAAATAAATAAAATTAACCCCCAAAATCAATGACTTTTCTGTATGCCAACAATGAAAAAAGTGAGGCTGAAATTAGGAAAGCAACTCCATTTGTAATAGCCCCACAAAAAATAAAATACTGAGGAATTAACTTAACCAAAGAAGTGAAGGACATCTATGAAGAAAACTTTGAAAACCTGAAAAAGGAAATCAAAACAGAACTGAGAAAGTGGCAAAAACTCCCATTCTCCTGGATTTGAAAGATCAAGATGGGGAAAATGACCATACTTCTGAAGGCTATCTCCAAATTCAATGCAATACCTATCAATATTCCAACCTCATCCTTCAAGGAATTAGAAGACGCAATCCAAAAATACATATGGTACAGTAAAAGTCCCCGAATAGCAAAAACAATCCTCAAAAGAAAGAACAAGGCTGGAGGAATATCAATACCAAATTTCAAACTGTACTACAAAGCCATAGTAATCAAAACAGCATCACAAGATCAGACTTCAGAACCAATGGAACAGAATTGAAAACCCAGAAATGAACACACAGACCTATAGCCAACTAATCTTCGATAACGGAGCTCAAAAAATAGAATGGAAGAAAGACAGCCTCTTCAGTATATGCTGCTGGCAAAATTGGTTAACTATTGTAGAAAATGAAAGCTAGATTCTTATATATCATTCTGCACCAGAATCAACTCCAAATGGATCAAAGCCCTCAGAGTCAAAGCAGACAATCTGAAAACATTACAGGATGGAATAGGAGAAACCCTAGGTCTCCTTGGCACAGGCCGAAATTTTCTTAATAGAGACCCAGAAACACAACAAATCAAAGAAAGGTTGAAGAAATGGGATTGCACAAAATTGCAGAGCTCCTGTATGGCCAAGCACATAGCTAGCAAGATCAATAGAAAGCCCACAGATTGGGAGAAGATCTTCACTAGCCATACATCCGACAAGGGTCTCATATCTAAAATATACCTGGAGCTCAAAAAATTAAATCCCTCAATAACGAATCTCCAAAGAAACAACTGCCCAATAAATATGTGGGCTAAAGATTTAAAGAGAAACTTCTCTTAAGAGGAAAGTAAGGATTGCCAATAGACACATGAAGAAATGCTCAACCTCTCTAGCCATAAAAGAAATGCAAATCAAAGCAACATAGAGATACCACCTCACCCCAGTTAGAACGGCAATAATCAAGAACTCTAATAACAACAGATGCTTGAGGGGATGCTGAGAAAAGTGAACATTACTATATTGTTGGTGGGAGTGTAAACTTGTTCAACCACTTTGGAAAGCAATATGGAGGTTCCTCAAAATAGTCCACATAGAGCTAACCTATTTCCCAGCAATCCCACTTTTGGGCATTTACCCAAATGATCACAAACAAGATCACACTTATGCTACCAGCACGACTATGTTTATTATTGAAGCATTATTTACCATAAGTAAGATATGGAACCAACCCTGATGCCTCTCAGTAGATAAATGGATCAAGAAAATGTGGCATATATACACAATGGAATTCTATGCCTCCATCAAAAATAATGACATTGCTCCATTTGTTATGATATGAAAAGGCTTGGAAAAAAATTATATTAAGTGTACTTGTTAGATTGGTAGTTAAACAAATGGTATTATTGTTAATATTAATTTTAATGCAATTTCAGGGAACTCTCCTGTCTCTGACCTCCTAACACTTTTATTTTGGGATTTGTCTCTGGACATCTAGGATTTAGCAGGACTCAAAATAAACCAAGATCTTGCCCATGTAGTTGTAACTCTTTTGTATGTTATTCTCACAATTAAAAAAAAAAAAAAGCCAAAAGTATTTGAATTCTACTATTAAGGTTTAATTATAGATCTCTACTGATCTTTCTCTTAAGTGTGTTGGAGAAACCAAAGCTGAAATTAACTTGGACTTTTGTGGTGGATGTAAATGTCTTAACTACCATCTCTGGTAGTAGGTACCACTAAATTTCAATTAGCCATCACAGGCTCAAGACTGTAATCCTAGATACTCAGGAGGCTGAGATCTGAGGATCGTTATTCAAAGCCAGCTCGGATAGGAAAATCCATGGGACTCTTACTCCAATTGAATGCCAAAAAGACTAGAGGTGGATATGTGTCTCAAGTCGTAGAGTGCTAGCCTTGAGGGATGAAGCCCAGGTTCTGAATTCAAGCCTAGATACTGACCATCAATTAACAAATTCAGAGGTTCCACTGTGAGTGCTATATTCTTTTAGAGACTGAAGTATTTTTTTTCACATAGTCTTTCAAACATCAGCATCGCTAATGGAGAATCATTCTAGATCCTTCTTTTCCATTTGAATAATTGTTATTCTCCAGGAGTAGAGTGGCAAAGAGGCTTGTAGATCAAGAGCTCAGACATTACATTGGCTAAAAAGAGATCAAATTAAAATTTATTCTTTGGTTGCAAATACCACATTTTTGTTATGTGTTTGCTAGCCCTGGCACTTGAACTGAAGGCCTTGGTGCTGTTCCTGAGCTTTTGTATCCAAGACTATTGCTCTACCACTTGAACCACAACTCTACTTCGGGCTTATTGGTGGTTAATTGGACATAAAAAGTCTCACAGACATTCTGGACCTGGATGGCTTCAAACTAGAATGCTGAGTAGCCAGGATTACAGGTATATGCCACTAACATCTGGCTTAAATACCACCTATAATGTTAAAAGTCAAGGATATCTGTTAACATCGATCTCTGACAGATGTACAGTGTTTTACTCCTCACTGAATGAATGTTCCTTTGAACAGTATTGCATCAAATGTAGTGGACTCAAGTTAGGTCTTGAACACCAACAACCTGCTTTGGTGGAAGTGGCCTTGTTTTTCTACACCCTATTTGGCCATTAGTGTGGACTGTAGAAAAAAAGACAATTCAGTAAAAACAAATTCAAAGAGTCTGAGACACACAAGTTCTGGACATCACTTCCTCATGGGCTGCTGTTGTGCAGGACCAATATTTTATCTGAAGAGAAACTTGGAATTACAAAAGTTAAAACCCAAGGTCTAGTAACCTCTAAAAGGCCTGTGTAACTCCTTGGTCCTCATACCTGATTCTGTGACTTAGTGGGAAAGGCAAAGGGCAGATTTCTAGCTATTGCAGACTTCTCCCTTAGTGAACAATAAGTTACCACCTACAGTCCTGGTTCCAGCTCAGACTTGGCTCAGGTCTGTGAACCTGAGTGTAGACGTTTGAATCTCCATAGTGTGAATGGAAATTTGGCCTCCTACTAAGATAGCAGTTTGAGGGACCTGGATAGCTGTGGGCAAGTCTCTTTCTAATAGCCTGTTCTTTGTGCACATTTGGTTTAGATGCAGGGATACATAACTAACTAGTCGCAGTGGTCACCCCAGGGTAGAGCAAGAGAGACAGAGTAGAGAGATAGTGATCAAGCTCACGCCATCTGCCATTTTATGCTGCTTTAATTGACATGTTCTTCATGTATTTTAGTAATTCAAGACTAAAAATTAACATTACGTATAAATTTTTAATTGCCTCTTTGTTTCTGACAAAAATTAAAAGTAAAAATGAATTTAAATAGAAAGGCAGTATGGTAAGAGCAGGGAAAAGGAATGGAACAATGATCATGGGCAGCTCCTGAAGTCCAACCTGGAGGTTTTATTTACCATTATCGGGGAATAAAATGAAACTATGTAACAAGACAGGCCTGCCTGGTTTTTCTCAGCAACAAGGCAGCCCTGTCTGCTTTCCTAAGCAACACAACAGCCCTGCCTGTCTTCCCTCATTTATGCCAGAGTCAAAGGGGTCAATAGAGCATGACTAAGGGAGGAAATTAGAGCTGTCATTGAAAGATTAAAAAGAACAAGCCCTGGATATGTCTGGAAACCTATAAAGCATCTGAAGCCTTAAACACTTAGGCCTTTCAGAGACCAGTCTTTCACAGAAACTAAATATTCAGAGAGAAAGCCAAGATATGCTCTGAGGTCTGTAGATTCCCTTACTCAGAGAACACACAGACCTCGCAATGACAGAATCATCCCTGCCAACAATAGAACTTACAAGTGAGGCTCAGGGAATAAAAGACACATTAAACTTTTCTCACTGCCAGAAACCAGTACACACTCAGAGGGCACCAGGACAATACGGGATGGAAGGCTCAGCCCTATTACAAACAATGGACGAAGCTCAGAGGCCCACACCTAATCTCCTAAAGGTCCAACAGCTTCCAGATGGTGTTCGCAGCCCTTCAAAAAGATCAATCTGTGATGCCCAGCTCTAAAGCCCACCCTGTGTTTAGGGGCCCCCTGAGCTCAGCTTCTGCTCCTGAACCTGCCCATGTATTCTGTAAAGAGCCCAGAGAAACCCTTGGCAGTTGTTGTGTGGCAGAAGTCAGGCCACAGTGAGGCTCCTGCAGCCCCCAGCCTTGCTCCAAGCATAGCCACCAACAAGGGAACACTCCCAGTTTCCACCACAGACCTCTGATGTGTAATAAAAAGAGGCTGTACTTGTGCTGGCACAGTCACCAGTCAGCAGTCCAGGCAAAGGGGCATCTGATAAGGCCACCCCAAGTAGCTGTGTGGCTCTGACATCAAGACAGAGGCAGGCAGGTCCACCCATGCAGGCTGCCTTTGAGAAGCTCCTCTTCCAAGTGCAGGCCTACCTGGTGGACTTTGAAGCAGATTATGACACTGAAAATTTTCACAGCACACTAGAAGAACCCGACAAGCAAGGGCCCTGTGCTCAGAGACCTAACCAAGGCAGGGAATGAGAGAGAGAGAGAGAGAGAGAGAGAGAGGCTATCTGTGCTTAATACCTATTTCAATATCCTTGGTGAGTAATACCTATTTCAATATCCTTGGTGAGTAATGCATATTTTTATCAAGAAATAAAGAGGAAGACTTCAAACTCTAACTCTGATGGGGTAGCTAGGATCAATCTAAACTTCCTACCATAAACAATCACAAAAGTGGAAGCTATATATGTATATATGTATATATGTATATAAATGTATATATAATATAAACATGCAGGTATACATATGTATGTTCACATATACAATATGAATATATAATGTATAATATATATGTGTATACAGAGGGAAAAATAGAAATACATAGTATTTGAAGGAATAAAAACCAATACCTTCCCAATTTTGATTGAAAGCATGAACCCTTCCATGCAGGAATCTATCAGCTCAAAAAAGTCAATTAACATAATTACACAGGTCCACATTAAGACACATTCTAATTAAACAAAAACAGAAAACTTCCCAAAGTACAAAGACACAACTCATCACACACAAGTAATCTTCAATGATATTAAGACAAATTTCTCATCAGAAACTAGATTCACTATTAGACAGCAAGGACAACAAATTTAAAGTGTTAAAAGGACATATCTAAAACCCACCTTTCTAACAAATATACTTCCTCCAAATGTAAGAGATGAGCTAAGTACCTACAGATGGCTCAGGCCTATAATCTAACTACTCAAGAAGGTGAATTGTGAGGGTGGTGGCTCAAAGCCAGCCTGGAACTTGTCCTCTCAGGAGGAAGTTGTAGGACACAGCTGCCCTTGAGAAGGACGGAGGCCTTTGTGCAGTGCTATTGCTGGAAAAAGACATTAGATAAGGTGGCCATCAAGAATGGAGGCTATTAGCTAGTGTGTCCAGAGAAGCAATTTATAAGATTCAGTAGTCCTCTAGAAAATCGGAGGATTTTGACCACTGTCCTAGTGGTTTCAGAAATGCCACGAGAATGACCAGAGCAACCTCAAGCCACATGGATTCCTTAGCAACAGTCTTTGAGGTCTAAGAGCTAGAGTGTCAATGCTGGCAGGCTGTGATTGGTCCACTATTTCTCTGACCTCACTGGCCCAGACTCTGATTGGTCTATTTCTTCTATGACATCACTATGCCTGGTTGTGATTGCGCCATTGTGTGAGGTCATGAAGGATATATAGGAAGCCACTGTGCTCCAACCTATGTCAGTTAACAGAGCTTGGAGCTCTTGCTTGATGACTCGCTGGACTGAATCAAAGTTAAATGATTTTTTTGGTAGTGGGAACAGGCTGTTATTTGGATTTTGGTATATCTTTTTACTTTCTGGGTTTTCCTTTATTTTATTTAATTTATTTAGGTAGACTTGCTACCTGCCATTGTAGCAGAAGTATGGAAGTACAGAAGGAATCAATCTCAAGCTCCTTGAAGGAGGAGATCATCAAACAATACCAGAAGAAAGTGCTCTTTGACACAGGTACCTATAGAAAAGTGAAGCTGGCCCATTCCCTCCTCACAGACAAGGACATAGCATTTAAAATACTCTGGAAGTGAAAGTCCTCATCATTGGATAAAGAATGAGGTGGACATTTTTAAAAAGGTATGGCACAAACACATCATCAGGTTGTACCAAGTAATGGAGAAGGAAGAGTATGTGTATCTCATTATGGAACTGGCCACTAGGGATACCTCCTGGGGTGGATCTGAAAATTCTGCCACCTATATGAGGATGAAGCCAGGAGTCTTGTCACACATGTTGTAAGTGCTGTTCACTACTTACACCAAACAAAATCATACATGAAGACCTTAAGTCCAACAATAACCTTTTGGACACCAAAGACAATATCAAGGTCAGCGGATTTGGTCTGAGCATCTGGCTCACTCTGGGGCAGTTGCTAATGAATGTATGTGGTGCAGTGCTATTCCATCCCCCTGAAATGTTCTTGGAAGAAATGATGGCCTGGTACAGGTGTCTCACACCTGTAATCCTAGCTATTCAGGAGACCGAGATCTGAGGATCATGGTTCAAAGCCAGCCTGTATGGCTCTACCCTCTGAGCAGACTCAAACTGATATCAAAGACTAATTTGAGTAGGAAAGGGCAGAGGATAGAGGTGGCTAGCAAAATAGCTACCATTCTTCTCAGAACAAGCTGCTGAATGTGGGCCCGGATGAATAGGTTTATCAAATGTGAGGTGTGCATAAATTATGACTCATCCACAAAAGGCTGCAATTAATATATGTCTGTCATGGATGGACACAAAATAATCTATGTGAAATATATTGACTAAACAATTTCATAAGGGAAAAAGGGAAGATTAAAAGTTTCTGGGGTGGGTGACGGTGGCTCACACCTGTAATCCTAACTACTCAGGAGGCTGAGATCTGAGGATCACAGTTGAAAGCCAGCCTGGGCAGGAAAGTATGTGAGAATATTATCTCCAATAAAACACTAGAAAACCGGAAGTGGTGCTGTAGCTCAAGCGGTAGAGAACTCGCCTTGAGCTGAAGAGCACAGAGACAGTGCCTAACCCAGAGATCAAGCCCCATGACCGACCAAAAACAAAACAAAACAAAACAAAAGTTTCTGGTGCAGGTCATTGTGTGGATTCCATCAGTATTGAAAAGAAAGTTCACAAGCAGAGGTAATGGTTAAAAAGTAGTGTGGATATAATTAATGTCACTGAATTTTATACCTAGCAAGCATGAGGCCCTGTGTTCAAACCCCTGAACTTCCAAAAAAATGCTAAATCTTCCTTCTGTTACCTACCTTAATTGGTAGGTGCTCTTCTACTGTTATGATAGTATTGCTCAGAGCTTCTCTGGTGGATGTTTATTCATGCTTTTACACATGATCCATTATTTGAATATTGATGTTGAGTTTTAAAGTGTAATTTGTGTATTAAAATAAGGGTAAAGCCTGTATTTCTAACTCAAGTGGCTAAAACAGGAAGATCCTTATTCAGTCAAGGATGCAAAGAGAAGTCCTTCCTAAATCCCCATGCTAGTGCTGAAACTGGAGGGACAATTGTTTGTAAGCAATTACAAGTGAGAGATAAGTCTCTGATCATATTCTGTTTTGGTCATGTCAGTTTGGATTTAATATTTACATGAATTTTAAAATTTTTCCTTTTCCCCATACTCTTTTTGAAACTTTGTAGTACGTTTTTGTTTGCTGCACTTAAAAAAAAGTTTTCCTTTGTATATATTAACATGATTTTTTTCTGTATTACAATTTATTATTTATTTTTGAAATTTTTTATGTTTTTTTTTCTCCAACTAGGGACTGGCCACTGTCTCCGAGATTTTGTTCAGTTCTGCCAATTGAGCCACAGCTCAACTTCCAGCTTCTTTCTTTTTGAAGAGTCTCATGCGAACCCCAGCACTACTAAGGAGGCTGAAATCTGAGGATCTTGGTTTGAAGCCAGTCTGAGCAGCAAAGTCTGAGGGTTTTTTTAATTATTATTTTGCCATTGGTTATGTGCCTGAAAACTAGGCTTTGGCGCTGTCCATTAGCATTCCAGTTTAAGGTTAGTGCTCTATCAATTGAGCTGCAGCAACATTTTCGGCTTTTCCTGCTTATGTGGTTCTGAGGAATCAAACCCAGGTCCTCATGCATGTAAGGATAGCACCCTACCACTGAGCCAACTTCCCAGATGAAGTCTGAGATTCTTCAATTTATCACCAAAAAGCTGGTGGTTGTAGTTCTCTAGACTTGAGTAAAATAGGGCAAATTCAACCCCTAGTACTGGTAATTACATACACAAATCTCATGGACTTTCTTGCTAGTGCTGGCTTTGAACTGAGGCCTGGGTAGCTAGAATCTACAGGCATGGGCAACCAGCCTCTGACATTTTCATATTTTTGCTCAGCTCTTTCTTGACTTCAATTTCAATGCTTTTTAATTGCGGTCAGTAGACCTGATCTCCGGGCCTCATTGCTGTTTCTTACCTATTTTTAAGGAGGGTGGAGTTGAAACCTCAGCCTGAGTGCTGTCTTTGAGCTCTTCAGCTTAAGGCGAATGCTCTAACATTTCAGCCACTGCGCCACTTCAGGTTTTCTGGTGGTTAATTGGAGATAAGTTCTCATTAACTTTCCTTCCCAGGTTGGTTTTGAACCATAATTTTCATGTATCAAACCCCTGAATATCTAGGATTACAGGCTAGAGTCTCAGCGCCCTTATGTTTATTAGTTTTTTGACTCAAGGATTATGTTTTACAACTCAACCATAACTCCACTCGTAGCTTGTTGCTGGCTTATTGAACATAAGAACTTAATGTACTTTTCTGGGTTGTCTGGCTTCAAACCATGATCCTCAGATTTCAGCTTCCTGAAATGCTCTGGTTATACACATGAACCACAAACCGATTGTTCACATAAAACGTTAATATGTTATTTTTTCCAAATTTTCTTTTTAAAATTTTCCTTGTTTGTTATTTTTGTTTATGTGTTAGTTCTGGGGCTACAAATCAGGGCCTGGATAAAATACTAGAGCTTTTTCTTCAAGACTAGTGGCTTACCACATGAGCCAAAATACAACTTGTGGCTATACATGTTTTGTCTTGGTGCTTGAAATAAGGCCCTGAGTGCTGTCCTAGAAAGTGATTGCCCAGTTTGCCACTTGGGTCACAGCTAAACGCCAGTTTTCTTTATTTTTTAATTCTTGGTAGCTAATAGGCGATAAGTCTTATGCAAAGTCCAGCATGGATCAGTTTTCTGAAATCTGAGGATCATGGTTCAAAACCAACCAAGGCAGGAAAGTCCATGAGAATCTTAGCTCCCATTAATCAATGAAAAACTAGGAGTGGTGGAGCTCTATCCTTAAACAAAACAGCACAAGTTCAAGCCATAGGACAGCACACAGATGCACACAGAGAAAGCCTCATGGACTTTCTTGCATGGGCTAGCTTTGAACCATGATCCTCAGATTTCAGCCTCTCTTCATCTATCTTCTTTTCTTTGAAAATTTTATTGGTCCTGTGGCTTGACCTCTAAATCTGGGGCCTATATCTTAACTTTACACTCAAGGCTGATGCTTTTACAACCTCAGCCACAGCTCAAGGTTTTGTGCTGTTTAGTTGAAGATGAGTCTCAAGCACATTCCTCTCCAGGCTGATTTGACACTGCAATCCTCAGAAGTCAGCCTCTTGTATAATAAGGATTATACACATGACCAGCAACATTTAGGTCATGTTAAAACTTTAATATGTGCTTGCTTCCACCTTTTCTTATTTTCTTCATTTTTGCTTGTTCTAGGAGTAGAAATTGAAGCTCAGATGCTGTCTCAGTGTATATATGGGACTAACCATAACATTTGGCTTTTGGGGGGAAGTTAATTGGAGACAAGAGACTCATATATATTTAGGCCAGATTCGGGAAGCTGAAAATTGAGGAAAGTCCTTAACACTCTTTTCTCCAATTAACTACTAAAAATCTGAAAGTAAGTAGGTCATTGAAGAAAAGAGTGCAAGTTCAAACACCAGGATTGGCATAGAGAGAGAGAGAGAGAGAGAGAGAGAGAGAGAGAGAGAGAGAGAGAGAGAGAGAGAGAGAGAGAGAGAGAGAGAGAGAAACAAAGAGAGAGATACAGAGAGAGAGAGAGATCTTATAAACTCATATAACGGAGCTGAGCTTTAAACAGTATCCTCAAATTTCAGCCTGAGTAGCTAGAATCACAGATATGAGCCACCAATGATTGGTTCATTGAAACCTCTGGTATTTCCACTTTCTTCTCTTCTTCTACACTTCTATTCATTTATTTCAATATTTTTGTGTTTGTTGGTCCTGGAGCTTGAACTCATGCAAGGCCTGGCCTGATACATGAGACTGAAATCTGCCCATCATAGTTTAAAATCAGCCTGAGCAAGAAAGTCCATGAAAATTTTATTTCTATTCAATCAACAAAATCCTATCTCCAGTGTGGCTACCACACACAAAACAGTCTCCTGGAATTTCTTTTTGTATTTTTCCTTTTTTTTATTGTGGAAATATTTTACAGAGGGGTTATAATTACATGGGCAAGATAATGATATATTTCTTATCAAGAATTGTAGCCTCCTCCTTTGTTTCCTCTTCCCATCCCTTCCTATCTTCCCGCTGCCCCCCAACCCAATCCTCCTCGCTCCCCCTTCCTTCCCCCACACCAAAGTTGTAAAGTTCATTTTCGACATAACGACTTGTACATCTCTGGGTTGCAATTGGTCCACGTGTATCCCTGTTTAAACTATTTGTTTTTCCCCTTCACCTCCACAAATTATACCGATATCAAACACAGTGAAAGCAGGGCTTATACTGTGGGGGAGGGACATATAAAGCAACAAAGAAATAATCTTATAAATGTGTTAGAAACAATCGCATGAAAGAAAAAAAAAACATTTGAATACATATCTTAGGGTTCATTTCCCTAACATCACCTTATCTGACCTTTTCTGCTTGACTCAGTACACAATGGTATTCTATGCCTCCATCAGAAAGAATGACATTGCCCCATTTGTTAGGAAATGGAAAGACTTGGGAAAAATTATATTCAGTGAAGTAAGCCAGGCCCAAAGAAAAATAGGTCCCATGGTTTTCTGGAATTTCTTGACTGGTTTGCCTTTAAACTGGATCTTATATTTCAGCCTCCTGCTTTTCTAGAATTACAGACATGAGCCAACAGTCCAAGGTTCTCTACTTCCAATCATTTAATTCAGTTATCGTGATCCTGAGGCTGGATCTCTGAGCCAGGGCACTGTTTCATAGGATTTTCCTCAGGGCTGGTGCTTTCCAACTACAAACACATCCTCATTTCTGGCTTCTTTTGCTGATTAGTTGGAGTCTTAGGCACTTCCCTGCCCAGGTTGGCTATGAACAACAACCATTAGATTTCAGCCTTCTGAATCACTAGGATTAAACACATCGACCAAAAATTCATGGATAATTTTGAAACTTCAATTGGATTTTCGCACACCTTTTTTTCTCTAGCCTTCAGGCTTGAAATCAGGGCTTGGGCACTGTTCTTGAGCTTCTTTTACTGAAGGTGGGGCCTCTATTATTTGAGCCACAGTGCCACTTCCAGCCTTTTGTATTCATGAGGTACTGAGGAAACAGACACAGGAATTCAAACATGCTAGGCAAGCACTCTATCACTAAGCCATATTTCCTGCCATTCTTACACCTTTTTATTTGTATTTTTATTTCCTTGTGTATGTTTGTCCTGGGGCTACAAATCAGCCCAGGTGCTATCCCCGAGGGGTTTACTCAAGACTAGCAAATTGAGACATGAGCCACCGCACAACTTGTGGCTATTTTTTGATGTTGTTTGGTTTTAAGTAGCTACTTAGAGTTGAGTATATGAATTCTCCTATCTGGGCTGGCTTTCAACGGTGAGCCTCAGATTTGAGCCTCCTGAGTAGCTACCATCACAGTGTGTGCCACCTATGCTTGGCTCATTTTAAACTCTGAAATTGGCTCTTTCTTCTCCCACCCTCCTTCACATTTATTTTATTCTTTGTATGTGTGTTGGCCCTGAAGTTAATATCAAGGTCTGGGTGCTGTTTCAGAAATTATTTTCTCATTTCTGCCATTGGAGCCACAGCTCAATCACCAGGTTTTATTTTTCTTGCTTTTGGAGATAAGAGTCTCATGTAAAGCCCAGCAAGACTCAGGAGGCTGAAATCTGAGTATCATAGAAGCCAGCCTGAACAGGAAATTTCATGAGATTCTTTTCATCTACTACCAAGATGCTGGGAGTGGTAGAGGTTCTACACAAATTCAAGCCCTAGATTGGCACACAGTAAAACAGCCCCATGGACTTTCCTGTTTGGACTGGCCTTTAAATACTGTCTTCAAACTTCAGCCTCCTGAAAGCTAAAATTATAAGCATGAACCACCAGCGCCAGGCTTATTTTTAAATCTCAAATGGTCATTTCTTCTCTTCTTTCAGTTTTGTTTTTGGTCGACTTTGGGCTGAATTATGGACCAGGAATCCATTTCTCAGGTTTTCGTCAAATTTCAGTACTTTACAACTACTATCACACCTTCATTTCCAGCTTTTGCTGGGTAGTTGAAGGTAAGAATTTCAATCACTTTCCTACCAAGGCTGGCTTTGAGTTGTGATCCTCATATTTCAACTTCCTCAGTAGCTAGGAATACACAAATAAACCAACAACCCATGGCTCATTTTGAAATGATAATTTTCTCTTTCTTTCATCTTTAATTGTGCTCTTTTTTCTTTGTTTTTGTACGTTTTTGTGCTGGGACATCAGCACCAGGGCCTGTGTGCTGTACCAGAGCTTTCTACATGAACCAGAGCACAGCTAGTGTCATATTTTGGTGACAAATGAGACAGAAGGGTTTCATTTATTCTCCTACCTGGGCTGGCCTTCAATGGTGATCCTCAGATTTCATCCTCCTGAGTAGCTGATAGAACATCGGTGAGCTACCAATGCTTGATTTATTTAAACCTCTGTCATAGGATCTTCCTTCTGCACTTCTAGCCTCTCTTTCTTTAATCCTTCTGTGATTGTCTTGCGGCTTGAACTCAGGGCCTGTTGCTGTCCCAGAAACTGATTGCCCAATTCTGCCACTTGAGCCATAACTCAATTCCCACGCTTTTTTTTTTCTTTTTGACAATTAATTGGAGATAAGAGTCTGAGGAAAGCCTACCATGAATCAAGCCTAGCTGAGAAGGAAAGTCCATGAGACCATGACCTCCAATTAACCACTGAAAATCTTGGAGTGGTAGAGCTCTGTCCTTGAACAAACCAGCACAAGTTCAAGGAGGCACACACAATCTGCAAGATGACACACAGATGCACACATACAAGAACGTCTCATGGATTTTCTTGCATGCATTAACTTTGAATTGTGGATCCTCAGATTTCAGTCTTTCTTCTTCCGCTCTCTTTTGTATTGATTGTTTGTTATTTGTAATTTTTAGTGGCCCTGCAGCTTAACCTCTGGCTCTGGGGACTGTTTCTTAGCTTTTTAACTGAAGTCTGTTGTTTTACTACCTCAGCTCCAGCTCAGGGCTTTGTGCTAGGTAGGTGGGATAAGCATCTCAAGCACGATCCTACCCAGGCTGACTTGATACCACAATCCTCAGATGTCAGGCTCTTGTGTAGTTAGGATTATCCACAGGACCAACAATCCTTGTGTCATTTTAAAACTTTAATATGTGCATGCCACTTCCTTCTTTTGTTTACTATTTATTTTTTGCATGTGTGTGCTGTTTCTAGGTCTACAAATTGGGGCTCATATTCTGTCCTAGAAGTTTTTTTTCAAGGACATCCTCTATTACATGAGAAACATCATAACTTTTTGGCACTTTTTTGGGGGGTTGATTAATTAGAGACAAGAATCATGGAATCTCCTGCCTAGGCTGGCCATGAACCATCATCCTCAGATTTCAGGCTCTTGAATAGCTAGTAAAACATGTATGAGCCACTGATGCTTGATTGATTTAAGCCTTTGTCACTCGCTCTTCCTTGGTTACTTCTACTCTTCTTTCATTCTTCTGTGCATGTCCTGGGGCTTGAATTCAGGGTCTGCGTGCAGTTCCAGAAAATATTTGCCCAGTTTGCCACTTAAGCCACAACTAAACTTACAGCTAAATAAGGTAGCTGAAATCTGAGGACCATGTTTCAAAGGCAGCCTGGGAAGGAAAGTCTATGACCCTCTCATCTCTAATTCACCACTCAAAAGCTGGGAATGCTAGGGCACTAGGCAAAGGATACTACAGAATCACACACATCACACATAGAAACACACACACACACACACATATTCACACATACACACACATACATGCACAAAATCTCCTGGACTTTGCTTTTTGGGTTGGCCTTGAAACTTGATCCCAAGATTTTTGTAGCCAGGTATCAACTACAGCCATGATCAACAAACACCAGGCTAATATTTAAATTTACAATTGGCCTTTCTTCACTTCTCCTACAATTATTTAGCACTAAGAATTGAACTCTGGGTCAGCAGTTTTTTTAATTAGCTTTTGCACCAAATACAGTGCATTACATGTAGAGTCATATTTGCACTTCCAGCTTTTGGCTAGGTAGTTGGGGTTAACAGTTTCATGTACTTTCCTGCCCAGTCTAGCTTTGAACCTAGAATGGATAGGAATACACACATGAACCAAAAACCATGCCTCATTTTTAAACCTTAGTTTTCTTTTTCCCAACAATTTTTAATTCTTGGGGGTATTTTTTGTTTGTTTGTTTTGAAATGTATGTCTAGGACTTCAACTCAGGGCCTAGGTTTTGTCCCAAAGTTTATATTTGAGACTAGCACTCAACCGAATGAGCCAAAGTACAAATTGTAGCTTATTTTTGGTGGCAAATTAGATATATGAGTCTCATGGACCCTCCTGCCTGGGCTGACCATGAACCATGAATCTTAGATTTAATTCTCCTGAGTACCTTGTACAACATGTGTGAGAAACCAATGTTTGATTCATTTCAATCTCTGTCACTGACTCTTCCTTTTGTACTTCTATCCTCTTTTTATTTCTCCTGTGTTTGTCCTCCAGCTTGAACTCAGGGTCTGAGTGCTGTCCCAGAAATTTTTCCAGTTCTGCCAGTTGAACCACAGCTACACTCCAGGATATTCTTTCTGTTTTGGTGTTTAATTAGAAATGAATATAATGTAGAGCCTGACCAGATTTATGAGGCTGAAATCTGAGAATCAAAGTTGGTGCCAGCCTGGGCAGGAAAGTACATGATATCTACAATTATAACCACTAAAAAGCTGAGATTGGTAGAGCTTTGTGCAAAACAGTACAAGTTCAAGCAACAGGACTCACACAAAGACACACACACACACAAGTCTTATGGACTTTCCTACTCGGTCTGGCCTTCAAATATTATCCAGACATTTTAGCCTTTTGAGTAAACAGAATTAGTTATGAGCCACCAGTGACGGGCTGATTGGCTCATTGCAGCCTCAGTTATTGGTTCTTCTTTCTCTTCTAGTCTTCTTTGCATGTATTCATTTCATTTTTTGTGAGTATGCTAGTGCTGGAGCCAGAACTCATGCAAGGCCTGGCCTGTTTCAGGAGGATGAAATCTGATCATCATGGTTCAAAGCCAGGCTGAACAGGAAAGTCTAAGATCCTTACCTCCAATTAACTGCCAAAAATCTGGGAGTACTACAGTTCTAGCCCCAGGATGGCCCACAAGCAACTGTCTTCTGGACTTTCCTGCTAGAATTGGCCTTTACACTGGATACCCATATTTCTGCCTCCTGGAGAATTACAGGCATGAGTCACCAGCCCCCGGTTCTCTTCTTATTTACATTTTTGTGATCCTGGGGCTGGATCTCTGAGCCAGGGCACTGTTGCATAGCTATCTCACTCAGCCTGGTGCTTTACAACTCCATCACAGATTCACTACTGTTTTCTTGTTTATTTCTTTTGCTGGTGATTTGAAGATGAGAGACCATAGCCCTCAGATTTAATCTATCTTAGTATTTAGGATTACACACAAAAGGAAGTGGCACTGTAGCTCAAGTGGTAGAGCACTAGCCTTGAACTGAAGAGCTGAGGGACCGCGCTCAGACCCAGAGTTTAAGCCCTACAACTGACCAAAAAAAGAGTATTACACACTAAGACCAAAAACTCATGACTAATTTTGAAAATTTAATTGGATTTTCTTATACATTTTTTAATTTCTACTTTTTATTTCCATATGTATGATGGGCTTGGAGCTATAAATCAGAGCCTATGTATTGTTCCAGTTCCTTTTTTTTTTTTTTTTTTTTGCCTGTCATGGAGTCTGAACTCTGGGACCTGGACGCTGTCCCTCAGCTCTTCAGCTTGAGGCTAGAGCTGTACAACTTGTGCTACTGCGCCACTTCTGGCTTTTCCTGCTCATGTGTTGTTGAGGAATTAAACCCAGGGCCTCATGCATGCAAGGCAAGCACTCTCCCACTGAGTCACCTTCGCAGCCCCGTCCCAGTACATTTTTTAATACTAGCCCTCTAATATGTGAGCCACAGCACAATTTGAGCTTTTTAAAAAAACTGTAGTTGGCTAATCAGAGTAGAGTTCATGGACTCCTCTGCCTTGGCTGGCCTTGAACACTGATCCTCAGATGTGAGACCTTGAGTATGTAAAGTAACAAGTGTAAGCTAACTCAATTTTGCTCATTTTAACCACTGAAATCGGCTCTCCCTTTTCTTCTTCCACCTTTCTTTTCATTTATTTATTTTATTCTTGTGTGTGCTGGTCCTGGAGCTTGATCTCAAGGTGGGTGCTGTCCCAGGAATCATTGTCTCATTGGAGACACATTTGGAGGAGCCACAGCTCACTCAACCCCAGGTGTTTTTTGTTTCTTTTTGGTGGTTCATTGGAGATAAGTGTCTCATGCAAAGCACAGAATGTCTCAGGAACCTGAAATCTGATTATCAGTTTGAAGTCAGCCTGCACAGAGAATTCCATGAGACTACCTCCAATTAGCTGGTAGTGATCCCACCAATTAGCTGAGATTAATAGAACACCAGGATTGAGTAAAGTAGAACAAATTAAAACCCCATGACTGGCACACACAGAAAAAATGTCCCATGTACTTTCCTGCATGGACTTGCCTTTAAATGTTATTTTATGATGAGTTCTGGGAAGATGGCGGAGAAGAAGCTGTAGGCTAAACAAGCTCTCGCATAGAAAGCAATTTTAGTGTTCCAATGAACAGTCCTAAGCCAGAGAATCACACCAAGTGTGTCATCACAGGACAGAGAGTTAGGCCAGAGAGGGAAAATCCAGGCACGGAGACAGATATGAGTACTTGCCAGTAGCCACGGATGTGGCGGCAGTGGTGGCAACCATAGCCGCCATACGTGCAACACAGAGAGTCTGGGACTTAGGCGCTAGATGCGGCAAGCGAGCAGTTTCTACTTAACACCAGCAAGAACTGACAAGGAGCACACCTCCTGAATTTCGCAGACCAGAGATGACCCAGGAACCAAGACTCTGGCATGAGTAGAAGCCTGACATCCTCACTCTTTCTCAGGGATCAAGGAGGAAAGGCCAACCCTCCCCCCCCATTACTGGAGATCTCCATCTTTGATACTGACAAAGCCTGGCTGTACAGCTACCTCCAACTCAGGCATTGGAAGAAAACAAGAGTCATTTAGCAGGTCACAGGAACCTAACCTGCCCTACCAGGCTCAGCTCCTCCCTCGGAAAAGTCACCCAGCTTGGGCCGGAAGCCCCAGGAGTTGCTTTCTTCACTGTGTAATCAGAGCCAGAGGCTGCCCCTCTCTACAGCAGCCTTGACAATCAATTGAAATTCAGTAAACATAAACCCTGAGAATGGCTCCAGGCTGGGCTTTGTGAGTTTCTCAGAAGCTAACTCCTCAGGGAAAAGCTGCTATTTGCTGAAAAGCCTCAACTCTACCCAAAACCTAGCCTCGTCACAGCATCTCCAAACTAGAGGAAACAGCCATCTCCCTCTTTTGTGAAACTCAAAGTAGATCTCTGTCCCATTGAACTAGCTTGGGAGGAGGACCACAAAATCCTTAGTAAAGCAGAGCATTTTTCTGTGTGCTCAAACAAATTGACTTAAGAAACCATCCAAGCCACAGGAAAATCAAACACCACAAGCAGACCAGATACTCCAACAAGAGACTGGTTATGGACACAAGGGAGATAAATGATTGTCCCATCCCCCCCAAAAAAAATCAAAGATCTTTTTTCTGTTCTTTTTATAATTTTTTTCTAAACTTTTTTTTTAATTTTTAACTTCAAAATTTTTTGTTTTCTATTAACTTTTTTTTTCCTCTAATAATTTTTATTTTGCGGTTATATGTGTGTGTATTTTTTTTCTTTTAAAATAATTTTTTTTGTTTAGCTCTAGTGATCAATTGATCCTTTTTTTTCTTTCCTTCTCCTTCTTTTCACATTTTCTTCTCTTTCATTCTTTGCGTGACTTAATTGCTGTTCTCATCCTCATATATACCTGTAGTTGATTATTTGACTTTAGACACATTGTGTACACACTTAATCCAGAAATTTATTACTCAATTAAAAAATGCTTAGACTTCACTTCCTTAATAGCATTACTACCTCTTAATACCTATATAATATTTTAAGCATTTTTATTTTTAAATTTTCCACATCTCCTTTCTATCCCTCCCATTATCTTATTCTATCCACATTCTTCTCTGAATATTATGTTTTCAATTTGCATAATTTTAAGTGTTGCATTTCTTAATTTTTAAAGTTTGTTTTTCTATTTTGTCTTCTCTTTTTTTCTTTCTCTTTCTTCTTTTTTGCTCTCTCTACTTTCATCCTATCCAACATATTTCCCCCTTTGAGATTAGGATTTATTTAAGTTAACTCTCCCACTGCCTTTCCACATCCCTCTATGCCTATTTTTACCCATATCTCTCCCTAAACCTAATAATTTCTGTTTGCCAAATTCTTCTTTGCCGTTCACAGCCCATTAATACTTAGTTGTTTGATGTTGAATAGATATATCTATTGAACTATATTGTATCTGCAGACTTTTGACTGTGCAACTACAGACTTTGGTTGATGCTTGCCTTAAAATAGTGTGCTAGCACAATATTTTCTTTTCATCCCAAATGGTCAGAGCAATCCGGAAAAACACAAGAAAAATGGCAAGTCCAGGTATCTCAACTCCCACTCATAATAATCTGGGGACAAAAAAGATAAGGAATAATCCATGGAAGAGTTCCCAAAAAGCTCTAAAAGCACTACAGGTAAAGATGGTAAATGAAAAGATTGAAAACCTGCAAAGGACTCTGTATGAGCGTGATAAGAAGAGAGAGGAGGCAAAACAAAGAATATCATGAGTGTGAGGAAGCTACTCAAAGATTGATACAGGAATTGCGAGAGTAGCTTGAGAACACTTAAAGAGAAATAAAGGAATTGCGTGAGCAGGCTGGGATCAGTCAAAGAGAAACTCATGAATAGTGTGAGCAGGCTGAAAACACTCAAAGAGAACTACAGGAACTGCATGAATGTGAAGAAGCTAATCAAAAAGTAATAGAGAAATTGAGAGAGTGGGATGAGAATACAGGAAGAGCACTAAAGGCATTCAAGGAATCCATAAACAGAGAGCTCAAACAAGTCAGGGAGGCCACAAAAGGGAATGCTGAACGGAACCCAACAGAAGGAATGGAGTCCAAGGAAACCATAACCAATCAACTAAGTGATTTGAGAATAAATGCTGAACACCAAATTAAGGATGTAAAGAAGTCCATACAAGATCTAAAACAAAGCTCCAACAAAGAATGTGAAGCCATCAAAGCCAACCAACTAGAAGGAAAAGAAATAAAAAAGTAGAAAGACTTGATAGTAGGTTAGACCATGCTGAAGATCAAAATTCAGGGATTGAAGACAGCCTAGATATTATAGAGAAAGAACATACGACCATCAAAGACAAATCCAAGAAATATGATAGAGCTATGCAACACTTGGAAGACAACATCAGAAGGCCTAGTCTGAGCCTAATGGGTGTAGAGACAGAAGTTAATGGTCTAGGCAATCTGTTTAACAGGATCCTAGCAGAGAACTTACCAAATACGCAAAAAGATAGCACTATTCAGATACAAGAAGCTTTTAGAACACCAAATAGAGCAGACCAGAATAGGACATGCCACTGTCACATTATAATCCACACAGGATCAATTCAGAGGAAGGAAAAGTTCCTTAAAACTGTCAAGGAGCAAAGCTCAATCACCTATAAAAGGAAACAAATTAGAATCACCTCAGATTTCTCAGCAGAGACAATTAATGCCAGAAGAGCCTGGAATGATGTATGCCATGCCGTAACGACAAACAACTATCAACCAAGAATACTGTACCCAGATAAACTCTCCTTCATAACCCACTAGATCACAATAAAGGCCAAGCAACCGCACCCGAACTGAGAATCCAAGAACCATAGGAAGAATCAAGTTGCCGCAGCCCCCAAGAAGGTGGATGAAATGGCAGCAACTCCCAAATACCTCAGTCCTATCTCTCAACATTAACGGACTAAACTCTCCAATTAAATGACATAGACTGTCTAGTTGGATTAAAAAGCAACATCCTTCTATCTGCTCCTTTCAGGAGTCACATCTTCCCATAAAAACAAACACATTGTCAATGTGAAAGGTTGAAACAAAATCTACCAAGCAAATGGCCCCCATAACCAGGCGGGAGTTGCAATCCTAATATCAGATAAAATAGACTTCAAATTAAAATTAGTGAAAAAAGATAAAGAAGGTCACTACATACTAATTAAGGGATCTCTCCTTCAGGAGGATATTACAATTCTAAATATCTATTCGCAAAAAAATGGAGCACCCAAATTTATCCAAGAAACACTATTTTCCCTCAAATCCCACATAGATCCAAAGACACAGACCAAAATTTTCTTAATAGCGACCCAGAAACACAACAAATCTAAGAAGGGTTGGACAAATGCTATTACATGAAAATGCATAGCTTATGCATGGCAAAGGACATAGCTAGCAAGATCATAGAAACCCCACAGATTGGGAGAAGGTCTTCACTAGCCATATACAGACAAGGGTCTCATATCTAAAATATACCTGCAACTCAAAAAGTTAAACCCCCCAACAACAAACCTTCAAAGAAAAAACTGCTCAGTGAATAATTGAGCTAAAGATTTAAAGAGAAACTTCTCTGAAGAGGAAAGAAGGATGGCCAATAAACACATGAAGAAATGCTCAACCGCTCTACCCATAAAAGAAATGCAAATCAAAACAGCATTGAGATATCACCTCACCCGAGTTAGAATGGCTAGAATCAAGAACTCTAATAACAGAGGCTGGAGGGCATGTGGACAGATGGGAACCTTACTGCATTGTTGGTGGGAGTATAAACTTGTACAACCACTTTGGAAAGTAGTATGGAGTTTCCTCAAAAGACTCCAAATAGAGCTCCCCTATGACCCAGCAATCCCACGTTGGGGCATTTAACCAAATGATCACAAACAAAACTACAAGAAAGTTACCAGCACAACTATGTTTATTGCAGCCTTATTTACCATAGCTAAGATATGGAACCAACCCAGATGCCCCTCAGCAGATGAATGGATCAAGAAAGTGTGGTATATATACACAATGGAATTCTATGCCTCCATCAGAAAGAATGACATTGCCCCATTTGTTAGGAAATGGAAAAACTTGGGAAAAATTGTATTAATTGAAGTAAGCCAAGCCCAAAGAAACATAGGTCCCATGGTTTCCTCTATTTGTAATAGCTAGTATATGTCTGAGTCAAACAGAAAAGGTCAGATAAGTTGATGTCAGGGAAATGAACCCTAAGATATGTATTCAAATGTTCTTTTTTCTTTCATGCAATTGTTTCTAACACATTTATAAGATTATTTTTGTTGCTTTGTATGTGTCTCCCCCACTGTATAACCCCTGCTTTCACAGTATTTGATGTTATCATTTGCGGAGGGGAAGCGAAAAAACAAATCGTTTAAATAGGCATACAGGTGGACCCATTGTAAGGAGACGTACAAGTCATTATGTCAAAAACGAACTTTACAATTTTGGTGGGGAGAGAAGGTTTGGGTGGTGGAAAAGAGGAAGGATGGGATGGCAAGGGGAAACAAAGGAGGAGGCTACAATGCTTTATGAGAAATGTACTCTTTGTCTTGCTCACGTAATTGTAACACCTCTGTACAGTATTTTCACAATAAAAAATTGGTCTATTTTGGAAAATGTTCCATGCAGTGTTGAGAATAAAGTGTATTCTGATGCTGCTGGGTGAAATATTCAGTAGTTGTCTGTTAAATCTAGTTGATCTAGGCAGTTCTTTAGATCTGCAGTTTCTCTGTTGAGTTTTTGTCGAGTTGATCTATATAGTGTGGATAGTGGTCTGTTAAAGTCCCCAACAAATCTTGTCTTTGGATCAATTTGAGATTTTGGGGATGTAGTGTTTTTTGGATAAATTTCGGTAATCCATTGTTTGGCGAATAGTATTTATTATTGTAATATCCTCCTGAAAGAAAGACCCCTCAATTCGAATGTAGTGACCTTCTTTATATCTTCTCACTAATTTTAATTTGAGGTCTATTTTATCTGATCTTATGATTGCAACTCCCGTCTGTTTATGGGGTCATTTGCTTGGTAGATTTTGTTCCAGACTTTCACTTTCAAAGTGTGTTTGTTTTTATGGGCAAGGTGTGATTCCTGAAGGCCGCTGATTGAAGGATGTTGCTTTTTAATCCAACTAGACATTCTATGTCGCTTAATTGGAGAGTTAAGTCTGTTAATGTTGAGAGAAAAGACTGAGAAGTGGTTGGTAGTTTCTGCCATTTTATCCACCTTCTTGGGGGCTGCGGCAACTTGGTTCTTCCTATGGTTTTTGGATTCTCAGTTTGGGTGCAGTTTCTTTGCCTTTATTGTGGTCTTGTCGGTTCTGTCTGTGTAGGACATCTTTAAGTATCTTTTGTAGGACCGGTTTGGTGGAGATATATTTTTTTTCAGTTTTTCTTTGCTATGGAAGGTTTTTATTTCACATTTGGTTATGAAGGAGAATTTAGCTGTTCACAGTATTCTTGGTTCATACTTTGTCTTTAGGTCATGGCATGCATCATTCCAGGCTCTTCTTGCTTTAATTTTCTGTGCTGAAAAAATGAAGTTATTCTAATTGATTTCCCTTCATAGATGATTGATCTTTTCTCCTGGACAGATTTAAGGATCTTTTCCTTGGTCTGAATTGATCTTGTGCATATTATAATGTGACAGTGAGATGTCCTGCTCTCGTCTGGTCTATTTGGGGTTCTAAAAGTTTCTTCTATCTGAATAGGTCTATCTTTTTGCATGTTTGGGAATTTCTCTGCTAGGATCCTGTTAAACAAATTTCCTACACCATTATCTTCTGACTGTAGGTGCTCCTCTACACCCATTATTCTCAGATTAGGCCTTCTGTTGGTGTCTTCCAATTGCTGAATATATCTATCATATTTCTGGATTTGTCTTGGATAATTGTACATTCTTTCTCTATAATATCTAGGCTGTCTTCATTCACCGAGATTCGATCTTCTGCATGGTCTAACCTACGGTCAAGACTTTCTTCTTTGTTTTTTGTTCATTTTCCTTCTAATTGTTTGGCTTTGATGACTTCGTATTCTTTGTTGGAGCTTTGTTTTAGATCTTGTATGAACTTCTTTACTTCCTTAATTTGGTGTTCAGTGCTTATTCTCAAATCACTTAGATGTTTGGTTATGGTTTCCTTATACTCCCATTCCTTCTGTCCGGTTAGATTCAGCATTCCCTTGTGGTCTCCCTGAATTCTTTCAGCTGTCTCTTTATGGATTCCATGAATGCCTCTATTGATATTTGTTTATTCTCGTCCCTCCCTTGCAATTCCTTTATTACTCTTTGATTAGCTTCCTCATGTTCATGCAGTTCCTGTACTTCTCTTTGACTCTTCTCAGCCTGCTCACACAATTCCTTTATTTCTCTTCGAGTGTTCTCAACATGTTCATGCAATTCGGTATCAATCTTTGAGTAGCTTCCTTATGCTCATGAAATTACTGTATTGATCTTTGGTTTGCCTCCTCTCTCTCCCTACCATGTTCACACTGAGTCCTTTGCAGGTTTTCTATCTGTTCATTCACCATGTTTCCCAGTAATATTCATAGAGCTTTTGGGGAACTCTCCTCTGGAATACACATTATCTGTTCTGTCACCTGGTTATCATGAGTGGGAGTTGAGATACCAGGACTTGCATTTTTCTTGTGTTTTCTTGCTTGTTCTGCCCATTTGATATGAAAGTAACACAAATTTTCTGCTACAATAATTTTTCAAAGCATGCATCAACCAAAGTCCTGTAGCTGCACAGGCAAAAGGACGCAAATATAATCTAGTTCTACAGATACAATCTATTCAACATCAAGCAACTATGGATTAATGGGCTAACAACAGCAAGGACGAACTTGGCAAACCAGGAATTATTATATTTAGGGACAAATGTGAGGAAAAATAGGATTAGAAGAATGTGGAGAGGTAAAAGGAGAGTGAATTTAACCAAGTTCTAATCTCAAAGAGTGAAATGGATTGGACAGAATAGTAGGAGAGAGAAAAAACAGACAAGAAAAAAATGGGAAAAACAAATATTTAAGTTTAATAAATGAATCTTAAAAATTATCTAAGTTTAAGGTGATATTGAGAGAAGAAAAGGATACAATGAGAGGAGGGGAGTGATAGAAAGGAGATATGAACAACTAAAAAATAAATATTCTCAAAAATTATATAGCTATAAAGAGATAATACTGTTATTACAGAATTTAAGGCTAAGAAGTTTTGAATTGAATAATAAAATTCTTAAGTGTATATAAAATGGGGGTAAGGACTAATATTCGACGAGGGGCATATATCTGAGGATGAGGAGAACAGCAAATAAGTCACACAAAAAGAAGGACACAGAAGAAAAAATGAAAAGAATGAAAAAGAATAAAAAAGAAAAAAAGGACCAAAAGGTCAGTAGAGATTTAAACAAAGCACACACACACAAACACACACACACACACACACACACACACACACACACACACACACACACACACACACACATACACCTAAAATAAAAATTAGGAAGGGAGAAAAAAGATTAATAGAAAACAGTTTTTTTAAAAAACTAAAAATTAAAAAAGGTACCAAAAAGAGTTCTTTTTTTTTTTTGTGGGGGTCGGGGAGTAGATGGGAAGATCCTGTATCTCTCTGTGTCCGTAACCAGTCTCTTGGTGGAGTCTCTAGTCTGCTTGTGGTGTTTGGTTTGCCTGTGGCTTGATTGTTTCTTAAATCAATTTTTTTGAACAGGCAGAAAAATGCTCTGCTTTACCAAGGATTTTGTGATCCTCCTCCCAGGCTAGTTCAATGAGAGGGAGTTCTGCTTTGAGTTTCACAAAAGAGGGAGATGGCTGTTTCCTCTAGTTTGAAGATGCTGTGACAAGGCTAGGTTCTGGGTAGAGTTGAGGCCTTTCAACAAATTGTAGCTTTTACCTGAGGGGTAGCTCTGAGACACTCACAGAGCCCATCCTGGAGCCATTCTCAGGGTTTATGTTTACTGAATTTCACTTGATTGTCAAGGCTGCTGTAGAGAGGGGCAGCCTCTGGCTCTTTTTACCCAGTGTATATAGTCACTCTCCTTGGGGCAGAGCTTTGTCTGCCTGGGCTGGGTGACTTTTCCCAGGGATGAGCTGAGCCTGGCAGGTCAGGTCAGGTGCCTGTGACCTCCTAAATGACTTTTTTTTCCAAGGCCTGAGTTGGAGCTAGCTGCTCAGCTGGGCCTTTTCAATATCAAATATAGAGATGTCAGGGGGTGAGGGCAGGAGGGGTGGCCTTCCCTCCTCTGTCCCCTGAGAAGGAGTGAGTATGTCAGGATTCTACTCACGCTGGATTCTTGGTTCCTCGGTTGTCTCTGGTCTGTGATCTGCAGGATGAAGATATCTGTTACTTGTCAGTTCTTTCTGGTTTTAAGTAGAATCCGGTCACCTACTGTGTCTGGCACCATTGTCCCAGACTCTGTGTTGTTCGTTAGGCGGTTAGGCTGCTGCCGTTGCCGCTGCCACCGCAGCTGCAGCTAATGGCAAGTGCTCAGATTTGTCTCCTTGCCTGGATTTTCCCTCTCTGGCCAAACTCACTGTACTGTGATGGCACACTTGGTAATTCTCTGGCCTAGGACTCTTCACTGGAACACTACAAGTATTTTCTATGTGAGAGCTTGTTTAGCCTCTAGCTTCTCTTTCTCCATCCTCCCCTAAAGTAATTTGTTGTTGCTTTTTAAAAAACTGGTGCCTGTGGCTCATGCCTGTAATCATAACAACTCAGGTGGCTGAGATCTGATAATCGAAGATTAATAACAGCCTTGGTAAGAAGGTCTATGAGACAATTATCTCATTAGCTGGTTACCAAGAAACTAAAAGGGGCACTGTGAGCCAAACTAGTAGAGTGATAGCCTTGAGCACAAGAGAACAGGAATTTCAACCTAGCCCTCAGTTCAAGCTTCACATATTAAAAAAAGTTTAAAACAATTTGCCATCATTTGTAATCTCAGCATCCTCAACTAGTGGTTTATTTATAGCCAATTAGCATCTCAGTTTGCACGTATTTGGGTGGGGGATCTAAACTTATATAACAGTTAAAAGAAAAAAAATGAGCACAAGGGTACAGGTGGCTCACACATGTAATCCTACCTTCTCAGGAGGCTAAGAAATAAGGATGGTGGTTCAAAGCCATCCCTGGGCAGAAAAGTTCCCATGAGACTGCTATTTCCAATTAACCACTAAAAAACAAGAAATGGCACTATGGTTTAAACTTGTATGGTAGAGTGCTAACCTTGAGCAAAGAAGCTCTGGGACAGCACCCATGCCCTGTATTCAAGCCCCATGTCTGAAGGAAAAAATAAAGAGTTCAGGGCTGTGAAGGTGGCTAAGTGGTAGCGTGCTTGCCTTGCATGTATGAGACTTTGGGTTCGATTTCTCAGTACCACATAAGCAGAAAAGCCAGAAGAGGCACTGTGGTTCAAGTGGTAGAGTGATATCCTAGAGGTGAAGAGCTAAGGGACAGTGCCCAAGCCCAGAGTTCAGGACCCATGATGGACAAAAAACAAACAAAAAAGAGTTCAAACAATTAAATTATGTGCACAATAGACTATACACTAAAGATGAAAGATTAAATTAATAAATTAATAATTAAAATGATCAACATTGTTTCAGTTTTGTAGGTGGTGAATGTAGCAGAAAAAGTGATAAGAAATAATGATTCATTTCTAACAACTCTTCCATTTTTTAAACTCATTTACTACTTTAAACTAAAGAGGCACGTAAGTATCACTTTACAGACAAACAAAACTGAACATGTATTTTAACCTGAATTCCACATTTTATAATTTGCCTTTTAGTAAACAATCAGTATCTTTTCAAATAAAATTCTTGTGATACCTTTATTTAATACTTCACATCTTTCCAGTATTTGGTTATACCAAAACCCCTCCCTTCTTTTCTTCCTTCCATTCCTTCATATCCTTTCCTCCTTTCAATCCTAGCAATTAAACTCAGGGCTTCATACATTTTAGGTAGGTGCTCTACAAAGTGAGCCATACATCTGCTCTTTTTGCTTTAGTCACTTTGGTTTTTGTTGGTCATGTGGCTTGTACTCTGCTCCTGGACACTGTCCCTGCACTCTTCAGCTCAAGGCGAGTGCTCTACTGTTTGAGCCACAGTGCCACTTCTGGTTTTCTAGTGGTTTATTGAGATAGGAGTCTCACACACTTTCCTGCCTAGATAGGCTTTGAACTGGAATCTTCAGATCTCAGCCTCCTGAGTAGCTAAGATTACAGGCATGAGCCACCTGTGTTCAGCGCTGTTTTAGCCATTTTTATGACAGGGTTTTCTGTTTATGACCAGGCCTGCATGGATCACAATCCCTCGATGACAGGGAGGGTTGTGTGTAGTAAGTCAGATACAGTGGGGAAACAACTTTCTCTGCCCATCACAGGGAGAATTTTGGAGGACTGTATTAGAAATGTTTAGAAGTGGGTTGTGAGGAGCATTCTGCTTCCAGGAGTCTCTTCCCACTTCCCAAAATTCTAGTCCTGCCAGAAAGGTTCTATGGTAGAAGGCTGAGGATGGAGAGGGCAGACTCTCATTTTCCTTGTCACCAATGTGCCTACAGCATCGATTGTTGCATCTTAACTGTTTGGATGGACTTCTACCTTGATGATTTTTATGATCACAAGAAACTTGACATCCTGATATACTTACACAGTATGACAAGCTCAACACGCCCTCTTCAGACTTGCTGTTCGGCTTACATATTCTTCTGGATCACCTGAAGCAACGAATGACCCGTGAGACCAAGAAAAAGAGTAAGTAGTCCTTGTTTAGATGCCTTAGAGCTTGTGAGTAGGGATGGAACCTAGGTCTCAAGGGATGGGCCTGCTTGGCCAAGAGCCCTTTGTAATACCCAGCTTGACAAAATGTCCTTTTATGGATGTTCTATGCCTGGTAATGTCTGTTCCCTTTTTAAAAGAACTTGGACATAACCACTCATTAGAAACACCCTACCTTCTTATCAGTGTTCAGTCCAAACTCAAGTTCTACAGCTTCTCCTATTAAATCCTATAGAAGTTTAGTCAAACTTTAACTTCTAGAGTCTACTCTAAGACTCTTGTACCTATTTCCATTCTTATGTTTGTGTCACTGTAGAGAACTTCCTGCTGAACTCCAGATAAAGAACCCATCAGTGATGTCTCTTATGGTGACTGATGGAGATTGGAAGCCAACACTGGACTCCAGAAAGCATGTGAACATAGAGGCTTTTTTCAATATGTAGAAAGGCCCAAGTAGGTTTTGAGTCCTGTGGACATCCCACTGGTTCTGACCTCCACATATGATGTAGGTGTACCTGCACATACCACCAAGGAAGAAGATGATCCAGAATGTTTTCCATTGATGTTCACAATTCACCTAGATCACAACCAAACCAGTAAAAAAGTATTGGTCTTAGAGTGCAAGGTAAATATGTGCTAATGGAAAATGACTCCAGTCTATGTTCAGGAAAACCAATAAGTTAGGTCCAAAGTCTAGATTCAGTTGAGGAAAGGCAATCTGTCCTCACAGAATATCCAGACCAATCTGTCCTGCTGCTGGGGATCCAATTTCCAATTGCGAAATAAGATCTGTCCCTCCCTAGACTCAGGAAGAAAATACTGCCTTTAATAAGGAAGTAGATCCTTTTGAGGACTCTGAGGCAGAATTTGTGTCTGAAGGCAACTTAGAATACAATCCAGATATAGAGATTGCTTTCCCCCTTCTTTAGAAAATCTTTATATTTATTTTTGGTCCTGATTGTTGTAAAATGATCATTCTGGTTATTTTTCTAACGTTATTAAAATGTCAATGTTTATGTTATGTTATACAATTCATGAGTCTTACATATGGTTTTTTCAACCTACAATGTAAAACATCATGCACATGTCTTCTGTGTGTGGGAAAACATAGAGTGACAGGGGGCTGAACAAGAGACCCTACTGGATATAATGGGAACGGTTAAATGCACAGGGAGTTGCAAGGAAGCCAGGCCATGCCTGCATGGGGTGATAAGGTGTCTACAAAAGCTCTAGGACATACCAGATCAGATGACCTAGAAAGCTGTTCTGTCAATTGGGACAAATGCTACAATACTAATAGTGGTATGTGGGACTTTCTTCCAACAGTAGTTCAAATCTGTATATATATTCATTGTGCTTTGGGAAATATTGAAGAAAAATTTGGCTCCATTGACATAAAAATTCTACTTAGTGCTGAATATATTTGACAAAATACATAGGAAATATCGACACTGGAAAGTATAAGCCATTATCAATAGAAGAAAGAAGGCTTATATAGATGGACAAACACAAAATCATGATGCAATTAAATCAGTTATATGGTAATACATGTTCTATTCATTACATTTTATATAGTATATTATATGATATATAAGATCGAATATGATTTTTCATAATGCAAGGGCTTTTAACCTTTTCAATCTTAAGTATTTTTTTCACATATTATTAGTGTAAAACATTATTGGGGAAAGTGATAATATAACTTTGATTATAATTATATGAATATATATTTTTGTGTTTCTAGATATAACATTGATTATAAATAATGAATAAATATAAACATATATTTGTATATCTGTCTATGAGGTGAATATAATGACACAGGCTACACGATGTATAAAAAGGCAGTTATGAGTTAGTATATGAGACTCAGGCCTGTAATCTTAGTGATGTGGGAAGCTGGGTTCTGAGTTTTATTTCTCTTACCCCTATGCCATTAGAGTTTCAGAGGAGACCTGGTCCCTCGAGTGTAGCCAAGAAACACGTATACAGTAAGATCACACTCTGTGACCCCAGAGGAAAGTCAGTAGAAATCAGGACAAGCCTTTTATGCTATGACAGTCTACTCAGTTCCTGTGCCAAGATGGCCATCTCTAGAACATCAGATGGAAAGTTGGCATTCCTTCCCAAAATGTTCTTGACTATCCTGAATTAAACCTTATTTCCCTTCCCAAGCTGCAAACACATAGAAATATGCCCAGGGCTCAAGAGAGATGGACAAAGACTTACAAATACATAAAATTATATACTTTTTTTGGGGGGGGGGTCCAGTTGTCAGCTTGAACTCTGGGCCTGGGCGCTATCCCTCAGCTCTTCAGCTCAAGGCTAGCGCTCTACCACTTGAGCCACAGCGCCACTTCCGGCTTATATTCTTTTTGCTTATGTGGTGCTGAGGAATCGAACCCAGGGCCTCATTCATGCAAGGCAAGCACTCTACTACTGAGCCACCTTTCCAGCCCCCAAATTATATACTTTGTTTCAGTAATTCAAGGACAAATCATCAAAGGCATATCTTGATTTTTTCTTTTTTTAATGGAAATGGGAATATACACTGAATGCATCAGGGAGTAGGTGATAGTTTGGATGCTGAGTTGTGGAATGCACTCCTGGGCATGGGAGACACTTGCCTTGGAGAACTTGTGTGGTGATGTGTCTCCTCACACAGCTTCACAAAACAATGCCCATAACTTGTATGATGACATAGCCATCTTTCCATAGCAGCAAATAGGTGTCAGGCACTGATCTTGCTCTGAGGTGGACTAAGCAACACATCAAGGCACAAAGAACTAGAGGGAATGACTGCTAGCCACCAGACATCAGCTTCAAGAGCTGTCCTGACCAGAAGCTAGGAAACATTGAGCTGGAGAAGGCTGATCCCCATGCAAGGCTCCTGAGCACTAAGGACCAGGCACTATTATAGGTGTTGGAGAAACAAGTGAATGTGGCTCTCTCCTCATCAATTTCATGCTGAAAAGAAAACCAGAAATCATAATGAAAATTTCTATAAATCAGAGGCATGACATTGGTAGTTTTGTGGCAACAACTTCACAGCGGGTATGTGAGGACATATCCCTGAGGAGGAGATAGTTAATCTGAGAGCCATCATCCATGCAATTACCTAGAAGCAGATACTCCAGGCAATAGGAACAGCAAGTACATCCCTCAGTGAAGGGAAAGGACGTAACTTGCTTCAGAAAAGGAAAACCTCACTGACATGCTTGCTTGTGAAGTAAGAAAAAAAGGTACAACAAAGAAAAAAAGATCAGACATGAAGATCGGAATAAATTATATAGGTATTGGATGCTGCGGGTTACAAGAAGAAAAATTCTGTTATTCTAAATCTGACATGACCCACTGGAACCAAAGTGCTCAAATAGTAGACACATCTGATTCACCTAGAGAATACTTTTAAAATGTGATTCTAGCCAGGATCTGGTGGCTCACACCTGGAATGCTAGCTACTCAGGAGGCTGATACCTGAGGATCAGGTTTGAAGCAAGCCCAAAGAGGAAATTTGGAAAGACTGATCTCCAATTAACCACCAAAATTATAGACATGAAGCTGTGGTTCAACTGGTAGAGCACTAGCCTTGAGAAAAAAATTAAGGGACAACACCCAGTGTCTAGGTTCAAATCCCTGGACTTCACAAAACAAAGATGTCAACAAATAAAATTTCGTGCTCAGTGGATCATCACTTAGCATTCTACTTCAATGTTTTTGGTATGAGCCTAGGAAGTTACATCCTTAGCAAATGCTCTCCCCTCATATTCTGCTTCATTACCAGTATTCAAACCCCTGGCATTACCAAAGTCTCCTCCCAGTTAGCATAGCAGTCTACCACTGGGAATTAATAGATATATTTTTATTAATCATAATCTATACACACACATCAAATGAATAGTAGCCACATTCCATTATTCTGAATGTTTTTGCTCCCCCTTTGAGTTAATAAGCCTTACCATTAAAAAACTAAATAATATTTATCAAATTAAGTCAACAGTCATCATTCTTTCACCCAATCTTGTAACCTAAGTTATGTGGGTTTTTTTTGTTTCTTTGATGTTGGTGCCCTGTATCTTGTATATACATTTCTCTAGCTTTGGGAGGTGAAGGGGAAAAAACCAAATGATTAACTAGGGATACAGTTTGACCCATTTTAACAATGAGATCAAGACACTATGTTCAAAAATGAACTTTACAATTTAGGCAGGAAGTGGGGAGTGGGGATGGAATGGAATAGTTGTGGAGGTGGAAGGGTAGGGATGGTAGGGGAAAAACAAATGAGGAGGTAACAATGCTTGAGAGAAAATGAACTCATTACCTAACTTATGTAACTGTAACCCCTTTGTACATTATTTTTACAATAAAACATATTAAAAAAGATTAAAAGACTCAGAAATAAAACTACATACTTACAATCATCTGATATTCGACAAAAGAGAGAATGATGTAATGTGAAAAAAACATAGCCTTGCTGGGTCCCTGTGGCTCATGCCTTTAATTCTAGCTACTCAGAGGCTGAGATCTGAGGATGGTTTTTGAAAGCCAGCAGCGACAGGGAAGTCCATGAGACTCTTAGCTCCAATAAACCACAAAAAATGGGAAGTGGAATATTGGTTCAAGTACTAGCCTGGAGATGAAATGCTGAGGGGTAGCTCCATGGCCTAGAGTTCAAGCCCCACGACCTACAAACACACACACACACACACGCACACACACACACACACACACACACACACACACACACCACATACACACACATAATAGCCTTTTCAACTATTGGTGTTGGGAAAACTGGACATCCATAGACAGAAAACTAGAAGTGGATCTCTGCTTGCACTAACATCAACTCAAAATGGATTAACTACATTAAAATCAGTCAATCTACTATAAGACAGAATAAGGGTGACATTAGAACTTATAGGTACTGAGGTGCGAGCTGGGCAGCTGCATGCCGAGCACCGGTAGTTGTGCTCCAGATCCCGCAATCTCGCACCACGTGCCTCGACCCGATAACCGCTTACTCCATTTGGCCACTGCTATGGGCGCCATGCATCAGGTGCGCCCCACGCTCTGGGCAGCTCTGCTCACTGCCCTGGCCCTGCTCCGCGGGCCACCGGTAACTCGGCCCCATCGTGCGCTGAGAGCCCTGTGATGCGAACTCCTTGGCCCAGTGCACACCTCCGCCTGCCACGCCCGCGTGCTCCAAGCTGGTGTGCGAGCCAGGCTGTGGCTGCTGCCTGACATGAGCACTGCGCGAGGGCCAGCCATGCCGTGTCTACACCGAACCCTGCAACTGAGGGCTCAGCTGCAGCTGCCACCGGCTGAACCGGCCGATTTGGGTGCTGCTCTACGGCTCCAGGTTCTGCGCCAACTCCATTGTCCCCGGCCACCTGAGCGCCTACCTGTTGCTGGTGCCCTCCACCTCAGGAAATGCTAGTGAGTCGGAGGAGGACCAAGGCAGGGGGAACCTGCCCCGCTGAGCACACATAGGGTGCCTGACTCCAAGTTCCATTCCATTCACGCAAAGCTGGACACCATCAAGAAAGGTCACGCGAAGGACTGCCAGCGCTACAAAGTCGACTATGAGTCCCAGAGCACGGACACCCATAACTTCTCCTCAGAGTCCAAACGGGAGACAGAATATGGTCCCTGCCTTAGAGAGATGGAAGATACCCTGAATCACCTGAAGTTCCTCAATGTGCTGAGTCCCAGGGGTGTGCACATCCCGAACTGCGACAAGGAAGGACTTTATAAGAAGCAGTGTCACCCCTCCAAAGGCAGAAAGCGGGGCTTCTGCTGGTGCGTGGACAAGTATGGTCAGCCCCTCCCAGGCTTCGACAGCAAGGGCATGGATTACTAGCACTACCTCGGCATGCAGAGCCAGTAAACCCCACAGCATCAGTTAAATTGGAGCTCCAATATGCTTTACTTTGCACAAAAGACTGCGACGGACAGAAAACCACCTGGCTACAGCCTCAACTTATATTTCTTTTTGTGATGAACTGTTTTTTTTGTGTGTTTTTTTAAGAAAACCAAAGTTTAGACAGAGATATTTGAAACGTCTATTGTTCCTTTAAATGGTAAACTTGAGCATATTTCCACTTTTCAGTAGTCAGAAAAGAAAATTAATTTCTCTGTTGCTTTCTGTAAAAATAACATACTCCTGCCGAAAGGAGCAGACTTGATCCCCTTCTAGAATCCTCTCCACATCTGCCCACTGGAACAGCTGACCTTCTGCCTCCCTCACTTCAGTGGCTATTGTAGAAGACACCTCCTCATTGCCCTCCACCCTGCTCAGGCCTCATGGAGAGCAGGAAAGTCAGAAACTCAGGCCACCTGGCCATCTCTACCATACACAAGACCCCTGGCCATCCTGGTCCTATCTTTGATTCCAAGGCCTGGACCCCTAGGCCACAAAGCTTCTCTATTATCTGCAAGTGACTTGATCTGCTTGGAAAATACTGGAGAGATGGAGGTGGAATCTTAACTGACCAAGAAAGTTCTACAAAACTGACCAAAAATGTTCTAGCACGTTCTGGGAAACTTGTAAATGCAGATCTTTCTGACCTCCCTCCATCAGGCAGCTTTTCAAGGATGGAGCCCAGTGGAAGGTCCAGGGTTGTCTCGACTGTGGTCTAGCAGGGCATGGGGGAAGCTGGGAGTGTACCCCACACCTCACATGCCTCACCAGTAATGGAGTAATCGCTTTGGAGACAACAACAACAAAATGTTTTCTAATTTAACTCCTAGTTTGGGGTTAAGGATAATAAGCTATTTAAAGGCAAAAGTTTATTTTCACCCCTCATCTTCATTCTTGACCTAACAAAACAATGGTGTTTAATATTATCTAAACAGGAAAGATGAACAGCTTGTTGAGAGAGCCTCATAGTGACACTGGGAACTCATAGAATATAACTTGTGTTTGTTGAACTTGGAGTCCAACTTATACTTTATAATTCACACATATATGCAGAGAGAGAGAGATGTTCTCAATGGTTAACATTGTATACAGCATAGCCCAACGATAATAGGATCCATACTAGATAATCCTAGATAGTGTTATAGATACTAGAAGGTGTAACTATGGCTGTGACGAGGAGAGGACACTCAGTCCAGGTGGAGCTTTTCTCTCCCCAAGGCCAAACCCATGGCAGTGTTTGGTGTATGGCAATTGTCCTGCCCTACACTGCTCTCCTTAAGAACAAAAAGAGGTCTCAAGATAGTCTGCCTACCTATTAAAAGCTTTCCTTTATTTTTTTAATTTTTGGGGGGGAAAGTATTTTTGAAAAGTTTTGTCTTGTGATATATTTATAAAAGTAAATAAAGTTTTTACCATTAAAATAATAATTTAAAAAAAGAACTTATAGGTACTGGCAGGAACTTCCTGAATAAAATCCCAGGGGCACAACAGATAGGAGAGAGACACAACAAATGGGACTACATCAAAGGAAAAAACATAAACAGGCTAGGGACATAGCCACTAAACTAAAAAGACAGCTAACAAATTGGGAAAAGATATTTACCTGCAATATGTCTGACAAAGGGCTAATTTTCAATGTATACATGGATCTCAGGAAACTACCCCTCCCAAAACTAATAAACCAATCACCAAATGGGCAGAGGAGCTAAGGAGAGACTTCTCAGAAGAAGAAGGAAGAATGGCAAAGAAACATATCAGGAAAGGTTCATCATCCCTGGCCATAAAGAAAATATAAATCAAAGTAATCCTGAGATACCATCTTATCCAAATATCTTGAATTCAGACAACAAATGTTGGTGAGGAAGTGGAGAAATTAGAAAATGGCAAGGACATTTGTACAACCATGTTCCTTGCTGCTCAATTCACAGTGACAAGAAATGTACACAACGCAGATGCCCCACAATAAATGAATGGAACCAATAATTATGCTATCTATATACAATGAAATTTTACAGAGCCATTAGAAAGGATAAAATAATGTCATTTGCAGGGAAATGGATGACACTAGAATGAATCATGTTAAGAAAGTTAAGCCAACATCAAATTGACAAATGGTACATGTTCCCCTGATATGTGGAAGAAAAGTTTAAAACACAATGGGATATGACATACTGTGCAGGACTCTAGGCATCATATACAGTAAGAACCAAAGAGGAAGCCTTTGGCGATAATCACCAAGTTTTAATACTCAAGCACCTTTTCTATATAATACTATTGAAGTGCAATGATAAGGAAACAAAGGAACTTTTCTTAATTTGTCTTTTCATTTTCTGATGAGTCTGTATTCTTCACCTAATATACAGGGAAGATGGGGGAAGGGCACAGAATTAGTGGGAACTGGGTGACAAATTGCAGCAGCAGAGCCCTCTGGCTGTACTGGACATTGATGAAAGTGAACCATGCAAGTTGAGGGTCAAGATGGGAGGGATGGTATGGAAGAGAATGGGGGAACAGATAAGATTATGCAAAAGGAAGGAAATGTACTAGTTACCTGACATACAGAAAGGTAACGCTGCTCTATATCACCGCTATAACAATTTTTTTTTTAAAAGAAGAGAGTTCCCAAATGAGAACACAGGAGAATAGGAAAATACAGAGCAGATAATTCTTTTTTTATGTCCTTGATACCTGATAGTTTCAATCAATAGCTATTGTCCTACCAACTGAGTCATACCTCTAAACCCAAAAGTCCTTACAATATTCAAATTTTTCATTGATTTCTTCATATTTTCTATTTACTTTTTGGTTTTTGTGTGTGTGTGTGTGTGTGTAATGGAGTTTGATCGTAGGGTCTAGGTGCTATCCCTGAGCTTCTTTTTTGCTTAAGAGTTCACTATACCACTTGAGCCAAAGCTTCAGTTCTGGTTTTCTT